>NC_060119.1:15403085-16011974 GCF_021461395.2 Schistocerca americana | reverse complement strand
TACTGAAAATCAGCAATCAATAAAAAGAGATAACCGCAATTAGACGTGTATGGCAAAGGTAGCAACTGCCTCAGAATTTGTGTGTTAGTAGGAAATATATATCAGTTGTACATCGCAACCTTTGTGATACTTAATAATAGACAAACTTTCAATCATTAGCTATTCCGTCTCAGAACAGCCGCATTCGGTTGAAATACTCCCGAAACCACAGCAGAACAACCAATAGCCTTTCATCCATTAAGCACACGGTCATATATCATAATAATTAACTGTTTGGTGGCTTCGGTAAATTACCCAAAATCCAGTAAAGGAATTAATCGGGGGTGTTTCAACACGAATGCTTAAAAATTCTTTTGTAGTTAACCTATTTTCAGATTATGAAGAGTTCTTTGTTACAGCTTGTATTTTTGTTCCAGGTGGCACTGAACTTGATGGCTGTAGTGATGTCGTGAAGGCACAAAGTCGGAAGTTGTTAAACCTTCAGAAACAAGATTTTCAAAGTACTTCTTCTCAGATACCAATATTTTGCCCCTGTTTGTGTCGGATACACAGATGTCGCAGTTGTTGTCACATAATTTGAGTATAGTGACTGAATCTAGAAAACAGTTTTTTTGCTTCCCTGTACCCCAAGCATTATGTGCAATGCAGGACTCCTAACAAAACAAACACACAGAGCACAGCCCTCTGTCTTCTCTTGCCGTTTCTGCAGTTCGGGAGCACAGTCCGGAAGTCTGACTCATGTCGACCGGACCGGCAGTGCGAGAATGGTCGACGTGGGTTCAAAGCCGGTGACAGAACGGACTGCTACAGCACGAGCAAAGGTTTTTGTGGGACCCAAACTGATGAAACTCGTACGAGAAAATGGCCTGAAGAAAGGTGACGTACTTAGCGTTGTTCGCCTGGCGGGAATTGTGGGGTCCAAGCAGACGTCCAGCCTTATCCCTCTGTGTCATAACATATCTTTATCCTCTGTGGCTGTGGACATTGAACTGGACTCTGCTCTCAACTGTGTGATTATAACTGGCACGGCAAAGTGTAGAGGGCAGACGGGCATGGAGATGGAAGCTCTCACTGCTGTATCGGTGTCTGCCTTAACAGTGTACGATATGTGCAAAGCTGTGAGTCATGACATTGTGATATCTGAAATAATGCTTCTGGCCAAAAGTGGGGGAACTAGAGGAGACTTCCACCGGACATGAGCATCTGTGTGGGTCAGTGAAATAAGTTAAGTATACCTGGTGTGATGTAGGCAAATTTCAAAGTCTGTTCGTAGTTATCATAAATTATATACACATTGAATTGGCCTGAATATAAGTTGCACCTTTAATTTCGAAAAAGAGAGAAACTTAATTAAAAATAATTTGTCAAGTTGCCCATTTACAAAAGCTTTTCAAAATGTGATTTACCCTTAACCACTTTTTTTGTAGTACACTGTAGATAAATTACACACAAAAACAAAGCTTTCAGTTGCAGTTTTCATGTAAGACACTGTTAACTTCACTAACATTCATTGTTTTGTCACTGTCAGTATTTTTGTCACTCTCCTCCCAAAGTACAGTGCCGTCGCTACAATCCCGGGCATTGCATGTGCAGCATTTATTGAACCGTACCTTTAAAAAGCACATCTGTTAGATGAATAACTGTGAGTTGGAAATTTACAACGTAACTGTACCGAATTCCAAAATTTTCTCTCAATGTTGTGCTTCATGGGGTGAAGAATAAATTATATTCTTTAGTTAGAGAAAAACTGTGTCCGTCCCATTGTCTAAAATAGTGAAACTGTGAGAATGGTAATACAGAGGGGTCCAGAAAAATGTAGACTCTCTTTGATAGTCAATATCGATGGAACAAAATGGCATAGTGTCAAAATTCTTGCATCGGAGGAAGATCATTTTGTGTGTTAAAAGTGACACCTGTTAGCAGCCAAGCAACATCAATGTTGCTGAATTGTTGACTGAAGTACAGCTTTCAGTGTTGCCAGTGTGGTAGCTGCACAGGATGTCTAGATGGTTTCTCATATTTCATTCAGTGTACCTGGGTTCTGTTGGTAAACTTTGTTTGTTGAGTTCCCCCATTGGTAGAAGTCGAGAATTGTAAAGTCCCGTGACCTTGATGGGCACTTGACAGCTCCTCTTCAACTTATCCGTTGTCCAGGTAGATTTTCATCTAAGTAGAATCTGATATCTCTGTGGTGGTGAGGCGGAGTACAGTCTTGTAGGTAAAAATCTTTTGTTTCCAAACACCTCTTGGATGGCTAATAAAATCAATGTTTGCAGCATATGATACACCTCACCAGTTATGTACCTTCAAAGAAGAATGGGTCAGAGAAACAATACTATGACGGACCACACCACACATTAACACCAAGTGAAGTAACATGTTTGTCCATGTGAACATGAAGATTTTCAGCAGCCCAATACACGCAGCTATGACAGTTTACATTACCATTCAGGTTGAATTGTGCCTCATTAGGCCAGATAACCTTCCCTGCAAACCATTCATCTTCGTGAAGCATGCCTTCAGACCACTCGTAGTGCTCCATCCTTCGATTCGGGTTGTCCTCATTCATAGTGTGAAACAATCTTGGAATGTACTCTTTCCACTTTGCAGTCTTCAGAATTTATCACGCACTTGATCAGCTTACCCCACTTCCCCATACATCCTGCTTCATAGATTTTTGAGGCGATCTAGAAAAATGTTGCAATACAGCAGTGCTGGAACCTGGAGGTTGATGTTCTTGTTCGGAGGACCTTTCCTTGTGCACATTTTAAACAGTATTGTCGGCTTAAAATTTATACCAAATACAATAAATTGTTGTTTCAGTACAGCCTTGCATTGCTCAAACAATAGTTGTACTTCATTCAGTGCTGCATTGTCATCTGCTGGAAACCCACACGACAATATCTGTTGGGAAAACAGTGGTTTATGCTACCACTCAAAATTGCAGCCATATAACACTTTGTTCCAAAGGTAATAACTATCAGAGAATGTCTACATTTTTCTGGATCCCTCTGTAGTCACTACCTAAATGGGATAGCAACAAAGAGGATGTTTGCATTGCTACCTCATACACAACAATTGATTTACAAACTGTAGTGATATTTTTGTTTCATTTCAAACTTAAGAAGAAGCACTACAGTTGAGGTTTTATGATTCATAAAAGTCCCAGTTTTTATGGGGTGTGCTGTATACTCTAATTTTTTTGGACATTTTTTGTAGAAACGGTGTAGCTTATATTCAGGCCAGTATGGTACCTGTTTCCATCCTGTTTTAAGTCTTAATTCAAAATATTTATCTTTCTTTTTCCAATACCTGATCAATTTGAGAGAGATATTTAAAACAAAAAATAAGCACTAGCAAGTATGTTAATTTGTTATTGTTAAAACTTTTTCTCGTTCATGTTCTCTACAATTTTGATATGACACCACCTGCACTCTTATCTTGTTGTCAGTAAAAAGTGAGTAAGTAGGTCATTAAACTCTCTCTCTCTCTCTCTCTCTCTCTCTCTCTCTCTCTCTGTGCCCTCCCCCAGCTGTGTGGTAGTGTCCTCTGTGTTGCTCTATTGTTTCAATTTTTGATGGTCCCGAGCTGTGAAAAGTTTAGGTGAAGTGTTCATTCTTAAATAAATAGTGTGTATCAGCTCTTTTCTCCTAGGATCAGGTTGTCATTGCTGTGTTCATTGATGTAAAATGACACTTTTTTAACAGTTCCTAAAAGGTGCACCACTTCATTGACACTTTTGCTCAGGTGTAGAGCATATTGGCCAGACTAATTTACATGTTTCAGCTTTACACTGTATGGTATCCTCTTTCTTAAAGGCCTATCATCTTTCTTGTGTGTGACTTGTCCAGAGATTGAAAATGTTTTATTTTGTAAGATACCAATCCAGAACAGGTTTCTGTCAATTTAATTCTTCAGGTTTTTCCAGAAGTTTGCTGAAATTCCCAAGTTGTCCTTTGCACAGTCGGACATCATTGTCTTACTCGCATATTTCGGTGACATTAGTCGTTGCTTTTACAAAGTGCTACTTGAGACTGATCGTCAGATGGAGCAGGTCTGTAATTTGTTCCCTCTGCCTTCCTGCTTCATCTGCAATCTGCTCTGACAGACACCATCTCGGGTATCCGTGTTGCGTGATATTGCGAGTGCCATCTACATTCACGGGCATGATGCTTGTGTGTTATGTTTTCAGTCCAAGCTGGCTGGTAGAATTCTGTTTGCGGGCTGTCCCCATTTGGGGACAAGGATCGGCAGGGCATAAAACCCTAATCTTTCATCTTTCAGTTAACTCAAATGTCGAGTGTCACTTTTTTCATGTACTGCGGTTACAAATATAAGAAAATACAAAATGAAAATTTCTCAACGTAGTCATGTTTCTTTTCAGTATGTTTCTCAGATCAGTACACTGCAATGTAAATATTCCATTAAAAGAATATATTTTTGATTGTTACTTCAGTCAAAGATGCATTGCCTTTTTGACTTAACAATCAGTGTCAAATCATTGTCCCTCAAACAATCCTGCAGGGGTTTGACAACGTGAGACCATGGCTTTATGGAGCATCACCTAGAATTAGCTGCCGTCTTTTCTGACATCATTTTAAATCAATTCTATCATCACTGTTTCTTTTGCTTAGGGTTTTGAGTCTAGGAATGATGCAAACAATCAGCAGTTTATTTCTTTCTTACGTGATCTTTTTTCTCCTCCCTAGCCCCCTTTCTTCCTTCATTTGGTAGCCTTGAGCAAATTGAATATTCCTGCTTTTGTTTGTATTTATTAATCTGTTTGTGCCTCTAATTCTTAAAAGACTTCATTATGACACTAATACTCTGAAGCAGCAAATTTGGGGAAAAGGAGCTGCATTCATTTATGCTGTTGTAAAATGGAGGAATTGGTTGTAGTTGGAAAAAAAATCTGCCTTTTACAGCTGCTGATTTTTGTCATTTATTTTACGTAGCCCACCCATGATCTACAATCAGGTCTTCCTTTTTATGTTGTATTTTTTATGAGAATGTTGAAACATAGATGATTGTTATGCATCTTTGCAGCACCTAAACTTGAATATTGTACTTAAAAATGTTATTTGTTGTCTTTTTTAAATTAAATTGTTATGTTTAAGAAGTGAATTAAATAATTGTTACCTGTGACATAATTTTGTAGCAGCTAAAATTAGATGCTGGTCTTCAATATTTTAATTGTTATAGTTTGGGGTATGATTGTTGTAATTAGAAAATGAATGTGTGCCTTGTGCACTATGTTGTTACAGTAATTTGGAGTTTATTTTGTACATCATCTGGTGTAAATTATAAGAATTTAAGCAAAAACTTCTGTCTCTCAACAGCTTTCTTAATAACACTATTCCAGTAACTAGATTTGCATATTGAAATATCTGTGTTGTATATTAGATTCTATGACCTGTACCAAGGCAATATTTTGCGGTTGCAAATTTTCTTGACTATTATTAAGTGTGTGTGTGTGTGTGTGTGTGTGTGTGTGTCTTGCTTATGCCCTACATACGAGTCCTCCAAGCTACTGATGATCTGACCAATGTACGACATGCCAAAATGCTACGGCTGCATGGGGAGATACAATTAAATCCCATCCCATCCCCCCCCCCCCCCATTCTCTCTCTCTCTCTCTCTCTCTCTCTCTCTCTCTCTCTCTCTCTCTCTCTATCTCTCACAAAGATCAGCAGGTTCAGGAATCTAACACAGAAAGAATTTAAACACAGTTTCTTTTTCATCTCTATCATACAATGTAGTCCAATTTTTTGCTAATACAGAAATAACATTTTGTGATTTATGTTGTGTACTCTTCAAAAGATCTAATGATGTCCTCATTCCTTTCTTATAAACAAAACAAGAAAAAACTGACAATAATTGTCATTAAAATAAAACACAGAAGAGTGTCTCCATAGCATCAATGAGAACATCCTTTCAGCACCTTTGACCCAGGCAGTGAACACAGCAGCGGTCAGTCTATGACTTGCTGCAGGTGAATCCCAGTCAGCTGCATTGCTCATGCACCCCACATAAACAATAATAAACAAAATCTAACAATACACATAACCAAGGCTTGATTTGTGACAGTATACCGCTGATGATGAAAAAAATTGGACCCAAAGATTTTGAGATGTGGTACAATAGAACTTTTGCTCTAGTTGAAGCGGTAAGATGCAAATGTTGTATTCACACTCTTAAAAAGCTCAGAAAAGTGTTATAACGTTTTCAGAAGTCTAAATCAAACTATGGAAACTCTCGGTAGGAACTTAGAAATATAGGAAATGATAGAGTGCTACTTACCATAAATACATATTAAGAAGTCTATTTTTTTTCCTTTAACAAATCTAGCACTGCATATTACTGCCAAATTAGTCATTACCTATGATTGCCCCAGTGGCAGAAGTACGAATAATAATGTCAAAACGTTTGTGACACTACACACTAGGAGAAGCTCAAGTTTCAGATACACATTGATTGCGTTCTTGATGATGCTATCTACATGTTCATCCACACTCTGCAAACCACTATGAAGAGTATGACAGGGGGTACATCTCACTGTACCAGATATTAAAGCTTGTTCATGTTTCAAGACCATTTAAATCTTCCTCTGCATGCTGTAATTAATCTAATATTGTCCTCACGGTTCCTATGGTAGCAATAGTTACAAGGTTGTAGCATATTCCTAGAGTCGTCTTTTGGTAAGCATACTTTCTTAAGATAGTGTACATCTTATCTTGAAGCGTCTGCCAATTCAGTTATTTCAGCATCTCTGTGACACTCTCCCTTGGGTCAAACAAACCTGTGACCATTTGATCTGCCCTTCTCTGCATGCATTCAATTCCCCATTAATCCATTTTGATACAGGTCCCACACATTTGAGCAATATTCTAGGATGGATCATATAAACGATTTGTAGAATGACTGCATTTCTATGGTATTCTACAAAAAAAAATCTAACTCTTTCGCCTGCCTTACCCCTGAGTAGGCCCATATGACTGTTCATTTCATATCCCTACAAAGTGCTTCACCCAGGTAATTGTACGAATAGACTTAATCCAAGCAAGACACCCTGATACTGTAGTCATACCACACTGCGTTTTCTTCATTTTGCAAAATGCATGATTTTACATGCCTGAACATTTAAATGAAAGTTTGAAATTATCAAGATCTGATGAATGTTTGTACAATTTCTTTCAGACTGTACTTTATTCTAGATAAATGCACTATCTGTTAAAAGAGTGCTTTACTATTAATATTGTCTGCAAAGTCATTAATGTACATGAACATGAACAGCAATGGTCACAACATACCTCTCTATGACACATCTGAGGTTACTTCTACATCAGATGATGACTCCCCAGCCAAGATAACATGTAAGTCATTCCTACCAAAATATCCTCAATTTCAGTGACAAATTTCACTCGATACCCCTCACGGTAGCAATTTTGATAATAAGCATCGATCTGGCACTAAGTCAAAAGCTGTTCAGAAATCGAGAAATACTGCCTGCACCTGTCGAGTCAGGAAGACGAAAGTTTTAAGGTCAGGTTGACAAAACAGATTTTTAATACTCTTGGAAACAACCCTAAAGTTTCTGACGTAGTTCAGGGGAATGACAAAGGGATCTTTGACAGGCTGGATTAAATCTAGGCGGCGTCTCAGACCGACCAGAGTTACAACTTTAAAGGCTTCTACGCTGAGCAAATACAACGGGCTGTTGGAGGAAGAATGCAAAGGCAGCTTCTAGTAATGTTCAATTGCTATTCTGCGTGGTCTTTAATGGCCATTATCAAATTTTAAAAAATTAAGAATAACAATAACACAGTACACAACAGGAAGGGTACAGCAGACTTTCCCTGATTGTTCCTTACATTATCTTTCCTTGATTTTTTTTTTTTTTTAATGATAATGTTTCTGAGTCTTTCCTGGTTTCCATTGAAAGGTTTGGATTGTTTCAAAGATTAATTTACACATTTTTTAATATTTTAATGTATTCTAGGACAGGAACTCAAAGAGCACAAGTATAAAAAAACTGCATGTAGGACATTCATGTGAAGCTTCCCATTTTTAACTGCAAGGTAATGCCAGTCTATTTTGTTACAAGAAAATGAATCGGGACTTAGTTCTCCAGAGCTGATACTATTATAAGGAGTTGTGATGGAAGAACATGAGATCCAAACAATGGATGCCTTGGATCTGTTTGCTGCTGGTTCTTTTTAACTCTGCTGCTACTCCCATGAGTGAAAGATCTCTACCAATGAAAAAGTAGATTTGAATGACATCAAGTATTTTCTCTTGTCGATAGTTGTTTCTACTGAAGAGAAATGAGTCTGGTCATCTTTGTCCATTTGCAGTAATTCAAAGGTGTCGTAGCACCCGACATGTATGCTTGAAAATAACGAACGATCAATATTGTAATTAACAAAAGTATTGACAGCAGTAAGCTGTATTTATCACATCCAAAAAGTTTGTAAAAGCTGTGGACCCTTGTTTTATCATGTCAATCCATTTGTGCCAATGGCTAACAGAGTACCATTCACCATCATGTCAAGTGGCAATAACAGTTTGCTTGCATCATAAATATTGAGTGTCAAAAGTTAATTCTAACAATATGAAATAGGACAGATTGCTACTCACCAGTTAGAGCAGGCAATGGGCAGCAGACAAGCATACTGAAAAAAAAGAAACTGTCAGATACTATATACTCAAAAAAACACTTAGGTACTGAAGGAATTATCCAAATACCAAATAGGGCTGAAATTAGTAAATGTGACATACATGTGAATACAGAAAAATAATTACAGTTTCAGACAAAACTGGATGATTTATTCAAGAGAAAGAGCATCACAAATTGGATGAGATGGTCCACCTCTGGCCCTTATACAAGCTTGGCTCTGGCTGATAGAGTTGTTAGATGTCCAACAGAGGGACATCATGCCAAATTCTATTCAAATGTCACGGTAAATAGTCAAAATCCCGAGGTGGTCTAACGGCCCTGCCCATAATGCTCCTTACATTCTCAATTGGGGAGAGATCTAGCAACTTTGCTGGCCAAGGTAGGGTTTGGCAAGCACGAGGACAAGCTGTGTGTGGACAGGCATTACCTTGCTGAAATGTAAGCAATGTATGGCTTGCCAAGAAGGGAAACAAAATAGGATGTACAGTATTGTCAACAGACGACTATGCTGTAGGGGTGACATCCATGTCACCCCTACAGCATAGTCGTCTGTTGACCAAAAGGGATCTGTTATGAAAAGAAATCGCACCCCAGATCATCAGTCCTGGTAGTTGGACCGTATGTGATGTGACATTCACGGTGGTATCCCACCGTCTGGGGCGTATTCAGACACATCTGTGCTGATCATTGGGGCTCCGTTCATAGTGGGATTCATCACTGAAGCCAATTATATTCCAGTCAATGCAATTCCAGACCAGGGACGTGCCTGGGGGCACACCAGATAGCAGTGCGATACCAACCCGGCTGCTGGCTGCCATACAGCCAAACGAGGACTGATGGTCTACTGTGCCATTTCTTTTCATAACAGGACCCTTTGGTTATCATCTGTGTCACCATTACAACACAGACATCTGTTGACGATATTATAAACCCCATTTTGTTTCTCTTCATGACAAGCCATCATTTGCTTACATTTCAGCAAGATAATGCCTGCCCACACACAATTCGTCTTCATACTTGCCACACCTAATCTTTGCCAGCAAGGTCACGGGATCTCTCCCCAACTGAGTATGTCTGGGACATTATGGGCAGGGACACCCAACCAGCTCATGATTTAGACAATACAATGCGCCACTTGGGTAGAATTTGGCTTGATGTCCCTCAGTAGGACATCCAACAAATCTATCAATGCCAAGCTTGCTCAAGAGTCAGAGGTGGACCAACTTGCTCAATTTGTGAAGTTCTTTCTCATGAATAAATCATTCAATTTTTCTGACATTGTAATTTTTTTTTTTTTTTTTTTTTGTCTGTGCACGTACATCACATCTACATATTTCCATCCCAAACAGATAATTCTTTCATGCTGCATAGTGTTTATTTTTATCTTACAAGTGTAATCTAATGGACAGAGCCCACCTCAGCATAGGGAGTCTCTGCTGGTTGGGAGTGTGGAGGTGGACAGACAGAGAGAGGTGTACTAGGGGGACAGTAACAGTGTGTGAGATTGGAATGGGAGCAGGGGAGGGCATTGAGGTGTGGGGCCACAGGAACGAAGCCTAGAAACTCTAGCTGCGACATATTCTTCACTCCTCTAAACCCCGTTACCTAAACCTTTGCTAGTCTCTCTGTCTCACATATCTAGGCCTTTACCTGCTCCCACCCCAGCCTCACACCACCACACCTGCTTGATGAGGACTGTCCCATACTTTCTAATATCTAAAAAATCTTCCTTCAATGTGCCAGTCTGCCACTCAGTGTCTCCTCTAGGTGGGGAGCAAAAAGCTATCCTATTTCATATTATTGTTATTCCATCCCAGATTTCCCAATGTTTAAAAATTAATTTTATGCTTGCCGTAAAGTATTACACAAACACTAAGTGGTTATTTTTTCTGATATTCAAATTATATTTGACTCTCATTTTTGTCCCTTTATCTAATCAACTTTGCAGTGTGACATTTCTGACGAAAGCACGAGTTATTCAGAAAGTAGGTAAAAAGTAGTGAATTCTTCCTTTGAATCACTCTCACTTTGTCTCAGGCGCGAGCAAATGTGTGTACCCGTATATGCATTTAGCTGTATCAAATTATCTTCCCCAACACACAAAATGGGGGTCATTATTCAATTTATCTTGAAAGTATGTGTGAAATGCACATTCCACAAAAATGCTCAGATGCATAACTCTCAAAATATGTGTTTGAACAATAGGTCTCGAATTTTTAAAGACAAGGTGAAGAAACCATTGGGTTGTATAATTTTTTTATTAATCACAAAGAAACAACATGATTCAAAGACATCAACAACAGCAATGGAAGTTCAAGTGAATTGTCTGCCTCCAATTCTGATCACAGAGAAACACTCCAATAGGAAAGAGGGCACAACATCCTGCTCCATTTTCAAAAGCTGCAATGTCAAATATTACAACCTGTAACAAAAAAAGGTCATGTGATAAATATTGTTTACATATCGATTACAGTAACAGAGGCATATATGGTCTAATAGGAAGGGGGAACAGAAGGGCAGGACATGGGGAACAATGAACAGATGAGATGTGAAACCAAGGTAAGTTAATAGTGGTGATAATGCCAGTTAATTACATGTGTGGGATAAGTAACCACTCTTGCAACTCAGAGCTACTCTTGTTTCTGCAACTGATCTTCCGTTCTTTCATTGTTCCTATTTTTCTCATATTAATAATTCTAATTATAGAAGGTTTTCTAACTAAAAGCTTATTAGCATTTTGTAATGAAACCGATAAACAATACAGTCTCATTCTCTAATGGAAGAACACAGTACATAGCGTTCGTAAATAACTTGATCCAACAAAACTTTTTATATGAGTATCTGGACATTGATTACATGACATTTAATTTTAAGTATCAATACAAACACTTACATAAAACATTATTTACACTCAAAACCCATTATTCAAAACTGATGTCCATATGTGTAACTGTTTACAGTAGCAATTATTAATATAGTTACTATTGCTAGCTTTAATATGGATTGTTAAAAAGTTTAGAAATGTTAACTTAAAAATGAACTGTAAGCAAAATCTTTTCTGTTAAAAAGTTAATGTTGAAACCACTGGAGAAACATTATAATGTTAATGTATTATTGTAGTCATCATGTACACTGAAAAAAAAATTTGCAACACCAAAAAGTAATTAACGTAGAGTAATGAAATTTCAGGAACATATATGTCTAAGTAACTTATTTAAGTGATTAACGTTGCAAGATCACAGGATAATATAAGTGCGAGATACACCATTGCAAATGTGATACACTAATACATTGAAATCCAGTGTAACTGCCCGAATGTAAGCATGCAAACGTGCATGCATTGTGGTGGATATGAGTTTGTGGGATGAAGTTCCATGCCTGTTTCACATTGTCATCAAAACAGGGATGGTTAATGCTGTTTTTGGGAGACACTGGAGTTGTTCGATGATGTCCCGTGTGCACTGAATTGGAGCCAGACCTGGTGATCAAACAGGTCAAGGCAACATGTTGACATACTGTAGAGTATACACCCATGCCTCCATCTTTGCTACCCACCCAGTTTACCTCTACCCTGTTGCTTCATAACCTGGGTTGTGAGTAACTGAATCCACTTTCTCTTCTTCCCCTTCTTTCCCCTCTCTCCTCCCTGATGAAGGAACAAAGTTCCAAAAGCTAGGATACGTAAATTTTCTGTTATGTTTTGTGTATCTATTGGCTGTACTGGCCAGCCCCTCTATCTCTTTGTTAGTATTTGTTTCACGTCTTTATATGAGATTTTCCATCATCACAATAATGTTAGTTTATAATTTATGGACAGCCTAATCCATTATTTCCTGTCAAGGTTTGAAACTTTAGTAAATCATAATTTTTGTCTTGGTAAAATAAAGGTGATTAGATGTTTCCCTCATGCACATGTAAGAGACTGTCAGTTCACATCTACGTTTATAATCTGCCATCCACCAGGAGGTGCATGGTACAGGGTAAGTCCCATTGTACCAGTTATCAGGGTTTCTTGCTGTTTCATTCATGTATGGAGCGTGGAAGAATGATTGTCTGAATTTGTTTGAATGCCTCTGTGTGAGCAGTAATCATTCTAATCTTATCTTCACGAACCTGTGAGAGCAATATGTGGGGGGGTTGTAGTATATCCCTAGAGTAATCATTTAAAGACAGTTCTTGAAACTTTGCTAATACACTTTCTTGGGATAGTTTACACCTGTCTTCAACAGTCTGCCATTTCAGTTCCTTCAGTATCTCTGTGACACTCTCCCATGGATTAAGCAAACCTCTGACCATGCTGCCTTTCTTTGTATACATTCAATGTCTCCTGCTAGTCTCATCTGGTACAAGTCCCACACACTTTAGCAATAGTCTAGGGGGGAGGGGGGGGGGGGGGGGCACACTAATGACTTGTAAGCATCTCTTTAGTAGACTGATTGCACTTCCCCATTATTATACCAATAAACCAAAGTCTACAACCTGCTTTACCCACAACTGAACCTATGTGATCATGCCATTTCATATACCTACAAAGTGTTACACACAGGTATTTGTACGAGTTGGCAGATTCCGACAGTGACTCACCAATATTATAGTCACAGGATACTAAGTTTATACATTTCCAAACATTCAGAGCAAGTTGCCAATCACTGCACTATGTTGAAATCTCATCAAGATCTGACTGAATATTTATGCAGCTTCTCTGAAATAGCACTTCATTACAGATAACTGCATCATCTGCAAAAATCCTGATTTACAGCAAGGTCATTAATGGACGAGAACTGCAAGGGCCCCAACACACTTCCCTGGGGCACACCTGAAGTTACTTCTACATCTGATGATGACTCTCCATCCAAGGTAACATGCTGTGTCCTTCCTATCAAAAAGTCCTCAATCCAGTCACGAATTTCACTTGATACCCCATATGATCATACTTTTCACAGTCAGTGTAGGTGTAGAACAGAATAAAATACTGTTAGGAAATCAAGAAACACTATCTACCTGTTGCCTTGATCCAACACATTCAGCAAGTTATGTGAGAAAAGTGAGAGTTGGATTTCATATCATCAATGTTTTTGAAAACCATGCTGGTTGATATTGAGAAGGTAGTTCCGTTCGAGATACCTCATTATGTTTGAGCGCAAAATATTTTCTAAGAATCTACAACAAATCGATGTCAAGGCTACTGGATGGTAGTTTTGTCACTCCTACAACCCTTCTTGTAGACGGGTGTGATCTGTAACTTTTTCCAAAAACTAGGTAAGGTTTTTTGGATAGATTACAGTGAGAAGAGAGGATAACTCAGCCACAAATTCAATATAGAATCTGACTGCGATTCCATCGGGGTCTGGAGCTTTGTTTGATGACTTCAACTGTTTCTCAACACAACTGACACTAATACCTATTTCGTTCATTTTTTCAGTGAACGAGGATTGAATTGGGGCAATTCTCCTGGGTTTTTATTTGCAAAGGAACATTTGAAAATCGAGTTCAGAATTTCAGCTTTTACTTTGCTACCCTCAATTTCAGTTCCTGTCTCACTTGCTAGGGACTGGACACTAACTTTTGTGCCACTAACAGCCCTTACATACGACCAGAATTTATTTGGATTTTGTGAAATGTCATTTGACAATATTCTGCTACAGTAGTCATTGAAGGCATCATGCACTGCTCTCTTGACAGCCAAACATGTTTCATCCAGTGTCTCTCAATCTATAATCCTACACTTTGTTTTACACCTATTATGCAGTAATCTCTGTTCCTTTAGACGTTTTCTTTACAGTGACTGTATACCACGGAGGTTCCATCCCATTATGAACTGTTCTACTAGGAACCTATCTACTCAGTGCGTGGTCAACTGTTGTTTTCAAGTAGAGGAAGAGCACCTCTACATGCTCCTGACCTGTCCTGAAAGTTTCAAGTTCCTCACTGAGATAAGATATTACTAATTTCTACTTAGTTAACTGAACGCATAATAAGAGGATCCTCATGACACAGTAAATAACTGTGCGTCAGTCGGGTGTGGCCAATGCGGAGCCGACAAACGACGACTGAGTCCCTGCGGGTGGCTCGCAGGGATGACCGCCAAACAGTCGTCGTCTCCTTGTTACGACGGAGTTTTTTTGGCACGGGCAGGTTGCGCCATTCAGTGTCCCAGAAATCGAAAACTTTGCGGCGTAATAGTGCCCGCAAATCAGTCGCCGGGAGGCTAATCTCCAGATGTGGTTTACTGATGGCCTCTTTCACCAGGCGGTCAACATTCTCATTGCCGGGGATCCCAACATGGCCTGGGGTCCACACAAAGATCACAGAGCGGCCGCTACGTGCAAGAGTACGCAGGGACTCATGGACAGCCATCACCAGACGAGAACGAGGGAAATACTGGTCGAGAGCTCGTAAACTGCTCAGGGAATTGCTACAGATAACAAAGGACTCACCTGAGCAGAAGCGGATATACTCTAGGGCACAAAAGATGGCGACCAGCTCAGCTGTGTAAACGCTGCAGCCATCCAGCAAGGAACGTTGTTCAGAATGGTCCCCTAGAGTAAGCGCATATCCGACACGACCAGCAACCATCGTACCGTCAGTGTATACAACGCCAGAGCCCTGATACGTGGCCAAGATGGAATAAAAACGGCGGCGGAAGGCCTCTGGAGGGACGGAGTCCTTCGGGCCCTGTGCCAAGTCGAGCCGAAGGCAAGGGTGAGGAACACACCATGGGGGTGTGCGCAAAGTGGCCCGGAAAGGAGGTGGAACTATAAAAACCCTAAGCCCGGAGAGAAGCTCTTTGACGCGGACCGCGATCGTACAACCTGACCGGGGCCGACGTTCAGGAAGATGGACGACCGATTACGGAACAGGAGACGATAGTTTGGATGCCCGGGCAAGCTAAAAACATGGGCAGCATAAGCGGCCAGAAATGTTGGTGCCTCAATAGCAGTGGAGGGACACCAAGTAAGCCGGGCATCGAACGGGGTCCAACAGTTGCAACGCTGAGGGCGACGCTGAGCCATACGCCACACTCCCATAATCAAGCCGGGACAGCACAAGGGCTTTGTAGAGCTGCAGCCGCGTATTACGATTGGCACCCCAAGTTGTGTTGCTGAGGCAGCGAAGGGCATTCAGATGCTGCCAGCACTGACGCTTGAGCTGACGAATATGTGGAAGCCAAGTAAGCCGGGCATCGAACAGTAATCCCAGAAAACGGTAAGTGTCAACAACCCTGAGCATGGCATCCTGAAGATAGAGCTCAGGGTGGGGATGGACAGTTCGACACCGACAAAAGTGCATAAAAAAAGTCTTCGCAGGAGAAAATTGAAACCCATGAGCTAGGGCCCATGCCTGCGCCTTGCGTATGGCTCCCTGCAACCTACGTTCTGCAACACTAACGGTGGAGGAGCTGAACAAGATGCAGAAATCGTCAGCATATAACGTGGGTGAGACAGACGACCCAACTGCTGCTGCAAGGCCATTAATGGCCACAAGGAGAAGGGGCACGCTCAATACTGAGCCCTGTGGAATGCCGTTCTCCTGGATATGAAGTGAACTATGGGATGTGCCAATTAAAACGCGGAATGTCCGAACGGATAAAAAATTCTGAATAAAAATGTGGAGAGAGCCCTGGAGACCCCACCCGTGCAACATGGCGAGTATATGGTGCCGCCACGTCGTGTCATATGCTCTGGAGAGGTCGAAAAAGACGGAGACAAGGTGTTGGCACCTGGAAAAAGCAGTGCGGATTGCAGACTCAAGAAAGACCAAAGTATCGGCGGTGGAACGGCCCTGACGGAAGCCGCTCTGGCACTGAGCCAGAAGACCCCGAGACTCGAGCAGCCAACACAGCCGTCGACTCACCATACGTTCCAGTAGCTTGCACAGAGTATTTGTCAAGCTGATGGGTCGATAGCTATCCACAGTAAGCGGGTCCTTACCAGGCTTCAGCACCGGAATGATGGTACTTTCTCGCCACTGCGACAGAAAGACACCATCGCCCCATATGCGGTTGAAGATGGCAAGAACACATTGCTGACAGACCGGGGACAGGTGTTTGAGCATCTGATTGTTGACGCCATCTGGCTCTGAGGCTGTATCGGGGCACTGTGCCAGGGCGCTTTGGAGTTACCACAAACTAAATGGGGCGTTATACGTCTCAGGGTGGCGAGAAGCAAAAGAAAGCCGTTTGCCTTCCTCCCGGCGTTTAAGCGCGCGAAACGCAGGCGGGTAATTCCCCGACGCAGAGGCCCGAACATAGTGCTGTGCGAAATGCTCGGCGATTGCATCAGCATCGGTGGATACCGCCCTGTTGATGGTAAGCCCTGGAACACCTGTAGTGTGCTGCACTCCAAAGATGCGCCGAATCTTCATCCACACCTGGGAGGGTGAAGTATGGGAACCAATGGTGGAAACGTACCTCTCCCAGCACTCCTGTTTCCGCCTCTTGATGAGCCGCCGTGCCTGAGCACGGAGACGTTTGAAGAAAATGAGGTTATCCAAAGACGGGTGCCGCTTATGTTGCTGAAGAGCCCGCCGATGTTCTTTAATGGCTTCAGCGACCTCCGGAGACCACCAAGGCACTGCCTTTCACCGGGGGCACCCTAATGAACGAGGAATGGTACGTTCCGCAGCGGAAACAATCGCTGCAGTCAGTGTCTCAACCGCCACATCGATGGTACCGTGGGGGAGAGATGCAGCAGTGGCAGCAGAGGAGAATGTTTCCCAGTTTGCCTTGCTAAATGCCCATCTAGGCAGGCGTTCATGGGATCGATGCTGGGGTAGTGAAAGGAAGATGGGAAAATGGTCACTACCACACAAGTCGTCATGGACTCTCCAGTGGACCGATGGTACAAGCCCTTGGCTGCACAACAACAGATCAATGGCCAAGAACGTGCCATGCGCCACACTGAAATGCATGGCAGCGCCAGTGTTTAAGAGGCAGAGGTCAAGTTGGGAGATGAGATTCTCGACATCTCTGCCTCGGCCAGTAATCTTCGATCCACCCCACAGGGGATTGTGGGCGTTAAAATCCCCAAGGAGAAGAAAAGGCGTGGGAAGTTGGGCGACAAGTGCAGCCAATTCGGTCAGGGAGACTGTACCACCTGGAGGGAGATAGACACTGCAGACGATTATGTCCTGGGTAGTCCTTACGCGGACAGCCACAGCTTCCAAAGATGTTTGAAGGGGCACAGGAGCACTATATACAGAGGTAAGGACATACACGCAGGCTCCACCTGACACACTATTGTAAGTGCTACGGTTGCAGTAATAACCCCTGTATCCACGGAGGACAGGGGTCCGCATTGCCGGGAACCAGGTTTCCTGGAGAGCAATGCATAAAGCAGGTGTCAAGCTTACAAGCTGACGTAGCTCAGGTAGATGGCTAAAATAACTGCCACAATTCCACTGGAGGATTGTACAAAGCGTGTCCTGTAGAGGCATTCAGGCACTGAAAAGGCAAATTACTGGGCAGGGTCACATGCTGCCACCGACTGAGTGACGGACATCGCTACGGCCATCGTTTCTGAGGAGACGGCGAGATCCAGGTCATCAGGGGACGCAAAGAGCTCGACCTCATCCTCAGAGGCTGAGCTGACAGGAAGTGTTGGTGCGGGAACCACTGGGTCCTTATCCTTCTTGGAGAGCTTCCTCTTCTCTCTCTTGTCTTTGGGAGGAGGGTTGGAATGCTGGGAGGGCTTTCCTGACGCATTATCAGGAACAGAGGAAGAGCGTGAAGCCCTTCGACCAGCAGCTGGTGGCTTCTTCAGCCACTGGCTAGTGTCTTGTGAGAAACTGGTGAAGTCCTTGGAAGGGACTCCCCCAAGGGATCCCTTCCGAACAAGTGAGGCCAGAGGAGGCTGTTGCGTCTCCGGCTGAGCAGCCAGAGAGAGCTGTCGCTTCCCCGGCTGAGGAGCCGGAGAGGGCTGTCGCCACTCTGGCTGAGAGATGGGGACTGATGTCCCGGGTTGCTTGGGGCGCACTGCTCCCAAACTGTGTGTTTTGGGAGCAGTGGAAGAGAGAGTGGCCCCCACCGGTGGTGGGGCAGGCGAAACGTGACTGTTCGGTGGGCCAACTGTGAAAGGAGTCTTTGCAGGAACTGGTGGCTGCAGTGTTACAGCAGCATAACTCCTCAACATAGGTGTGGGGTTGAGACATTCTAATTTCTTCCTCGCCTCTTGGTAAGTTAAACGGTCCAGGGTCTTAATTTCTTGTATCTTCTGCTCTCGTTGGTAGACTGCACAGTCTGGCTAGCAGGGAGAATGATGCTCCCCACAGTTAACGCCGGTGGGAGGTGGAGCACACGGAGCATTTGGATGCGAAGGTCATCCACAATCGCGACATGTGGGGCTGGCAGTGCACCTGGAGGACACGTGTCCGAATTTCCAGCACTGGAAGCATCGCATAGGGGGCGGGACAGAGGGCTTGAAATCGCACCGGTAGATCATGACCTTGACCTTCTCAGGCAAGCAGTTGCCCTCAAAGGCCAGGAAGAAAGCACCGGTAGCGATCCTATTATCCTTGGGTCCCCTAAAGACACGACGAACGAAGTGTGCATCTCGTCGTGCCAGGTTCTCCCGTAGCTCGTCATCAGACGGTAGCAGAAGATCTTTATGAAAGATAATCCCCTGGACCAAATTTAGTGACTTATGGGGAGTGACGTTAACAGGTATGTCACCAAGCTTCTCACAGGCGAGCAACGCCCTTGACTGTGCAGAGGAAGGTGCTTGTATCAAAATGGCCCCGCTCCGCATTTTGGAAAGAGAGGCCACTTCCCCGAACTTATCTTCAAGATGGGTCACAAAGAACAGAGGCTTAGTCCCCAAAAATGAATCCCCATCAGTTCTGCTGCACACAAGATATCGCGGTGAATATGGCTCCTGTCTGTCCGCAGCCCTGCGTCCCTCCCAGGGCGTGGCTAGGGAAGGGGACGATTTGGGGTAATATGCCACAGCGTTAAGGTCTACTTTATTGCACTTAGAGACGTTGGTGGTCGTGCGGCCACCGGATTGAGATTGTACCCGCTTCATTGCGGGGTATCCGCCCCGATGCCACCCACTTCGACCAGGGGCTCTCCCCAGGGGTGGCACCCAGCCACAGCAAAGGCCACCTAGCAGGATGGCCTTTGCCGGGAGTCCTGATGCCCCAGAGAGACGGGTATCTACTCCTTGGCTTACGTGGGGAGGCGGCAGCTCAGGCATCGGCAGTACGATCCCTGTGTTGTCAGGGGGCTACAACCTAGAGGGTACATGACGACCCCACCACAACGAACTGGCTACCGTGCTGGATTTTGGGTGCCATGGGTAGTCCATAGTGATCGTGGGTGCAGATGATGATGCACTAAGGGCGTAACTTACACAATCCATCAGGTGTGTATGCCCAAAATGAGGGATGGAGGGTGCAGTTACGACGCCCAGACGATAAAGAGTGCCAAGGTCTTAGGGCACAGAGGACTGATGGTGCACCACGTAAGGGGTCCTTCCCCAAAAGGCTCTTACTTCTGTTGAATTTGGAAAAATGGAGGTCAAACCCTAATGGGGACCATCACATTAAAGGCCGAAACAGTTGAGACTCCTTTTAGTCGCCTCTTACGACAGGCAGGAATACCGCGGGCCTATTCTAACCCCCAAACCCGCAGGGGGGAAATGGACACTGGCAGACAGTGTTTGTTGGTAATGAGGATCACCCTGTGGCTAAACATGCCTTGGAGCACGGCCAGCACATCTTGGCACAGTGTTACACCGTCCGGGTTATGTGGACACTTCCCACTAACACCAACCTGTCAGAACTCCGGAGATGGGAACTTGCCCTTCAGTATATCCTCTCTTCTCGTTATCCGCCAGGCCTCAACCTCCGCTAATTTCAAGTTGCCGCCACTCGTACCTCACCTGTCTTTCAACATCATTTTTGCCTCTGTACTTCTGCCTCGACTGACATCTCTGCCTAATCTCTTTGCCTTTACAAATGTCTGCTTGTGTCTGTGTATGTGTGGTTGGATATGGGTGTGTGTGCAAGTGTATACCTGTTCTTTTTTCCCCCTAAGGTAAGTCTTTCCGCTCCCGGGATTGGAATGACTCCTTACCCTCTCCCTTAAAACGCACATCCTTTCTGCTTTTTTCATATTCTATTCGAATTTTACGATTCCAACAGGACAAAAACATGCCGCGTGAACTTACATTTGAAGAAATTCTAGCAGAACTAGAGAACCATCAAGAGAGTGACAATGAAGATGATATACAGAATTGGCGATTATTCCACCCGATGCAGATGTAATAACAGATGAAGAAGACACTGACGAAAATGTACTGTTGTACAAGATGACGCCGGTACTTTAGAGCTCACAACCAGCTGAGATGAAGTTAATGCTACAGTTGTACATCCAGAAGCCAAAAGAAGGAAAGCGTTGGGAGGTGGAGGAGAAAGTAGTATGTTATCTACAAAAAAATATATATGTAAGTGGTATAAATGTCAACCAACGTACACAAACAATAGTAAACCAGGGAAGAGCAACAAACATTATGATGCGGAATGTCTAGCAAATAACACAGTACCCCAGGTGTTTGAGGATTTTTTTTTCTGAGAAACTAATGGATACTATTATTGAACAAAGCGAAATTTATGCTTGCCAACATAACAGAATAAATTTTCTGCTAACCAAAGAAGAACTAAAATTATTTATTGGCGTACTACTTCTGAGTGGTTATCATAAGCTTCCCCACAAGAATAAGTACTGGGAACAGGCTCCTGATGTCGGTGTTCCTTTAGTCTTCAACTCCGGGTCAAGAAATAGGTTTTGTGAAATAAAGAGATTCATTCATCTCAATGACAACTCCAAAATAGACAGAAACGACAAGATGTACAAACTGAGGTTATAATTTGAAATGCTGAAATAGGAATTTGGTAAATTTGGCGTATTTCATTCAGAACTCTCAACTGATGAAATAATGGTACATTACTATGGCAAACATTCAGCTAAAATGTTTCTGAGGGAAAAGCCTATCAAATTTGGATATAAAATTTGGTGTCTTACAAGTTCCAATGGCTTTCTTTATAATTTTTCACCATACTGTGGCAAGACTGACAACAAACAGGAGCCTTTAGGTGCAAGGGTAATAAATGAACTAACCACCATGATTCCAGAATCAGAGTATCCAAATTATAAGCGTTTCTTTGACAACTATTTCACCAGTGTTGACACACTGATCACACTCTGAAAGAGTAAAATGAAAGCTGCAGGAACAATAACAGAGATCCGAACTAATGCATGTCCTTTGATTGACTCGAAAAGAATGGCAAAAGGAAGGAACGAGGATTCTATGACTACATATTTGACAAAGAGAATGAAGTTCTGGTTGTGAAATGGAGTGACAACAAACCAGTATGTGTAGTGACAAATAACAGTACTATTATTCCTCGAGTTCTACTAAAATATATTCACGGGCAAAAAAAAGGAAATATCTGTTACACTGCCACATATCATTGAAGAATACAATGCCCACATGGGTGGCATATATCTACTGGACAAGCAGATATCACTTTATAGGACGAGGATAAGGTCAAAGAAATGGTGGTGGCCATTATTCACACAGATGATATATATCTGCATAGTAAACACATGGCGTGCATACCAAATTGCTAACTCTAATGAGAAGCTCTTACTTTTGGATGTCCGACAGAGAATAGTGATGTTTTTTCTATCAAAGAAAAAAGGATCAGTACCAAAACAAAGAGGACCACAAGGAAGCAAATTGATGGGAGGACGGGTGAGCACAGATGTACGACTAGATCCAGGAAATCATTTGTTCGTGCCAAGTAAAACACAGAAGAAATGTGCTTACTGCAAGAAAAAAACAACAAAAATTTGTGATAGGTGCAATGTTGGTGTACATGACAAGTGTTTTGCTTCATTTCATACTGAATATACATTCCATAACATTAAAATATTCTTTATTTAATGTTTGTGTTGCTTCTTACAATATTATGCATGGAGAATAAGATTGTGAATTTGGATAGCGCATTTGGCCAATGTCCCAAAAATGGGACTTCTGTAGTTTTTGATCTAATAAACTGAAACTTTTCAAAACAACTTTTTATTCAATTTATCACTCAATGTAACATATTTATGTATAAAAGTTTGCAAAAAAAAGATCCAATAGAGTTTTGGCCAGTAAAGGGTTAAGGGAAAACCAGATGTAACACAAAATGTCTGGCACAAAATCTGCTACAGGAACTACATCACAAACCCCGCCTGCTCACAGATTATGCAAAGGACAATGGTAACTTCCGAAAATTCTCAAAAATACACATTTATTTGCATTGACATACAATGAAATTCAGGGGTGATGTATACTTTGGCTGAGCTGTGAACCACAAAGCATTGATTTGCTACGTAAATTACGTATACAAAACACTGGTAGCACTAACTTACAAAGTATAGTTTTGCAGGCATCTCAAAATTCTGAAACTAAACTATTTCTCACATAATTTGACAACAAAATAAGAGACAGACTATTCTGAATGAGGATGATAGGCATACTGTTCTAAAAATTTTTGAAAGAGCACAATTTAGTTTAAGCCTACAATTGACGCTAATAGTACTAGTTTATCATGGGATTCCCAAATGTTTGAAATTTCACAACATATCAGAATTCAAACAAGTAACGATACAATCAATGAAAAATTACACAGAAGTGACATGAACAGCAAAATATACAAATATAGAACTTCAAACAGACACATTATCTAGTACAAACAGTCCCCACATAAGGGAAACTTCCTAAGTCAGCTTTATTTAAATGGGTAAATAAAATAAATAACAAAACTGGAAATTGTCCCTCCTCTTGCAATGAATTGCTACTGGACAACTGCTTTTGTACATTAAATGGAGAGTACAGTACACATCTAATTAACACCAATGGATTTCTTTTCACAGAATAACAATCTTTGGATACTGTACTGCATAGTGTGGGAATTCTGAGACACTCTGGGTTGCTGCAGAGTGATTCATTTTCTAAAATAGACAATGTGTAGTGGTGTACACTGTTAACACACTAGGCATATTACACGGGCCACTTGTTCACTCCTTTTGTACACACATCAGTTAGACTCAGGTAGCAATGGAGTTTAAAAGAAGACATTCATACATGGCACTGAATTTAAGATAGAAGTGAATTTAAAGCAGTATTTGGAATCTCTTCATGCAATAAACCAACAGTCTGCTGCTGATTTAATGATTTCTGAGACACACTCTTGAAGACTGAAGTCAATAATGACAGCCACTACTGAAACAAACTAGCTTCACCTCTGGATAATGATGACTGAAGAGGACAGCTCCCCACTGTCTCTACCAACAAAATGAATGCAACCTTTGAATCAGATCAGAACTAGTTTGTTGAGTTCCTGCATGGCAATCTTCAGATCAGAAAAATAGTTGTGAAGATTAGTTGTTAGATACAACACCTTTTAACACTTGAGTAAAAAAACTTGCTGCTAAATCCTGATATTAAACAGTTGAAAAATTTCATTCTCAGTGGTCAAAAGCAGCATACAATAACTAATGACAGAAAACAACTGTACCAATCTTAGAAACAAACATGTGATAGACCTTCTCAGAACACACCCATATGGCAAAAGTGAAAAAGAGGACACAAAAATTATTAATATAATTGGATGAAAATGATATTTTTCAACTTAAGATAATATAGTTGCTAAAAATATTTTTAATTAAGCAACTAGTTTCAGCTCGAAAAGCCATTTTTCGGTTTACACACATAGCGAGGTCCCACAGAAATAAAAAGGCAGCAAACTCACACTATGTGCTACTGTTCATCATGGCTTACAAATTACAGTAGAAATGGTACTGTTTGTTGTACTTTAAAAACATTTAAAATGACTTTTTGGGCCAGAAATAACTGTACAGGGTGATTCAAAAAGAATACCACAACTTTAAAAATGTGTATTTAATGAAAGAAACATAATATAACCTTCTGTTATACGTCATTACAAAGAGTATTTAAAAAGGTTTTCTTCACTCAAAAACAAGTTCAGTGATGTTCAATATGGCCCCCTCCAGACACTCGAGCAATATCAACCCGATACTCCAACTCGTTCCACACTCTCTGTAGCATATCAGGCATAACAGTTTGGATAGCTGCTGTTATTTCTCGTTTCAAATCATCAATGGTGGCTGGGAGAGGTGCCCGAAACACCATATCCTTAACATACCCCCATAAGAAAAAATCGCAGGGGGTAAGATCAGGGCTTCTTGGAGGCCAGTGATGAAGTGCTCTGTCACGGGCTGCCTGGCGGCCGATCCATCGCCTGGGGTAGTTGACGTTCAGGTAGTTACGGACAGATAAGTGCCAATGTGGTGGCGCTCCATCCTGCTGAAATACGAATTATTGTGCTTCTTGTTCGAGCTGAGGGAACAGCCAATTCTCTAACATCTCCAGATACTGTAGTCCAGTTACAGTAGCACCTTCGAAGAAAAAGGGACCAAAATCTTTATTGGCTGAAATGGCACAGAAAACGCTCACCTTAGGTGAGTCACGTTCATACTGAGTTGTTTCCCGCGGATTCTCAGTGCCCCATACACAGACATTGTGACGGTTGACTTTCCCGTTAGTGTGGAAAGTTGCTTCATCACTAAACACAATCTTTGAAACGAAAGATTCATCTGTTTCCATTTGAGCAAGGATCAAATCACAGAAATCGATTCTTTTAATCTTATCAGCTGCAGACAGTGCTTGAACCAATTTCAGACGATAAGGTTTCATAACTAACCTTTTTCGTAGGACTCTCCATACAGTTGATTGTGGAATTTGCAGCTCTCTGCTAGCTCTGCGAGTCGATTTTCCTGGGCTGCGAACAAATGCTTGCTGGATGCGTGCTACATTTTCATCACTCGTTCTCGGCTGTCCAGAACTTTTCCCTTTGTACAAACACCCATTCTCTGTAAACTGTTTATACCAACGTTTAATACACCACCTATCAGGAGGTTTAACACCATACTTCGTTCGAAATGCATGCTGAACAACTGTCGTCGATTCACTTCTGCCGTACTCAATAACACAAAAAGCTTTCTGTTGAGCAGTCGCCATCTTAGCATCAACTGACGCTGACGCCTAGTCAACAGCGCCTCAAGCGAACAAATGTACAACTAAATGAAACTTTATACCTCCCTTAATTCGCCGACAGATAGTGCTTATCTCTGCCTTTTGTCGTTGCAGAGTTTTAAATTCCTAAAGTTGTGGTATTCTTCTTGAATCACCCTGTATAATTAAGGAGAGGTCTTATTAAAATACAACAGCTTAAATGCAAAAAATATCACCTTCATTCATTATGAAGGTTGTCGTAATGTCAGAGACATTTTGAATGTATCACACATATGTAAATTTAATTACCTGAGCAGATCAGTATCCTTCATCACTCCAAGTAATGTTGTAAACAGGATATGCAGTCTTCAGAATTTCTACATTCTTGCTGTGGTCTGCCTTCCCAAACCCCTGAAATGAAGCAGTCTTTGGGTATTTTAAAACTAAAGTACAATTAAAAAGTGTGCTACATATCACAATAATAATTAAACACTAAAACGAGAACTCTTAACTACAACTACATCATAAGTAAACAATGTGCTTGTACGTACACTAAAAATGCATCTAATACAGAGCACATGAAACCGTAAAGCAATCTGAAATTTTCTAAACCACACATCACAACACAAAAGCAGCAGAAAAAGGGAGTGTGTAAAGACCTTCAGAACAGATGTGCAAGATGCAGCATCAGAATTAATTTTTCTATTGATGGGTCTGGCATTGTACACAACACTGAAACACAAGCAGCAGTAACCGTGCAAAAACATTAAACACTTACCCACAATCTGCAACTGTATTAACTGTGTTAAATGAAACAGGTAGGTCACAAAATGTGTGAAACACAGTCTGAAAAGTATAAAATAGGTGCGAGGGGTACAGAGGAATCATTTGGTCTGCTCCAAGTGCAAGGAATTGTTGATTTGAGTAATTATGACAACTGTTCTGGCAACTGGAAAAAGTCTTGTAAAAACACCAGGCTCACCACAATTCACGTGCTGCCGTAACTATACTCAATCAAAAGATACAGAAGCTGGTAATAATAATAATAATAATAATAATAATAATAATAATAATAATAATAATAATGTCATAAAATTATGGGACAGAAGATCCTCTCTCTCTCTCTCTCTCTCTCTCTCTCTCTCTCTCTCTCATGCTACATATACAACTCTCTCTCGCTAAATATACAAGTGGAAGCAAGGATTGTGGCCTCAAAAGTAATCTGAAAGGTGTAAGAAAAAATCATGAATCAGATTGAACAGCACAGTTGGTATCAGCATTGTCCACGGAAGGCAAGGTTTCAAGATGTAGTCCTGGCCCGGCACATAGTTTTAATTTGTCAGGAAGTTTCATAATCATGGCTGCTACCCAGAACAACAGTAGCCATTTCAACCATAACACTTGTCCACAACACCACACCCAAATTATTGTACACGGTTGTAAGAAGCATGATGATGATGATTTACAGGTATTAACGTCTGGTGACATTTGCTTCTGACCATCTAACAAGGTATTCTATAATTTGTGCCATGTAACCGAAGCAGAAACTGCTTTCCCATGGAGGAGCTTGGCGTATAACATTCTTAAAAACTTTAAAAATACTTGAATTATAGGGCACACAACGTATGAACAGAAACTTCACTGTTCTTAAAATAATTTTTGTTAACTGTGGTCTGCAGCTTATACGAATTGTAGAAATGTCATCATGTAACACTTTAAGCTGTTGATAATTTTTTTTTTACGATGCAACCAGTTTTGCTCAAAGACCATTTTTGAGCACTTGTTGTACCCACAGCATGGAAACAGGAAAAATTCAGGCAAAATGGATACTTCAAAATTGTAGTAACAATACATACAATGCTTGTGGATATTTAATTTATATTTCTGACATTGTATTCTTTTGATATATATAGTTTTTGCTGGTAATCAAATTCTGTAAGTGTTGCTTGTATTGTTACTATAATTTTCAAACATTCTTTTCATCCCAAATTTTCCCGTATCCACGATGTATATACAACAGGTGCCTGAAAATGGTCTTCAACTGAAACCAGTCACACAGTAAAAAATTAAGTTGAATAACAGCTCAAGATGACACATACTGTCATTTCTACAACTCACTGCTTTTGGTATCACCTGTGAGTAGCTGTACGCTTTGATGACGTTGGCACTGGGGTCGTGCTGTATTCTGCCACCACCAGTGCACTCGGTATCAACGCCGAGGCCTTTCACCCTGTCCATCGTCTCATCGTAGACGTCCGAATGGAAGCCAACTCACTTGTATCCTCGCACCTAGTAGCAGGAACCATAGTCAAACTTTGAAGAAAATGTATCAAGAGTACTAAGCAAGAAGAAAACACAAAAGTAGCAACGTTAGTGGAAATTGTGGCGTCAAAAATAATCTGAAAACACAACTTAAAGGAGCTGTTGTTATATCCACTATCTATAGGAAACACAAACAGGAGCTTCTGTTTTTTTTTTTTTTTTTTTTTTTTTCATACCTACTGCAAATGCAAACGAAAGCTTTTGTATATTTGTTTGGACATGTGTTCTCTCGGAAAACACTGAACATAACGTAAATCATCTAGCTGACAAGGTAGTTGGCAACATCAGCACATGGCTTTTGGAGAACGGATTAATACTTCACTGCCAACAACTGAACTCTTGTAAAATAGAAATAGTCTTGTCCTGAGCTGGTCGAACAGACATTTTAAATTCTTAAGACTGAAGATAGATGAAAAGCTCTCTCAGAAGTATCATGTTCAACACCTTAAGCAGAAAATGAACACTTCTGTCTTCACTATACACTATGTCTTGGACACAAACACAAAAGCTTGTTTACTTTTGCTCTGTTATCTCATATGGTGTTATAGTTTGGGGCAATTCTGTGCACTTGGCAAGAATATTCTCATCCCTGAAAAATGCAGTCAGCAAGGCCTGCAGTGCCAGCTTGTGAACATTCAGGGTTGCCGCAAGTTTCCCCAAGTGACATTCCCCGATTTCCAGCAAGTTTTAGCATTTTTCCCTGACAAATTTCGAGGTCTCAAGGGCAAGTAAAGACATAAGTTCACAAAAAAAAAATGTAAGGACTTCTGTATTTCTTCCCCTCATGAGCAAAAATCTTAAGTACTAATGTCAGCATCTTTTGTAATGAACAGTTTTTAGATGGAAAAAGAAAGACAATGGTATATAATATTCCATGAAGACCACTGATGTTATTTTATTTCAATAAAACTAAACGTATTTGGTGACACAAATAGGCATTTCATTGGAGTTGCTAGACAGATTTAAAATACCTACACTGATTTCAGAAATAACCTCAGAAAAAAGTAGGCCTATTGAAAGAAGTATATAAGGCAGGCCAAAATATACAGGTACATAGCATACAAACTGCCTGTGACTGCCACAAGTTGTTCTTCCTATCGCTCATACTTTCTAATTTACAGGGTGTACATTACATCTGGGAACACTTTCAATTATTTATTGCACAAGAACCAAACATAGCACAGATATCACACATATGTCATTTTGAAGAGAAACCCTGAAAGTTCTTTTTCATGTATACCACCACAGCATACTTTGGTGATTTTCCGATAGCACCAGTCATAAACATGGCAAATTCAGGTGCGGAGCGAGCTTTCTGCGTGTTGGAGTTCGACAAAAAAAGTGTGTGCTACAGCTGTTCAATGGATGTTTAGAACAAAGTACGGTAAGAAACCACCAATAAGGAAGGCACAACAAATTTATTATGATGGGTTGCTTGTGCCCAGCACAGAGAAGCAGACATCCCAGTGTGAGTGAAGTGAATTTGGATTGCATACAAGAGAGATTCATAAGGAGTCCAAAGAAATTGGTGCGTCGTGCATCCCATGAACTCGAAATGGCTCCACTGACTGTGGCAAGTCATGCGACAGAAGTTGTCTATGAAACCATTCAAATTGGAGCTAGGGTAGAAGGTCAATAACAACGACAAAGACAAGTGTTTTGAGTTTTGTTCACAGTTGCAACAATTGAATAAGGACGGGGATGGAATTTTTGATCGCTTAAGTTTTAGCAATGAAGCCACTTTTCACACTAATGGGAAAGTGTACATGCATAATTGTCGAATCTGGGGTGCAAAGCATCCACACGAATGCATTAAATTTGGGTGTGATTCACTAAATGTAAATGTTTTTTGTGCTTTGCCGTGTCGAAAACTGTACGGACCATTCTTCTTCGCGAAGAGAACTGTCACTGGATATTCCTACTCGGATATGTTGCAGCAATGGCTGATGCCTCAGATTCAATTGGGCTCTCCGTTCATCTTTCAGCAGGATGGGGCTCCACCCCATTTTCATCGGGAAGTTTGTGGGTACCTGAATACGGAGCTGCCGCATCGATGAACTGGCCGTGCTACAGAAGGGAACAGCTGTTTCATGAAATGGCCTCCCTGATCACCAGACCTCACTCCGTGTGACTTTTTTTCTGTGGGGACACATTTAAGATCCGGTGTATGTATGGTCCTGTATAAATTATTTTCTAAGCCCCAAAATGTACTAGAATAAATAAAATGTTTATAAAACAATGTACCGCACACTGTACTTGCAGTGAGAAAGTCACAATTCCTGAACTCCATCGCCCGTGGCCTCTGGCCTGCCGAGGAGCACCACAGTCCTGAGTCCTCGGATAAATCACGAAAACCCACTGCATTATACCACACACAAACAGAGCCGGCCTGGGAAGAGATCGGCGAGACTAGATACGATGGGCAGGGCTTGCACATTATTGGGAAACGATGGGCTTCAAATCGGCAGACCCAATCCGTTAGAGAGACCCACAGAAATGGCCTGTGGTTTTGGCCCATCATGGAAGTCCATTCATGTGGCCAGCTTTACACAAGTCACTGACATTATGTTGACGAAATGAGATTTTATTTTATTTTTTTTGTTTGTGGTTTTAGGGCGCAAAAAGTCTATGGTCATTAGCGCCCAGCCTGTGACGTAGGAAACAGGAAAAAAAACGAAATTTAAATCCAGCAGCAATGGGAACAAAGTCATAAAATTTGAGAAACTAAAGGCAGAAGGAATGCGTAAAAATCCACTATAGAAAGGGGTTGGTTGTCCCCAAAAAAGCTTCAAATGACTGACGTCATTTCACTGTCACTAATAAACTGGAGAACGCGGTCGGCTGAGCGCGTGTCATCTGCTAAAATCGACGATAGATCAGGCGATAGCTGTAGACTGGAGCGTAACGGGTTAACATAGGGGCATTCAATTAAAAGGTGTCTGACCGTCCACAGCTGAGAGCAGTGGGGACAGAGTGGGGGAGGATCACCGCTTAAAAGATGACGATGGCTAAAAAGACAGTGCCCTATCCGGAGTCTAGCTAAAATTACCTCCTCCCGACGACGCGTTCGGGAGGAAGAGGTCCAAGCGCAAGGAAGGGCTTTCACTTCCCGCAATTTATTATGGGGAAGTGTTGACCAATGCGCATGCCTTAAATGAGCAACTTGGCGACATAAACCGCTCCGTAGATCGGTAATGGGAAGCGACTGAATAGCTGGCCGAGGAAGAGAGACTGCAGCCTTGGCCGCTATATCGGCCGCCTCATTCCCACAGATACCAGCGTGTCCCGGGAGCCAGAGGAACGCCACCGAGACGCCCCCCAGGTGGAGCAAGTGCAGACAGTCCTGAATCCGGTGGACCAGAGGGTGCACAGGGTAAAGAGCTTGGAGACTTAGGAGAGAGCTGAGAGAATCTGAGCAGATTACGTACTGTATCCGCTGATGGCGGCGGATGTAGTGGACAGCCTGGAGAACAGCGTAAAGCTCCGCAGTACAAACAGAACACTGGTCGGGAAGCCGAAAGTGATTTGGGGTGTCGCCAACAATATAGGCACTCCCTACACCTAACGATGTTTTCAAGCCGTCGGTGTAAATAAATGTGGTGTCCGTCATTTGTGCACATAGAGCAGCAAATGCCCGACGGTAAACAAGTGTAGGGGTACCATCCTTGGGAAATTGACATAGGTCTCGGAGCAAGTCGATCCGGGGACGGAGCCAAGGCGGTGCCGTACCCCAAGTTGTCAAGAAGGTTTTAGGAAAGCGGAAGGAAAGAGAATGGAGCATTTGACGGAAGCAGACTCCCGGGGGTAGTAGGGAGGAGGAGCGGCCTGCATACCCTACATCAAAGGAGGCGTCGAAAAAAAGGTCATGGGCTGGATTAGCAGGCATGGAAAAAAGATGGCTAGCATAACGACTCAGAAGGACTGACCGCCGTTTGGACAGCGGAGGTTCAGCAGTCCCAGCATAAAGGCTTTCCACAGGGCTGGTGTAAAAAGCTCCAGACACCAAACGTAATCCACGGTGGTGGACAGAGTCGAGACGCCGAAGAATAGACGGCCGAGCAGAGGAGTAGACTATGCTTCCATAATCCAATTTCGAGCGCACTAAGGCGCGATAGAGGCGAAGAAGGACCACACGGTCCGCTAGCCAGGAGGTACCATTCAGGACATGGAGGGTGTTAAGGGAACGCAGACAGCGAGCCGAAAGATAGGAAACGTGGGAGGACCAGCACAGTTTTCTGTCAAACATAAGACCCAAGAATTTAGCGACGTCGGAAAACGGAAGGTTGACAGGACCTAGATGTAAGGAGGGCGGAAGAAACTCCTTACGTCGCCAAAAATTAACACAAACTGTCTTACTGGGTGAGAAACGGAAGCCGGTTTCGATGCTCCACGAGTGGAGGCGATCGAGACATCCTTGAAGACGTCTTTCAAGAAGGCTGGTCCGTTGAGAGCTGTAGTAGATGGCAAAATCGTCCACAAAGAGGGAGCCCGAGACATCAGGAAGGAGACAATCCATAATTGGATTAATGGCAATGGCAAACAGTACAACACTCAGCACGGAGCCCTGGGGTACCCCGTTTTCTTGGGAGAAAGTACGGGAGAGAGTGGTGTTCACCCGCACCCTAAATGTGCGCTCTGCCATAAATTCGCGAAGAAAAAGGGGCAGCCGGCCCCGAAAGCCCCAAGAGAACAGTGTGCGGAGGATGCCTGTCCTCCAACAGGTATCGTATGCTCTCTCCAGATCAAAAAATATTGCTACCGTTTGGCGTTTCCGGAGAAAATTGTTCATGATATAAGTGGAGAGAGCAACAAGTTGGTCAACTGCAGAACGATGCTTTCGGAATCCGCATTGGGCTGGTGTTAAAAGACTGCAGGACTCCAGCCACCAAGCTAAACGGTAATTCACCATACGCTCCAAAACCTTACAGACACTACTCGTGAGAGAAATGGGGCGATAGCTAGAGGGGAGATGTTTGTCCTTTCCAGGTTTCGGAATGGGAACGACAATAGCTTCCCGCCATCGCCTGGGAAAGGTACTGTCGGTCCAAATTCGATTATAAAGGCGAAGGAGGTAACGCAGACTATGGGTTGATAAATGCAGCAACATTTGGACATGGATACCATCCGGTCCTGGGGCGGAGGAGCGAGAAGAAGAGAGGGCATGTTGGAGTTCCCGCATGGAGAAAACAGTATTGTAGCTCTCGTGATTGTGAGAGGAGAAAGCAAGATGTCGCACTTCCGCTGCAAGTTTCTTAAGGAGAAACTCTGGCGGGTAATTTGAAGAGCTCGAAATCTCAGCAAAGTGCTGACCCAATGAGTTAGAAATTGCGACGGGGTCCACTAAGGTATCATTCGCGACAGTGAGCACAGAGACCGGGGAGAAACTAGGCGCGCCTGAGAACCGTCGAAGCCGACTCCAAACTTCGGAGGAGGGAGTGAAGGTGTTAAATGAGCTAATAAAGAATTTCCAGCTTGCCTTCTTGCTATCGTGGATGACGTGACGGCATCACTCACGGAGCTGCTTATATCGGATACAGTTGGCCAAAGTTGGATGGTGACTGAAAATGCGAAGAGCACGTCGCCGCTCACGTATTGCGTCACGGCATGCCTCGTTCCACCAAGGAACTGGGGGGCGCTGGGGCAATTCGGAGGTGCGTGGTATTGAACGTTCCGCAGCGGTGAGAGTAACGTCGGTAACATGTGTGACCTCATCGTCGACGCTGGGAAAGCGACGGTCATCGAATGTCGCTAGAGACAAAAAAAGTGTCCAATCGGCTTGGGCAAACTTCCAGCGTCGCAAGCGCATATATGGCAGTTGAGGCTGCAGTCGAAGAACACATAGAAAGTGGTCACTCGAGTGTGTATCATCAAGGGCGAACCATTCGAAGCGCCGAGCTAGCGGAACAGTACCGACCGCAAGGTCCAAATGAGATAAATTTGTCGTGGAGGCAGACAAAACTGTGGGGACCCCAGTGTTGAGGCAGACTAGATCCGCTTGGTGGAAGACGTCTAGCAATAGGGAGCCACGTGGACAAGGATGCGGAGATCCCCAAAGCGGGTGGTGGGCATTGAAGTCCCCAACCAGCAAATATGGGGGTGGAAGCTGATCAAGAAGATGAAGGAGATCGGCTCGTGCCATTGGTGTGGACGATGGAATGTATACCGTACAAAGAGAGAACGTGTATCCAGAAAGGGAAAGACGGACGGCGACAGCTTGGAAGGAACTGTTTAAGGGGATTGGGTGATAATGGAGAGTATCATGGAGCAGAATCATGAGTCCTCCATGGGCTGGAGTGCCTTCAACAGAGGGGAGGTCATATCGGATGGACTGAAAATGAGGGAGAACAAAGCGGTCATGGGGACGCAGCTTTGTTTCCTGAAGACAGAAGATGACCGGCGAGTAGGATCGTAAGAGGATCGACAATTCATCCCGATTGGCTCGAATGCCGCGGATATTCCAGTGGATAATGGACATAGGGTGAACAGAAAATGGAGGAACGTGACCAAGGGTGCTGTCAACTCAACGACTGCTCAGAGCTTGCGACCGACAGCATGGAATGGCAATCAGTCGAAGGCAGAAGATCCTGATCCATAGGTTGGTCAGGAGCAGCTCCTGCCACCAGCGATCGGCCGGTTGACCGGCCACCAGCAGTGCGCCTCGGCGACACAGAAGACGGCCGAGGGCGATTTCCGCCAGGTGGTGGTGTAGATGGGACACGGCGTGGCGGAGAAGGAGAGGAACTGTGTTTCTTCGTAGCCTTCTTGGAAGTATGATGTTTAGATGAAGGAGGAACCGATGGTTGTGAAGTTGCGGTATGTAAAAACTCTTCACGAGAATGCTCCTTTTTCGAAGACTTGGCGTCTGACTTTTGGGCTCGAGATTTAGCAGAACCCGACGAAGGGTGAGCCATTGAGTGGGCAGGCGAAAGTGGTGAGGTTGAACGGGCGATCTTTGCGCTGGCCGATCTGACGACCGTGGTACTAAAGGTGAGGTCACAAGTCTGCGTGGCCGCCTCCTTTGTTGGCCGAGGAGAAGCAAGGACAGTGCTGAATTTTCCTTTCTGAGGCACGGTGGGCTGTCGACTGGCGAATAATTTTCGAGCAGCAAAGGTCGATACCTTTTCCTTCACTCTTATTTCCTGGATGAGCTTTTCGTTCTTATAAATGGGGCAATCTCGAGAGGAAGCAGCATGGTCACCCATACAGTTTATGCAGCAAGGGGATGGAGGTGGACAAGCACCCTCATGGGCATCCTTGCCACACGTAACACATTTGGCCAGATTGGAACAGGACTGGCTGGTGTGATTGAACCGCTGTCATCGATAGCAACGCATAGGGTTTGGGACATAAGGGCGAACGGAAATTATCTCATAGCCTGCTTTGATTTTTGATGGGAGTTGAACTTTGTCAAATGTCAAGAAGACAGTGCGGGTTGGAATGATGTTCGAGTCAACCCTTTTCATAACCCGATGAACAGCCGTGACGCCCTGGTCAGACAGGTAGTGCTGAATTTCTTCGTCAGACAATCCATCGAGGGAGCGTGTATAAACGACTCCACGGGAGGAATTTAAGGTACTGTGCGGTTCCACCCTGACAGGGAAGGTGTGGAGCAGAGAAGTACGCAGCAATTTTTGAGCCTGGAGGGCACTGTGTGTTTCTAATAACAGGGTGCCATTCCGTAATCTGGAACAAGACTTTACAGGACCCGCAATTGCGTCGACAACTTTCTGAATAATGAAAGGGTTGACCGTAGAAAAGTCGTGACCTTCGTCAGACCGAGAAACAACAAGGAACTGTGGCAACGATGGAAGAACCGTCTGTGGCTGAGACTCAGTGAACTTACGTTTGTGAGCAGACATAGTGGAAGGTGAGGAAACCATTGCGGAAGAATCCCCCATGATTACCGGCGTCTCCGATGGCGAGCTCCTGGGGGCCCTCACCGAGGGCACACCCGCCTTAGGTGATTGTTCACACCTCCCGACAAACGGACGGAGGGACCAATTGGCACTTTCGGAAGGTATCAGCTCGGGTAATCACCCCTCCCTGGGCCTGGCCGTTACTAGGGGGTACGTACGTGTCCTACCCGCCTACCCGGGGCGGGGAATTACGCGTTACCCTGTCACCGGCTACGCATTGAAGTGCGTGGGTCGGCCTTCAGACACGCACAGGGAGGAAAAAAGAGAAAGGGAAAGGAAAGAAGAGGGGGTCTCAAACGCCGCAGCGGAGAAAAGGGCAAGGAGAAGAGGGAAGGAAAAGGGAAGGACAGAGGAAGAACGAGGACTTGTAAGTGTAGAAAGCAAGGAATTTGGAACAGTTTCGAGCGTCCGTCTCCGGACGTAGGCACAAACCATACTCCCAGAGGGGGGAGAAAGGGAAGGAAAGAGCCAGAGGTGAGGGGGGGGGGGGGGGGGCGGGGGGCGAAGATGGGGGACGGGGAGGGATGCGGAAAGGGAAGGGAAGGTATGCAGCCCGGAAAGGAAGGAGGGCCACATTAGCTCGGGGTCCCGTGCTCGCTACGTACGTGTCCACAAAAGAGTTGTGGACCCCCTGGGAGGACGAAATGAGATGGTGGTGATAAATCCATCAATTTGTGCAAATACTCTGAGAATTAATGCTAATGAAGATAGGTAGCAACTCACCGTAAAGATGATCAGTGAACCATGGACAGACACGTAGAAAAGACAATCACACTCTCACAACTAAATTTTTGGCCATAGCCTTTCTTGGAAAATAACACACACACACACACACACACACACACATATTCACACAATCACTCAGACACAACTCGTGCACATATGACCGTTGTCTCCAGCCACTGGGTCAACAATCTCCAAGAATCATATCAAAACAAACCACCCCTCACGCCTCCCATCGGCAGCTACTAGGCTAGTGAGAAGAAGTGGTGGCAGCACTGACTGCAAGCTGAGGGGAGTGGTAGGAAGTGGAGAAGCAGTAAGAATGAGGGAGTAGGGAAGCGGTGCATGTATTAAGCTGTACCCAGCCAGCGACGATGCAGGAAATCCCAGTAAACAAACTGTTTCATCTACTGAGACAAAAAACAAGATTTCTCCAGGTTTTTCTTTTTTTTCCAAATTTCCCAGCAGGGCAGAAAAAAAGAGTGATACACTTAAGTATTCAAATCCACACACAAAGGTTACCTTGTGGTATGCTAGAATTCCGCACAGGAGACCCTCACAATACATGAGAACTACTCTATGCAACATGTAATTTATCCTAATTTCTCTTAATTTCATATTTTATTAATTCTGTAATTTTTTGTTTATAAATTTTATATTCAGCTTTCTGTAAACTAGGTACCACCTCATCCCACGAGCTTTGGCTCAAAGTCTCAAGATACGCGATAAAAAAAATAAATGCCAATCCCAAAACCTCACACACCAATATAATGATCTGCATGCAATCATTCTGTTGATAATGGCACATTAAATTTGGGAAAAAAAAAATATATGCATTCAGCCCCCTCACATCATTACATCATCAGTGCAAACCAGACGATATTTCTCGTGTAAATCTGCACAGCTATCTGGCAGTTCACACTTAAGGATACACGGCATTTTTCCAGCTCAATATTATGTAAAAATCAACACCTATTTCTTTCAGGCACTGTTTATAATGTATATGTTTTAAGATTTTTTTGTTGATATCAGGTAATAGAGCACACTTTCTAAACAAATTAGAAGTATTTTGAATATTTTTGAACCTGCTTAGAGTTATTTAAAAAAAGTAACAAGGAAATTCTTCCTCAAACTGACGTACCATTTAATCCAATGTTATACATTTGAAGGAGACCAAATTTTTACCAGACATGCATGACATGGCTGAGGTACTAGACCTATTTAATTCCACCTATTATGTATATTTACGCCCATTTGAAAAGAATGAATGATGAAAGGCTGACAAAGAAAATATTCATGTTTTTTGACAAGAACCCCAGAACCCAAATTACCTGGTTCAAAGAAGTCAAAGCAGACTTAGAGGAGATGGGTATAGGAGAAGATGATATAACCAACAGAGACTTAATGAGAGACAAAATTCAACATTTTGAAGGATTTGAAGCGAAGAAGAGAAGAACTGGAGGAACAGTGTGGACAGAAGACCGAAGGGAGCAGCACAGAGAGAGGATGAAGACATATTGGCAGAAGAGAAAAGAGGAGGAGCGCAATAGGAGAAATGTACATTGAAAAATAGTTGTTTAACGCGGTCCCTAGACGGCCAAAATCGGAATTTAAAAAAAATTTACAAGGATAAAAAAGTATCACATCTTACATTTAATATTTATAATTTTTTCCTAATAAAAATGTTATTTTTTCTATGATTTAGGTGATTCTGCAATAAAGCTTAGGTCTACTACATAAGTATGCGCTACCGAAAGTTACAGAAAAAATTAGAGCAATGCTTTATAAACTTTAGGAAATATTTGTACCTGAATTCTGAAGAAAACAACTTGCGGGAAATTGCGAATGAACATATGAGTCCAATTAAACTGTGCCTCAGAAAATTCCTGAAGCATAGTCTACATCCTGCAGCCTTTCTTCATCTTCAAGCTTCCTCTTGGCATTCCTTTTAGCACTTCTTGCTTCTTTGGTAACTTGAAGAGCGAATCTTTCAGCTTCATGCACCCGTTGTCTGTCACACAGAAGAAATTGATCTTTCATATTAGAGCCACATTTTATGCCTAAATTTCTCAGGACTTCCTACCTTCCTATCACTCCATCATTGAAACATAGCACACCATCTAGTACACCAACTACTAATGTATTTATTCCTACAAAAACATTCTTGAGTAATCTTTCCCGTATGGAATGGTTGAAACTTTCATTTGTATTCTGAGTGCCCCCATGAAGACATTTACCGTATTTACTCGAATCTGAGCCGCACTTCTTTTCCGGTTTTTGTAATCCAAAAAACCGCCTGCGGCTTAGAATTGAGTGCAAAGTAAGCGGAAGTTCTGGAAAATGTTGGTAGGTGCCGCCACAACTAACTTCTGCTGTCGAATATATGTAGCGCTACACAGGCATGCTTTGCAGGCACGAAGATAAATACTGGCGCCAAACCCTCTGCATGAGTGTATTTTAAAAAAAAGGGGTGGCAGACAAGTTTTTCCTCCGCCTCGAGTTTCGACCACTGCATTTTCACACATTATCCAACGAAGTAAATACAAATTCCGTAAAGTGCACCTTTGAATGTAGCAGCATTTCAATGCACTACGAAAATCCCACTGGCAAGACTGTTTGGGATGTTTGTCAATATGGCCAACTCTACGTTCTGAATTTTTTCCTAACTGTGAGAAGAGATGGTTCCTTATAGGAACTTTTACGAATTGTGAATAGCATGCAATATTCTCTTCACATAAGAATAATTACAATATAAACATTTTGCCATGTATTCTTTTGTGTTTGCTGCTAACTCATTTAAATCCTGTCTGCCTAATAAACTACGAAACTAGAGTGAAACAACAGCAAACGCGGAAAAATATAGATATCATCCCATGTTTATATTTGTATTATTCTTATGCCTAATAGTGATTCAGTCAGAAATGAAGCACGGCAATTGACTAGATTTTTAAATCTAAGATGACTAATTTCAGTGCAGAATGTAATGTACTAAAGATGTGCCTGCAAAGATTTTCAAACGGAGAAAAATTTTCGCTAAACTCCTGTTCAGAATATCTTCTATCATACGCTGTCTATTATTTGGTTCTTGTTGATCATTCTCAAAGAAAGCAGGAGTGTAGGTAACAGCAAATAGCAGTCTCTTGCCATTGTTTCGCTAACAAAGTACGTGAAAGAGGAAGGGTACCCGTATAATACGGACGGAGCGCCTGACGCATAGTAATGGCTACCTGGTAAAGCTTAACTACTGAGCTTACAACTCGAACCAAACTACTGTAGCTGTATCATCATTCATTTGACCTAAATTGTGTCTCATATTACAATGGACCAACTTTGTTTCGATTTGGAGGTGCGGCCTAAAACTTTTCTCTCGGCTTGAATTTCAAGTCTCAAATTTCAGGTGTTGCTTAGATCCGGGAAAAATTTTTTTCCTGGATTTTGAGTCTCATTTTTCAGGTGCGTCTTAGATTCGAGTAAATGTGGTACTAAGCGAAACAGGGTCCACTCAGGTCTCTAAAAATTGGTTTTATTTCATTCATAACAGGCTGAAGAAGATAATGCTTATGATATTTTGATAGTATATTTGACCACTTTCTTTTGCTTTTTGGTAACCACACCTAAGAATCTGCTCCTTTAGGGCAAAGTCCATGAACAGTGTGGTCATCTGTGGACAACTTATGAAAGTAGGTGGCCCATACAGCTTTCCTCATTGCTGTATCATCATTCAGAGGTGCAGTTTGTCTAATGGCCAGTCCTTAATACCTCTGAAGGAGGTCTATTTCAGTTTCTGTCAATCTGTCTCAGCCAGACAGAGATTTTCCATCAGATAGCAATTTTCCTTTCATTTCTCTTCTTAGCTTCCTCAATCTAGCACCCATCCTCTTTTGCACATGTCCACAACACTCCAGTTTTGTTACGAAGCTATCACCATAAACATTGAACTCGTTAATTTTATTGAAAGCTACTTTGTATATCTAACATTATAAACGGGCACTGACCTCTGAAATAATTTTAGAGCTCCATCACTCTCCATACCTCTACTGTAACCATCATAATTATTATAACACTGATGTTCAATATGTCCTTCAGTGTTACTATGGCAGGTGTGGCAATAATTAGATAAGCACTCAACATCAAAAACTTTTCCATTCTCCACAGAAGTAGCACTTAAAACACCATTCAAGGAACGATGTCCTCGATGTTGCCATGTCCCATCAAGTGCAACAGCAATGTCCCTTGTTTCACTAATATTAACAGTTTTTTCCTACTGCACATTTCATAGATGCTTTAGACACAACCGTCAAGGCACCTAAAAGTATTCTTATGTACTTGCTGAACCTACTGGGAGGAGGAAGGTCAATCAAATGACAGAACGTTTGTGCAGCCTTTTTTTCCTTTTCCTATTGCATGCATTGCATACACTAACTTCAAATTCACATCATATGAATTATGCACAATGTTCGAAGTCATTTTCGAGGTAGATTTATTGCAGGATCTACACAGACCAATTAATTTTGACGCTAAACCCTTCCTGCTACTTTGTTGTTCAGTTATTTCCAGACAGCCTACATCATCACATTGTTTACATATTTCCACTTCCTTTATCAAAGAAGATAAGATACCCACACCAACAACAACAAATCCACTACAAACAGCGTCATTTTTAACACAAAAATTTGAATCACCAGGAGGCGTGCCATGTGCGAATTTCTTCACTGAAGAACTGACACGTAGGTTACTTGCAACAGTGTGGCTTGTTTTGTTTGTCAACTGGTTACCACAGAATTTCCTTTTATTGAATTTCTTGATGTGTGGCACACTAAAAAATATGTATTTCCACAAATATATGTAGCACTTGGGAAACAAACGTTTATTAACATGTGAACAAACTGCTTCAGAACACAAAAGTAAATACTTGCAAAGATAATCATTTACAGATGCTAGAAACCTGCACTGTTACCAACATATACAATGTATCATACATATAATCGCTGGAAACAGAAAGAAAGTGCACAGTTCTTTTCAAAATAATACTGGTTTCTGTAACAGAAATAAAGGGGGCATGGCAGTATACAAGGTGTGAATGTAAAGTAATGACACTGATGCGAAAAAAAATGTTGCTTACAGTTTTAGTCAATTTTCGTGTTGTCTCCTTCAAAGTTTCCTTCTGATTGCACACACTTTTTTTAGCACTTCTGCCATTGATGGTAACATTTCTGGAACTCATCATCTGTAATATCCTCCAAGACCATTGTCACAGCTTTTGGGACATCTTGTGTTGTTTGAAAATGGTGTCCTTGACCACCATTTTGACTCTTTGACAGAGAAAAAAGTTGCACGGAGCAATATTTGGTGAATAAGGTGGCTCTGGTAGTATCGAAAATTGTTTTGAGGTAAAAAATTACTGTACTGACAGAGCAGTATGGGATGGTGCATTATCGTGATGCAGAATCCAATTATCAGCAATGTTATTATTAGACGAACCGTTCCTCGATTGATGTGCAGTTCTCCTGCAATCATTTTCATGGATAACCTTCTATCAGATTTTACGAGTTCATGCACCCGTCCGTGAGGTTGACAGTCGTCCACTGCAGTCTTCATCTTCAACATTTGTTCTGCCTTCACTAAACATTTTATGCCAATCAAAAACTTGAGCTTTTGACATAACCTCCTCTCCAAAAGCCTTCTTAAGCTTACCGTAAGTTGCCGTCGCGTTTTCACTCAATTTAACGCAAAAAGAAATGGCATACTGTTGCGCAATATTATGCAGTTCCATTTCTGTGATGAGAGACACTAACACGTGTTAACTTATTACAGCACAACTCATGACTGAGCAGTTGCTTCAACATGCCGCTTGGACTAGAAGCGGCTTATAGACCAAGGTCACAGATATTGTGCCTACGCAAGCCTGCAGGGATGCCACACCTTGCAAAGAAAATCAGTCTCATTACTTTATTGTCGCACCTCGTACATGACCGTAACTTTAAAATTTGGTATGTATAGGTCTTTTTTCATTTCAAACCCTACAGTGTATATATCAATGTAATCAGGAAAGACTATAGAATTTAATAAAGTCATTTAAAAAATTTTGATTTTTCCACCATTTATACGTATCCTGTAGCCTTAAGTGTTCGGCAGCCTTCAGACTATTTCTGTAACATTCCACTCTTCAACAGCACTGGGGAAAAATATCATTTAAATCTTCCTGTGGGAGCTCTGATTTCTCCTACTTTAGCACGATAATTATTTCTCCCTATGTAGGTGGGTGCCAACAAAATATTTTGCCATTCAGAGGAAATTTCCTGAAAACATCTCATCATAACAAAAAACACCTTTGTTTTAATGACTGTCACCCCAACTTGTATATCATGTCAGGGTATACGCGGACAAGGAAAAAAAATTCCCAGATTTCTCAGTCAAAAATACACTTTCTCCCAAGTGAAAACATACTTTTTCCCTGTTAACTGACGGTATATTTTCTCTTGGAACTGTATAACTTATAAGTCCTTTGATTATGGTTTTATACATGGGCGTAGAATTTCCTGGCGCTTTAGGAAAAAAAAAAAAACACCACGCATTTTGGAAAGATCTTTGATGTGCAGCAACATGTATGCTGCATATTTTTGTATTAGGAAAGTATAAACTCGAATTCCACCAAACACCGCATGTTACTTTCAAAAGCATTGAAATTGAGATTGGGATGCGCTTTTGTAAGTTAGTCATAGCTCATTTCATACGATTTCGCCAGCCGATCACAGCAGGTATTCAGAGCTTAGGACACGTGATGTAGTCAACCAACAGCAACATCACTGTTAAGTAGCGCGAACACACAAAGAGAAAAAGTTAATGGTTCAAATTAATGTAAATAGTGTTGCTAAACGAAACGCAAAGCCTTCACATATAATATTGGTCTATCAGATTAATACGCTGCAAGAGAAGCTAAGCTTTCACATAAAATGTAGGTCTTTTATGCGCGTATTACAATTTAAGATGTATCACACAAAGGTGCCAGTAAAATTTTTAATAACGACACAAATGTCTGATCTTCCAGGCTCAAAATTCATCTAAATGGCTCATCATCAAAGAGTTGATTTTTAAATGAGAGTCAAACACTTTGTGATTTAAGAAATTCATCGTACATTATCTCACATAGTTCTGGTGTAACTGCTAGAATGGTACTTTGATGGTAACGATTTTCAACCCACCATTCGAAATATTTTCCCATGACCTGTTAGAAATAGGTTCGTTTCTGCAGTTGCCAGAGAGCGCCAGATGACAGGCATCACTGCGCAAGCGCAGCTACGATGTCGTAGGGAGCCCGCATGTTCGTACGTGTGAAACAATAAAAGATATTACATTATGTAAGGAACAAGACATCAGAGGATACTCCAAGAGAATCGGAATTTCATGACCCATACTAAAATGTTCACATTTAAAAAGCAAATTTGTATGTCCAGAATCCCACGACCTGTTATTAAGCTTTTCTATGTGGTTTTTGGGATGTAACTTTTCTTGGAGTACCAGTACTGTCCTGTTTCATGTTTGGTTCTTTATTATGGCGTAATGCCAAATGTGCTAGAAGTTGAAAATGTGCACTTGAAATGCAGCAAACACAGTGTGTGGAATTAAACACTTTGTCCAAATTATATTGTCTGCCTTAGTGGAAAAGATTAATGAAAGAAAATTACTTTGGCAAACCAAAAAAAATAACTTCATTGTTCTAAAAGGCAATTAACGCTTGACTGTCAGAAAGATGGAAATAAAATAAAATCTGCAACTAATAACACAGTTTAGCCTTCCATAATTATGTGAATGTATTTTAATTCACTTGATAGCTCCCGGCCACAGAAATCTGTTTTGTCTTCATTTGACATGGGAGCAGTAAATGAAGAGGAAACAGCAAAAACACTAAATGTAAAAATGGGTCACGTGGAGAGTACTCACTTCCCAACTGTAATTCAGACTGTTCTGCGCATCAGTCCCGGATCTCTAATATTTCCGAACCGGGGCAATACCCCGCCACCCCCTCGAGCGTTTGAGATAGGACGTTAAAAAATATATATATATATATATAGACATATATATATATAAAAAAACAAAGATGATGTGACTAACCAAATGAAAGTGCTGGCAGGTCGACAGACACACAAACAAACACAAACATACACACAAAATTCAAGCTTTCGCAACAAACTGTTGCCTCATCAGGAAAGAGGGAAGGAGAGGGAAAGACGAAAGGATGTGGGTTTTAAGGGAGAGGGTAAGGAGTCATTCCAATCCTGTGAGTGGAAAGACTTACCTCAGGGGGAAAAAAGGACGGGTATACACTCGCGCACACACACATATCCATCCACACATATACAGACACAAGCAGACATATTCAAAGACCATTTTTTTTGTGGGGGTGTTGTGAGGGTGACATGGTATTTGAAGGTGGAAAGTGTAACATGAGGTTGAAATGAAAATGAAAGATAAAAATATATGGGGAGAGATAAAGGTGAACTAGAAAGCAACTGGAGATCTGGTATGAAAAAAGGCGAAAAAGTGTAGGTTAAGTTGATCCTGTGGTGAACTTGGGTTGGTAGACAGCAATGTGCATAAAGGTTAGGTGGTTTTGTTGCCGCTAAAACACGTTAAAGGACGGAGAAATTCGGGAAAATTTCGAAAAACCGTGTAATATGTCTGCTTGTGTCTGTATATGTGTTGATGGATATGTGTGTGTGTGCGCGCGAGTGTATACCCGTCCTTTTTTCCCCCTAAGGTAAGTCTTTCCGCTCCCGGGATTGGAATGACTCCTTACCCTCTCCCTTAAAACCCACATCCTTTCGTCCTTCCCTCTCCTTCCCTCTTTCCTGATGAGGCAACAGTTTGTTGCGAAAGCTTGAATTTTGTGTGTATGTTTATGTGTCTGTCGACCTGCCAGCACTTTCATTTGGTAAGTCACATCATCTTTGTTTATATATAATTTCCAAAAATAAGTTCATTTTGTAGTGCACATCTTTCTGAAGGGTCTGATGCATGCAACATGTGTGTTCGAGGAAATGTAAGACATGTCATAAGTGTGCCAAAGTGCAGTGTCTCGTCTCCTCACACAGCATTCTTCTATCACATGTCACTGTACTTCGCTCTGTGGAATTGAAATGTGTATATTTTGTAATGGATGCCATCAAACCATATTCAGGACAGTGGAAATTAAAATGTCCTGTGGTGCCTCTCCTGTTTACAGTTGGCCGGTTTGACATTCTGTCCCTCTTTTTTTTTAAAAAAAAGAACTCTTCAGAAAATCTGCACTCTTTGTTCCCTATCAGCTAACAACTTGCTGCTTTGTGTGACATAAAATTAAATATAGGATATATAAACCCAGTAAAGACATGAGACAAGCAAGACAATACATGTTTCTTCAATCCTTAGCTCCTAGAATTTTTTACCCTCTAATCTTGGTACAGCTTTACATGGAGTGCTTTCCTTCTGTGAAAGAATCTATTACCTCATCAAAGTTCGTCAAACATTTTGCTACACGAAAAGTCGAAATGTCGTTGTCTAATACTGAAAAAGCTGTTAATACAAATAGGACCCAAGACTGGTGTTGTTTCCCGATCTGATTACATCTATTTTGTCACTGTCTGCTAGATAAAACAAAATAGGCCTTTCTAATACTACAACAATTGTAATACACACAAAATAAATCAGACTGTTTTGGCACAAACAGTCTTTTTTGTAAGGACAGAAAATAATTCACAAAGTACCAATATCAAATGCCTATTCGGCCAACTACAAGCAAAAAGCATTACGTTAGGAAATAGTTTCACACTTCATTCATACGCTCCAGTTTCTCAAGCACGAGATCGAAAAGTAGTAGTATGACATTTTTATACAAACTTGGAATCGTCATATTGTTCCATAATTTGTGTGATGCCCCCATTTCTTCTCCTTCATCATTCTAACAAACAGTCTTGTTATCGCTAATTCTGTAACTATTACTGCCAATGCCAAAGCTTATTTGCAAGTTAACTTCATTAACTCTACCAGAATCACCGGTTTAGCTATCCCGTGATTATTCCCCGGTTAGGCGTTGTTACATGGTCGTACAACACATTTTCCGCGCTTCTTCCAGAACAGAACTTAAAGTAGCTGCTAGCTGTGGACTGTACAACTCGCCCTTACTAGTATAGTGATCTGCCCAAAAATATTTTGTCAAAATTTCATTTTCTTGTATACACCGAGAAGGTAATACGTAATCATTCTCACCTGTTATTTGTTTATTTCCACTCCTGTAGTCTGAATCTATGGATTCCGCTAGTAATTACAACAACGCTCATCATTCGCAAACACAGTCAATCACACAATCAGACAGCGGTTGGCATTCATCCGTTCAGCCTTACTTCGCTCAGCACTGTCAGATTCCACTGACAGAGGAAACATGTACACTACGCACGCATTCACAAATCAACTTACGATTCATTCAAAATCAACTTAGAATGTGTTAAAAATGTTCAAAAACCGACAGGGATTAGTTTCAAAGTGATATGAATAATCGATAAACTAACAAACTAACGTGCGCTGGATGCGAGTCGCTTTGTGAAACAACAAGGTTTCCTCCCCCCCCCCCCCCCTCAAGAATATGAATTTGCCACCCCTCCCTAGATTTGGACCTCCTGCGCATGTATAAATCTGGCAGCTTGGGCGCTCCAGTAAAATTTTTCCTGGTAGCATCTAGCTGCTTGCTGCGACTGCTTACACAGCCAACAATTTCTGTAGCCAGAAGCGGGAGAAGGTACTACTCAGCTGTGCATGCACATGATCGAGCTCGTAACTGTTAAAATGAATTTAATGTAAACAGTTGTGACGTCACGCTCAGCAGAGGCAATTTGCTGTTACAAAGCATTGCACAGTCTTCCTAAAGCTTTTGACTCATTTTACTGTTGGCGGACACTTGTATGAGCACCGTTTTGTTGCTGTATATGGTGCATTTCCCTTGAAATTTAAGTTTTATTTTCGTTTTTTCTCTTGTTCATATTTTATTGCTGCAGTATTGAGACACAGAAATATCCTTTGTTAGAGTATTGGTTCTTACCAATCAAAATTACACAAATTTAACTGAAAGTAAAAACAATGAAAAATTTCCCGGGTTTTTCCCCAGATCTTCCGGGTCGTATACACCCTGCATGTCCATGGCGCACTCCCCCTTCTTAGCAATAAAACAACATAAGTTGCTCTTCTTTGAATGCTTTTTCATGTCCTCTGTCAACACTATCTGGCAAAGATACCATAGCACACAGGGCCATAACTGTAGTTCAACAGTGTTTCAGTGAAAATCTTTTGTGTGTTTTCAGTTGTATCGCCATCCACCATCTCACTTCCAATTCAACAGTAAACACTGAAACACTATGTTATGCAGATAACAACCAACCTTAGGCTACAATTCCCCATTGCAAGTCACTGACATCAAAAGAAAAATTCAACTGAGAAAATTGAAAAATGATGCTAACGACTGTCTCTCAAATAATAATGTATCACAAAGTTGACCAAATATTAGTTTACCAGTTACTGACCACTAATTTGCTCGGTTCTTTGCCATCAGGACCCTCTGGACCAAAGACACGTATTAGAACATACTTAAATGTTCCTTCTGGGTCGATATCCACATCAGGAACAGCGGCAAGCTTCTCTGCTGCTGTCATTAGTGTCCTGTTAAACAGGTGTTAAAATTATTCCAGAAATATTTATATACAACAGGTGAGAGAAGAGTAGTGCTGCAGTCACAATGTAAACAATACAATTCTGCCTCTAGGATTTATACTGGAAAAAATGTTTCCTTCAGAGAAATAATGATCTAATATTTGGATTTTGAAACGTGTGCCTATTAATTAAATACAAGCATTCTGTGGAAGATCGTACACCATCCAAACCATAAAACTATCAATTAATTGTATCCAAAGGGAAACATACTTGAGAAAGCAATAAAATTACAAAGAGAGACAACTGCATTCTCGTAGAAAGAATTCGCTGGGTGAATTCCTTCATGTTTGGTGGACTCAAGAATATTTTTTAAAAACATTTATTGTTTATAGTTTAGAAAGAGCAGCCATTTTTGTTTCAGGCTGCAAGCATTCTTCCACTTTTATAAGCGTCTGTGGTTTTATTAAATTATTCGGTAATGGATTGCCCCAGACCTTTCATATAAGAGGTATTTATTTCAGCAGACACTGGACTATAAATTAAAACCATGATCACCCTGCTGAATGTATTAGGGAATACACTTTTAATGTCTCAAAGTTGTTGGTTGTAAATTTAAAAAAACTATTTTTAATACTATCTTTCCAAAGAGTAGTTTCTTAGCCTTAATACATTTTGTGGTATTACACTACTCAGTACAGATACCTTTTTTTTTTTTTTTTTTAGAGAAAAAATTATGACAAGCTTATACTTAAAAACACTTTAAAAACAAATGTTTTGAATTTTTTCATTCTTTGGTCTGCAAATCTTTGTTAATGGACCAGATATAAATCTGAAAATTACACATTTAATAGACCTTTATGATATCAAACTTCTGTATAAATTTCAACCTTGACAAAAAAAATTTCAAATATGAGTCAAAAATATGTTTCTTACTGTTTGCAATACCTGGGCTGATGGAAACAGTGTATAAATTACATAATTTAAAAATATCTAGGATAACTCTTTAAAAAATAAGACAATTCATTACATTATCCCGTTCTCAACTTATTTGTTTTTACTATGTTGTTTATTGAACAACAGAGATATTTCTTCACTCATGTTGGGCACAGGGTTAAATGTTCGCCTAGTCACAGTCATAAATTCCAGGGGAGAAGACAACTCCTTTAATGATTTTTAACGGGCCTCTCGAATTGATCCTTTTCAAAATTTTTAAACGGGGTTCTTGGTGCTGGTAAAATGTAACATCCACATCTTGGTTTTGACGAGCAATGTTACCAACTTTGGCAATCCACCACTGTTCACCATAGACACAAGCCACTATGTCCTTACTTTGAAGTGTCAGTGGTACAAGTTTTCCACGGTGATGACGTTCACTATCAGAGGATGTTGATGTGAACTTACAGTTGAGCAAGTTGTATGACTAAGGTATAAAACAATGAAAGGATCAGGTGCCTTTAATCTTCTGACAAGTTTTGAATCTTTCCTCCAAGACATTGGCATAGAGTTCTCGTATTTCCTCACATTTAATGAAACATACGTAATCCCTTTTACCTATTCTTTATACAGAATTTGAACATTTCTTGACGTGTCCAGATTTGGTTCTCATAGGTCCGTTGCAGACTAGCTTTTGTGACAGCTCACTTTGTTGTACCCTTTATGCCATCACACTCACTCTTCCCAGGGCATGATGCAAAAAAGTGCTATTCTGCACCGAGCCAACGGTCTTTTTTTCTTTGAGAAAGGAGATATTAATATTTGTTTGCTTTTATATTGGCTTGCAGCACCATCAGAGAAGTTCATCAGTTTGTTTATGGAACTGTTGTGCTGTTTTACGTAGTTTGTTAACTGCAGGTGAAAAGCATGCACTGCTGTAGCTTTGTGCTCAAAGTAATCATTTGCAACACAAAAACTATGACTCTAGTTTATCTGGATCTTTATAACAGAACACAAATGGACAAACTGTGGCCTGTTTGTTTACCCAGTGGTGCCCTTGTATTTCACTTGAACAACAAATGAATAGTTTTCAGAAAAGTCAGCAAGAACTATAGAGTCATCAACTGCCAAGGTTTGCTTTTGTCCTTTCAGAAATTTATCCTGACTTTGGCAATTAAATGACACACTATTGAGTTTCAAGGTTAGTAACCAACACTTAGAAAAACTATTCTCGTCATTTTGAGACTCCATTGTTCAACTGCACACTTCAAGGGCTCATTATTAACCAAGTGTGAGTGAACAGATGTTGGTGGAAGGGGGATGACAACACACAGATTTGTACAGGCTTGTCTACATCTACATGGATACTCTGCAAATCACATTTAAGTGCCTAGCAGAGGGTTCATCGAACCACCTTCGCAGTTCTCTATTATTCCAATCTCGTATAGAGCGCAGAAAGAAGGAACACCTATATCTTCCCGTTCGAGCTCTGATTTCCCTTATTCTATCGTGGTGATCGTTTCTTCCTATGTAGGTCAGTGTCAACAAAATATTTTCACATTCAGAGGAGAAAGTTGGTGATTGGAATTTTATGAGAAGATTCTGTTGCAACAAAAAATGCCTTTCTTTTAATTATGTCCAGCCCAAATCCATTATCATTTCTGTGACACTCTCCCTCATATTTCACAATAATACAAAATGTGCTGCCCTTCTTTGAACTTTTTCAATGTACTCTGTCAGTCCTATGTGGCAAGGATCCCACACCGCGCAGCAGAATTCTAAAAGAGGACGGACATGCGTAATGTAGGCAATCTCCTTCGTACTGCCAATAAATTGCAGTCTTTGATTACACTTCCCCACAATATTTTCTGTTTGTTACTTCCAATTTAAGTTTGATATCATGAAGATCCATTAAGTGTGTAATTTTCAGACTTTTATCTGCTCTCCTTACAAAGATATTTTAGGTCAAAGAATGAAAAAATTCAAAAAATCAATTTTTTAAAATAGTGTACATTTTGTGTAAGCTTCTCACTATAAGAAGTAGTTATACTGTATAGTGAAATAGCACAATAAATATTAAGGCTGAGAAATTACTCTTACTTTGGAAACATACAATTAGGGTAGATAAAAAATCTACTCACCAAGTGGCAGCAGAACTCGCACATAAAAGACGGAAGAGGGGTGAAGGAAGAGAACTGGAGACGTCTAGGAAAATTGGTAGATATCGGGAAAGTCACCCAGAACAGCGGGTCAGAGGAGACTTACCGTAAGTAATGTCTTTCCTTCTCATCCCGTACGGTAAGTCTCCTCTGACCCGCAGTTCTGGGTGGCTTAACCAATATCTACCCCTTTTCCTAGACCTCTCCAGTCTTCCTCCTTCACTCGATTACTTCCCCTTCCACCCTTCTGCCTGAAGAAGGAGCCACTGGCTCCAAAAGCTTGCCAATTACAGCTGTTTTTTAGGTATGTGTTCTGCCGCTGCTTGATGAGTAGAATTTTTATCTATCCAATTAAATAGTTTAAAGAATGAGCTTTTTTAGCTTGCAATCAACAAGTTTGAGCCATTAAAAGTAGGGCCTATATTAAGGAATACATTCAGCATGGTTATCATGGTTTTTAATTTATAGTCCAGTTAATGATTCTTATTTGAAATTTCTGGGGCAACTCAGTACTGAATAATTTATATAAAAACAGATGCCTGTAAAAGCAAAAAATAGCCACTGTTTCTAAATGTTGAGAATAAATTTTTTTTAAAAATGTCTTTAAACCCATTAAACATTCGGGAATTCATCCAGCAAATATCAATTTTTTTCTGAAATGACCGAGCGACTGGTTACTTTTTTCCCTGGCCCACTAGTCCTAGCTTACATAACAGAAATTTTGATTTTTATCAATACCAACTGTCTGCTTTCACCTATCACATCATCAAAATGCTGGACATAAATCACTCATCGAAATCAGCCACACACTGCAACAACAAGTAGCCCAAGTTACCTATGGTGTTGTAAGTTGCCACAAATCAGAAACTGCTGTGTTTCCAGTAGCAAAACATACTGTTGCAAAATTGGCAGCAAATGGGTAGCATCACGTTGTGGCACAGCAACCATAAAGCTTTGCTTTGTCTCAACGTCATGACCACCAAAGACTCATTGCTCTCGCACCTATGACTTCGATGGTGCTGACGAAGCAGCTCTCGTCTATTTCAACAGTATGGCCAGGGCCGCCCAAAACTATTGGCTCAATTAAGAAATATTCATGGCAGATATCTCTACAAAATTGGCACCAATCGAACACAGTGTGCTCACTGCCAATTTTGAGCTCCCTTATTAAAAACTTTTGCCTACTGAGTTCGAAAACCCACATGTAAGACAGTTGCACAATTTTAGAAATGTCTAAATGACTGCCAGCAAAAAATGACATTTTCCTGACTGAACATTTCTTTCTACAGTCCCTGCCAATGGAGCAGCTCCAAATTTCGCCATCTTTCCCTGTAGTTTTCTCCAGCTTCATCTCGTTGTATCCAACACAATACCTATTTTCACACACCATATCGTTCTTCATAAGACCTTGTTGCCTAGCCCATTGTATTGAGCTTCGGGTGTTCTCCATAACATGGTATAAATCTTCCATTACCAAATTGCGCAAATCTGGAAAATTTCTCGCCATTTTGGCACACGCAGTAATATACGATACTTCAAAACGGACAGCCTCAACAGAAAAATATAGGTTGTTGGGCGCACTGATCAAGATGCATAACTGTGAGCAACAGGGACAAATACCATATGCAACAATATGCAAAGCCAACAATAGCTATCATGGTAAGGATGTATGAAACTGTCAGCATTACCTATGGCTAAAGAACTCTGTGAAGAAATATATTAAAATGTCTGCAGCATATTGGCATAGCAACATGAATAAGCTGGTGAAAGCAGACAGTTAATTAATCTCCCCCCCCCCCCCCCCCCACCTCCATATGAAAATAAGTACTTTTTTGGTATTCCGTGCATATATATGCTTATATCTTAAGAATATGTGTTTGCTTCAAAAATAGGTATTTTTCTCATGATCAGCGCATGTACCCCCTAAACTGCGTAAGTGCCATTTTCGTTATTGCAGATGTTCGTTTTTTGGTATTGTGGGCTTGGTTTGAGCTATATAGGTCGAGTGAACTGTATGATTCCTGCTGGCTTTGTGGCTGTAGCATTATGTCGTAGGGTGAGACTTTTTTAGGGGTGATGTGATGTGATGTTTTGTATTGTTAAAATTAGGTTGTCCTTGCGCTAGACCCCCTATTTCCCGCGGTTGTTCTGTAGTTTCATTTTATCATTGAAGTAAGATTACTTTCACTGTTTCTATTTTCTCGATCCCTTTACAAACGCAACCACAAATCACATGGAGTCAGTCTGGCAAAAAGCTAAAGAAAAAAATCCTATAAGGCCTTTCAGAACTCACTGTGCTATGCTGAATAACTACCTGGCGGAATTTCTCTGGTGTCAACGTTTTGGGGAAAACCCATTCCACAATTTTGTTATTAATTCCACCTTTCTAGAAGAGAGAGAGAGAGAGAGAGAGAGAGAGAGAGAGAGAGAGAGGAGAAAAAAAAAAAAAAATTAAATTCCGTGCATACATATGCAATATGTCATTCTTGATACAAAAAAATTTTTTGAGACAGTTAACTGATTTTTTCTTTGCATCCAAATGAAAAATAAGTACTTTTTTGGTGAAGAGCGCGTCAGATATGACTGTAACACTCAAGTTTTGAAATAAAAAAATTTTTGGCATTCAGCGCATATATATGCTTATATCTTCAGAAATACGTGTTTCCTTCAAAAATAGGTACTTTTCTCATGATCAGCGCATGTACTCCCTAGACTGCCTAAGTGCCACGAAAAGCAGAATCAGATGTTTCCCTCGACCTCTACAGCTGATAGCAAGGAACCAATACAGCTGAAAGGAAGCCCAGATACCAAGGAACCAATAGCTACAACCTGAAGAGTGGAATCAGACATTTCCCTTGACCTATGTAGCTCAAATGCAGCTCTCAATACCTACCGGCAATAATAATAATAATAATAATAATAATAATAATAATAATGAAAATAATGTAAACTTCACACACCAACATAACTCAAAAAACACCACAAAAACCAAAACCTTCAACAACTCGAAAACGCAAAAACCTGTATATACACCAGATCAATTAAAACCAACCAAAGCACGATAAATGTAAAACAGACAGAACATCAGAATTACTACAGATTAAAACCAAAATAAAAGTTTATTACCAACAAAAGCATGCAACAAAATCACCTAGGTTGACCGCCGCTACCAGTACACACACACACACACACACACACACACACACACACACAAAACTAATCAAACCTAACAAAATGCCACACACATAAAAAACCATCACTGAAAAATGATTTCCAAATCCACATTGCAGCACTGGCTACCCAGACTCAAATAAACCCATGTTACCATAGTGATAATGAACCCATATCACATGTTAAACTCAACAAACACAAACCAATTCAAAAACACACACACAACACCATTATGTCATGGGTCAAAGGAGACAGGTGGAATAGAACACTTCCAATGGCCCCTTAACTTAGTTCCTACCTCACGCAGACAGACAGGATGTGAGGACAAGAATGAATAGTTCTGAAAAATAAGATTAGTGTTTCACTTTTAAAAGTGTTAATCAGCAGTAGGGCCTCCTGGGATCTTGCTTACTTGACTATCAGTAGTGACCAGCCATACTGTTTCTTTATAAAACAATTCCTTAATAACTTCATTGTTTAATATTTGGATTCTTGCACTGATGTCACCTCACGTGTAAGATTGTTCCCCCTATTGTTATCTAGACAACAAACTTGAACTCTAAGACATGATATCACAGTACATAAAATGATTTTTACATGTTAGTCTGAGAACGTGGACAGTGACCAAGAAGGCATACCCTAAAATTGCACTTACTTTAAGTTTTCAAAATGTCACAACCCCTTTCTTCTGTCATTTATCACTCTTTAACCTCTGGCAACAATCTGTTAATATAAAAACTGCACTGTTTTTAGGGTTCATGTTAGACCACAGACCTCTCTATAACTGACTGGTTGGAGAAAGGCAAGACAAAGAACTGGTTATGAACTGTTATGTCCAAATCAATCTTTGAAATGCCAAAAACAGGATTAGTTAAAAATGTGATACCAAGCTTATGAACGACAACACCCTTAACGTGGTGGAGATATAAGACACAGAACTGATCAACTGCTCACCTAACTAATAACACGTAAATGTTAGCGAAATAAAATGCTAGGGACTAACAGGATCTCTGTGAGAAAAGGTAGTTTTGGGCCCAGGATGTTCTTTCTATTAGTCCTTCAAATATATTAAAAACTTGAAAATACCAGACCCCAATTCGAAAATGGAGCCTCACATAGGTACTTAAATGTATCTATGGAATGACCTACCAACCCAACCTATCCTAGATATATGTTTACACCAGTCTACAGATCAGCCTGTCAATGTAAATGAACACATATATACATCTTGTATGCCACAAGCATTCCCCCAGTCGAACACCATCTCCAATAGGCCTAGACTTAAAGTACACCTAGCAAACAATACAGTCTAAGCTACCAGCCACAAAAAATAAACTTCATATTATGACCAAAACACACACTCAAAATATTTCACTGAAACAAACGAAATATCCTAGATGCCATATCACATCACATTTCATATAGGCTACCTATGGCTCATGTTGTTCACTGGTCTCCAAACACGTTTATTTTTTCACACACAAGCATTTATTGCTTAGTCCAGTTTCTTGAATAAGTATCATGAGGCTATCGTGGTTAAGATTGTCAAATTAACTCCCAAAAACATCTTTTTGATAGCAATATTCTTGAATACTGGTTGTTTCTCAGATTCCACACCCCCTTCGGAATACCAGCTTGGTGCTTTCTGGGGTTTAGATATTAGCTACACAGTCATAGTTATGCTACCAAGACCTTGTAATGGATCTGGGAGATGTTATTTTTTTACCGTATTTGTCGATACCGAATTGTAAATGTTTTCTTATATTTTTGTCAGAATTTATTATAATTTGTCTTATTATATGTTAATTTACTTCTGTTTTTGAGAGTAAAAGCATATTGATTACTATTAGAAAATGTATCCACAGTCTAATATAACAGTCGCGACACTCACTGCTGTAAAAATTGTTGCCGTTTGACAGATGGAGCGACACTAGCGCTCCAAGTGGCAGGTAAGGTGAACGTCAGACGCGTCGTAAGCATAATGTTTGTTTGCATCCATTTCCTTCTTCATTTCCGAATTATTTGAGTTATTTTCTTGGCTCCAAGGGTTTGTGTGGTACCAGAAGGCATATATGTTACTAAAAATGATTCTAAAAAAAGCACAAGTAAGGACAAAAATCATGAATAGAGTGGCAAGCTACAACACATTCGTGAAGAAACACTTTTGACATTGGACAGAATTGCAGCTTACCACGTTGATATCAAAAGATTATAAACACACAGATTCACATGTAGGAAGCACATACATGTACCTCTACATGCAAAAACGACCGACAGCTCGTTTATCGTACTGTAGGCCTACTGCGTTTGTCATTTTCGCCCGTTGCCACAAGTACGACCTTCATCTTTATATTATTATAAGTGAGACAAGCAACTGCAAAATAGTGGGAGAAATATGCTAAAAACATTATAATGAGCTGATTACACTACATTTCAAGAAAAACCAAATATTTGAATAATTTTCAATCAATCAGTCAGTGCACAAGGTGCTGACAAAATAATGTCATCACACGAAAGAAGCAAGGAAAATTAGGTGACTAACAACAGAAGTGAACGAAATACATACCAAAGAAATCAGCAGCCCAAATGAGCCAACTACTTCAGTTTCTTATTTGCTTTCTTGTTGTTAGAAACTAAGTCTTGATTCCAATATTTGAGCCGGTAAACAAGTCTCACTTTAACAAATATCTTGATTAACAGCAGCTTAGTTTCTTCACAACATCCAGGGGGAAAACTTGGGACAGCCAGCAACAAGTTTACATATAATTCACCACAGTTTTTCTTGTGAGAATGTTCATCAAAAACTGATGCCATCTGATTTTCACAATCCCTCAAAAATAAACAAATATTTTCACTGCAAATAACCAAGCTTCAAAATTGTCTTCGTAACTTTTGAAATGGCAATAAAATTTGTCATTTGCATCTAAGTCCTGGCTGTTGTCTACAAGTAGATTCCTGCACTTGACACAATTATGTAAAGAAAAAAGTTTCTTCAATATGTAACCAAACACATATCTCATACTGTTTTGTTCTTCAAGGTCTGCTGGAACTTCCACATTTGGTAGCTTTGTTGCAGAACTTGTATCACTACTGCATAACAACTGAGAGACCTTTAATGTTTGAGCAGATTTCATGTCCAGTATTGCCTGACCCCAGTCAATTCCTTCACAATTACTGCTTGCCACATTAGAGGAATTTATCAGTTTGCTTAGTGTACAGTTGTTAAATGCAGCACAAAACTGCCTTGGAAATGGGTTGCTGCAAAAACCACCTCTCTGCCTCATAGTTGAAAAAAAGTTTTCCAATGTGTCTTGGTTAATTTTACGTGAGAATAAGTACAATTTTGTTCCAGTCAGTACCTCGGCAGCAAGCATTTCCAAAGCTCATATATTGCTTAGAAGCCCCTTTACACATTTTATCCTCAGGGAGTAATCTTTTCCATCAGAGCCTACAAATTTCCAAGAGTGAATCCATGGCTTCATCACATGTAGAACATCCAGATGCTCTGAATCACTCCTAATACAGTTTCTTAGATGCACAGGCCCTTTCACACTGTATGTATTAAAGAAATCAAAAATGTCATTAACTTTCTGACAAAAGTCTGAAGTGCCAGTTGCAGATAATGGCATACTACCACAAAATACAAGTGTGTCAATACCAGCTGCCACTGTGTGGCTTAACACACGAGCTGCAGTACCCACTTACATTTTTGAAAAAGCTGGCAGTTTGACAGCCTTTTTAGTCAGCTTCGGAGCTAACTTGTATTTCCTGTGCAAGTCATTTGAATAGAGCTGAGAAATGTCCTTCCAAGAAGCAGTACCAACCAAACCATCATTTGATGTATGAATTATGCCATACCTAAATAGGTTGTTTCTGATGCTCTTAAACAAACGTGGGGTATCATAGAAGAAATAGATCTTCTGCTCCTCATATACCAAACTTGGATTGTCTTGTGTAATTCCCAGTCTCTTTCTCCAGCCCACAAAATTTGAACCCCGATCAGTCACACAGGTCTTTACAACCAAGCCAATTTCCTTAAGTCTCTTGAGTACTTCATAAAATATAGCAGTCAAATGCATAGCTCCCACTGTTCCTTTACAAAAACAGTACAGCAATGGTTGTTTGAAACATGAAAAAATGCCACTAATCATTATCACCAACACACTGTTCGCAATTTTAGCTGTGCCTCATATGTCAAATTTGCCATTAGAGACATTTCATCCAATGACATATTCACAAGTTTATCAATATAAGAAAAATGTTGCACCTTTTGCTTTAAAAGATGGAATATATAGTCACTTATCCCACATTTTATTTGTATGCCTTCCACATACCTTTGTAATGTACGCACTGATGGAAGCATAAAACATTCTGACAAAAACCTGTATGCCTGAGTGCTGTAATATAATAAATTTAGAGGAAACAGATTATTTTCGTCTTTCCATCTTGCAGCACGTTTTTCTCTCAATGGCATGGTAATCTGGCTTACCAACAAGTCAAGGGCACTTTTTTTAAATATCGGGATCCTACAGTCTTTAACATTCGTTTGTCCTTGTTCACTTGCTCCTTCTGATACAGTTTCTGTCGCTGTCTGTAGGCACTTTCCTTGTCCCGTAATAGTTTCGCTCAAAGTCTAGCGATTTGCACATTCTGACACTTCAGACGCTTTTTTAAGACACGAACAGCTGCACTTAATCTAACCACTTCATCGTCAAAGCAAGTCTGTGTTGAAGATTCACACGAATCTGGCACTGATACATGCAGAGTTGAACCGGCTGCTTCTGTGTCATAGGACTGTTTTACTGCTTTAGATTGACTGTCGAATCTTTGCGGCAGTTTCCTCTTCATCGTCAGCTGAGGTGGCTTATTTGGAATGTCAAACAGTGTGGGTACTGCATTCCACACGAGTCTGTTGTTGTCTGCGTTCATGAACTGGTTTTGTTCGAAATGTGGCGAACAAAACCTAATATTATTATACAGGTACACTGGTTCTTTCTTAATGAGGCCTTCTCGCCTGCTATTAACAAGCCATTTTCTGCTCCTAAAACGAAACATTCATCATTTATACACATATAGTTTGCAAGTGAATCCTGCCGATACAGTTTAGTAACATGATGGTATATACCTCTCAGGATCCTTAGGAAACCTAAAAACAGACAGCTGTGGTGTCTTCTTCCTGTTGTTAGTGCAATTTATTGCGCTACAAACGCTCCCGCCAGTAAGAGCCATTGTATAAATCGAAATAAACAACCACTATTCTCTTTCACGATCGCGGCGAATTCACAGTGTAACGCAGCAGCCTCTTGGGGCGCTGCTGGCGCTGTAGGCAACAAAATCGAAGCGAAGTGTCGCTACTGTTATGATGTATCGAAGAATAGCAAAGAGACTGATTACAAGTGGAAACTTGTGAATTGTGTAAAATATCTTTGACGTTGGAGTCGTCTTTGACTATTGTCTTGGTGTGTGTTGACGGAAGAACAATGTGAAGGTCGCCGTCATAAATAATTTTGAATTATGTTACTATTATTTTTGTATTAACTAAAAAGAAGAAACTACATTTGAAGAAACTGTATTTGAAACACCAAAATGAGAGAAACTCGTTGAACCACGTCTTTTCTGCAGCCGACAACGATGCATTGTGGAATCATACTTCGACAACTGAAGCCAAGACTAATATCGCCTTGCAAACGTCTAACGGAAAAAGTACTGTCACGAAATATGGCAAATTTAAGTAAATAAAAAATAGTGATCATATTTTCAACTTGTGTCTTAGCCGGGATGCCATATTTCAACTGGGGACTGTAGCCGGGATATTGTGTTCACGAGATTTTCAACAGTGCTACGAGGAAGAACAGTTTTGTGTGTTAATACCTGTTTCTTCAGAATGTGTGTTACAGTGTTTGTGTTCATCGGGAAGTAAAAGTTTTGGAGAAGAAATGTTTCGGCAAAAAATATAATTTTCGACAGAAGAAAATACTTCAAGAATTTTGGTCAACAATCACATGGATGGAAAACGTGGTTTTGCAACAGTAGAAGAGTGTTCCAGATAAGTCACGAAAACCTCGTATTTTGTTAATACAATATTTTTATCTTGTTTTATATTGTTGTGTATAAATTTTTGTTCTTCACAATGACTTATGAGTTTTTCGAGAGTATTGTGCCTAAAGTAGAAAGTAGTAATTTAATAGACTTCGAACATCAGGACAGGTCAAATCAAAGAGAAAGAACCGATCAATTTGATTTAAAAAGTTTTCTTGTAAATTTCACGAAAGAAATTAAACAATCAGTTGACGACAATAAGACTTACTGGGATGAAAAAATTGAGAACATTTTGTTGCAAGTCCAAGCAGTCAATACCCAAGTGGGTGAGCTTTCGAACAGAGTTGGTAGTGTTGAGGAAAAAATTGAATCTGTGGAAGCAAAAGTAAATGAAATTGATGCTAAATTGAGCGGTGAAATTAATACTGTAAAAAATGAGTTACTGGTAGATAGGGAACGAAATTTAATGGATTTTAATGAGATAAAAGGGGATATTAAAAATTTGGATGAGAATACAAAAAGTTTGACAATCGTTTGGTTACTCTAGAAGAAAAAGTAGAATGCAATGGTTTAGAAAACAAAAAATCTGTCAAAGAACTTAGCGAAAAAATTGAAAGTTTTAACACTGAATTTCAAAGCAAAAATTACAATGTCAACACATGTAATCTTGTATCTAATATTCCACTGAAGCACTTTTCGGTAGATGGACCCTTACATCCCGTTGATTTTATGCTGTATTGTAAGGATTGTTTTTTACCTCACTCACCAGATGAAATAAAAATTAAATTTGTGAAAAAATTCTTAGAAGGGGAAGCTTTGACTTGGGCAAACCAGATTGTAACTCTGGAAAAATTTTGGGATGATCTTAAACAAACTAGAATCAAAAGTGAATTTTTGAATGGGCGAAACTATAGAGGATCAGATGGGAGCATGAAACAATTTTGCAAAAGTGAACTTCAAAAATTTATTCATTTAACAAAACCTTTGGATGACTTGATCAAAATTGATACCTTAAAGAGAAGATTGCCATCAGCAATGCAGTTGAGTTTAGTTCATTGTCCTGATAGTAATGTAGAGCAGTTTCTCAATTATATTGATAAGTTAGATAGGGTAACAACACGAACACACAGTGGGTTTACTTAGAAAGGTAATGGTCCAAATTGGGGAAATGACTTTCAAAAAAGGGAACTAAACAATTATCATGGCGTCAGTCAAGATTCAGGGGGATATAACAATTTTGAAAAAAAGGACCATAATTTTTATCCAAAACAAGAACAACATTTTCACATTAATAATCAACAAAATAGAGAACACTTTAGGGATCAAAATCACAGAAATTTTGATAGAGGTCAGTACAATAGGAACTACCAACAATCAGGTAATGTTTGGCATAGGAATGGGATCAGAAATGTTGATCAGCGTAGACGCCCCCTTGAAGGTCCGCAAGGTTGAGGCAGAAGGTGAGCATGATGAAAGGACCAATGGATGTGACTATCATAAACCCAAACATGACAGTTCCAAACCTAAGCTATCACATGAGGTTATTAGTTGTTACTTATTGAAAAAATTTCAAGAGGAAAATAATATTGATAAAGATAAAATTTTCAGTACACAAGAACATACAGTAGATAAAAGTAATTGTGATTCATTTAATTTAACAGAGTTTTACACTCGGGCAGAAAAGAACAACACTTTGTCAGATGATGTAATTTGTAGTAGTTCAGAGATGTGTGTGAATGAAAGAGAGAATGCATGCTGTGAGAATGAAAATGTTGGTGAAAGGGATCTGGTAACTTTAGAAAGGGGAAATAATATTTTGGGGAATAATTTGAATGTGTATGACCTGAATATGTGTAATGATAATGATGTTGTTGATAAAGTTGATAATGATGGTAATGGTATTGATGATGATGTTGAGGAAAGGTATTTCATTAGTTTAAATAGGGAATTGGGTATACACATGGTTGAAAATGGATTAAATAGTGAGAATATTATAGAAATTCCCAGGGATGTTACCAGGATGAATAAAGCTCACAAGCTGGATGTATATGAAAGTGTGAATTTTGATGTTGTTGATAAAGAATCTGACTACACAAATGACAATGACACATGTATAACTTGTAACCTAAGTGAAACTTTTACAGATACTAATGATACACACACATTTCTTATGAATATATGGCTCAACAGTGAAACTATTTCTTTTGACAAGAACTTTAGAAAGATGCTTATTAATGTATGTGAAACTGTATGTCCTGAGTGGTGGAAAAAGATGAGATATTTTATTTTTGAAAAGCTGAAGGATAAGTACTTCAATAGTATACAATGTGATTTGGATGAAAATTCTTGGCTATTTGAGATAATAGAGAGTACTCATGACAATTTTGTGTCTTGTGCAAATTTTATAACTGAGACAAATAATACATGTAATGATATGCCATATGATTCTGATAAGTATAGGTTTGGGGAAATTGAAAGTGATTTATTACATGAGGATACAGGTTCTGAGAAAAGTGATCAATTTTGCAGTCCCTATATAAAAGTTCAAATTGGGTCATGGATTGGTAAATGTTTAATTGATACAGGAAGTGAGATCTCGGGAATATCTGAAAGGTTAAGCAAGAAATTGAAAGTGGGGAAAGATTATGTTGAAATGCCAGTTGTTGGGGTAAAGATAAAAGGTGCTACTGGGAAGAGCAGTAAATTGGTAAAAAGCCAGGCTTTAGTGACATTTTTAATTGGAGGCAAGTTGTTCACACATGGATGTTTCGTAATTCAGGAATTTAATGAGGATTTTCTTTTGGGTATGAATTGGATAGTAGAAGCAAATACAGCATTTGATTGGGTTGGAAAAAAACTTTTGTAGAAACTAGTGAAAGGGAGTACATTCAGACAAATTTTGCGAACACACTTGGTGATCAGAGTAATGGAAATTTTGACAGTATCAATTTACTAAAAGAAAAAAGATTGGAGAATATTGAAACTCATAGATTTGATACCGATGAAGTTGAATTTGGGAATTTAGTAAATTTGAAAATTTCAGAAACACAAAATTTATCTGGGGAGCGAAAACAACAGTTAGAAAATCTGCTGTGGGAATACAGTGATGTTTTCAGTGACATACCTGGAAGGGTAAAGGGTTGTCAGTGTGAGCTTCAGGTAAAACCTCATGAACCATTTTTCATAAAACCATACAGTATTGCAATATCAAAAAGACTTGGTGTTGAGAAAGAGCTGAAAAAGATGGAAGGATGTAATATAATAGAAAGGAGTATCAGTTCATATAATAATCCTCTAGTAGTAATTTCGAAAAAAGATGGTGGAGTAACATTGGTTTTGGACTCTACACACTTAAACAAAATTTTGTTCAGACAGATAGACCATCCTGAAAATATTGATGAGTTACTCTATAAATTTACGGATTTAAAATATATGTCAAGTTTGGATCTAACTTCGGGTTTTCATCAGGTACCACTTTCGGTTAATCCTAGAAAATATACTGCTTTCTTGTACAATGGTAAGAGTTACCGTTACCAATGTTGTGTTGTGCCATTTGGGTTAAATTCTTCTGTTTCTGAATTTATAAGAGCTTTGGATCATGTACTGGGGCAAGAACTTGCGTCTAAACTGATAATTTATGTAGATGACATTTTGGTTACAGGGCAAAATTGGGAGGAACATTTTTTGATTTTGAAGTCAGTTTGTGAAAAACTTAGAAAAGGGGGGATGACATTGAAATTAGAGAAATGTAAATTTGCAGTTTCTGAATTGAAATTTTTGGGTCATGTTGTCACAGACAAGGGAATTTTGGCAGAGCCAGAAAAAATTAAAGCAATTTCAGAAATTCCTATTCGTAAGACTAAAAAACAATTAAAGTCGTTCTTTGGGTTATGCGGTTATTACCGAAAACATATAAGTGATCAGAGTCTGAATGCACCATGTTTAAGCCAATTACTTAAGAAAAACACTGTTTGGGTTTGGGATAAAAGTTGTCAGGAAGAGTTTGATAAAATTAACCAAGAGTTGAGAAAGCAACACTTATTACACAGACCTGATTTTAGTTTTCCATTTTGTTTGAACACGGATAGCAGTAATTATGGGCTTGGAGCAGAGTTATTTCAAGAAAGAGTAGAGAATGGAGTTAAGATACATTGTACCATAGCATTTTCAAGCAGAATGTTGCTCAAGCATGAGAAAAATTATACAGTCACAGAGAAGGAACTTTTGGCAATTCATTGGGCTTTTACAAAATTTAGAATTTACCTTGTTGGACATAAAACCATAGTATTTTCGGATCACAAAGCTTTGAGTTACTTACAAGAGTGCAAATTATACCACAGTAGATTGACCAGATGGGCAATTTTACTGCAACAGTTTGACTTTGAAATCAAACACATAAAAGGTTCTGAGAATGTAGTAGCTGATTCACTTTCAAGTTTACCAATTGGGGGAGAAAAGGAGATTTTTGAACAAGAGGAGGAAAAGCAATTTAAAATTAGATACTTGAAAGGGGTGGAAAATGAAAAAACAATTAGAGCTATGTGTAACAAAATTAGAAAAAATCTAAATTTAGATCAGAGTTGGAAATTAATCAAAGAATGTTTAGGCAAGAAGGGGTATGAGAAACTTGATAAATTTTACAAATTGCATAAGGGGATTTTGTTTCGGAGAACAGATGTAGATTCTGATAATTGGAAACTGTGTTGGTCAGAGGCAGATGCTGATAAGCTGATCATTTACATACATGAAAGTTTTGGTCATTGTGGGATACAGAAGTCTATTCAAAAGATACAAGAAAATGTTTATTTTTACAATATTGGAAAGAAGGTAAGAAAAGAATTGGCAACCTGTGACAAATGGCAGAGAGTTAAAGTGAGCATTCAAAGATGTGGTGGAGAGATGCAAAACATTATTCCGGAAAAACCTTTAGATCTTATCGCAGTGGACGTATATGGAATGTTACCAAAGAGTAAAGGTGGTTACTGTTACATATTTGTTATGGTAGATGTATTTTCAAAATTAATTAAACTATATCCAGTGAAAAAAGCTACTAGCCATGAAATTATAATAAAAATTGAAAGAGATTATTTCGAACAGGTGGGTAAACCAAAAGCTATATTATCAGATAATGGTTCACAGTTCACCTCTAAAATTTGGAAAAAGTTTATTGAAAGATAAAAATTGAAGCATATACTTATATCTGTTTATTCTCCGTCCACCAATCCTGCAGAAAGATATATGAGGGAAATTGGGAGGCTTTGTAGAACCTATTGTAGCCATAAACATCCAACCTGGTTTGAGCACATTCGAAATTTTGAAGATATTATGAATAGCCTACAACATAGTTCCCCAGGATTTTCACCATATGAGATTATGTTTAATATTAGACCTCCAAATCTTATATCAGAACTTATTGAATTTCCTAAATGTACACCTTTAACTATGCAAGAGAGAGAAGATATTGTCAGGGAAACTATGAGGAAACAAGGGGAAAAGAGGAATAAAAGATATAACAATAGGGTAAGATTAACCACTTTTAAATTTGGGGATCTTGTTCTGGTCAAATCTCATGAAAAATCAAAAATGTTAACTTCAGAAATTAAAAAATTCGTTGATATCTATATTGGGCCTGTTGAAGTCATAGAAAATCCACACCCTAATGCTTATCTTTTGGTGTATCCTAAGTCAAAGAAATTATTTGGTCTCAGGAATGTTGTCTCTTAAAAACTGTATAAACAGAAATCATAATTTCAAAATTTAAATAACCTATTATCATCTAAAACAAAAGTTCTCCACTGGAATACGCTTGTTAGAACAAAACTGCCTGTACAACGAAGTGTGTATATTTGCATGTATAAATTAATAATTTGAAGTCACATATTAATTGAAACTGATGAAAAACACTGTTCTAACAAAGAATGAGACAAAGATTTATTTTTACTTTTTTACAAAAAAAAGTCTCCATAGTGAGCATTTCTGAATTTTTCTAATTTTTGGAAGCTAAGTCTTCCCTGTGGGTGAAGGCATGCATGTGAGGACATGCATGCAAAGGTATAAGTTTCAAAACCAATTTTAGATAAAGCCTCATGATATATGAGCAGTTTATTGTTGTTTATACTGATGTTGTGGGGAGCAAAAGTACTCTTCACAAGAATGTGACTTGTAGTAATACTGTAGTAGAGAGGAAAGTGTACATAAATAATTGCAAAAAATTTAGATAATACTGATGTATCTTTAGCTGTACTAAAAGAAGAAAATCATAAAAAAATACAAAATAAAAAAACCTAAGTAAAAAAATTTAAAAAGAAAATCATAAGCAAAAAAAATATACAAAAAACAAAAAATCCATGACTAATAAAAAAAATATAAAAATTAAAAAAAAATCAGATGTTAAAAAAATATATATATATAAAAGGCAAATATAGAGAAAAACACATTACACTATATATGTCCAATATCATTTTTACTGTACAATATGTAAGCATAATGAAATTAACATTAATATTTAAAAAAAAATTAGATCTTATTCTAGGAAATGAGTTTTACCTTTCTATTATTTTCAATCTGCATGCTGTATGTTAGAATATTTCTCATGTATGTTTTATACCATGTATATTTGTCATGTTAAATAATTTCTTTACTTGAAAATTTTGTGTATGGGATTGATGGGGAAGTATCATTGCAACAACAGCCAGTAATAAGTCCACAGATTCAAAGAGTCCAAATTTGGAAGAGGCTATCAGACTGCATCATTAATGTACTAATTGTGTAATACAGATCCATCACTGAGTGTTGTCGGGATTTTGTTGTATATGTCCATAACAACAAAAGCCCTGGGGAGCAGTTTAATGGATCTGGGAGATGTTATTTTTTTACCGTATTTGTCGATACCGAATTGTAAATGTTTTCTTATATTTTTGTCAGAATTTATTATAATTTGTCTTATTATATGTTAATTTACTTCTGTTTTTGAGAGTAAAAGCATATTGATTACTATTAGAAAATGTATCGAAGAATAGCAAAGAGACTGATTACAAGTGGAAACTTGTGAATTGTGTAAAATATCTTTGACATTGGAGTCGTCTTTGACTATAGTTAGTCGGCAGCTAACTCTTGGTGTATGTTGACGGAAGAACAATGTGAAGGTCGCCGTCATAAATAATTTTGAATTATGTTACTATTATTTTTGTATTAACTAAAAAGAAGAAACTACATTTGAAGAAACTGTATTTGAAACACCAAAATGAGAGAAACACGTTGAACCACGTCTTTTCTGCAGCCGACAATGATGCATTGTAGAATCATACTTAGACAACTGAAGCCAAGACTAATTTCGCCTTGCAAATGTCTAACGGAAAAGGTACTGTCACGAAATATGGCAAATTTAAGTAAATAAAAAATAGTGATCATATTTTCAACTTGTGTCTTAGCCGGGATGCCATATTTCAACCTTACCAATGATTTACGCTACAATTAAAACAAAACTTATTCACAATTCCAATTACAATAGCTACACATTTCATGTACCGGTTTTCGTAAATACAGATCTTTACGTACTTGGTTTAGGTGAAATAATGCCAATGCGTCACAATTATTTCGATGTGAGCAATGAAACTTCACGTAAAACATGACTGCGATAAAATGCGTAATAAAATAAATATACCGAGGTCTAGAAATAAGCATGATTACACATAAAAGGGATGATTAATACAGTTCAATATTAAAAATGTGTATTCAACAAAACTGTAGTCCTACAGAACTGGAGGGGTGTGACGAATGGTTTTATTTTATCAGTGAAATTACATACCGGTACTGGATGTTACTAATGCACCTGAAACCATCAAATAAATGATTACAAACTTAATTTACCGGTTTTTCTCCCCCGGAATCCAAAACATCAGACAGTATATATAATAATGGTATGAGGCAATGAAGGGAGATTATTTGAGGACGTATTTTCATCAATTTTGAGACGTTATGACTCGTAATAGCCCTGGAGACGTCTTTTACAACAATCGAATAATTTGTAGCAGTACACCGATAAAAATAACTGCTTGCAACTAGCAAGTAATCGCGCAACGCGCAACCAAACTTCGAACACACAAATAACTTCTTAACACGATACGATTACATGACAATGGACGCCATACGCATACTCAAAATAACAAACCTAGATGAACACAGCACCGGTTTTCGTACGCCTCCAAACAAACTGCTTTTCAGAGATTGTATTTTAATAAATGAAGACATACAGGAGCAGTGGATTTTAATAATACCGACAACCAAAGACAACAAAGCAACTGAACTACGCACTAGAACAAGCCAGTTTATTTGATTAATTTAAAATGTTTTGTTATTTGCTGACATGAATCCATGGCTTTTTAGATTAAAGTACTGACTTCGAAAGTGGGGGCATTTGATGACAGAATTAAAAATCATTATTGACAAAGCCAATCCAATCCAATAGAGACCGTAGATCTTACACTAATAACTAAACAAGAAATTTCCAGAAACTTACCTCCGCTTATAAAAATGTCCACAGTGTGCGTTAGAAAAATGTGTAGAAGAATGAAACTCAAGGCGAAAATACGAATTGCTTTGGAAGTAAAGGATACTTATTATAAATGTCACTATCTTTATCGTAAGTTTTGCATATGATTTTTACGGCTTAATGCTTTGGTTGCTATTATTGGCTCGTTGTAATACGAGAGTTTCTTATTTAAATTTGAACGAAACCATTAAACAGAGGCACATTTTCGAAGTGTTGTTTGACTGATTTAGTCACTCAGTACAAAACACCTTCCTATACTCTTTACTAGTTTAAAAAAAATGGTTCAAAAGGCTGTGAGCACTATGGGACTTAACTTCTGAGGTCATCAGTCCCCTAGAACTACTTAAACCTATTTAACCTAAGGACATCACACACACCCGTGCTCGAGGCAGGATTCGAACCTGCGACAATAGCGGTGGTCTGATCCCTGAAAATGTTACTGCAACTTTTCTGAAGTGTATAATCCTTGACTCATTTGCCAGATTTATGCATTCTGTAATCTCACTAAATAACTCAAGGAAAATAACAGAGACAGTTCTATCCTTCTCCAATCCGTGCATGTATCATGTCTTCAGTGAATTCGGCACCAACAGGACATTACGAATTTTACTTTTTTAAATGTCCAACCACACATGCATATTTCCTTGTCCAGCAGTTCATTCGGTTGGGCAGTCTCCAGTATATGTTTCCTTCTGTGTTTTGTTTGTACAGACATACCGGAGCAATGATCATTCACATAGATTTTAACTAATTTTTTGCCAGTGCACTGTTAGTACCTGCGAAAACAAAAACTGCTGCACAAGCTCTGCAAACAACAAATGTGATCTTACAAAACATCAAACAATGGTTCTTCGACAATAAAATGAAAACGAATGAAGAAATAACACAACAAAATCTTACATGCAGCCTTACAAATGTGGCATACCCCGATAATATGGAGGCTATCAATGAATGAACAAACAGTGTATGTGTGCTCCCAGCTCTCCGATGTACTGTCTGCAGAAAGTAAGTTGACACTCGGCGCCGTGGCTTATGGGAATGACTGTAAATGGGAGATGCCTCCACTGTCACTCGCTTCAGCCACCGCGCCGAGTGTCAACTTAGTTTGTGTGTACAGTAATATACCTTCTGAGGAGAACAGAAGGTGTATTAGCTGACCCATACCTTATAACAGTGCATTATGCAATATTTAATAGCCACATCAATCATGGCCTACTGTTATGGGGATATTCTGAAGGCTGCAAGTATGTGGCAGTGCTACATAAAAAAAGCAGTCAGAATCTTTGCATCAAGCTAAAGACTGCAGCACTGCAAGCCTATGTTCACCCAATTCGACCTGGTGGAGGCTCTGTAATGGTGTGGGACGTGTGCAGTTGGAATTAAATGGGACCCCTTATACTTCTAGATACGATTCTGACAGGTGACACATATGTAAACATCATGTCTACCTGCCTCCATTCATGTCCATTGTGCATTCCGACAGACTTGCAAAAATCCAGCAGGTCAATCCAACACCCCACACGTCCAGCACTTCCGCTGGCCTCCATCTCTCCAGACATGAACATGTTTGGGCATACCTGGGATGCCTTGCAACAAGCTGTTCAGTACAGATTCGACCCCCTTCTACTCTAGCAGATTGATGGGCAGCACTGCAGGATTCATGGTGTCATTCCTTCCATGACTACTTTAGACATTAGTTGAGTCCATGCCACGTCATGCTGCAAAACTTCTGCATACTCGCGGGGGCCCTACCCGATATTAGGCAGGTGTACCAGTTTCTTTGGCTCTTCAGTGTGTGTATCACATATATTTCCTTATATATATGAAAAATGACAAATAACTCTTGCATATTTAATCTTCACACAGTCTGTCCAATCATGACTGGTAAACGACACAGATCCAGAAATTAAAAACATCAAGTTACTGGTATTTCTATAGATACGTTAACTTTGCACACCTTATGTTATGGAAGTAAGAGCTCTGGAAACCAAGGGGCTGTTAGTTCTGTTTTGCATATATATCTACTTGATTAGTTCTCATTAGTTGGAAAATAATATTGTGGCAATATAAAATCTACCACCCCAAGAAACGACAGTGAGAAAATGGATGTCATGTAAAAATAAGCAAACACTGCAGAAAGTGCTAGATTCCCAATTTCTGGAATAGACAGGAAGATTTATGGGTCTCTACGTCAGCCGAACATAACGAATAGAATAGTTTGGTAAATACCATAAATGGATATAAGTCTGCCACAGCAGCCTGTATTCGAGATGACTGTAACTGCAAAATTATCTGAAAGGAAAAAAGATCAAGGTCAATTACAAATACACACTTTCTATCTAATCAAGTGCTTCAGATGAAGGATGTTTCATTTATTTATTTATTATACACCTTTAAAAATGCAACCAACATAATCTTTTGTGTACACAGACGTAGCAATACAATTACATAAATAACACGCACAGACTAAAAAATATTTTACGTAATTACTGTTCGACATTAAATTGTCCATCATACTGCGCATGATGTATTATGTAGAATCACATACATAAGTTTAATGTAATGAAACTATATTACTGTCTGAGATAATTTTTAAAGCCTATTTCGAACTCTTCTATTGTATAAAATGCTTTTTCTCTCAAAGCCACAACTGTGCGACGTCTTTAAACATATTGGTGACACATTGTGTACCTGTAGTGACAACATATTAAACTGTTTTACCCTCATGTATTTGTAACTGTCTAGAGTTTCCTTAAGTCTAGCGACTGTGATGTCTGTCTTCTGTTTTAGGTGTGTATTATATTGACGGGCCACGAGGTTACAGCACCGCGGGGTCGAGGCACCTTGTCACAGTTCCTGCAGAACCCCCCCCCCCCCCCCCCCCCCGCCATCAGAGGTTCGGATCCTCCCTCGGGGGTGGATGGGTGTGTTATCCTTAGCGTGAGATAGTTTTAGATTAAGTAGTGTGTAAACCAATGACCTCATGACCTCAGCAGTTTGTCCCAATAGGAACGTACCACAAATTTCCAAAATAACATCAATGGATAGAGTGTTTTAGTTTGTAATAATGCTAGTTTTCTTTTGTATGTGTTAGGCAACTTAATATGAAGAGGAATGTAGCTGTGGGTATTTTTATTTTTTTTTTTTTTTTTTTTTTTTTTTTTTTTTTTTTTTTTTTTTTTTTTTTAAATAGGGTTCCCAAGACATTATTTATAGCCCCACAGATGCATCTGAACTCCTTATTTTTGCTAAATGTGATCTTTTTTTGCTCCAGGGAAATTCCTCAATAACACAATGGCATGTCAATTGTGCTTGGAAAAAGGTATAGTATGCATTTAGCAATAGCTTATCATTAACACATGACCTTAGTTTACCTAACAAATATGTAGCACATACTAAGTTAGTAGAGATATATTTGGTATAATTCTTCCATGTTAATTTCGTGTGAAGACAGAAGTCAAGAAGTTTAGCTGAAGCAGTTATTGCCATCCTCTTTAATTGATAAGGTAAAGAGAATATTTACAGTTTGTCAGTATTAATACAAAATTCAGTGAGATGGAACCACTTACTGGCTGCTCTGAAATGATCCCTACTTTACTGCTTTAATGCTCCTCAATTTTTACCAGCTGGAACAAAAGTGGTACCATCATAACATAAATTTTCACATACTAATCACTGGTTATGACATAGCGTATTGTGAGTCACTAAAATTGGGAAGTATTATGTTATGTGGCTGGCATTTGGCTGAAATCAGAAATTAGTGGCTAGTGTTTGGTTGAAATCAGAAATCGGTCATGTGACATTCCTCACTCACTAATTTTGAGACACAGTATTGTATCCATCATATTTCGTTGTTTCCATGTTATAACTTTGATTTTTTGACAGTATGCAATTTGAAGGCAATGTCAAATAGAAGATTTATCACAAACACATCACTCTATATACAATTTGTTATAATTAAATATCTCTTAGACACATCAGTCCTTAAGAGATTTCAAGATGAAATGCATTCACTGTGGTTAGAGACGTAGTGTTACAGAACTGAAAGAAGTAGGATAATATCCTAGAACACACTAATACCTTTTCTCTCCAGCTTTGCTTTTGTAACACATTCTGGGTCTTCTTATTTATGTAATAGAAGCATGTCCCACAATATTCGATGTTATTTACATGAAATGAGTTTCTTCTCTTTCATGGCTTCAAGCTTAAAAAATGAACGATGAAACTGCTGCTAGTGAAACAAGCAGTAAAGACATTTACATCATATGAAATTTATATTTTTTCTTATCACAAATAATTGACTTTTTTTTAATATGTCATGATTCCTGAGGGTGTGGTTAGGTGGGAACCTACAAGTAAAGCTTAAGTTACTGCGAGTGAAACGAGCAGCAATCATATGTATAGTCTTGCTTGTTACCAATGCTTTGTGATTTCTTTGAAGTAAGCCACGATTTTTGAGAGTGTGGTTATACACAAACCTAAGAGCACAGCTTAAATTGGTGCAAATGAAATGAGCAGCAATCATATTTGTAGTTTTGCTTGTCATAAATGCTGCGTGGGATTAGCCGAGCGGTCTAAGGCACTGCAGTCAAGGACTGTGCGGCTGATCCTGGCGGAGGTTCGAGTCCTCCCTCGGGCATGGGTGTGTGTGTGTTTGTCCTTAGGATAATTTAAGTTAAGTAGTGTGTAAGCTTAGGGACTGATGACCTTAGCAGTTAAGTCCCATAAGATTTCACACATATTTGAATGTTTTGTCATAAATATTTAGTTATGATCGAATCTTTAGCAGTGCTTTCATAAATGTGGTAGTCAAGACAAAGAGCACATTACACTGGGAGAAAGACATCATGTCACAGTCTGATTTCATGCAAATGCCAGTCACACACTGTGGTACTTCCTGATTTCAGTCACTCATAGCATAAGAAACAGTCCCTAATACAACATAAAAATGCTATCAGTTATTGTGTCTTTTCATATAAATCTTTTCACTTATATCTACTTTATCAGCTTTCACTTTGTAATTTAAGTTTTCTTATTTAGAAACTATCATCAGCATTACTAACACTTAGTGGATATCAGAACCACCCACAGTAACATTATGTGTGTGGAGGATGGCTTCTATGGACTAATCCCACTAACTCTGATACGAAAGTGTGTTTCACTTTGCTTTTTGGTACTTTCGTTAAATATAGTTTTTAAGCATATGAGATAGATTGATCAAACTGTGAGATCAAAATGCCGTGATGGAAGTGATCTGATTAATCTAAAAGAAGATGTTTTAGTCATTATTAATTAACTAAAGCAGAAATAAGGATGTAGCAGCAAATTTCGAGATAACTCAACCTTACAAAATCCGACGCCTAATACGTAATGTGCTAATCAGATACAGTCTTTTAATATACCAATTAAATTATGTACAATTTTGATTTTGTAGTAATTATTGTTTTTGTAACTTTTAGCCCTTCTGTCCCCACACCAAACCAGTTTAGTCAATATATTACAAACACGATTTGCCTCCAAACAACAGAGACAGAGTGTAAGGATACCTGAACACCATTTTGGTTGTCTTTGAAATTGTTTAAACGATAATTCGATTGAAAAGTCATTGTGTAATTTTAACCTGACGCCATAAGAACGACATTACACATCACCATTGTAAAATTAGCTGTTATAGGCAGTTATCTACTAACCAACTAATAAGGGACACATTTGTTTGGTTTGACAGCTTCAGATGACAGTGTGTATTTTCTTTTCTGAGCTATGATATGGTGCAAACATTGATGGCAGCCATATTTAAATGCAGCAAACGTGGATGTTTGCAGAAATTTTTTCAGGAGTGGTCAAGGTTTTAAAATTTTTGTATTTGATATGGTCCTCAGCAGACAATTATACCCTAAGAATAAATTGTAACATGGTATTATCAGTTTTATTGTATCTCAAAGCATTGGTAGTTGACTCAGTATATTTTGAAGAACACACTACTTTCATAACCCAAAAGGCAAGCATATTTCATAAATAAATGCAAAGTAAATCTTTTTGTACTAGTAATAATGAATATGGATACATTCTTTTCAATTAAACGATCAAAAATGACATCTGCATATGATTCAACAAATCGGGAAATTATGGCAGACAATATTCACTAAAGATATTTTCATTCATATAGTTATAATGTTTAGATTGTCACTGAATACTGCTATAGAACGAAAAAGTCAGACAGGCTACATAAACCTTGTTGAATATCACAAAACTAACAATAAAAAGTGACTGATTAAAATAGTAACTTTGAAGTCATCTGGCTTACAAAATTTAAAGTCTGATCATGTGAATGGATTTATTAGATTATTTTCACACCATCCAGTGTTTGGGGCTGACCTGCATAATTAAAGTAAAATGAAGCTTCTTTTCTGGTTTGTTTGGATAATGTGCAACCCACAGTCAGCATTCTAAGCTCCCAAATCGAAGAGCATGAAACATAACTTTAAACGTAATTTTAAATCTTCGTTAAATTTTTTCTCCCTTACATGGTTAGTGTCGAATATTTAACACCTTACCTCATTCTCGTATTAATCAGACGTTTGAAGGTGTTTCATACATATGAGTTTGAATCTTTAAAGAATTGGGTGATGGGTTTACTGATGAGGCACGTAAAAGTTTTAGTTGATTTTTGCTGTTTTGACAGCAAAGTAACTGAGGATGGCGGGAGCAGAGAGGATATAAAATGCAGACTGGTTGTAGCTAGAAACACATTTCTCAAGAAGCAGAATTTGTTAATATCTAATACAAATTTCAGTGTCAGGATGTGTTCTCTGAAGCTATTTGTGTGGAGTGTAGCCTTCTACAGAAATGAAATGTGGATTACAAGCAGTTCAAATAAGAAGAGAATAGAAGTTTTCCAAATGTGGTACTACAGAATAATGCTGAACATTAGATAGGTAGATCGAGTATCTAATGAGGTGGTACTGAATCTAATTGGGGAGAAAAGAAATTTATAGAAGAATTTGACTAGAAGAAGGGACCATTTGGTACTACATGTCCTAAGGCATGAAGGTAGTGGTAGTTTGATAGTAGAGGGAAGTGTGCTGAGTAAAAATTGTAGAGGGAGGCCAAGCGATGAATACAGTTAAGCAGATTCAAATAGAGGTTGCTGTATTTAGCAAACATACAGGATACAGGATACAGTAAAGTGGAGAGCTGCACAAACCAGTCTTTCATTCAAGACCACATCAACAACTACATCACGTTTTATTGGTAGCATTATTATTATTATATTTTCCTTATTACTATGCTTGAGACGCTGGAAACAAAGGGAATGGATACCGCTACTAGCTTCACAGTTGTGTTAGGCTTTAACCATAAAGATTGCACTGTCTGAGAGGCTAATTTTGCATTTTTGAATTGATGTGTTAATCCGAGAATGTTATTAAAATTGTGTTTAGAGAAATACAATATCACTCTTTCCAACAATCTGTGTGCTGAGATGATGTGGATGCGACCACACCCTGCTCTGTACTGCTATGAGAGTATCACGCCACTTCAAGGCAGCCAATCCCGTGTCAGCACGTCGCCACGTGACCGACGGAATGACGGCAGCCTACGGGACTTTGTCCTTCCTGTTTCTTTTGCGCAATACTCTTGCCATACGACTGGGCAAGCTGACACATTGGTTAGCTCACTGTACTCGCATTTGGGAGGACGACGGTTTAAACCCACGTTCGGCCTTCCTGATTGAAGTTTCTGTGATCTCCCTAAATCGCTTCAGGCAAATGCCGGGGTGACAGCTTTGAAAGGGCACGGCCGACTACCTTCCCCGTCCTTCCCTAATCCGATGCGACCACCGATGATCTCGCTATTTGGTCCCCTCACCCCAAATCAACTCAAACCCTCTTACCAAATGAGGCAACATAAAAGAAATCTATTGCTTCTATTAGTGAAAACACGATTTCTCGAAAGTTTTTTAAAAAAATGTTAATCATGACAAATAACAACCATCCTGTGGTTTTCCACACTCATGCAGCATATTTGTTTGCAGAACCATTATAGCCGTGGTTACGGCATGAGTTAAGAAACACAAAGTATGAAGAAAAAATTACGACTAATCGTGGTAATTTAGAAATCTGATAATTTCCGGTATGAAAAACTGTCATCATACCCACTCCTGTGTGTGAGTTTCGTCTGAGGCGAAACGACGGGAAACTCAAAGCGGACACAAGTCAGTGTAGTGCGATTTAGGTTTAACAATAAGTTGTAAAACGAAGGGCAGCAGCGATCGAGTATTCGCTGCTGCATGGTGGTCTTACGTAGCAGTGGCGTGCGAGACGAAAGTGGAGGAGGCTGGCAAAGAAGGCGTGGCCAATATCTTACTCACAATCTCTCGACGTCAGCTTTTAGCGACTGATCGAGAAAAAGAAGTAGTCCATCCTTAGGCAAAGCCTTTACAAACTATTTCATTATGCCTAACTTTATATGTAGAGGTGGCAGGAGGACGTTATTTGGATCTACTAGGTTTTGTGTAGAATGTTCTTCTCACCAGGTTTTAAAGACTTCCTCACAGACGAGTTCTTTCTGTACCAGTGTTCATCCCTAGCCCTACTGTCCCATTCACACAAGAAACATGGAAATTTGGTAAAGCCACCTTGCTGACCAAGGAGCATGCATGTTACTTTTAGATCGCCACATATCATCCAACCATGAGCAGAATTGCCTATTTTATTTAACATTATTTCTAGATTTTCATAGCTTTTTTTCATGTGTACAGAATGTCCAACAGGTATAGATGCATACATGTTACAATTGTCTAATAAAACAGCCTTAAAACTAGTTTTGGATGAATCAATAAACATCCTCCAGTCTTCCTTGTTGTATTCAGTACCAAACTCATTCATCAGACCTGGAATGTCTGAGCAGTGCACTAAATCACCTTCTTGTTGAAAAAAGTTGGAAAATTGCTGCTCACTCTTTCTATGCATGTATATGCTGGTTTCAACTGCCAATAAGTTCTTTTCTTTTAATCTAAAGCCAAGCAATTCAACTTTTTCTTTCATTAAGCCCAGATCCCTAACCAAATCGTTAAGGTCGGTCTCAGTAAACAATTTGGGCTCTAGACTTTCTGTATTACATTGGAATTCATCATCGTCTGGTTCATCTAAATCACATTGTGCATCAGAAAATACTTCTGTTAGAACAGAATTTAAATCATCTGGTGGGGTCAGGAAACAGCAAATCTACACCATGCCTTACTGGTCGGATGGCAGATGAAAGGTTAGAGTAGCTTATTACCTTTTTTGTTTTCCGCATAATGACCAGTAATATCAACACTGCAAAAGTAGCAATCATCGGAATGATTTCTTGGCTTCCTCCATATCATGGGAACAGCAAATCTAAAGGCTTTTCTCTCCTTTTTCAACCATTTTCTCAGGTCTCCAACACACACACAATATACCTTGTGTGGCGCCTAAAATTTATCTTGATGACCAAGTTTAGATCGAAAGTATGATAAATAAACCTTTTTCAAAAAGTCAACAATGTTTCTTTGGTGTTTTTAATCACAAATTCAACACAAATATAACAAAAACTGTCAGCAGAGTTTTTACAACCACGATTAAACACTGTATTGAGCACATGTACAGGAAACGAGAAAGTGAAGTTAGATTGACAGTATACAAACCACCATCTGTTAACACAAAAATAGAATTGACCTTTTGTGCCAGCAAATGTTTCTCATCTACATTTATTACACCTCATTTTAAATTATTTTAACTATACAAAAGCTGTTAAATTCTTTAAAAAATCACTTACTTTAATAAATTTAACTGTAAAGTGTGAAGAAATGGTGGGTGATACAGTTTTTGAAGTATCATATTTAGATTTCCCACCCTAACAATAAAAAGAATAAGGTATTTTCACCAAAAAGTTTTCCATTGTTGGTCTGTGTAATTATTTGTTAATATGGATTTCTCTTCACTGTAACTTTTCTGGTGCTGTAAGCTGTATATTTTTCTCAAATTAGTAACTTTCTGCTAATTAGGAAATAGCATTTCTTTGGAAGTACAATTGTACTGACCATTCATATATGATGCAAAAACACTTCATAAAGGTTTGTTTTCAAATATGAGCTGTAACGTTACATGCATTCTGCTTAACCTTAATGAAAGTTATCTTAATCCATTTTGACATATAAAAAATGTTTGTTTTGTTTTTTTCTCTGCATGCAATAATTCATATTGTCACAGAGTATGCAGTTTCATGGCAAGTCACATCTCCGATGGAATAAACAGCCGAACCAGCAAGTACCACAAAAGTATAGTAAAGCAGCTGCCGTCATTCCACGTTGCAGACATGTGGCGCCCATCCTTACCCATGTACATGCACAGACAGTCATAAACTTCCAAACAACATGCTATTCTAGAACAACAAACTTATAAAAAACCGGTATGCTCACTATGATACTCATCATTTGTCAGCCTGGTAGACATTGTGCAACACATTGCCTTACCCAAGTGGTATGTTATACTGTATGTCACCTTTTTGTGTATGTAAATGATGTCATCACAACCACAGGACGTAGAGAAATAAATAATACTGCTAGTTCAGATTGTACATTTGTCTTCAGAAACGAAAATTGTTAAAACTTTGTAAAATAAAAACCCTTTACTTATGGTATTTGAACTAAGTAATATATCATATAATTCCATTTCAAAACATCTTTACTCATGACATAGCCCTAACGTTACTTAATGATTACTTGTGGATTACTTACAAAGACTGAGTAAAAATTTATCATTTCAATGTATCTGATCTCAAATACTTTGCTTGAGGTCGGATAAACACTGGTGCAAAGTAACCATTCTTCAATAGGAATTTGAATTCTTGAAGTAAGTTATAGTCTTAAAATGTTATGACCATATATTATTTTTTCATTGTCTCTATTTCTCTATGTATGTGGACCAGCCACAATGGTGGCTGGTAAACCAGCTGTACCTCTGTTTTAATTATCAATGGTCTATTCAGACACAGGGAGTATTCGTAGCCTAGTCATGCTGACTGGACATGGAGTAATTATTAATTCCTATTATGAATTGATCATAGTTGTATCTTCATCTGGATTACCAACTAAACTTGTGAGGAAACATAGGCTTAGGAGCCTCATTTCTTATTTCCTCTACACATCCTTCAAGTAGGATAAGGTAAGCAGGCAGTTAACCTACTTATTCTAAGTTAAGCTAACATTCCCTAAAAATGTGTATAAACTAAATCATGTGATTTAACCATCGAAAATAAGTAAAAATTCCCCTCGTAAAAAGCTCCTAGCAAACAAAGGTACTGCTAACCATGAGAAAAGTACAAAAAATTCTAAGGAATAGTTGTGAAACATGCAAACATCCCAAGTCGTTGGATGTATCCATTCAGTTCTGACAGCAAATTATAGTTTTCCATAGACACTTCGAGCTTTTCGGAGTTTATATATTAATCTGTCAATTCCAAACAATCAAATGTAATAAATGTTGAGAACAACTAGTGCAGTGAACTCGTTAACTTCCTACTTTCTGTGTTAAGAGCAGCACACAAAGTTAAGACAATTCTGTCCTAGTTATCCATTTCTGAAATGAGTATAAGAATTAGACCACAAAACTCAGGTTTGTTCCTGTATTTTGCAACTTTATAGTAATCCTCAAAGCTAATAGTATCCTACTTCTGCAGAAACCCATAAATACTCCTCCTCCTACAGAAAAATCCTTCATAAAGACCATTCAAATTTTATAGCTATATTGGCCCTATATATATGCCTCCATTTTTCCTCCATTTAAACTTAAGTAATACTCCCTTTATCCCACCTGCACTATTCATAATATAATTCATGTATATATGCGTATCATAGCCTGTTCATTATTACATCACTCCCACTAAACTGCTACTTTCTCGTCTTCCCTCTTATAACTTTAGTTACCTTAATTCTATTGTATTTTGAACCCATACCTTATTACTGAGCTTCCTCTTAAATATACTACTGTCTCTTAAATATACGACTGTCTCTTAAATATACTACTCTTTGTTCAACTCAGCATGAGCAAGAAACATTATTTTGAGTAAAGTCGTCTAGACCGATATTAAAATTTTCTTCATTTATTACACCACTTCAGCTCCTGCCACTATCAGAGGTCGAAAAGCTTAGAACTTACAGAACAAGGTTGTCCTTGACAAAATATATGTTGTTCCTTTTACAGAGTAGCCTTTTTGGACTTAGAATGTAATCTGGATATTCTTGCCATTTATTACCATCTCTGTATGTGGTGATGGCTATGCATGTAAGAGAGAATCTATTCAGTTCTGATGTCTCTTCTGATCTCTTGTTCTTTTTAAATGTGGGCTGTGGTAAATTATGGTGACTTCTGTGAGTAATGAGTAATTCCTTAATAGTAAATGCTATCTTCTCATGCATACTTATCTAGATATTACTCATAAAATATTTATTCTCATCTATTATGTAGTGAAGTTCATAGTCAGTGCGAAATAGTGACTTGTCTTATTTCCATGCTTTTGCTTTAGCTTGCTTAATATTGCTAAAGTCTTCTTTTGTACTTTCATCACAGTTCCAGATAGTTTTCTATTTCAATAAGTTCGATAAATGAGCATCTTTCATAGCCTAGCCTCTTACAAAGCTCCTATAGAATCCAGCCAAATCTAAGTGATCATAGATGCTTAATATTTCTAGTCTCTGGACAGTCTTTTATAACTTGCATTCTTTCTGGACATTGTTGTATTCCCATTATTCTCACACTGTGTTCCAAAAAGTCAACTCTTGTCACCAAAAGTATGTTTTAGAAACTTTTATTAGTAACCCTTTTTCTTCCAGTCACCTCAAAATATATATCAATAATTGTCAACAGTCTTCCCAAGTCTTGTAGACTATTAATAAATCATTGACATACATTAATAATTCTTGCACTAATTCCCTCCCTAATAAATATTGAGCAGGAATGAAAACTGACACAGGAATGTCCAATTCGGTAATGGAGTAATTCAATCATGCTTGCCAAGACTTCAACTAATGAAAGCTATTGTTCTGTGATCACCCTCTCCTGGATTCCATTCTCCTTGGTACAGCTCACAACCCAAGGCGAACTGTAATACTTCCATGGCATTTACTTTAAACTGAAAAGATTTTCTTTCAAATAAGAAGGCTGTGTATGGCCTTGAGTGGTCATGTAATGCTACCTGCCAGTATACTTCCATGAAATCTATGGAAATATGAAATTCTGCTTCATCAAAGTTAGATAACATCACTTCTGTACTCAGGTTTCTAACCCTTTCTGTCTCTTTGTGTTTATGGAGTGATCATGAATCTAAAACTAAATGAACACCTACCACAAGTCTCTTAAGTACCCACAACAGACCCTAAAAATACATTGAGTTATGTTGCTGTCTATCTCCTTTCATATTTCATCTCTCACTGCAATTCGAAGGTTTATTGGTAGTGGATACGACTTGCAAAAGGAAAAAAACTGTGTCATCTTTTACTTTAAACTTACAGAAGTATTCCTTCATTAGTCCCAAGTTATCTGTGACCACATCTTTATGTTTTAACAGAATACCTTCTAATTAAGATTTCTGTTCTTCTGGCACTACAGGTGATTCTCTTGCTATTGATTTAATGCCAACTCCTCTTGATTTAATACTTCCCTTCTTTTTCTTGTTTATTTTCATCTGTTGCAATAATATCAGTAAACACAACTAAATGAATATGCTCCTCTGATGATGGGCCTTGCTTAGATTTCAATGGATTACTTTGGAAAGCTATGCTAGCTACCTTTTTACCTATTTTCCACACAAATATTTTCTGGTTGAAATCCAATCGATAATAATTATCAAGTAACCAATCTTATCCTAACAGCAACAATGTTTGATGGAAGTTCCACTTTTTAATCGTAACTGGTAGTCATGTTTCTTTTTTAATTTGCTTCCCTTTATTACAGGTGGTTCCAGTAACACACACTCCCATTACTGGTACTAGGAGGCAACAATATTTCCTCCTCATTAGCGCTAGCCATGGTGTAAGATTAATGATGTTTTATGCACAGAATATAGGTGAACATCAACTTTCTTTCCAAAAATGTCACTCACTACTATTGGTTTACAATGTTCTTCCTTAGCTGCTACTTTTCCTTCCTTAAACAACTACTCAAGAATAGGTCTCAGCCATGTGAGGATTACTGTCTTCTCTGAATGAGGGCCTACTATTCTATTATTAGTTTGGCATGGATCTTAGTGTCAAATCTTTTTCCTGAACTTTAGGGTGAATTTTACAGCAATTCATCCACAAAGCTTTAATGTAGCAAAAATTATGTTTATATCTTTTTTAGTAATAGGTCAAATTTTGGACAACTTTTTCCATAATGAATCATATTTCGACCAAATTTTTTTCCAGAAATCCAATTGTTTGTCGTATTTTTAAGTACACAAGAATATAAACACGAAAATTTTGCTCACATGACAATGTTTGAGGTAATGTTGTCGCAATTAAACACAATTACTACAAAGATTTATTTATCGGGTTTATAGCAGACAAGCAGTGTAACACATTATGTAGTCCGTTCACTGATATAAAGATTGTTGCACAGAGTCTACAAAACATTCTCGAAGCCAACAAGGGTGGCTTCTGGCGCAATAAACATAGCACAAGTAGTCGCCCCATTCAGTTTGAATACAAACTTAGTCCTATTCGACGAAACCAGGGGAGAAATTCTTCAGCAATGACAAGGAAATGGGCCTTTTAGATTCTGACCCTGTCCCTAGGACGACTGATAGCAGATGTTCCCTTTGGTGGTCCACTGTGGCCATATATAAATATGGCCTGAGAGGCAGTTAGGAGAGACACTTTGAACCAGGATATCAATATGTTCATGTCAGTCAAATGCCTGCTTGCCTGGTGTCTTGGACGACGTCAGAGCTTGGCAGAGTTGAATGCGATTTTCCATAAAAGCTGGAAGTGAACCTGTGAAGATATTCCACTATCCTGGTTCCCTTAAATTTCACAGAAGTAACTGTGTGTCGCCCACAATGCTGACAAAACCACGTGGCAAGTGAGGAAGTTATTTTTCCGCTATATTGGCAAGGAAGTAACTTTTGGTGATTAGAAATCAGGATGATATACCATTTTACTTGGAAGTTCCCACAGTGGTCATCTCTGCACTGTTAATAGTGCTGTTTCTGAAACGATTATTATTATTATTATTATTATTATTATTATTTCCTTCACTTTCTCAGACGTTAAGTCCGGTTAAAAATGGAGTGACGCGGACCTTGATCAAGCGTCACTTCCTTTTAACTGTACGGTATGTGTTATATTGCATTTAGGAACTTTCGGGTAATTGAACATGTATCAATAATTACGGATTTCTGTAGTTGTATATATATGTTTGGATGTAGCTGTATTGCATTGATGTACTGGTGGATATCGTGTGGTATGACTCCTGTAGTTGATAGTATAATTGGTATTATGTCAACTTTATCCTGATGCCACATGTCATTGACTTCCTCAGCCAGTTGGATGTATTTTTCAATTTTTTCTCCTGTTTTCTTTTGTATATTTGTTGTATTGGGTATGGATATTTTGATTAGTTGTGTTAATTTCTTCTTTTTATTGGTGAGTATGATGTCAGGTTTGTTATGTGGCGTTGTTTTATTTGTTATAATGGTTCTGTTCCAGTATAATTTGTATTCATCATTCTCCAGTACATTTTGTGGTGTATACTTGTATGTAGGAACGTGTTGTTTTAAAAGGTTATGTTGTAAGGCAAGCTGTTGATGTATTACTTTTGTGACATTGTCATGTCTTCTGGGGTATTCTGTATTTGCTAGTATTGTACATCCACTTGTGATGTGATCTACTGTTTCTATTTGTTGTTTACAAAGTCTGCATTTATCCGTTGTGGTATTGGGATCTTTAATAATATGCTTGCTGTAATACCTGGTGTTTATTGTTTGATCCTGTATTGCAATCATGAATCCTTCTGTCTCACTGTATATATTGCCTTTTCTTAGCCATGTGTTGGATGCGTCTTGATCAATGTGTGGCTGTGTTAGATGATACGGGTGCTTGCCATGAAGTGTTTTCTTTTTCCAATTTACTTTCTTCGTATCTGTTGATGTTATGTGATCTAAAGGGTTGTAGAAGTGGTTATGAAATTGCAGTGGTGTAGCCGATGTATTTATATGAGTGATTGCCTTGTGTATTTTGCTAGTTTCTGCTCGTTCTAGAAAGAAATTTCTTAAATTGTCTACCTGTCCATAATGTAGGTTTTTTATGTCGATAAATCCCCTTCCTCCTTCCTTTCTGCTTAATGTGAATCTTTCTGTTGCTGAATGTATATGATGTATTCTATATTTGTGGCATTGTGATCGTGTAAGTGTATTGAGTGCTTCTAGGTCTGTGTTACTCCATTTCACTACTCCAAATGAGTAGGTCAATATTGGTATGGCATAAGTATTTATAGCTTTTGTCTTGTTTCTTGCTGTCAATTCTGTTTTCAGTATTTTTGTTAGTCTTTGTCTATATTTTTCTTTTAGTTCTTCTTTAATATTTGTATTACCTATTCCTATTTTTTGTCTGTATCCTAGATATTTATAGGCATCCGTTTTTTCCATCGCTTCTATGCAGTCGCTGTGGTTATCCAATATGTAATCTTCTTGTTTAGTGTGTTTTCCCTTGACTATGCTATTTTTCTTACATTTGTCTGTTCCAAAAGCCATACTTATATCATTGCTGAATCCTTCTGTTATCTTTAGTAATTGATTGAGTTGTTGATTTGTTGCTGCCAGTAGTTTTAGATCACCCATGTATAGCAAATGTGTGATTTTGTGTGGGTATGTTCCAGTAATATTGTATCCATAATTTGTATTATTTAGCATGTTGGATAGTGGGTTCAGAGCAAGGCAGAACCAGAAAGGACTTAATGAGTCTCCTTGGTATATTCCACGCTTAATCTGTATTGGCTGTGATGTGATATTATTTGAATTTGTTTGGATATTAAGTGTGGTTTTCCAATTTTTCATTACCATGTATAGGAACTGTATCAATTTAGGATCTACTTTGTATAGTTCCAATATTTGTAGTAACCATGAGTGGGGTACACTATCAAAAGCTTTTTGGTAAACAATGTATGCGTAGTGTAGCGACCTTTGTTTAGTTTTAGCTTGATATGTCACCTCTGCATCTATTATCAGTTGCTCTTTACACCCTCGTGCTCCTTTGCAACAGCCTTTTTGTTCTTCATTTATAATTTAGTTCTGTGTTGTATGTGTCATTAATTTCTGTTTAATGACTGAAGTTAATATTTTGTATATTGTTGGTAGGCATGTTATGGGCCGATATTTAGCTGGGTTCGCTGTGTCTGCTTGATCTTTAGGTTTCAGATATGTTATTCCGTGTGTAAGTGTATCAGGGAATGTGTATGGGTCTGCAATGTAATGGTTAAATAATTTAGTTAGATGTGAATGTGTTGAGGTGAACTTCTTTAACCAGAAATTTGCTATTTTATCATTTCCAGGGGCTTTCCAATTGTGAGTAGAATTAATTGCTTGGGTGACTTCATGTTGCAAAATTATCACTTCAGGCATTTGTGGTATCATTTTGTATGTGTATGTTTCTGCTTGTATCCATCGTGCATGCCTGTTATGTTGTACCGGGTTTGACCATATGTTACTCCAGAAGTGTTCCATGTCTGTTATGTTTGGTGGATTGTTTATTTTAATGTGTGTGTTATCTATTGTCTGGTAAAATTTCTTTTGGTTTGTGTTGAATGTTTGGTTTTGTTTCCTTCTATTTTCACTTTTTTTGTATCTTCTGAGTCGTTTGGCTAATGCTTGTAATTTCTGCTTCTTTTCGTCTAATTGCTCTGTCGCTTCTTGTTGTGAGATTTTACCCAACCTTTTTCGTTTTCTTTCCGAGATTTCATTTCTTATAAATTGTGTTAGCTGTTCGATGTCTTTTCTCAGTTTTTCTATTTTGATCTGTAGCCTGTGTTCCCATGCTGGTTTTGTGGGTTTCTTCTGTGTGTTTGTTGGTTCTGATCTCTGCCTAGTGTGTATATTTAGTGTAGTGAGTGCTCCTATATAAACCAGTAGTTGTAACTCTTCCATAGTTGTGTTTTCATTTATTTTGTTGTGTATGATTGTGTTGATAGTTTTTATTGTTGTTTCGACTTGTGGGTTATTTGGTGGTCTATGCAAGAATGGTCTAATGTCTGTATTTGTGTCTTTGTATTCTATATATGTTAGCTGAAATTTTTCTTCTATATCTAACATCTGTGTCACTTCGTGTTCTATTTGTGCTTGTTCTGTTGGCTGTCTTAAGATTTCGTTTTCCTCTAATTGTTTAATTGGTGCGTGTTGTTCTTTGTTTGTTTGCTCTGGGATGTTTGAGTCCATTACTGTATTTTCTTCTTCTTCTTCTGATTGCACATTATTTTGTTCCAGTATTTGTTGTACTTGTTGTTTGATGTTTTCTAATTCTGACTGGGGTATCCTGTTATTTTTTATTATTACACAGATCTGATCAGCTAGTCGTTGTTCTGTTAAAAATTTTAATTCTGGGTGTCTGGTAATAAATGTTGTGTATACTTGTGATCTGTATCCAGTTGTGTTGGTTCCTAGGTTTGTTGCTTGGTAATAACAGATTAACTTCATCTGACCATCTCATCCTCTGTCTTTGTTTTCCTTCTAGGGTGGTTGCAGGAAGCATATCCTGCAAAACACCTCTATTTGGATTTAAATCATTTTCCAGTTGGCTAGCAGTGCCGTTACCATTATTATTATTATTATTATTATTATTATTATCAGGGATATTATTATATTTTGTACATGTGAACTTTTACAGAATATAGCAATCAGTTAAAACTCAAAAGTTTTACTAATAGTCATAGTTCCTGATCCTGCTGAGTAAACAGCAAAGAGGCACATTTTCTTTCAGTGAGCATAAAGAGGAATCTGGACTTGCAGACTGGAAATTATGCTCAGTATGTTCTCCACTACTTTCTGCCAGACTGCAAAAGTAGTTTCCAGGCTCTTGTAAATATCAAAGGAAGGTGTAAAGCATGCACACAAAATTTAAGTGCTTATTCATAACTACATAACAAAAGAAATGACCATTTGAATATTTACCCGCGACCCCATGAACTGTCAAGCTGGCGTATATATATTTCGTTCAACGTCTCTGTTTTTGGATGTAGACACTTTTAAATTATTTCACAGTAGGTACTACTGTCACAAAAAAGTAGTATGAATTAAGTACAGCTCACCACAGTTGCTGTGCAGCATGGTGTGTAGCGGACACTGATGGCGAGCTGGATCACTGTGCCAGGTGGACTCCATTGCTTCTCAATTCTATGACATAGTTGTGGAACCAATGAAACAGTTTTAGTCCTTAGAAATTGTGATTGACGATCTTCCCACTCATTCTTCAACAGCAGAGTTGATGGCTTTAATAATTACTCATCAACCAAGCAGGTATTCTAAAGTTTCTTTATTGAATTGCTGGTAATGGCTCGTGTGCTACTATAATCTCAACTATTGGTCACATAGTTAAGAACAACAACAATATTTTTCGATGAAACCCCCTTCAAAATCGTTATTTTTTCCTGGGTTTCTGTTTATTTTTCTTATTCAGATTTACAGCACAGAAGTAGTCTGGGCTCTTCAATGAGTTGTCAGGATGAAGTGTTTTCCCTTTTGTGAGACAGTATGTTTAGATTACGGCCATTATTTCAATTTCTGATCTACTTCTTTATTGAGTGTTCTGACAATCATGTAATTCTTCTTTAATGTGGACTAATTCCCCACTGCACCTCCTCAGGTGGTGGAAGCTGTAAACTTTGTTAATTAATTATTAATTAAGATCAACCGCTACACAATTCTCATATTCTTCAAGTTTAAGATAGACCTTCTCTTTCAGCCACTTTAGTGAGACCTGTGGTACCTATGAAGGTAATATACTAAAACGTCTTGTAACTAGACACTTGTAACTACACTGCATTTTCTCTAGTTGTTTGTGTATCTGTTTTTAATATTTGATAAGTATTATGTTTGTGCACAGGCTGCCTTAGGCTATACTGGTGGTGGTTTTCTTTTAAAGCAAGGGACAACTCTGTATGAAGAGACATGTAACTATTAATACAATTTACTGTTTGGAATTAGGCCCACAAGATGTTTCAGTTATGGAAACAGCTAATGCTCTACTTCTGCTACATTTTTTTTCTCCAGGAGAATCACCCCACCCAACAAAACCAAATCTTATATAAAAGTGAAAGAATGCACAATATGAACAAAGGTACAGTTTTTCAGAAAGACATTTATGTAGTTTACTCAACAGATAAAATCTGCATCCATATACATGCCAAGTAGTTTACCAGATATTCATTGGCATTAAACCAAGTATTTGATAACTTGAAGGACTCACCGTTTTGTAGTTTCAGTTTGTTCACATCTTTTCCAGAATTTGCAGTCATTGTGTCATCTGCATCATGTACAGATATACATGACAAATTACTCTGAAGATCATTAACAAACATTGCAAATGACAGTGACTGAAGAATTGATCCTTAGGCAAAGGTTCCAAGTCGTGGATGCCATAATGCCTTGGTATCTCCAGTTTACTAAATCAAATACATTAATCAGATCAGCTAGAGTGCCTTCAGTAGATGTTTTTGATTCAAAAGAAGCTTGCACGAAAGAAATAACATTTTCACATCTTTGAATATGAACCATTGGGGCCTGAAACCACACTGAGACCTAGTGAATTATAAACAGTGTGTATAAAAACAATCATCTGATTCCGCACATCAACATTTCTGAAACTAAAAATAAAATATACAATGAACTTTGTTTTTTGATGAATGGGATACTCAAAAAGTTTTTTCAACTTAAAAGGTCATTTTTTTTTTAATTAAAGTTGGGTATGGGAGTGAACATCTTGTAGCAATCACTTGGGAACATCCAGTATGCTAATGAGGAAGTTATCTGCTTGAGACAGCATTCATTTTAAAATCATTTTTGAATGAGTGACATCAATTTTGAAATCTTTTTTGAGCTATATTTGTGGCTCTGTAGCAAGATCTAGTACACGTATGCAAGCTGTCATGCCACCTCACATTAAATTAGAAGTAACACTGACACATCTGGCAAACTGATGTCACTGCAATATTTGTATATGTTTGTTTCACTGGTGCAGCACTTATTTTGTAATCAGAATTTATAAAGCTGTGGAGAAAAGTAATCACTCAGTAACAGCCCCAATATGAACACTGTCATATTTGCATAGGGTTTTAATGATGGACAAGAGTAGTTTTAATTCTCTAAAGTTAAAAATAAACTTCTATTTCGCCATAATACTTACACTCAATGACTAAAGCAAGACCTTATTATCACTATACTGAAATAAAAAATACCTTTACAGTATTGAGTGTTCTGCTGTAATATGAACTTCGACAAGTCCATTCTGCCAGTAACGATACTGTTTAATCATTTCGTCGCTTTGAAAGATGATATGTTACTCTGATACAAATAAATGATTATAAAGAGTTGTTGAATGTTAAAAAGATGTCCCTGTCACATAGTTTAAGAATATTTTGTCACTTTAGAAGGTATTCATTAACTTAGTTGAAGAGCAAGCACATTTTTTTGGTATGATGCTAACTTTTCACGTAAATAAACAAACAATTCTAGATCTGTGCTGTTGAATGAATCAGAGTAGAATGAGAGCAGATCCACTAATCATAGCTGCTGAAACTTGTAGATGATGGTGGAGGAGGTAGAACGCCACTTAACTTTCAAACGTTAGGTGTAAGTTGGTATAACAACATGCAAATTGCATGTTTCCACACGTATGTTGAATTATGGGAGTGGTAGCAGGGGATCTACTTGTAAGAAATTCATGCCAGTAGAAACCCAGCTTTAGAGCCAGGTATGGACTTCTGATTACCAAGAGCAGGGGAACTGGCCTTTGTAGCATTGTGACAACAAAATGAAAGATTAAATTTGTGTTAAGTAACATTAACATCATATATAGCTTTTTCACACTTTCTGCTTCTACCTAATTTTATGTTAATGATAATCCAAGGAGATGGGATAGAGACCATGATGTGGAATATGAACTAGAAATAATTAAAAATACAGAAACATTATAATTAAAGTTCAACTTTCAAACCACTGTAGAAATAACACCACTGGTCAGAATAACTTCAAATTGATATGGAATATTATCGGAGAAGGGGGAAAACTTATGGCAGAAGAAAAACAAATAGTTACAAAATGTAGCAAAAGAGGGCGCTGTAAGCATCATGATTTAATAGTGGTCAACTAAAAATGAAGAATGAATCATACAACGATACCTAAGGTGTATGTTTGACTTTAAACAAACTGTACTACTCAGTGTGCATGGGTGTACAGTTGTGATACTGTTAGTTAAGTAAGCCCATCCACCATGGCAAGGTCATATCTCATAAGATGGGAAAAATCTATTTTTAATGTCCTGAGGTCAAAACCGCATAAAAAGCATCACTCACATGGGTTTTTAATTGTTCTGAGGCATAAAACCACATAAAAAGTATCAGTCACATCGGTTTTTAATTGTCCTGAAGCCAAAAACCACATAAAAAGGATCAATCACATCGGTTTTTAATTGTCCAGAAGCAAAAAAGCACATAAAAAGCATCAATAAAAATCAAATCGTATTATTAATTTCCATGTGACTGGCGCAAAACATGTGCAGTATGCTGTCCACCCTTTTCCACAACACTATGCTTATTGACACACAGTCAACATGGGTTCAGAAAACATCGTTCCTGTGAAACACAACTAGCTCTTTATTCACCTGAGCAGCAATGTAGCAGGGCATGTATACACTCCCACAGCAGCGAAAGGCAAGATGATGATAATCTGCATAACTTGTCATGAAAAAGACACTTCCACTTTCACATGGATGCTGGTTGTCATCTAACTTGGGAACACCCAGCTTATGGTGTGCATGTAGATATACTGCTGCCATGATGTAATATCATCTGCACACTCAGACAGAGAAAAGACAGTAGCCTTGGTCTGTCTATTTATGTTTTAATTGTTGTTGACAATGATGATGATTTGATGAAGATGATGTATCTTCAGACTGGTTTGATGTAGCTCTCCACATGGACCACCTTGTGCAAGCCTCTTCATCTTTGCATTACCACTGCAACCTATATCCACTTTAATCTGCTTACTGTATACAAGCCTTGTTCTCCCTCTACATTACATTTTACTGGGTGCATTCTGTTTTCAGACAACAGACAAGGGAATTGTGATAAACGGAGATCACATCTTTTCTTTCTTTCCTTTCTTTCTTTCTTTCTTTCTTTCTTTTTCTTTCTTTCTTTCTTTATATTTTTCTTTTTTTTTAATGGTTGATGTAGCTGCTGTGGATCTCTTTTTAAAGCTGTATTTTGCCTGATTGATTTCTCAGTCTTTCAAAGCTGATGCTTTAATGTTTTTCAGTGTGCTTAGCTCATCTCTGTTTTGTCTGATGTTCATTGCCACACATACAAATGTATACAGGTTGGAATTCTAAATTAAGGTGTTTTTGCTAAAAATGAGAATGTATTTGCAGGACATGCTGTAGGGATAAAAGAGTGAGACCTTGTGACTCCGAGAGATTTGTAAAGAAATAAGAACTGTTTCTTCTCATTGACATCGGGGACTTATAACATGGTGGATGTTTATAGGGACCCATTATTGCACTCATTATTTTTGCTCACTTAAGGCTCCAATTGTTTCAAAAAATAATCCTAACTTCACAATCAGCAGCAACAAAAGTTATGAAGTATAAGAAAAAACAAATAGGCCATTGGACTTAGTAGGTAGAATATGGACACCATGATGAAGGCAATCAAGAATTTACAAGACAGAGAGAGAGAGAGAGAGAGAGAGAGAGAGAGAGAGAGAGTTTCATGCAATGCTAAGCTTTTTCTTTTTATCGTGATCTTTACATCCTGGCGTATTTGTTTATTTTAATCATTTTCACATCTAGCTTATCAAAATATTTTATCATTATCAGTGAAGACAATGTTGTGTGCTGTGTAAACTCGTGATTTCCTTCAACATTATGTCCATATCTTACTTACAAGGCCAGATACCTTGTTTGTTTTATGTTACACTTTGTAACTTTTGCAGCTGCTCCTAATTGTCAAGTTGGAATTTTCTTGAAACAGTGGGGAGCCTTATACATGAGCAAAAATAATAGCTGTAACAATATAAATCCCCAATGTTATAGAGAAGAAACATTTCGTATTTGTTTACATAGCTCTGTGTGTCACATGATCCTGCCCTTTTATCACTATTAGCAAGTTCTGTAAATATGGTTTTATTTTCAGCAAATGTATCCTCATTTAAAGCTCCATTCTGTTTAGGCACATCTGCTTCTCTATTATTGTACAAAATTGTGACATATTTCAGAATGAAGATAACAACAACAACAAGAAAAACAGCTAAAATATCTAATTGAGAAGTCATAATTTATTCTTCAAACAGTTGGAACCTTATATAAGCAAAAATAATAGATGTTATAATAGTTCCTTATAAATGTGCACCTCGTTATAAATCTCAGATGTTACAGAGAAGAAACAATTCTTATTTGTTTACGTCTCTCTCTAGGTCATGTGGTCTCACTGTTTTATTACCATAACATCTCCAGTACATGCTTTCATTTTAACCAAAAACATCTTTATTTATAACTCCAATCATTTTAGGCATATTTGCTTCTCATCTATTATCCAACAAGTATAACATGTTCAACAAGTAAGATGTAGTGTAAGTTCACATACTCCATATCATGTAACACAGATATGATAACAGTTTGAAATTCTGTTTACAGTACAGAGTTGGAAGGGCACGATATAATGAAATCAATTGCCTATCAATGTATGTGTCAAGGTCTCACTGCAATATTGTGAAGAAAGACAAAGGATTATACATAATAGATGGTGGGGTAAGTTATGTAATGTAGAGACTCGAAGTTAAAATAAACTGATTACTTCCTTGTAAACATTTGAGTATGAGTGTTTTATTTAATACACATTTTATTATTTAAACTGCTGCATGTAACTTTAAATGTCATATTGGCTCGAGGAATAGGCTCAAACCCTTTTTAATGTGTACTTGCTAGATCCAGACAACAGTATAATATAAGAGAAACCAGTGGAGTGAGGTGTGGCATATAGACACATGCAGTAGAAAACAGTATTCATATTAGCTTTCGAGCTCTTACGCTTTCTCTACAAAAAGTACACATATTTAGGCAGACAGACACCCAACCACATTCCTGCAGTGAGACTGGCTGTTGATTATCGCTTATTGAGAGCACTTGCCTGCGCAGATGGTGGTGGGGAGGGAGGAGAGAAGAATGCACTAGAACTGAGGGGTTAGTAGGATAGTGTGAAGGAGGTCTTTCGACAGATGACTCAGTGTCTGCACAACAAGACAAAAGAAATTCAGAGGGTAGAGTTTGTAAGAGATAGAGAAAGGAAGTGGGGTTGAAAGGGATGGGAGGAAGGGAGAGGAAGGTAGAGATGAAGAGGGAGACAGGAAGGAAGGAGGAAGGATGGAAAAGGGTAGAAGGGAGGGGGGGGGGGGAGAGAGAGAGAGAGAATGCATGCCACCTCTGGGGGTGGGGGGAGAGTGCTGGGAGAAGACAGTACATGATCTGGAGTGAAAAGGAGTGGTGAGGACAGAAGAGAGAAGGGAAAAGGTAATGAGGAACTGATTAACGGAGGTTTAGATCAGAGGAATTGCGTGAGTGCAGGATGTGTTGGAGAGGGAAGTCCCGCCTATGTAGTTCAGAGAAACTATTCTGGTAGGGGAATCCATTTGCGCAGTTACTGAAGCAGCTGTTGAAGTCATTTGTGCTGTGGTACACAGCATGTTCGGGAACTAGATGATCAAGTTTGCAGTCTGCCACAGTTTGACGATGGCCACTCATGCAAGTAGACAATTGGTTACTTGTCATGCCCACATAGCATGCTGCAGAGTAATTGCAGCATAGCTTATGTAAACTTTTCGGATTTTACACATGACCTTGCCTTTTATTGGGTAGGAAATTCTCTGTCTGGATGGGCCCTGGGGGGCCCAAATGGTATCAAGTGATTGCCACAGCAGGTTATAGGCGTCACGGGATGTGGTTGTGGAGGGGCATGTGGTCAGCCCACTGCTGTTCTGGCCATTGTTAGTTTTCGTGACCGTAACTACTACTTCTCAATGAAGTAGCTCCTTACGTGGTTGTCTCAACGGCTGAGTGCATCCCGCTTACCAACATCCCAAGTGCTAGCCAAGCCTGACAGCACTTAACTTCAGTCATCTGATGGGAACCAGTATTATCAGTGTGGCAAGGCCATTGGCCATTGGAAAGGAAATGCTGTCATATATTAACAACTTATTGAATCATTCACTGTTAAGCTTGAGACTGTTGGGAGTCAGCAAGAGTGCTCCGAGGCAAGAAACCAGAGACACACTGTAGGGACAGGCGTAAATCGTAGATTTTAGGTTACTCTAGGGAAATAGTAATGGAGGAAACTTACGAACTGCAAATGCTTGGACAGCTGTCCCAGGGTATAAGTCATGATATAGAGAACTAATTAGTATCTCCACAACCATCTACATGTTGTTGTAAGTAGGCGATAATCATAAACAGGCATTTCTTAGCACATGCAGCAAGAATGACCATTACACCTAAGAATAGCCGCATCAGTAGTTTCACAGAAGTTAGATTGAGAGGGAAAATGAAGAAAACTGCTGAAGTAGAGGCCTCTGCTCATGAGATAGAAGCCTGCGTCTGCAGGGTGAAGCATGGCGATGTAAAACACTGTTGTTCCTTACCGTACTAAGGAGGGCAGTGATGTTTAGCTTTCAGCTGGATGCTGTTGCTACCAAATGTACAGCTTGTTAGTCTGAATGCTAGAAGCAGTCATCCAGCAGAGAAGAAGAAGGGGAAGGATGCAAAATGGAGTTGGTTGGAGGCACCATGAAGGAGAAAAGCCCCATGTTAGACTGGCAAATGACTGTGACATTCCAGTAGTGTTAGTGGGGTGGCTGCAGAAACATTGTGCTGTCAGAATACTTTCTAAAGCCTCAGGTTTTCGTATTCCAAGTATTTCTCAGTCAGAGTGTTGGGATTACGTGTTGCTCAACACCAACCTTGGGTAATGTCCAATTTAAGTCTCTTTTCTCACTTTTAATGTTGCTCTCAAATGTTTGTACTTAATGAAGCACTGGGTGATTCTTCTTCTGTTCTCTCTCATCTATGTTTATAAATGGTCTTCAGTGTAGTAGTTAAGTTGGAATAAAGTAATTGATTGTTATGAAACTCTAGAATTCCTTGAGTCTCCTATAATATTGTGATAGGATAGTTGCTACTCACCATACAGTGGAGATGCCGAGTCAGATAGGCACAACAAAAAGACTGTCGCAAAGTTGTTTTGTTGTCCACATCTTTGACCCAGCATCATTGCTATATGGTGAGTAGCAATTATCCTTTTCATAATATTGTCTTCATTCCATCCTGACTTTTCGATTGTTTGAGTCTCCTACAAGTATCCTCCAAGAGTCGCAAAATCCACACCACTTGTAGGTGCTCCCTGTGACAGTGTTTGGTGCTGACCCAAGGAGCTACCTGCTATCACTGGATGTTTGTCTTTCGGCATTTGCTCCTGACTGCTCGAAAACTATGTCTCACCTGAAACTCCCCTAAAGTTCTCATACACTTCATCTAGCCTATATCAGAACATTACAATGCATATGACTTGACTGCAGTGCGAGGTGGTGGATGGTGGGTTGGTGTATGGAAGTGTCTTGCTCCTGTGTTGACCAGAAGGAAATGACCCATGGGGTGCAGGATTGGGAGCTGTATGGCAAGGATATTCTGTTGGTCTGGTGCTTGGCAAACCACTACTTTGGTTGATGTGGGTATGATTTAAGGTACAATGTCCCTCATCTCAGGGTGTAATGAGAGGTAGTTGAAAACCTGGTGAAGGGTGTGGTTGAGCTTTTTGTTGATCTTTTCAAGGCCAAGGTGATACTAGCAGATCAGAGGAGTGCTGGTCGGTGGCTGGTTAACAGGTTTACTGGTGTTTCAGGAGATGACACAGCAGATCTGCCTGTGGACTAGCTCGATAAAACCTTATTGACAGACAGTATCCTGTTCACATCGTGCAGTGTTCTACTGCCCACGCAGTTTACAGAATATACTTATCCGTCCCTATTCCAAACCTACTCCGAATGCACCCCATGGGTCATTCCCTTGTGGTCAACTCCAGTGCAAAATATGTCCCACACACCTAACCATCTCCTATCACAGTCCACTCACTGGCATTTCCTAGCCAATAAAAGGCAGGGCCACATTTAAAAGCAACCATGTTTTGTGTCAGCTATGCTGCAGTTACTACCCAGTGTTCTATGTGGGCATGACAAGTAATCAACCATCTACTCGCATGAATAGTTACCTCCAAACTATGGCAAACTGCAAATATGACCAACCAGTTGCCGAACATTTTGTGCACCACAACACAGGTGACTCCCACAACTATTTCACTAAGGGAGCCATTTGGATACTCCCTGGCAGCACTAGTTTCTTATAACTACACAGGTGGGAATTGTCTCTCCACCATATCCTGCACTTGTACAATCCCCTTGGCCTAAACCTCCATTTAACTGTCTACCACTGCCTCACCTGACCTTTTCCCTTCTCTCATCTGTCTACAGCATTCGTTTCCTGTCCAGATTATGTCCTGCTGCTCCCTCCCCCCCTCCTCCTGCCTCGTGTCGTGTCAAGTGGGCTCTCTCTCTCCCCCTCCCTCCCCCCTCTCTTTTTCCCTCTCCCCTCCCTCCCTCCCCTTCTTTTCTCCCCTCCCCTCTCCCCCCTCTTCTCTCCCCTCCCCCTCTCTTCCCCTCCCCTTCTCTCACTCCCACCTCTCCCTCCCCCTCTCCTCCCAGTCTACCTCCCCCCATCTGCCACCTCCCCTCCCCTCCTCTTACCCGCACCCTCTCCACTTCCCTCCTCACTCCCCTTCCCCTCCCCACTCCTCTCTCCCCCTTCCCCTCCCACCCCCTCCCTCTCTTGCCCCTATCCCTCCTCTCTCACTCCCTCCCCCTCCTATATCCTCCCCTCTCTCACCCCTCCCCATCTTCCCACTTCACCCCTCTCTCTCACCCCTGTCCCCCCTTTCCTTTCCCCTCTATCTTCTGCACTACTTTTGTCTTGGTGTGCAGCCACTGAGTCATCTGTCGAAAGATCTTCCCCACATTAATCCCACTATCCCTCCTTGCCTTGTGTGTCCTTCTCTACATCCTCAGCACCTGCAGCTGTGCAGGCAACTGCTCTCAATAATCATTAGTCAACCTTTCTATAGTTGTGGGAGAGTGTGCTTGGGAGTTTGTGTGGTTGTGTGTGTGAATATGTGCATTTTTGCTGGAGGAAGGTAAAGAGCTCAAAAACTAGTGTGAATAATGTTTTCTGTTGCGTGTTTACATGTGTGATACATCAGTCCTCTACAGTCCTTATTTTATGTTTTAGTTCATCCAGAAATTTCCATTGTTGTTATATGGCAATATGGCAGGCAGTGGGTTATAAATTCCTCTTATTGTTTCAATGTGGAAACAAATTGACTTTTTCAACTTTAACTGCCATGCATGCCTTAATCTATATTAGATCCTGCCAAATATATAACTGAAGCTGATTCCTTGTACTGATCTCCTCCTATAGCAGACCGTAGCAGAGTGAGTGGATTATTGACATTTTTTATAAAACTGTGCTTGAGTTCACTCTCATCTCGAGTATTGAATAATTTCTGTGATTCAAAAGTCCTTAACGTTAAAGGCAGATTTCAAAAGAAATGTCCGGAATGTCTATTCCAGTGCCGAACTGTAAATGAAATTCATGAATTTATTAAGTAGCGAACAGACCCAAATCTGAATACAAGAATGTTTTTATTCTGTCTGTATGTTTCTGCAAAATAGAGTACCTTCACTTAAATTTTTAAAAACAATAAAAACTCATAAAAGATGTGTATTCACTATATTTCTGTCTTAAATTACACAATTTTTCGATTTTTTTATGCTTCTTAAATAGCTGTTAAGTATTTTTGCAGAAACTATAGCCCATGTAGGAAGGTGTTATCACACAGTGAAGTGGAGCAGTAGAGAAGTGTGGAGGGGACAAGATTTACGTAAGAAAGGCAGTAGAGAGTGGGCAGACAAAGTCTGCATTGCAAGACCTTGTTGCTGTGGGCAAAAATCAGTTTCATTTGTTTTGGTTATGTGTTCCATTGATCATTCTCACAGTAACCATTATGATGTGGAATGTGTCAAGTGCATAATAAATGCATACATGAATCAATTTTTTTATGCTTAAAATTTTTATCATGTACCCCATATTATTAAATGGCACAAAACTCATATATTATACCTATAAATTTATTTATTCCTATTCAAGAATTCATGTATGGTCTGTCAAACATTTTATTTCATCTGGTAATTTATCAAAAAGTTTTACAGCAGTATATTTTACCCCTTCCTGTGCCAAATATAGGTAAAGAAGAGGAGAGTGTAAGTCTTTCTTCCTTCTAGTATCATAATCATGAATGTCACTGTTGTTTTTAAAATGGTCCATGTCATTGAGAACAAATTTCATTAGTGAGTAAATGTACTATGAGGCTGTTGTAAGAATTCCTAACCTTTTAAACAGATGCCTAGATGTGCGACTATGAGTCCCACAAATTATTCTAACCTCTTTCTTCTGAACAGTGAATACATTTGCCCAAGTGTTGAGTTACCCCAAAATATAATTCCGTATGACATCAGAGAGTGAAATTGTGCTAAGTATGTTAGCTTACTAATTTCTATATTCTCAGAATTCGCAATTATTCTGATTGCAAAGTTCCTGAACCTAGTCGCTTTAGGAGATCCAAAATATGAATTTTTCCAATTAAGAATCTCATCTATATGTCCACCTACAAACTTAGTATGCTCTACCCTGTCTACTGACTTCTGTTGATGTGTTATTTTTATTGAAGGAACTGTACTCCTTGTGGCAGAAAATTGGATGTACTGTGTTTTTTTTTTTTAAGTTCAGAGCAAGCCCATTTGCAGAAAAGCAATGAACAACTTTTGCAAATTCATTATTTGTATCATTTTCTATTGGAGTTTCTTTTACTGGGTAAATAATGATGCTTGCATAATCAGCAAATAGTGTCAGGTTAGCTTCTTGTTTCAGAGAAGGTAGGAAGATCATTCATTTATATCAAGAGCAGAAGGAGACCCGGGATCAAACCCTGTGGAACACCTAATGTAATTTCACTCCAGTTACATGAAGTGGCAAACTTCCTTAAATCATCTAAACCATAGAAAGAAACTTTTTTGTTTCCTCTTTTGTAGATATGGCTTAAACCATTCATATGCTGTTCCATTTATACTGTAGAATTGCAAGTTCTGTAATATAATGTCATGGTTCACACAATCAGATGCTTAGGATAAGTCACAGAAAATTCCTATTGGCGATATTTTACTATTTAAAGACTCTATTACATGGACAGTGAAATTGTATATAGCTGTCTCAGTAGAACAGCATTTTTGAAATCCGAACTGTGATTTACTAAGTATCCCATTACTGTTGAGATGGCTAACCATTCTTGAGTAAATTACATTCTTGGTGATTTTTGAAAATGCTGTAAGCAAGGATACTGACCGGTAATTATTGACATATGTGGTGTCCCATTTTTCCTAGAGAGGCTATGACAATGACATATTGTAAACTGTCTGGGGAAATACCTTGAGTTAGTGATGCATTACATATGTGACTCAGAACATCAGTTGTAAATTCTCCACATTGTTTTAATATCTTGTTAGAGATGTCATCTACTCCAACTGAACATTTATTTTTCAAAGATTTAATGATTTTCCTTATTTCATAAGAGGTTGTTAGGTGAAAATTAATGTTTAGCAATCCAAGGTTTCTTTGAAAAATGGTGTTACATTTAGTAATTTTTTTGGGCAACAATGTTCAGAAGGGGATATAAACCTATCAAGATATATGTTGCATTTATCATTAGCATTTGGCTCATTATATAGGTACATCTCCCCAATTAACATTTCTTAAACTTTCTTTGAAGTGCTCTATAGGTACTGGACTGAGCAACCTTACACTGTTACTTAATGGTTTCTGAACTGTACACCCTGCTAGGTTTTGTAAGTTAATCAAGTGTGCATCATGGTCTGATAATCCATTTGTCACAGGGAAAGCATGTGTTAGTTCTGCATCCTCTTGCTTTACAAATACATTATCTATTAGAGTGCTACTGTCTTGAGCTATATGTGTAGGGAAATTGATCATTGATTCTAAGTTACATGTCATTAATAACACTTCTTGTTCACTTTTCCTATCAGAGTTGCTTAGAAAGTATATATTGAAATCACCACAGATTAATAACTTCTTCTTTCTGTCTGACGGACAGCATAATAGGAAGTCAAACGTTTTTTATGAATAGCTCCCATTCTCCTAATGGGGACCTGTGCACTGTTGCTAATATCAACATACACTAGCTAGCTGTAGTTCACATGCACAAACTTCAGAGTGCTGATCAACACAAAATTTGCTTACTTCTACAGTTCTGTATTTGTACCCTTGTTTTGTGTAAATGGCAATTCCTCCTTTATCCATGCTAGATCTGCAAGTGTAAGATGCTGAATTATACCCATTTGTACTGACACTTTCCATCCCCACAGTTACATGGTGTTCAGACAGACAAAGTATATCAATCACATTCTTATTTTTGAGATCATCTAAACACACTAATAGCTCATCTACTTTATTTTTTGTTTCCCTGATATTTTGGTGAAGTAAGTTGATAGTACCCATAGCTTTATCTCTATTTGCTGTACATATGGCTTCATTTGTACTATTTTTCTTGATTGTTGTCTGTCTGGACTTTGGCTTTAATCTAAAGAACCTGTTTGCCTGGTCCCATTAACCACAGCGATCGTCCCATGTGTAATTGTGGCCCTCCTTACAGTATCTACTAATAGAGAAGCGACCTTGTCTTTCCCCTTCATATTTAGGTGCAGGTGTATTCCCACTTACCAATAGCATCAACTGGAACAACACTTACATGAGATTTTGCCGGTGTCTGGGGCATCCTGTCCAGTCGTGCCTTATAGCAGTGTTTATCCAGAGCCGATCATGGCATAGAAAGAGCTCCACAAACCCCACATTTGTGTGCCCATTTTCTGCTCCTGTTTTATCCAGGTCACTCCTAATGATTTATCTTGGATTCATAGCCAGGCTGTCTCCTGCTCCTGCAATTATAATAACCTGATGTTCCTTCTCAGAGTTCCTGCATAACTGACCTAAGTTTGCTGTCACCTGGCTAAGGCTAGCACATGGTTTCACAAAACTTGTGACCTATTACCCTGTGCCTAATTCGTCCTGAAGCCGCTGGCCTACACCCCTCCCATGACTGCTACCTAGAAGCAGAATTCTTCTTTTCCTATTCTAATTTAATCTCAACCTGTTTTTTCCTTTAAGCTAATATTCTGCTTCAACCTACATTCATCTACATCTGGGTGAGACCCTTCCTACATTGCCTCAGATAGCAAGTAAAACTGATGATGTGTTCAAATATGTGAGGGGAACAACAAATTTTAAAATCTGATTTGATTTGATTTGATTTTTTATTGGTCCAGTTTTATCATACAGCACAAATTGTGCAATTGATATTGGACAGGTCAAATATAAGTTACAATAATACATAGTATAAGCAAAATAGTAGGCAAATTAAAAATAGGTACCTATTACAATTAATTTTGTTACGTATTCAGAAATTCTCTGGCAGAATAGAAACAGTGCTTTATTAGAAATGCCTTTAGTTTAGCTTTAAATATTGGATGAGTAGCATTTTTTATTTCCTCTGTTATCTTATTATGTAGTATTACACCAATGTTAATTATGCTCCTCTAATAGGTAGTTGTTCTGTGATATTTTTGATGTATATTTGATTTCCCTCTGGTACCATAGTTGTGTACATTTTTGTTCTGTAGCAGTTTGCTTGTTTTCAGGAGGTAGTCCCTAGTGAACAAGACAGTTTCATAAATGAATAAACTTGGAACATTTAGAACACTAAGCTCAGTAAAATGGGATTTACAGGAGTCCATCTTTTTAAGGCCACAAATTATTCTTAGAGCCCTTGTTGCATTCTAAAAACCTTTATACTATGAATTGAGTATCCCCAGAAAACGATCCCATATTGGACTAGTGAGTGGAACTGTGCATAGTATGCCTGCAGTACTGTTGTTTTGCTTGTTGTAGCCTTTAAAATTCTTAGGCCATAGCACACAGATTATAGTTTTCTAGACAAGTTATTTATATGTGTGCCCCACTTTAAGTCCTGCTGAACCAATAGACCCAAAAATTTTGTGACACTTACATTTTCTAGGGTATCATTTTTTAATTGTGCTTGAATAGACATTTGATTAGTTGGAGGAATTAAATGAAAATCGACACACACAGTTTTTTCTGTATTTATAATGAGTTTGTTTTTTTGTGAACCACTCAGAAAGTCTTTCCATAGAACTTTTTGCTGTGGACTGCAAAGTTTCTGGATTGGATCCAGTGAGCAATATGCTGGTGTCATCGGCAAACAGGATGGTTTTTGTGGGACTCGTATATTCAACTAAGCCATCCACATAAATCAAGAAGAGTAATGGACCTAAGATTGAGCCCTGCAGTACACCAAGTTTTATTGTTAATTTGCTAGAAAGAAAGGAGTTGTTTCTTATTTTATTAATTTTGTTGAATTCATACTGAAGTGATACTTTCTGCCTGCAGTTTTTTAGGTATGAAAACAACCAGCTATGTGCTACACCTCTTACTCCTCGTCTTTCTAATTTTTCGAGCAGAATGTTATGGTCCAGGATATCAAAGGCTTTTGATAGATCTAGAAAAATACCTGCAGCTAATTTATGTTGATCAAGGGATTTTAAAATGCTGTCTAAGAATTCGAAAATTGGTGTCTGTGTAGATTTAGACTTTCTAAAACTGTGTTGTTGTACTGTAAGTGGTGCATATTTATTTATGAAACTTAGAAGCCTGTCATAGAAGAGTTTTTCTAGAATTTTTAAGTAGAAACTTAACTGTGACACGGGTCGGTAGTTTGATATTTTTTTCCGAAGACTTTTTTTTTAGCATTGGTGTAACTTTTGCTATTTTAAAAACATCTGGAAATACACCAATTTTTAAAGAGAGGTTGAAAATTTTTGCCAAGGGGTTTTCTATGTGGTGAGCACATGTTTTTAATGTGAAATCAGGTACTTCATCAAGACCACTTGACATTTTATTGCTTAATGATTTAATTTTACTTATAATTTCATTGGGGTTTGTTTCATAAACATACATAGAAGCAGTCAAGATCACTGACTTGCTGGAGAAACTTGGGACTGGTCCTTGACAGTGTACTTGAATGAGGTCTTCAGCTAGTGAAGTGAAGTATTCACTGAATTTTTCCACTATCAAATTTGGGTCTGTGACTTTTGAGTCTTCTAGTGTTAATGATCCATTCTTTTTCTTTGGAGCTGAACTTCAAGTTTCTTTCTTTATAACTCTCCACGTGGATCTCATTTTGTTAGATGAGTTTCTTATCAAATTGTCATTCCACATAATTTTTGCCTCTTTGACTACTCTACCATAGATTCTTTTGTAGGCTTTTGAATAATCAGTAATAATGATCAATCGGGTCAATATAACTTTTACTGACATCACAGAACTTTATTTGTTTTTTCACAAAGATAGCAGAGCCACCATGTTTGGAAAACTCTCGGCTAAAATGACTTGCTAATCTATATCCTGAGATTGAGGTTAATTTTACTTCGGCATTTCATAGCCAGTGTTCAGTAATGCAAATTGTATCTACATTTAGTGCATACTGGAGTAGTGCTTCCAACATGGAAATTTTATTTGTGAGTGACTGAACATTATGGTGTACGATAGCAAACCCTGGGTATTTAGTAACTTTAGTGGAAATGGTTTCTGATTCTTTATCCAATGGCATTTCTAATACAGCACTTACCCTAAAAATTTTCAGTACCTTTCTTGTGTATGGCTTCTGTTTTCTGGTGGCAATCAGTAGGTTAGTTAACTTCTGGAGCTTGTATAAGTTTTGCTTCATCCACATCTGACCTCTTCAGTTTAAACCATTTCGTAATTTTCGTTTGGCTGATGACTTGATTGTTTGTTTCTCACCTAATCGGTTTAAACCACACTGTTTGGCAGATGGCACAGCTTGTAACTTGTCTAAAGCACTTCTTAATCTCCGTTTGTTTGTCACTTATACTTTTTTCTTCACTCTTCTTTGAGATGCGAGTACATATTTTTTCGGCTAGTAATTTCTTTCCATTAGTCGTCTACACGAGACATGAGCTGACTATGTTGTGTATGTTGCTCCACAGCTATAACCTCTGTGACGGCAGAAGGTGAAAACAGCTGATGCGGCTTTGTGAAGACTTTTTAAGTACAATTTTTCTCAAAAAAATGATCGTCTAACGATACAATCATCAAAATTGGTTACAGTGTTTATCATTTTAGTAAAAACTGAACAATATTATTAGTAAAAAATGTAGTAACAACCAGATTAACTTCAAACAGAAACCAAAATTGCTATACTTGATTGACAACTGCTTCTACTACATAGAATTTAAAAAAAAAATGTAAGTTTATATTTTGTGTGTGTGTGTGTGTGTGTGTGTGTGTGTGTGTGTGTGTGTGTTTTACTGCAGTTGAATGTAAATCACTGTGTGTAAAAAAGAATTACTTATCACAATTCTTTAAAATTATAGTGGTTGGGGGGAGAGATGATGTGAATTGTCCAGATCTGAAGTAATTATCATTTAGCCGCAGCAAAACTTGTCCATAAATGCGCACAGGTATAGATGAGTACATGTTAAGAACATTGTGGCATTGAATAAATGTTAATTCCTGTTAGTTTGGGTGCGCGGCGTGGTATTTACCTTTTCTCCCCAACGATGTACAACAACATGGCTGCGGCGGCTATTCTCTCTTCAGGTTGACTTCATCTCCAAAAAGGTCCATTTAAAAATGCAAGCCCTTGTCACATTGGGAAGTAGAAAATAAGGTGTAGCTAGGTACGAGAATGAAAACTTGTGTCTTCTGCATATTGTAACTTTTAATTAAAAGAATACTGGTAGAGTGCAATTACATACGTCTTTATTGCACCAGCTCAAAAGACCAACAAGACACCGAGATATATATAGGAGGGCGGTTCAGAAAGTAACCTCCGATTGGTCACAGTGCGGGTTGTGGGGGGAGCAGCGACGCCATCTGTGCGTTCACGCACTCAACAGGTCAGTCGGCATCAAGCCGTGGTCGAGTGAACGCTGTACCTGCGCTAGTTTAGTTTTTGTGGCAGTTTGAAATGTGTGCTGCAATAGAAAACCCCGCCAAATGTGAAGTGCGTGCTGTCATAAGGTTTTTTACAGCCAAAGGATATTCTGCAGCAGCTATTCATCGTGAGCTTTGTGCCGTGTACGGACCAAGAGTTATGAGTGAAGGAGTTGTCCGTGAATGGGTACGTTTATTTAAAAGTGGACGAGAAAACGTTCATGATGAAGGGAGGAGTGGTAGACCATCATTGGTGACTGACGAACTCGTTCAGACAGTTGATGCAAAAGTTCGTGAAAATCGACGTTTCTCAATGTCGGAGTTGTCTACTGGTTTTCCACAGATTTCTAAGACTCTCTTGTACGAGATAGTGACAGCAAGATTGGGTTACCGTAAGTTCTGTGCACGATGGGTGCCCAAAATTCTTACCGACCACCACAAAACTCAAAGAATGGCCTCTGCATTAGACTTTCTGTCACGTTATGAGGACGAAGGAGAACCATTGTTAAACAGAATCGTGACCGGTGACGAAACCTGGATTAAGTACGTGAACCCTGAGACAAAAGAACAATCAAAGATGTGGGCACATTCAAATTCACCTACCAAACCAAGAAAAGCCTCGCAAGATTTTTTCTGCCAGAAAACTGATGGCAACGGTGTTTTGGGATGCCAAAGGGGTGCTGTTGGTTGAATTCATGGAACGTGGTACGACCATTAATCAAGATGTGTACTGTGAAACAATAAAAAATTACGACGGGCTATACAGAACAAACGCCGTGGTATGCTGACTTCCGGTATCGTTTTTTTGCACGATAACGCCCGTCCTCACTCTGCTCGCAGAACAACGGCCCTTCTTGAGTCCTTCAAGTGGGACGTTATCAACCATCCACCTTACAGCCCAGACCTGGCGCCAAGTGATTATCACCTCTTCATGCATTTGAAGAAATGGCTCGGGTCACAGCGGTTTGATGACGACGAAGAGCTCAAAGATGCGGTGACAGGCAGGCTCCAGGCACAAGCGGGTGATTTTTATGCAGAAGGAATTTCAAAGCTTGTGAAGAGATACGATAAGTGCCTCAATCGCTATGGAGACTATGTAGAAAAATAGTGCAAAGATGTAGTTGTAAGATGTATATATTAAAATATTTTTATTTAACTTGGTGTATTTTTTTAAATCAACCGGAGGTTACTTTCTGAACGGCCCTCGTATATATATAAACAAAGATGATGTAACTTACCAAACGAAAGTGTTGGTATGTTGATAGACACACTAACAAACACACACACAAAATTCAAGCTTTTGCAACCCACAGTTGCTTCATCAGGAAAGAGGGAAGGAGAGGGAAAGGCAAAAGGATGTCGGTTTTAAGGGAGAGGGTAAGGAGTCATTCCAATCCCGGGAGCGGAAAGACTTACCTTAGGGGGAGAAAGAGACAGGTATACACTCGCACACACACATATCCATCCGCACATATACAGACACAAGCAGACATATATACATAAAGAGGTACATAAAAATCGATAGTTTTGTTTTTAAATTTTCTGTCAACGTAGATGTAATCATACCTCCCTATGATATCTCTGCCACGTGGGGATCGTGCGACTTTTTATTGATATGTGTAGGTCATTTAAGGAACCTACACAATTGCAACCCCCCCCCCCCCCCCTCCCTTGCCACCCCTTACCCCTTACCCCTCCCCATTTATTGTATACTGGAGTGATCCATATCACTGGTCGCTGGATGTCAGTATGCAGTGGTGGTGCATTAACACCATTTAACTTTTCTGTGCTTTAAACTCTTGGCCTGCCATTGTACTGAGACCTTCATTTGTGCCCAAGTTTACCTCATGTACTCTCAGAACATGCCATTACATAATGTTTGTATCTAATTTTGTTTAATGTACACTTTACACATTATGACTACTGCTATTTACAAAATAATAAATGAATAAATAAAGGTTGCATCAACAGGCACATTTGAATTCAGAGTCTGTAGTTTGATTATTGGAATTTAACTGCTGCTATTGCGGCATCGTCCAGAGTGCTCACCTCACATGAAATATGGTGCAGGCGCACTTGAGTTTGTTAATGCTGCTGTTAAGTTGAACTGTCCATGAATGTGCTACAGTTTCACTTGTTTACCAAAGTCAATAAAAGTGTTCATCCCTTTGCTGGAACATGGTGTGCTGAGGCTTGTGCATAGTGGAACCATTGATACTGTGGTGAGGAGGTTCATCATTTATGGCCCAGGCATTTGTTCCTCTCATAATCCACATGTTTCAGTGGTTGAACCAAGCTCACGCTGTCAGCATTCTGAGGCAATTGAATGGATTCAACGTAAGTCTCCAATGCCCTTATTCTTTTCCATACCACGTCTGTGGTAGAATGCTTTGTCGATACTCAAGTCCACTGATGATACTAATGTTTGATACTCTTCAGCACTGGCACACGGTTTTTACAGGAACACACCATTGAATTGCGAGTTTCAAACCTTCATAAAATGTTCGTTGCATATTTGGTGTTATATTCAGCTCTACATTACATCACAGGCTGCCACGTAATCGTGACTTATTTAGTTTCATAATCGAAAGCAGTCTTTCATGCATTTATGTTGATCAAAACATTGTTATCACGTTTGCAATCTCATTATATGGACGTGGAATGTCGAGCTTCGGGACAGTTTCAACACAGATGGATTTGGCTTATAAACGGGAAATACGTTGCAGATCGATAAGCTCCATCTGCAGTTGCCCAGGGGCGCTTTAAAATGAAATGCAAAACGGTCTCTAAAAGAGATCACAAGGAAATTTAGAACTGGCAGTGCGCTCAAATGTTTGGAAAACCATTTCTGTAATTCTTTTAACGAGACAGAAGTTTGTTCAAATTCATGTTTTCTTTAACACCAGTGAGTTTAGGGAAATGGACGGTGTTTTTTTTTTCATAATTTATCACCCGCACAATGCTATTTTTTTAAACATATCCCCGTCATATCCAAAATAGATTATTTCTCACCTTGCAATATCTTACTGTGGGCAGTGTGCAGTCAAATCCACGTAAAATGCAAAGTCTTCAGCCCATCCTGGGTGTTCCAATTTTCTTTCCTCCTTTCATTTTTCTTTCATAAATTTAACAATAGCGGGTTTCAATTTGAAAAATCATTTCAGGCATGCCCCTTGACTTAACCAACGTACTTTGAAATAATATAGTCCAGTTACAAAAGACCTGACACCCCTTTAATTTCCTGAACGGTTACAGATATCGAAACGAGGTTTCGTGCAATTGATAGTACCCTGAGGGGCACTGTTTTGTATGGATAATGCCCTGATATCAGGCATCAACCGAGATGTTGATACAAGTATGATTTTTTTTAATGGAAATGTATACTTTTCATAACTATATTCAGTAGGTCTTGGAAAGGCAGTTACGATGATATAGCGCTTTTGTTACTGACACTGAAGCCTTTCGCAAGAGAATCCGAGAAATGCACTAAAACTGGGAAGCAATGAGGCGAGAGTAGGCCATTGCTGTGAAATAACACCAAGCTCTCATACCAGACTCAGCCGTTATATGCCGATGCAGCAAGGCATGCCTTCGCTACTAAAATAAAACCTCATTTTGTATACGACCTAGAAACACCTACGATTTTTTTTGTGAGACTATGGCATATGCTAGTTTCTGGCGTATCAGATGGGACTAAGGAAAGCTGTTTCAATTGTACGTACTTTTCCAGGTTTTTGTTGGAACAACTACAGTTTTTCGAGCAGTTTTTCATTACTATTTTCACAGAATTTTCTTGACATTCGTCTCATAATAGCGTGTCTAACTTTTGCACATTGGTGTACATGTCAGCATGCAAGAAATTATGAATCATAAATGATCTGCTGACAGACAACACAGTTTTGTTAGTTCTGGGGCACAGAGAAGTAAACAGTCGAAAAGCTTAATACAACGATGTAGACTGGCATGACCATGTTTGCAATGTAATATCTGATTCCGGATGACTCAGTTTTAGAATATTTCTCTCATTCTTTTGCAAGGAGTTTCTACTACAAAATTAACAAGCATTGTATCACTGCAGTCGTCTTCTCATGCACTTTCGGATGCCGTTAAGAAAGTATATCATTCTCTTTAAAAAATTATACTTGCCTCATAATCACGATCGATACAAAAGTGAAGATTCTGTATTACACACCAAATTACGTGTCCCTTAGCGTGCTATCATTGGCCCAAAACCTAGCTTCGGTATCTAAAATCATTCACGAAATAAAAGGGGTATTACGTCGTGCATGACTCATCCTGAATATACTCCCTTTGTCAGAAATGTTACAAGACAGATTAAAAAAAATATAGAAAATTGTACTTCAGTTACCAACGTTTCTGGAGGTCTTGAAAGAAAGCAGGGAAATTTTCAACTTCTATGCTTGTAAGCTCATTTGTCACAGGCTGTCGTATGTATGTGATATCTTGATGGAGTTTTCTTTCAGTTGCATTCTTGAAAGGGCCTCGCTGCAGTTGCTTAATCATCGTCCACATTTCACTAGGGTTTTCCCAGCTTAACGCATATCTTATTGTTCACTCTTTGCTCACAATCAGCATCGATTGTGTCACCAAAACTAATGCACCAAGAATCCAGACAGGGTGTTGCTAAGCACAGCCTTGCCACATAGTGAGTTTCACGGAAACACGTGCAAGGTCATTTCGAGGACACACACATTAACATGAAAGCAACATTTGTTCCCTTTTGGTATTGCAAGCTCAGAAATAAAAAAAAGCCTGTCCTGGAACTTTTTCTGCGAAATGGATTAGTCTCCATACTCTTCGTACAGTTTCACTGAAACAGTTATACCTGACGGCATAGTAATGTATTCTACTTCCGAATATTTGCTACTTGAACCATCAATGTCATCACGTCAGCTACATCTGCTAATTTAAAACAAAGTGCTTTTTGATGTACAGAACACAGAATCTCGTCTGCTAATCTTTGTAATTTCTGGTTCTTTCCTCGTCAACTAAAAAAATGGTTCAAATGGCTGTGAGCACTATGGGACTTAACTTCTGAGGCCATCAGTCCCCTAGAACTTAGAACTACTTAAACCTAACTAACCTAAGGACATCACACACATCCATGCCTGAGGCAGGATTCGAACCTGCGACCGTAGCGGTCCCGCGGTTCCAGACTGTAGTGCCTAGAACCGCTCGACCACCCCGGCCAGCCCGTCAACTAAATCTTTAAATTCTATCTGAGTGGTGTGTAATGTTCCATAGGAAATTTCTCCTACTCATATATTACTGCGACTGCATAATGGATATGGAGAATTTCAACCTTCTGTTCTCGTTCCCATCCACATCTTGTGACGATAGATCACTAGACTGCCTGTTTTTGTGCGAATAACCACTGGACCAACTTCCTTTATACCACGAACAAATAGCGAAGGATAAACAGTGCTTACACCAAGACCCTGGCGAGCTGAAGAAAGCCGTGTCGATCAAAAGAAGCCTCATCAAATGCTGGAAGGAAGTGTCGCATCGCTCTGCTGTATGAAATGTGGCGCTATACCGAGAGGGACCGAGCAAAGGCGAGACGTACCAAACAGTGACGAGACAGACCGAACCTCGGAGCGCTTGGAAGCAGCACATTGTGCAAAAGTGAAATTTTGCACGACTTGGTCGACCATGGTGTATAACAACTGACGCTCGGAAAACCGATATTTGATCGGAATAGCAGAGCCGAATGAGACAACGTGTGAATATGATAGTGAAAATGGGCCTCCGGTATCTGGCGAGCTATGCGGGCACGCGCGGGCCGCTTAGCGCTTACCTCCTCGCGGGACAGCGTCTCGTGTGGCCAGCGCGCGTCCAGGTCCTGCAGCAGGCGCAGCAGGATGCGAGTGTCCAGCGGCGAAGACAGCACCTGCCGGCAGTAGGACGTCCAGCGCACAGCGGCCAGCTGCAGCTCCGTCACGTCGCCCTGGATCGCGTGTTGTTGCTGGATCGTCTACGCCACATGCGGCAGCTCGCCGCTCCACTCCCACGTCGGGCCCTGCGGGCACATCGCCGGCACCCGTCACTACAGACAATCTCACAGGACAAAATATCAGCCACCCTCTCAAAAAAGCTCAACTCGTCGCTTTGGAGCTCTGAAGGTGGCAGGGGTAAAATACAGGGAGCGAAAGGCTATTTACAATTTGTACAGAAAGCAGATGACGCTTATAAGAGTCGAGGGGTATGAAAGAGAAGCAGTGGTTGGGAAGTGAGTGAAACAGGGTTGTAGCCTATCCCCGATGTTATTCAATCTGTATACAGAGCAAGCAATAAAGGAAACAAAGGAAATGTTCGGAGTAGGTATTAAAATCCATGGAGAAGAAATAAAAACTTTGAGGTTCGCCGATATTGTTGTAATTCTGTCAGAGACAGCAAAGGACCTGGAAGAGCAGTTGAACGGAATGGACAGTATCTTGAAAGGAGGGTATAAGATGAATATCAACAAAAGCAAAACGAGGATAATGGAATGTAGTCGAATTAAGTCGGGTGATGCTGAGGGAATTGGATTAGGAAATGAGACACTTAAAGTAGTAAAGGAGTTTTGCTATTTGGGGAGCAAAATAACTGATGATGGTCGAAGTATAGAGGATATAAAATTTAGACTGGCAATGGCAAGGAAATCGTTTCTGAAGAAGAGAAATTTGTTAACATCAAGTATAGATTTAAATGTCAGAAAATCGTTTCTGAAAGTATTTGTATGGAGTGTAGCCATGTGTGGAAGTGAAACGTGGACAATAAATAGTTTAGACAAGAAGAGAATATAAGCTTTCGAAATGTGGTGCTACAGAAAAATGCTGAAGATTAGATGGGTAGATCACATAACTAATGAGGAGGTTTTGAATAGAATTGGGGAGAAGAGGAGTTTGTGGCACAACTTGACTAGAAGAAGGGATCGGTTGGACATGTTCTGAGGCATCGAGGGATCACCAATCTAGCATTGGAGGGCAGCGTGGAGGGTAAAAATCGTAGAGGGAGACCAAGAGATGAATACACTAAGCAGATTCAGAAGGATGTAGGTTGCAGTAGGTATTGGGAGATGAAGAAGCTTGCACAGGATAGAGTAACATGGAGAGCTGCATCAAACCAGTCTCAGGACTGGAGACCACAACAACAACAACCTGTGTAGGACTTCTGCCAAGCTGTCACGTTACCCTCCACCGCTCTGAAGTATGTCATGCCGGCCAAGTGGTGGGTACACCTTCTGATCAAAAGTGTCCAGCATCTAGTAATGGACATAAAGGGCACTGCGCACACACACCAACCGACCGACCAATTTCCTGTACAGCCTACACACTTTACGACCTACTTTACTGAGTGACTACAGGGACAAAAGATGAACTTCTGTTGGTCGGCTGGCAGGGCAGCGCTACACATAACATAATTTTTTGGGTGGAGTGATTGGGGGAGGGAGGGGTTGGGTGAAATTGTGACGGAGATCATGCGAAGGGCTGGCGGGTCGGCTGTTGGCTGTGTGTGTGTGTGTGTGTGTGTGTGTGTGTGTGTGTGTGTGTCCCTTTATTACTCATGGGATATGACCACCCTTTAATTTATGATAGCTGGAATTCTGCTGGGGACATTTCCAGTGAGGTGCATGAATGTCAGTGAGGGAATGACAGTCTGTTCTTCTTCAAGTGCTGAAACCAGAGGTGGTAGTGATGTTGGATTCTGGAGCGAAGTCGATCTTTTAACACTTCCCAAATGAGTTTCATTGGGTTCAGGTCGGGACACTGGGCAGCATAGTCCATTTCAGGAATATTGTTATTCACAAACCACAGATACTGCCGCACAACAGGGTTTACTATCATGCTGAAACAATTATAGTCTCCGAAAACGTCCTGTGCTGAATGCAGCCTAAAGCTCCACAAAATGTCTTCATATACTTCTGCATATAGCGTTTTCCTAAGTGCAATGAGGGAACGACACCCTAAGCACGATAAACAGCCCCATATTGTAACATCATCTCTTCTGTACTTCTGTGTTGGAATTACGCATGATGGCAGGCATTCTACAAACCCTTTCATTGGATTTCCAAAGTATGTAGCGTGGTTCCTCACTTCAAATCACCCCTTTCCAGTGATACACTGCCCAATGGCGTCATTCTTTACATCACCCCATGTTTTGCTTAGCACTAATTACAGAAATTTGTGGCTTGACAGAAGCTGCGTGACCATCGTACACCATTCCATTTAACTCTCATTCATTGTGCTAGCTGGACTACTGGTAGTACTTTGGAACACACGAGTGATCCCTTCCACTCATTTCGTGCGGTTTCTTACAACCACCGTCTGCTAGGGTTGGAGGTCCTGTCCGTCAGTACATGATGTCTGCTTCATCTAGGTTTAGCTGTTAAGTTTCCTCCCCACTTCCACTGCACACTCCCATCGCTAGCAGTCGACTTGGGCAGCTTTAGAACGTCTGAAATGACCCTGATGGATTTGTTACTCTGGTGACATCCAGTCACTACGTTCGAGATCACCGAGCCCTCGTGAACAACCCATTTTACAGTACTGTTTCTCTGCTAATAAGACAATGGCTCCCACCTCCAGTTACCCTGTCGAGTCTACCTCTCGTGACATATAGTCGCCAATTCCGCATCACATAGCGGTGTCCAGATACTTTTGATGAGATGGTTTATGTGCCAGTCAGTTATAAGGAACACCGCAGTAAGAAGGCTCTACATGGAGAAGTGACAGGATTGCAGTTAGTAGTTATCGTGTTTGGACTCTCCTGTGATCAGATCGTGAGTGCAGTCCACCGATTTGTTGATGTATCAAGACAGTAATGGTAGATCTCTCGCAGCCATGTAGTACGTCGTAGGAGCAACACTAGTAAGAAGACTTTAGCTGACATGGACCAGAGACAATTGTCATACACTACCAGATACAATCGGTTTCAAACATGACAAGGAATTGCTGCTCACAGCGAATGCTTTGGATCGCTCTAAGTCACGTAGAACTGATACCAGACGGTTGTGTGACACTCCACTGCTGACCTAATTCAGGACAGTGCCTCTTTACAATGAAATTCTGTGTATGTGCCACTCAATTATCCGAAATTTGCGCTGTAAGATAGGTTGACGAGGTAATAGGACATGTACATGTGTTAAGACATTAGGCAGTAACTTGGATGGTACTAGAGGGAGCTGTAGAAGGTAAAAACTGTAGGTGAAAACAGAGATTGGAATATATGCACCAAATAATTGAGGACATTGTTCTTCTGAGATGAAGAGGTTGATTGGTGTATCATTGTGGATTGTCTACAAGGAATGGTGGACCACTCACAGTCATGTAACACATGTTAAGAGCAGCCATTGTTAAAACACCCTAACTGACAGTGACTAGTGACGGATGTCACACCTTGCCAATGACAATATTTTTCCAACCCGACAGAAATTGCTGCAGTCATTCAATGCAGACACGGATCCACAGTAGGATCCTAATGGTGGTTGGGGGGGGGGGGGGGCTCTCAGTTTCTTACTTTCTCACCTCTCCCACCGGAAGGATCCAGGACTGAAAGAATGCAACAAGTTTCCAGCGAACCAACGTTGCGAATGGAACTGCATGCCATGGACTTTCGGAACGAGGTACTTCGCGAAAGGTCATTGCTCTCAGCGCCATGTGGAGTTGGACGTCTTTAATTGGACAAACAACACAGTATCTGGGCAGTAGTTGACTGGAGTGCAATCATGCCGTACTGAAGAGTGGAAGTTGTGGATCAGGCCGGAGGTGGTTCTGTGATGTTTTGGGGCAGTTTTCGCACCGTGACTTGCGACCATTCATTGCCATGAAAATAAACCACGATGTTCATCTCTACATTATCTGTAATTAAGCATTACCCCTGTACATTTTGATATGGATATGCTGTGGACCCTCCCGTCTTCCAGGATGACAGCAGCCATTTTCACAGGGTTGTATTCTTATGTTCCTGGTATGACAAACACTCTCACTCCTCTCTGCAGATGACAGCTCTTGCAGGGGTGGATTCGTCAAGCGGATGTGGCATACCTGAAGAAAGTTCTGGAGCATATCATTGTGTGGAACTGAAATATATACCAAGCGAAAATTTGAGAAGTATAAATTAGAAGGACCGAAGATTTGGCTTCCTTTCAGCATCATCATGACTAGAGACTGTGCATAAACTGAGATGTGTGAAGGGAAATCGGCGTATGCTTTTCAAAGGATCTATCCATGCAGTGACCTGAAGTGGTTCAGGGAAGCCACAAAAATCTGATCTCAGTGTGGGGCGAGTATTTGAATCCACTGTCCTCTCCAGTACGAGACCCTTACCTTCATCACTATGCCACTTCAAACGATCAGAAGTTGGGGAGAATTTGATCCTTTCAGATGAGGTACTATCGAAGAAGGTAGTAAAGTAGAGAGACGGGATACGAAACAAGGAGGTACTGAAAAAACAGCCGGCCGCAGTGGCCGAGCGGTTCTAGGCGCTACAGTCGGGAACCGCGCGACCGCTACAGTCGCAGGTTCGAATCCTGCCTCGGGCATGGATGTGTGTGATGTCCTTAGGTTAGTTAGGTTTAAGTAGTTCTAAGTTCTAGGGGACTGATGACCTCAGATGTTAAGGCGCATAGTGCTCAGAGCCATTTGAACCATTTTGAAAAAACAAATAGGCCCTATATTAAATCTATGGGAAAGCCTTACCAGTAGAATGGTCACGTTAATGGAACATTTGCCACGCAGGCCGCTAAAATTAATTTTGCGCTGGAAGGAATTAGAAATGAAAAAAAGTAATGTAGGTGTAGACAGATACTAGAACACGCGTCCTAGTACAAAGAAATTATAAACTTGGTGTTCTAGATACGTTGAAACAGACTTCGAGGGGTTGTAGATGGTATCTTGAGGAATACGTTGCGGGTAGAAACCCGTGTTGGGAAACGTCGTTCAACGACGCTAGAGCGCGCCGATGTTATAGGCGCTGGCAGCAAACGTGACTTTGCACGCTGAAGGACGGTAGGCAGAAAGTCTCTTAATGTTGTTTGTTTATTCACTGATCGACTGATTACCGCGACCTTCAGTGGAGAAGGTGGAGCTAGCTGCTGCTTAGAACGGCTTTGTTTCCTATGAATACGATGCTCTGGTGCTTCGGTTGGTGGCGGTTTCTGACACGAGTATCCACCCACAGTTTATTTTTCTCCTGGAACCCTCTAAAATACAGGAGAAAAATAAACGGCAGATGGAAACCCGTGTCCGAAACAGTCATCCACCAAGGCAACAGAACATCGCATTCATTGGAGACAAGGCCTGTCTACGCAGCAGCTAGCTCCATCCTCTCCAATGGCGATCATGGCAATCAGTTGCGATCACTGAATAAGAAATAACATTGCGAGGCGTTCCTCTTACATTTCGTCAGTGTACAATGTGAATTTGCTGCCGAAGGGGTGCCCTAGTGGCAGACATAGGCATCTATGACTTCGACGTTCTGTAGCTTCGTTGGATGAAATTTCTAGACACGTACTCCTATCCTCCATTTGTTCCTCAAGACACCCTCTACAACTCCTCGAATTTTGTCGCAACATTTCGGGGACACCCTGTAGAGATGAAAAGTAGTGCAGAAGATAGGAAGCGATGTAGGACTCCAAACCAGTTGAAAGACAGATTAATTAAAAAAACAGACAGTACTTTGGATACACAGCTGTACACCAGGATAAACTGAAGCAATACCACGTGGGAAGACTGTGGCTAAGGTCCTAAATTCTAAGCTTGTATATGTATTGTCAAGCAACGTACAACTGGTTCATGAATCAGTACTGACAATGTTTCGCGTCAATTGTTAAATGTGTGATATAATAACCAGAACATGTTTCGGGACTACGTTATTATGTTATAAAGTGGTATAAAGTAAGGAAGCAAATCGAAGATCGCAATACTACATACACTGAAAACCATGTAATTATATTGTCCTGCATTATACCATACCCTGATTGAGCCGTGCGCAGCTCGTGTTAGTGCCGTTTATTGCTTAACATCTTGTCTTTGCGGTACTGCCGTCCTGTTTCTTATTAGATTTACTGGCGTCACTAAGTTGCTGGCTTGCCTGCCCGTGAGTGGCACCAGCGGCGCTTATCGATAAGAGGACTGTCGTACTATCTTTAGAGCGACCGCTAGTATTTCCGGGTCGTCGTGTGTCGGGACGGAGCAGCAGTGAGGTCCGGACAGCCATGTACCTGTTATTGGAACACAGCATTCTGGACAGCTCAGGAACATATTTAGATAGTTGCATGTATTCTCTGTGGTTATCAAGATTAGTGCTGAACCATCTTTTTTTCTGATTCAGTGCTGGCAGACAGTAATAAACTTAGTTTCATGTAAGTACTGTGTGAATTATGAAATTTTTCCACCACACAGTGCTGCCTGCATATTACTGGATGTTCTGTGAGTAAATTTTCCACTGTAACTGCGAGAAATGCGTTCGATTTTCCCCAGATAGTAGCATAGCTATGTTGTTAAAACACTTTCCCCGGTTTTCAGAAAGCATGGGTGGTTTTTCAGGAATTCCATTTCTAATCTGTGCAATCGCATTTGAGCAAACTTTTTTGTATCCTATTTTGAAATTTAATTCATAGTGTCGCACTTCGTAGATTTATACTTAGTCATAGGCTACAGAAGTGGGGGGGGGGGGGGGGAGGGAGGAGGGGGACGTCAGGGGACAGACAGCAAGGAGTTGCACTTGCCACCAACCCCCCCCCCCCCTCCCTCCCCACCATGAGCGTCTGTGATAAACTTCATCCATTTAAGGATTCTCACTTATTTCTGGATGTGTCCCGCATGTAATTCGTGACAGACTAAATATTGAGTGTCCTGTCAGTTATTTGTGCAATGTTTCATGTTTCATTCGTTATAATAAATACATCATTTGCCTGTCGTTTCGGAACACTGCTGAAACAAAGTACCTTGTGTTGCTTCTTTCGCCCCCTCATACAGCTGGAAATTAGTTGCGGTAATGGACAGTTCCGACTTAGCACCGTGTATACCTGTCTGACAACTGTCCGAAATTTTAAGAACAGCCCTTTCGTTTCTGGACATCGTGACCTTAACAAAATGTCTGAACTTTACCTGTTAAGGCTTGCTGAGACTTTAACAGCAGACAACTGGATTTCATATCCAAAGATTTATTTCATTTGCAGTATGGACAACATAACATCCTATACTATGTGTTTCTTTACTTTTGGTTTATCTGAGGGCAAACAATAATCCTAGGCTAAACACGATGGAAAATTGTGAATATTGAGGTTGAAATGGTGTTTGGATCTTTCTCAACTGCATGGTTGAGAATTTATACGCTGTATGACCCTGTCTCACTTCTAGTCACATAACTTGTGTACTCGAGTTCACGCATGTACACATGATCACTCCAAACCGAAGAGACGAAGACCATTTTGTTTGCATCATTGGCCTTTGATACGTGATTATGGGTATTCATGTCGGCTCTCCGGCCAGATCAGATGATGTTTTGAATCTGGAGCCCCGACATGAATACAACCAATTATTACGTCGGCAGAGATTACGGAATCACATGAAGATCCTCTACGGTGAGGGGACGTTTCAGCTTTCAAGGGTATTTCATGAACTTTGTAAGAAGGGGAAATTACTGAGCAACCTCGCTTTTTGGCTCAGATGCTGGAATGAAGTTTTAATACCTAAATTTGCCAGAATTGTTGATTACATTGAGACAAGAATGGCCAACACCATTAAGAAGCGTGCTGGTTTTGCCTTACTAAGGGAGCGCAATAGTTTTATACGCGCACAACTGGATTTCATATCCAAAGATTTATTTTATCTGCATTTGGCAGTTTCAGCGCTGCTTCCGCTGCATCCTGGAATTGGGTCGACAGTTCGTCCTGGGCAATATCAGACTGGGTGTAGGCAAACGCCGTCAGTAGGAAATCTTCGAAAATTCAACGGTTTTCTTCGCAGTCTACACTGATAACACCCGTTGACATGTGATCAGTCTCACAACGAAAGAGTGAACGATGCTATGCCTGCAGTATTGGAACAGGAATTCAATTTTACCCATACACCCAGTGATGTTCCAATTACGGAATACATTTCTGCCGTTGAACAAGTCGTGTCCAGGTTTCCCGACCATCAAGCTGATGAGGTTAAGTAAGAGGTGTCTCAGCTGTGTCAGGTGCCACCCCCGCGAGGTAACATCTCGCTTTAAAGAGCCGCAATCCGGTTCTTCAGAGAAGATTTCGTAATTCCTCCAGCGGACAAGGCCAGTTCAACGGTTCTTCTTTTGCGGGACAATTATGTGCTTAAAATTTATCTCTCTCTTGCACACTTGGCATACCAAAGATTGCAGAACTATCCAACTCACCATATAAAACCCAAGACTCTCAAGACTCTTCCAGTCATTAAAAGAGACTTCATTATCTGATGAAGTTCTGGGAAAAACGTCGACCTGGTTCTGCAGTCCAGCCGAGATTATACGGTTTGCCTAAGGTAGACAGGAAGTACTTTCTCTTCGGCTTTTTGTTAGAAATTTGGGCACTCCTACTTATAAGTTGGCTAAGTATCTAGCGTCCATGCTCAGTCCCCCTGTCGGAAATTGCTATAATCTTATTTCCAATTCTCTGGTTTTTATTCAACATATGACTTCTGAGTCTCAATCCCAAGAATTGGCTCTTTAGTTTTGATGTTGCGTCTCTGTTTTCCAAAGTTCCTCTTGAGGATTCTTTGCAGTTAATTTGTGAAAAATTGGACGAAGAAACAACAAGCTTTGTCGCCATGTGTTGACGTTGACGTATTTTTTTACTTAATGACAAAAGTTTTAAACAAACTGAGTGGCTATTGGGAGTCCATTATCCCCCGTGGTCGCCAATTTGTGGAAGATTGAGGACATTGCAACATGGTTCTTTAAACCAACTTGTTCATGGAGATACGTCGACCATACGTTTATGGGATGGCCATTTGGGAGGGATGTTCTGGATCGTTTTCTGTATCATTTTAATTGTGTGCATCCCAATATTGAGTTCATTATGGAAGTCAAAGAGGACGGCGAACATCCGTTTTTAGGTGTCTTGGTCCACAGGAGGGGTGATGGGACATTAGGACAGTTTATCTGAAGCGCACGCATACGAACAGATATCTTTATCCATCAGGCAGTTATCAATCCTACCAACGCAACGGGGTCCTACTTACATTGGTGAAAAGGGTTTACGCTATCTGAGATGCAGACAGTTTGACGCAAGAACTGGAGACTGGACATTCGCGGGAACTAACAGAAGATACAAGCAAATCTGCGGAATTCCTACATTTTGCGGGGAGCATATCTTCAGAAACAGGAAAAAGTTTAAAGAAGTTTGATATTAAAAGTATTTTCCGTCCACCGCCTGAGACCACAGCTCTGCTGGGCTTAGTGAAGGATAACTTTGGTTCGAGAAAGCCCGGGATCTACACAATTCCCGCAGTTGCGGGAAAGCCTATATTGGACGAACTATTCGTACGCTCCAGTATCGTTGCGTGAAGCATGATCGGCACGCACATTTAATTCAGCCAGAAAAATCTGAGTGTCTGAACATTGTCTTACTGAAAAATATGAAATGTTGTACGATGAGACAAGTGGTTCACCCTGCGTCGCTGTATTGGGACTGTGTAGTGGAAGAAGCCATTGGAATGCCGCTATCTAACAACACTCTGAATTGAGATAAGAGGTACCCTTTAACTAACAATTAGAACCTTGTTCTGTTTGATGTTAAGAAACACAATGGTCCCTGTTTCGGTCATCAGAAACTGTCAGTTTTTTATATCTATTGTTCCCACGAGCTTTCACCACCTGTGCGCTGTTGTGCCTGTCGCTAGAGGGCAGTTGTGTTCGCGCACGCGCGGTGGACCCACGGTCGATGGATATTTGTGTTCCGGCTGATAGTGCGACGGCTCACAGCCATAGTATTGTGACCAGATGACGATGTGTTCCACCTGGAGACCTGACATGAAAACAACCAATGGGGACGTTTACGGAACCTCAAATGGTGATTCTGCTGACCAATTCTATAGTTGTTTTTAACTATTATTCTATGTTCACATTCACATCAAGCATGTCAGAAGATGTACTGCTGATATACTCATGAGGTACGCTTACTTTCAAGGTACAGCTGCCATCTACATTTGAATAATGTTCGCTGTGTAGCTGTCAAGCGTTTGAGACAGGATAGGCTGTGTGTACTTCATGTGAAACTTATTTCTGCTGCCAAGGGTATTTAACTCCACTGGACGCTCTTTGTTGCTTCCGTACAAGGTAAAACAAAATTAACCACTCTGGAGCAACCCATACTCTAGCTACGCTACATATAAATCTGACCACAACCAACATTTCATTGGGGAGTTGGCAGTATTTCTAACTAGTCAAAATCAGCCTCTGATTATCACAAGAAGCAACTGCATGGAAAAAAGTGGGAATTTCAGAACATCCTTTAGTTACATGATTTGGCCTCACCAAACACCTGTAATACTTTACTCGGAAGAAACACAGCAGTATGATGAATCTCACAGGATACTGAGCTACAAGCATGTGAATTGGGCATTGTTCAAGGAAATGCTTGAAAAGTCGTATCCCACAAATTCCCAAAATTACACAAAGCAGGAAACTTGTTGAAGCTGTCAAAGCCCTTACCACCGCAGTTCAGGATGCAATAGCAGGTACCATTACAGTACTTATACCACAAGAATGCTCAATGGCCCTGCTCCCAGAAATACAGGGGCCGATGTCAATGAGAGATCATCTCGGGAGATACTGGCTGTACAAACAGAATATTAGCAGGCTCCAGGGGATCATACAGGCTAAATTAAAACTTTTAAAACCACAAACTGGGACAATACACTCGCAGGGCTGCACACCACATGACCTGGAGTGTGGCAAATAGCTGTCCACTCCACCAAGAAGAAATACTACACACCAAGTTTACAAATACCTTACAGACCAGCATACTCCATGGAGGAGAAGCATGAGCTGATGACCAGAACACTAGCAACATCATTCACACTGAATCTGGCTCCTTCCAATCCAGCACTGCTACTTGAAATGGACCAGGAGGTTACATGGCTTGTAACCCAGCCCAAGTGCAGTGTAACAATACATACTGCTACACATGAAATTACACAGGTTATTAAGCACAAAACAGCTAGAAAAGCTCCTGGTCCCAATCACTTTCAAAACCGTGTCACCCAGGAGTTCATGAATAAATCTATAGAGCATCTCACACATATGACGAATACCATTCTACAACATCAACACTTCCCTGTCCTGATGTTCAGGAAGCCAGGGAAATACCACTCCCTACCACAAAATTACGGAGCCATCAGCCTGCTGAGCTCCCTAAATAAGATTGTTGAGAAGATGATTCTCAAACATCTTACTATGCACTGCAACACCAATGACTCGCTGAGACTGGAGCAATTTGGATTCAGCAATCACCACTCCACAACACAACAACTCCTCCGCGTAGTAGAACATATTACACACACCCCCAACACCAACAAAGCTACAGGAGCGCTGTTCCCGGTCTTCAGTCATCTACGGCACAATCGTCTCATTCGCAAACTCTGCACTGCTAGTCTCTCCGACGAGCTCATACATCTTACACACTCATATCTCACCCACAGAAGCTTCAACACCGACGTTCAGGGCAAACAGTCAACTCAACACAGTATACAAGTGGGAGTACCCCAAGGCAGCATCCAAGGGCCCCTCTTGTTTAATCTCTACGTCAATGACTTTCCAACTGAACAAAACACAATGGCAACCATCTACGCAGATGACACTACCATCCTAGTGCAAGACTGGAAACCATCAGGCATAATTCGCAACTGCAAGCAAAACTGCCTAGCTGGAATGACAGTGTGTTAAAGCAAATGCTGACAAGTGTGAAGCAGTTCTGTTCATTGACAAGCCATAACAACTGCACAAACATTAAGTGTTCTGGCATACCCACAAGCTCTGGAATGAAAATTAAGATCGCAAGAGCAAAGAAGGCAGCCAATAGCCCATTGGCAAGGACCACACCACGACGGGAGCAGGCCCCTAGACCAAGAGAATATAAGTGCCGCTCCTGCCAGCCTCGGCCACTCAGTATTTGGACAGGATTAAGACAGTATACGGACAGGCCTAGCGCAGAATGGTACAATAACAGTTATTAGTGATCCACAAACTGTGTGTCAAACTTGCACGAACATTGTATATAACAAAGGACTCGGATTTATACTGCATGTCGGCTATTGCTTGCGACACCATTGTAAATTCCAGGTTAAGCATTGTCAAGCTTCTTATTTGTAATAAAAACTATTAATGTTGTTTGCTTGAATTGTTGTATAGCATTTTAGAATGCAGCATCCTTTAGGCACCCTATACGAGATGAGTGGGCAGGACCCCACATTAAGACTGCAGACGAATAACACTACACACACGCCCGATACGTTTCAGTGTGAAAGTCAAACACTTCAGTGACAGGCCAACTGAGCAAATGCAAGGCTCAAACAGTGTTACTCTAAGCTCAGCAGGTAAAGCACACTGTATAGGAGGGTATCGAGGTCCGTGTACATGATACTGATTAGACCCATGATGATACATGCAGCTGCAGTCTGGGGTTACGTGGCTCTGACCGCCTGTGCTGCCTACAGGTGATACAGAACGAAGTGCACCACAGTCCACACACACACTGTCGACCTTCACAGAGAATACTGCCTTGAGACTCACACACAGATATTCAAAAAACTCACCACACGACTGTACAGGAACTTGAGACACTCTGACAATCACTTCATTCTTAACCTGGGAAACTACTACCACAACCATGGGTGAAAACACAACTGCTGAAAAACACTTCTATCTAGGGACAATTAATCACCTGTGGACAGCACAAGCTCACAGACAAAATAAACACTGGTGAATCCCTGCATTACAGCAAAACTAAATGGCATTGCCAGCTGCAAATATCTAGCTGACCAACTGGCAATACGGGAAAGCAGTATTGCACACTAAACATAAACATATCCAACCAAACCTCTTTATGGCCAATTGACCACTTGTATAATGACCTTGGCATGTTACAAGTACAGATGCTGCAGGTGGCCCAGGAGACACTCAGGTGCACAGCCCAGGAGTACCCCTCCTCAATAGGACTGACACTCGTAAAGAGTGTTTTAAGCTGCGACAGTGGTATTGAGCGTCGCACGATACCCAAAACTAATGACAACCTCACCCTTGCAGACAGAAAGAAACTGCTACTGCTCTTACTATCTGTCCAGACTATTGCAGAAGTTCTTTTCCTTTGGTGCTTGCCTCGGCACTTTTCTCCCTCTGCCCTTAAAACTGCTAGATTCTGCTCACTTCTTGACCACTTCTATCGCCTCAAAGTACCTGTATTAGTGGGTAATCCTACGGACAACATCATGACCCCACATCCTGTGCACTTCTCAATTGTAACGAAGCAAACGGAGGTGATGGTAGAACTTTGGTGATGGTCACCATGTCAGTGTGGGTGAGGAGTAGCTTCGCCCTTTAAAGAAAAAGGCATTACCACGAATTGGACCTGGGTCCTCCACATAGCAGCAAGATATGCTGACCTCTGAGCTGCTCAAATGGACAAGAGAGAATTTAGCATTAATTGCAAAGTTTGCAACCATAACAATCACAATATAAATAATTTCCATAGAGAATATGCATTGAAGCTTAGGGTTAAGAAAACTGTTTTATATTCAGGTGCAACACCCTTTTAACATCTGCCAGCCGACATTAGGAGCAATCTGGAAATCCCCAAATATTCAAAATTAAAGTAAAAAATGTTTTATTAGCCAGTCCACCAATAATTTACCTGGATATGTGAATTTACCTACCTGTCCCACCTCAGATGCACAACGCACAAACACTTTCTAACAGAAACCATTTTTAGCCATGCAACATATTCTCTAGGAGCAGACAGGAATGGCAGATGGTTTACTCCACAGAGGGAAGCTGGCAGCAGCTTTGGAATGCCTTTTGAAGTGGTGATTCCACCTTAATAATAGCCTATGTGCAGGTACGGTTGGTTCTCCACGGAACAGAAACTGCTGTACTGGTCCCAACGTGGCATTGACAGCATAAAGGGCAGCAGCCCTGTAAAGTTAATTGTTTTGGTATCATTTTAGAAGTGTCAACTACATTTCATTTTTGATTATTTTATTTTTGTGATTTAGGAGCAGAAAACTATAGTGGTAAGTATACTTCCCACTGTCTTTAGTAAGCTGTTATGAGTTACTACTACATGTGAAAAAATGGAATTTTCTGTTTTTATTTGACTATCTATTTTACAATCCTAGAAACTTCATTCAACACTACGTAAAGAAACGAGCTGAGACAAGTCACAATAGCATATATTGCAGAATGAAACAATGTGTTCTGTTGCAACAAGTGACAAAAGCACTGATGTCATGACAAACAGACACCAGTTGTTTAGCATATTATCACAAAAGGTCAACCACATCCAGAGGAGGTACAACATTTTCCCAAGAGCATAGTAAAACAACTAAATTAGTGGTAAGTATGGTCAGTTGGTGGTAAGTATCCTTTCTGCTGTCCAAAAAAGAAATTAATTTTGTGGTAAGTATATTCCCCTTGTATCATGGAAAAATTACTTTGGTAGTAAGCATACTTCCCAGTGGCCTTCAGAACAACATTATTTGGTGGCACATATAGTTGCAACTGCTTCTGAAAGGAACAAGTGACATTTAGTGACAATTAAAAGCTACATTTCATAACAGACAGAAAGTTCAGCTGGTGCAGCAAACTAACATCAGGTGCCAGGTGCATACAGAGCTCGTATGATGTGTTCTCAGGAATACAGTAAAGAAATACAGTTGATGGGAAGTACACTTCCCACATCCTGTGAAATGGTTAAATCAGGAACTTCTCTCACAATATATCGAGCGAGGTGGCACAGTGGTGAGCTCACTGGACTCACATTCAGGGCGACTAACAGTTAAAGTCCATGCATTACTCTCCTGTGGCAACCTGTTCATCTCAGAGTAGCCCTTTCAACCTACAGCCTCAATTATCTGCTGGATGTATTCCAGTCTCTGTTTTCCTCTACAGTTTTTGCTCTCTACAGCTCCATCTAGTCCACCCAGACTTGGGTTTCCTGAGCTTTCTCTAAATCAGTATAGGCAAATGCCGAGATGGTTTCTCTGAAAGGGCACAATAAATAGCCTTCCCATCCTTGAAACAATCAGAGTTTGTGCTCAGACACTAAAGACCTCAATGTTTATGGGACATTAAACACTTATCTTCCTTCATTTCTCCTTTCTCAATATTCTTTTGTCTACCAGAAATCACTAAGTACAACTGACTGTGTAATGTAGGTGAAAGTGAACCTGCACTCTCATTTACCTTAGCAGAGTGCACTGTGTCTCCATTCGTTAATGGGACAGTGTGACTCACGTGGGCCGTACAGTCTGTCGACCTGCTGCAAAGAGTCACTTAAGGCTTTTACTGGTCATGAGAGATATACTTAGCAGTAGCTGTGTTTCTTTACTGCATTTATGGGAATACATTGAACCACTCTGCATGCTCCTGGCATCCAGTGATAGTCCGCTGCACCAGTTTACTTTCTTTTTTGTTATGAAACATAGCTTTTAGGGCTGTGAGAAGTATACAGCCCACCAAATAACAGTGTTTTAATGGCTCTTGGAAAATATACTTTCCATCAAAATAGTTTCTCAAAATGGTTTGGGAAGTACACTTACTGTATTTACCCGAATCTAAGCCACACTCGAATCTAAGCCGCACCTGAAAAATGAGACTCGAAATCAAGGGAAAAAAATTTTCTGGAATCTAAGCCGCACTTGAAATTTGTGCCTCGAAATTCAAGGGGGAGAAACGTTTTAGACCACATCTCCAAACCGAAACAAAGTTGGTCCATTGTAATATGAGACAATTTAGGTCGAATGAATGATGATACAGCTACAGTAGTTTGGTGTGTGTTATAAACTTAGCAGTTAAGCTTTACCACGTAGTCATTGCTATGTGTCAGGCTCTCTGTCCGTATTTATACTAGAGAGCCTTTTTCACGTGCTTCGTCTGGTTTGAATTGATTGCATATTTTTCTTTGATCTGATAAGTGCCGTTGTCTCTGTTATAGGTGTTTCCGTCAGTCTAAGCTCAAAATGCATTATCATACTGTGCCATGCATTGTTTGTCGCATTCTGATTATGCGTGTTTACAGCCTGTCACCGCTCGCGGGATGGCTTGCTTTTGCGCACGCTACCGCCGCTTACAATTAAAAAAAAAAAAAAGAGAGGAATCGTCTCATCAGCAAAACAATGGGAAGAGACTGCTATTTGTTGTTACTTACACTGCCGCTTTCTTTGATAATGATCAACAAGAACCATATAATAGACTGCATATGATAGATGTTCCAAACGAAAGTTTAGCGAAAAATCTTCTCCGTTTGAAAATTTTTGCAGACGCCTCTTTAGTGCATTACATTCTGCACAGAAATTAGATCCATCTTAGGTTTAAAAATCTAGTCAGTTGCCATGCTTCATTTCCGACTGTATCACTATTCAGCATAGGAATAATACGAATATAAACATGACATGATATATATATTCTTCCGCGTTTGCTGTTGTCTCTCTCTAGTTTTGTAGTTTATTAGGAAGACAGGATTTAAATGAGATAGCAGGAAACACGTAGGAATACATGGCAAAATGTTTACATTCGAATTATTCTTATGGTGAAGAGAATACTGCATGTGATTCACAATTCATAAAAGTTGCTATTAACAACCATCTCTTGTCACAGGTGGGACAAAAATTCAGAACGTAGACTTGGCCATATTGACAAACATCCCAAACAGTCTTCCAGTTGGATTTTCGTAGTACATTGAAAGGCTGCAACATTCGGAGATGAAGAATACGGAATTTGTATTTACTTCATTGGATAAAGTATGAAAATGTAGTGGTCGAAACTTGGGGCAGAGAAAAAAGCTCGTCTTCCACCCCCCCACCCCCGTTTTTTTTTAATTTGTTTACTGACGCAGAGGTTTTGGCGCCAGTATTTATCTTTGTGCCTGCAAAGCATGCCTGTGTAGTGCTACAAATATTCGATGGCAGAAGTTAGTTGTGGCGGCACCTACCAACATTTTTCAGAACTTCCGCTTACTTTGCACTTGATTCTAAGCTGCAGGCGATGTTTTGGATTACAAAAACCGGAAAAAGGTGCAGCTTAGATTCGAGTAAACATGGTATTACACAATTATGTCTTTTGTGAATCTCGGGAAGCATACTTGCCAACCACTTAGTGGTTTTACAAAGCTTTTGGGAATATATATTACCATCTGTAGATGTACCTGGTATCTTGTGATAGTACACTGTACCAGATGCATAAAAATTGCTACAACAAATAGTTTTTGTTTGTTGTCTGATCACTACTATCGTCACCTGTGCAGTTGGAAAAAAAATTGCCTCATTTTCACAGTGGGAAATAGCAGCTCACAAAAGGGCTTTAGGAGAAATACACTACCACTACAGTTTTTGTCCTAAACCACAAAATAAAATTACAAAAACAAATAAATAAACAAACTGATCACATGTCCAATATAACATCAAAAAATTTGACTTTGCAAAGGGATTAAAGCGTTAACGCATAAAGACTGCCCAAGCATTGTTACTTTACAGTAAGAATGTTTGTCAGCATGGAAAGTTACCACACAATTGGCAAACACTACAGCGACGTCATATGAACATTCCACAGCCTTTGCAGTAACAAAATGTTAAAAATCGGCACTACAGAGATTGCTCAGAGCCAGCAACAACTGACGACTGCTAACTTCAAATTATAGCTGACAGGTAGTACCTCGGGAAATTAATGTAACTGCACTGTGACTTTTTTTGCAGCTAATGGGGAGAGCTGTGTTGACTCACACGGTACACAACCATCTTGACCCATTCAGTGGGGTCTCTAGGTGTCCATTATGTACTACAGTACAAACCCCCGGGCAATGTAGTGCACAAAGAATCGTGGTGTACATGGAAACCGATGGATGGAAAGCGACATTCTTTTTAAGGAGCACTAGTGAGAAAATTTAGAGAAATGGCTGTTGACGCTGAGTGCAGAACAATGTACTGCGACTAATGTACATTCCATGTAAGGGCCATGAAGACAAGTTTAGTGAGATTAGGGCTCATTCAGAGGCATATAGACAAGTCATTTTTCCCTCACTCTGTTTGTGGTACAACAGGAAAGGAAATTACTAGTGGTGATACAGGATGTCCTCCAGCGGAACTTGGATCAGTGGTATTGTATTCCTTTCACAATAAGTGAAGCATTTCTTTGATACCTGATGATCCTTGTAGAAGGGTGCGGAAATGACCAGGTACCAATGCATGTCTCAAGTGTGAAGACCCACAGATTCAGCACATAGTTGAGTCAGCCTGGTTTTGGTCTGGTGTCACCTATGGATATCAAATGCCTCTAATAACTAGTAAGTATAATTTGAGAGCTGTGCAGTATCAGAACTGAATCCTCCAGCCTACTGTCTAGCCAACATAATGTCAAAATTTCAGCAATGGGTCACTCGACAAATAGTGCACTATCGCATAGGTCCTGTTCTTAGCATGCATTTATTGTAATTTCCTGCTTAATACAAAGTCCTAAGCAATTGGAAAAAAGCACGGTAATTCCTGTATATAAGAAGAGTAAAAAAATGGACCCACAACATTACAAACCAATATCCTTAACATTGGTTTGCTGCAGAATTCTTGAATGTATTTTCACTTTGATTTCCACGAGACAGAAAAGCTTCTGTTCACAAATCAGCACAGATTTAGAAATCATCGTTCGTGTGAAACTTGACTTGCCCCTTTCTCACAAGATATCCTGCAAATCACGGATGAAGGGAACAGGCAGATTCCACATTGTTATTTCCAGAAAGTGTTTGCCACAGTGCGCCACTGCAGACTGTTGATGAAGGTCTGAAATTACAGATTAGGTTTCAAGATATGTGAATGGCTCGAGATGGCTTCTTGTGTAGTAGAAGCCAGAATGTCGTCCTTGATGGTGAGTGTTCATCAGAGGCAGGGGTATTGGGGTTATTCTCAGGAGTGCCCCGGGGAAGTATGATAGGACCACTCTCATTCTCTATACAGGGTGTTACAAAAAGGTACGGCCAAACTTTCAGGAAACATTCCTCACACACAAATAAAGAAAATACGTTATGTGGACATGTGTCCGGAAATGCTTAATTTCCATGTTAGAGCTCATTTTAGTTTCGTCAGTATGTACTATACTTCCTCGATTCACCGCCAGTTGGCCCAATTGAAGGAAGGTAATGTTTACTTCGGTGCTTGTGTTGACATGCAACTCATTGCTCTACAGTAATAGCATCAAGCACATCAATACGCAGCATCAACAGGTTAGTGTTTGTCAGGAACATGGTTTTGCAGTCGGTGCAATGTTTACAAATGCAGAGTTGGCAGATGCCCATTTGATGTATGGATTAGCACGGGGCAATAGCCATGGCGTGGTACATTTCTATCGAGACAAATTTCCAGAACGAAGGTGTCCCGACAGCAAGACGTTCGAAGAAATTGATCGGCATCTTAGGGAGCACGGAACATTCCAGCCTACGACTAAGCGACTGGGGAAGACCTAGAACGACGAGGACACCTGCAATGGACGAGGCAATTCTTCGTGCAGTTGACGATAACCCTGATGTCAGCATCAGAGAAGTTGCTGCTGTACAAGGTAACGTAGACCACGTCACTGTATGGAGAGTGCTACGGGAGAACCAGTTGTTTCCGTACCATGTACAGCGTGTGCAGGCACTATCAGCAGCTGATTGGCCTCCACGGGTACACTTCTGCGAATGGTTCTCCAACATTGTGTCAATCCTCATTACAGTGCAAATGTTCTCTTTACGGATGAGGATTCATTCCAACGTGATCAAATTGTAAATTTTCACAGTCAACATGAATGGGCTGACGAGAATCCGCACGCAATTGTGCAATCACGTTATCGACACATATTTTCTGTGAACGTTTGGGCAGGCATTGTTGGTGATGTGTTGATTGGTCCCCATGTTCTTCCACCTACGCTCTATGGAGCTTGTTATCATGATTTCATACCTGTGCAGCTAGAACATGTGCCTTTACAAGTACAACACAACATGTGGTTCATGCACGATGGAGCTCCTGCACATTTCAGTCGAAGTGTTCGTATGCTTCTCAACAACAGATTTGGTGACCAATGGATTGGTAGAGGCATACCAATTCCATGGCCTCCACACTCTCCCGACCTCAACCCTCTTGACCTTCATTTATGGGGGCATTTGAATGCTCTTGTCTACGCAACCCCGGTACCAAATGTAGAGACTCTTCGTGCTCATATTGTGGACGGCTGTGATACAATACGCCATTCTCCAGGGCTGCATCAGGGATTCCATGCGATGGAGGGTGGATGCATGTATCCTCACTAACGGAGGACATTTTGAACATTTCCTGTAACAAAGTGTTTGAAGTCATGCTGGTACATTCTGTTGCTGTGTGTTTCCATTCCATGATTAATGTGGTTTGAAGAAAAGTAATAAAATATGCTCTAACATGGAAAGTAAGCGTTTTCAGACACATCCACATAACATATTTTCTTTCTTTGCGTGTGAGGAATGTTTCCTGAAAGTTTGGCCGTACCTTTTTGTAACATCCTGTATAGACTGGTGGTTCAAGACATTATGACCTGCTTAATAGCTTGTTTGTCCATCTTTGGGACAAAATACTTCACTCATTTTGCGTATGAGGGATCAGACGGCTTGTTGTTAGGTTTGAGGAGGTATGAAGCATTAGATGTCTGCACACAGGTCTTGTAATTCACGTAAATAACATTTCACTGATTTGCATACGTGGTAATGATGCTCGATAGCGATCCAGATGGGTTCCTTAGGTTTACATCAGGCAAATTTGGCCACCAAGACATCAATGTGACGTCACTATAATGCTTTTCAAACCTCTGTAGCATGATTCTGGCTCTGAGACACAGACATTTACACTGCTGAAAGATGACATCGCTGTCGGGGAAGACATCAAGCATGAAGGGACATAGGTGATTCACAGCTGTCGGCATGTCTTCGATTACTACATGCAAGTGCAGGAGAATGTTTCCCAAGCATAATGCTGCTCCCACCAGCCGGCATCCGTGGTGTGCTGCACATTTGGAGCTGCCATTCTCCTCAATGATGGTTTTTGTGGAGACACCTATCAACCTGGTGTAGCAAAGAGCCAACAATTCCATTGATTGATGGTTTAATCCGAATGGTCCTGTGCCCACTGCAATCACAACTGATGATGTTGTTGGGTAGACATGTGAACATGTAGGAGTGGTCTGCTGTGGAGCTCCGTGTTCCAGAATTTACAATGAACAGTGTGCTATGGAACACTTGTGCGTGCACCAGCATTGTGCTCTTTCAGCAGAGTTGCTACAAATCACCGTCTATCCTACATTGCAGACAGACATGCCCTCAAACCCCAAGTACTGTGAAGCGTCATGGATGTCTAACCATTTAGCACCTAGTGATAGATAGCACATGAACATTTGACCAGCATTGCTGCTTTTGAGATGTGTGTCACAGGCTCAGCATAATAATAATCTGCCATTTATCATAATCACTTATCTCAACTGATTTCCCCATTTGCAGCCCATATCTTCCCTAAAGTGAGCCCCCATCTGTGTCTGCTCTATTTACATATTTTTGTTACCGCATCACATGCCCGCAATGCCACCAGGCAGCATCCAACTCGCAGTGGGCAGTGGTCATAATGTTTTGGCTAATAAGTGTACATTAAGGATCTGACAGCCAACGTGGCCAGCACTATGAGGCTGTTTGCTGATGACGCTATTGTGTATGAGCAAATGTCGCCATTGAGTGACTATAGGAGGATATAAGATGACTTAGACAAAATTTGTGATTGGTGAGATGAATGGAAGCTTATTGTAAATATAAAAAAAATGTAGCTTAATGCAGATGAGAAGGAAAAAAAATCCCATGATGTTTGAATACAGCATCAGTAGTATGCTGCTTGACAGTCATGTCAATTAAATACCTAGGCATAATGTTGCAAAGCAGTAAGACATGAAACAAGCAAATTTGGTTGTAGGGAAGGCAAATGGCCAAACTGGTTTATTGCAAGAATTTTAGGAAAGTGTAGCTTATCTGTAAAGGACACAACACTAGTGTGACCCATTCTTTAGCATTGCTTGAGTGTTTGGGATCTGCATGACATTGGATTAAAGGAAGACATTGAACCAATTCAGAGATTTATCACCAGTAAGTTTGACCAGCACATAAGTATTATAGAGATGCTTCATGAACTCAAGTAGTAACCCCTGGAGGGAAGATGATATTCTTTTCACAAAACACTATTAAACTATTTAGGTACCTCGTACTTGAAGCTGACTGCAGGACGATCCTACAGCCACCAATTTACAATTCATTTAAAGGCCACAAAGACAAGAGAAATTAGGGCTTGTACAGAGGCATATAGACTGTCGTTTTTCCTAGCACTATTTGTCAGTGGAACAGGACAAGAAATTACTAAGGTGGCTTGTGGGGTATGTACGTAATTTTAATCAGCACGATAGATACATTTTTGTACATGTTTACTTTCAAGGAACTTTGTTGTGCTGTTCTTTTTTAATAAAAACAAATACAAAGCTCGTGTGGGGTATTTACTTTCAAGGAACTTTGTTGTGCTGTTCTTTTTTAATAAAAACAAATACGAAGCTCGTGCTTATTCACTCCATTCCTGGCTGATGAAAGTGTCTATTGTAATTATCATCTTTCTCATGTTCCCAGTACCTCGGAAACTCTCTGTCAATTGTATTTCTTTTTATTTGGCATTTATGGTGTAGACATCTTGGAATTCACAAGCATCTACTCTGTTATCAGAAACATTACATTCTCTTCAGACCATTATGCTGCTCAAAGATCTTGAGTTGAAGACAAAAGTTCACTGATGAAACACCAGAATTTAGCTCTTTCTCTCCTGCTCTCACCAATGCAGAGATAATGGAGACTTCGTTTGACAGTTCATCGAAAGACTGATAATGGGCAGAACACGAGTGAACACCTGTGAATGCTAACCAAATGCAACAGAATGGTGTCTGCTTGTGCTCAGCTACTGTTCAGAGCCACAGAGAATTCTTGTTCATTTGTGTCCGCTCCAGTGAAAAATGAGTTTCAGACCTTCAGTCCAGTCTTTTAAGTTTAGCAGGCAGATGGATCGGTCATATTTTGTGCCAGTATGGTATACAGATGTCTGACACATCTCATTTCGAATGAGGCTATTTGAGGGCTGTGCAATGTGATGATAGGATCCTCGAACCTACTGTCCTGTCATATAGTCGACGTTTGGATGATCATTGGTTGTGTTACAAGATGACAATGCACAAGTACACCATGGGATACGAATGATGGAGGAAATCAAAGTCAAAATGAGGGCAGCTCAGTCTGTATTATTGTAAAATATTAGGAGAGAGAGAGTCACGGACATGATATGCAAGTTGAGATGGTAATCACAATAAGAAATACTTTTTTGCTGTGGCAAGATCTTTTCACAAAATTCCAGTCTCCAACTTCATCCTCCAAATGCAAAAACATTTTCATTTTCATAGCACTCACCTTCATAGGGAAATATGATTGTTATAATAAAACACAACAAATCGGAGATCACACAGAGCAATTAAAGTGTTCCTTTTCCCCACACATTGTTCAAGAGTGGAACGGTAGAGAAAAAGTATGAAAGTGGTTTGATAAATCCTCTGTCAGGCACTGAGCTGTGAAATGCAGAGTAGTCATATAGATGCAGACATTTCATATCCCATAAGCACGGTGGTTGTGGTGGTCTAGTGGGTAGCGCACTAGACTCCAATCAGGGGGTCCTGGGCTCAATTCCCAATAAAACATAAAAGGTGGGGATTTTTCCTTGTTCCAGTGACTGCAGGGTGGCCCCAGGTGACGCCAACCTGTTATCAGATGACTCCTGGGGATATTTCCCAGGGGTAAAAGGAAGCTGGGGTGATAGGCCATAACCCTCTCCCTCCTAGTGCCACGGTGAACAAAGGCTGCACCCTACCTGCTGTCAGGACTACAGCCCAGTCACTGCCTGCCATCATAGACCTTACTTTAACTTCTATGTTGTATGCATCTGAACAATTACTTTAAGACAGAACAAATACAGAAATGAACAAGACCAGAATAATTAACATATTCTGTTGGATTTTCTGTTGCGGCTATATCATAAATTAAACAACAACAGAAAGACATCTTCAATCAATTTTCTAAAATTCATGACATAAAAGTATTGTATAAATCATTAAAATTCTACTGTACTCTATCGAAATTGTAATACTCCTGGGTAGATGCCAACGTTAGCATGCAGCTAGAGCCAGTGTGGACATAGTTTTTAGGCTGTTGTCCACATCCGACTAGATGAATAGCAGACTGGTATGCACACCCCACATCAGTTACATGATCCTCAAACATTTTGAAAACATTCTCACACTTTCACACACGATAATATTAGATACATACAGATACAGGGTACATAACTTTCATCCTGGTGTGGGTTGGAAGGGGGGGGGGGCGGGGGGAGGTGGCACGGAAAGGGCATCTGGCCACAATTTACCACTAATACTGCCAAATCCACATTAACATGCTGAGACTGTGATAGCAGGGGATAAAGACTAAGAAAAAGAAAAAGTAAAATGTATCAAAGTTGTGAGGTAAAAGTCTGTGCCCACTGCCAGAAGAAAATTCACTCCAGATTTAATGTTGTAACAGTGCATATGGAGTACATGAAATGATCACATTTACAGATCAATACTGCAAATGCTTCTCAGCTAGCATGTATCGACCCGTGCTAAAACACACACATTAGTATGTGGTGTAGCCCTCACTGGTGACAATGCAGGCACTGACTGTGGCATGCAGTCGATAGTACAGATGGCAAATACTGTCCTGAGATAAATTATGTCACACATGCTCAATCTGTTCACATAGTTATGTAAGAGTTGTTGGTTGACAAGTTGCACGAGTCACTTCTCATCCCATGTTCCCACATGTGCTCGGTTGGAGACAAACTCGTAGAACATGCTGGCCCAGGAAGTCACTGCTCATCTTTCGGAGAACACTGAGATTCATGGGCAGCGTGTGGGTCAGCACTGTACTGTTGGAACAGTACATTACCTTCCAGTTGCAAGAATGCAAAAATAACGGGTGTAACATCATTCTGCATGTACCAAGTGCAGAAACACAACAGACAAATGAGAGTTGTAGTTTATCGCACCCCAGACCATAAGGCCTGGGGTGGGGCCACTGTATCTTGGACGAATGCACTCTACAAGAGAGTGCTCACCAGATTTATGTCATTTGCTGATACGACCATCACTTGTGTGGGAGCAGAATCTGCTTTCATCACTTACGACCATGGCGTGCCATGCCATCCTCAAAGAGATCCTCTGATGGCACCACTCGAGCCATGCATGTCAGTGCTGAGGCACGATTGGAAGCCGGGATAGATGTGTGCACGCCCGTAACGCAACTGGCAATAACTGCTTCGCAACAGTTTGTGTTGACACATCTGGGGCTCACAAGACCTTTTATCTGTGCTGTGGTAGCCGTACGATCTGCAACTGCTGCCTTTTCAGTACAACAATCCTAGTGAGCATCTGTGCTGTGTGGATGTCCAGAACCTCGACTACGTGTGTGAGAATGTTCACGTGACTACTGATACTAGCAATGTTGCATAACTGACGCAGCACATCCAACTCGTGTGGCAATTCCCCCGAAAGGACCATCCTGCCACTCGGAAGCCCACAATTTGACCCCTTTTTAAACTCACTCGTTGGCTATAAGAATCACAAGTGTGCCTTCCTGGCATGGTTGCCTGCTTGCTTCACATGTCTGCTTCACACTGGCTGTGAGCATTTCCTATTAAAGGGTAGACACATATAGCACTCTGATAGCTATGCCATTACACTATCTGTTGGCGGATGACACTGAAACCATTGCCAGTACATCTACTATTCCCAGGTGACATGTGTTGTCATCAGAACAAAATTGACATTGTATTGCCAGGTGTACAATATAAGCTGTATCAGCAGAAACATGTGACTAAAAAGATGCTAGCCTTACATTATTCTTGCACATTATCATTATCTTTGATGTTAATATGACAAGAAACATGAACCGTTCAAAGTAAAGACAGGAGTGAGGCATGAGGAGAAAATAATCAGGACATGGGACAAAAGAGACAGATGGGTGAAGACTGAACCGTCGCCTTCCAAGTGCCGTGCCAAACAAAGACTGCACTCTACGTGTAGTCAGATCATGTCACACACCACACCATGGCTTGCGGAATATATATGCACATGTAGATAAAATGTCTGGCCTTTGCTGATGATATAGCCATCATAACAAATAACAGAAAAGAAGACAAAAAAGCTCTACAAACTATTTATCAAATCTCAGTCAAAACGGGACTACAAATCTTACATGAAAAAAACTTGTACATTGACACAATGTGAAGAGACAGACACCCACTAGTAACAAAGTATGGAACGATATCACATGAAGAAAGTTTCCAGTGCCTGGAAGAGATTACACAGAAAATGGGACTGAACTCAACATCCAATGAAAAAAGAATCACAAAACTACGTAAGGTATTCAGACTTATATGGAACAATTATAACAAAAGAAGTTTTTCCATCAATGCCAAATTAAGACACTGTAGTACAGTAGTTACCACAGGCCTTGTACACCTCAGAACAACAGCCATGAAGGGAAGAACAAAAATCAAAGAGATGGAAAAACAGAAGGAAAGATCTACAGGCCAGTTCAGAGAGAGGGGATCAGGATAAACATATTGACAAAAGAACTGTACAAATACGAACAGAGGATTAAAAACAACACCAGGTAAAGAAGGACAAAGTTTTAGAGACACATACAAATTATGCACAAAAACAGACTTACCAAGAATATTTTTAATATAGTTATGACTAATAAAGTGAAAACCAACTGGGTATAGGAAACCGTGGAGGACCTCAAGAAACTAAACATCTCCGCAGAAGACATCACAGACAGGAAAAAATACAGAGTAAATAACTGGAAAACAGAAATTTCAGCAGATATTGAAAGAAGGAAACGGGGAAGAACGGTACAGAAGAGAGGAAGAAGAATCACAATGAATATATGAGAAGTTTTTGAAAGACAAATGAAAGAGACAGAAAAAAACCTTGAAAATTGATGGTGCTTTACTGCTCTCCTAAAGGGGGTATTAATTAACAATAATTCAATATAATAATAATAATATTTGTTGTACTTTAGAAAACATCAAACAACAAGTACAAAAAATACTGGAACAAAATAATGTGCAATCAGAAGAAGAAGAAAATACAGTAATGGACTCAAACATCCCAGAGCAAACAAACAAAGAACAACACGCATCAATTAAACAATCAGAGGAAAACGAAATCTTAAGACAGCCACCAGAACAAGCACAAATAGAACATGAAGTGACACACATGTTAGATATAGAAGAAAAATTTCAGCTGACATATATAGAATACAAAGACACAAATACAGACATTAGACCATTCTTGCAAAGACCGCCAAATAACCCACAAGTCGAAACAACGTTAAAAACTATCAACACAATCATACACAACAAAATAAATGAAAACACAACTATGGAAGAGTTACAACTACTGGTTTATACAGGAGCACTCACTACACTAAATATACACACTAGGCAGAGATCAGAACCAACCAACACACACAAGAAACCCACAAAACCAGCATGGCAACACAGGCTACAGATCAAAATAGAAAAACTGAGAAAAGACATCGGGCAGCTAACACAATTTATAAGAAATGAAATCTCGGAAAGAAAACGAAAAAGGTTGGGTAAAATCTCACAACAAGAAGCGACAGAGCAATTAGACGAAAAGAAGCAGAAATTACAAGCATTAGCCAAACGACTCAGAAGATACAAAAAAAGTGAAAATAGAAGGAAACAAAACCAAACAATCAACACAAACCAAAAGAAATTTTACCAGACAATAGATAACAAACACATTAAAATAGACAATCCACCAAACATAACAGACATGGAACACTTCTGGAGCAACATATGGTCAAACCCGGTACAACATAACAGGCATGCACGGTGGATACAAGCAGAAACAGACACATACAAGATGATACCACAAATGTCTGAAGTGATAATTTTGCAACATGAAGTCACCCAAGCAATTAATTCTACTCACAATTGGAAAGCCCCTGGAAAAGATAAAATAGCAAATTTCTGGCTAAAGAAGTTCAACTCAACACATTCACATCTAACTAAATTATTTAACAGTTACATTGCAGACCCATACACATTCCCTGATACACTTACACGTGGAATAACTTGTCTGAAACCTAAAGATCAAGCAAACACAGCAAAATATCGCCCCATAACATGCCTACCAACAATATACAAAATATTAACTTCAGTCATTACACAGAAATTAATGACACATACAACACAGAACAAAATTATAAATGAAGAACAAAAAGGCTGTTGCAAAGGAGCACAAGGATGTAAAGAGCAACTGATAATAGATGCAGAGGTGACATATCAAGCTAAAACTAAACAAAGGTCGCTACACTACGCATACATTGATTACCAAAAAGCTTTTGATAGTGTACCCCACTCATGGTTACTACAAATATTGGAAATATACAAAGTAGATCCTAAATTGATACAGTTCCTGAACATAGTAATGGAAAATTGGAAAACCACACTTAATACCCAAACAAATTCAAATAATATCACATCACAGCCAATACAGATTAAGCGTGGAATATACCAAGGAGACTCATTAAGTCCTATCTGGTTCTGCCTTGCCCTGAACCCACTATCCAACATCCGAAATAATACAAATTGTGGATACAATATTACTGGAACATACCCACACAAAATCACACATTTGCTATACATGGATGATCTAAAACTACTGGCAGCAACAAATCAAGAACTCAACCAATTACTAAAGATTACAGAAGTATTCAGCAATGATATAAATATGGCTTTTGGAACAGACAAATGTAAGAAAAATAGCATAGTCAAGGGAAAACACACTAAACAAGAAGATTACATACTGCATAACCACAGCGACTGCATAGAAGCGATGGAAAAAACAGATGCCTATAAATATCTAGGATACAGACAAAAAATAGGAATAGATAATACAAATATTAAAGAAGAACTAAAAGAAAAATATAGACAAAGACTAACAAAAATACTGAAAACAGAATTGACAGCAAGAAACAAGACAAAAGCTATAAATACTTATGCTATACCAATATTGACCTACTCATTTGGAGTAGTGAAATGGAGTAACACAGACCTAGAAGCGCTCAATACACTTACACGATCACAATGCCACAAATATAGAATACATCACATACATTCAGCAACAGAAAGATTCACATTAAGCAGAAGGGAAGGAGGAAGGGGATTTATCGACATAAAAAACCTGCGTTATGGACAGGTAGACAATTTAAGAAAATTCTTTATAGAACGAGCAGAAACTAGCAAAATACACAAAGCAATCACTCATATAAATACATCGGCTACACCATTGCGATTTCATAACCACTTCTACAACCCCTTAGATCACATAACATCAACAGACACGAAGAAAATAAATTGGAAAAAGAAAACACTACATGGCAAGCACCCGTATCATTTAACACAGCCACACATCGATCAAGACGCATCCAACACATGGCTAAGAAAAGGCAATATATACAGTGAGATGGAAGGATTCATGATTGCAATACAGGATCAAACAAAAAACACCAGATATTACAGCAAGCATATTATTAAAGATCCCAATACCACAACAGATTAATGCAGACTTTGCAAACAACAAATAGAAACAGTAGATCACATCTCAAGCAGATGTACAATACTAGCAAATACAGAATACCCCAGAAGACATGACATTGTAGCAAAAATAATACATCAACAGCTTGCCTTACAACATAAAGTTATAAAACAACACAGTCCCACATACAAGTATGCACCACAAAATGTACTGGAGAATGATGAATACAAATTATACTGGAACAGAACCATTATAACAGATAAAACAACACCACATAACAAACCTGACATCATACTCACCAATAAAAAGAAGAAATTAACACAACTAATCGAAATATCCATATCCAATACAACAAATATACAGAAGAAAACAGGAGAAAAATTGAAAAATACATCCAACTGGCTGAGGAAGTCAAGGATATGTGGCATCAGGATAAAGTTGACATTATACCAATTATACTATCAACTACAGGAGTCATACCACACAATATCCACCAGTACATCAATGCAATACAGCTACATCCAAACATATATATACAACTACAGAAATCAGTAATTATTGATACATGTTCAATTACCCGAAAGTTCCTAAATGCAATATAACACATACCATACAGTTGAAAGGAAGTGACGCTTTATCAAGGTCCACGTCACTTTCCATTTTTAACCAGACTTAACGTCTGAGGAAGTAAAGAATAACAATAATAATAATGACACTGTCTCTGTCTCAAGAAATTGATCTTCGAAGATCAGCTGAAGTTATCTCCCATGTCTTACTCTGCCTCTGTCCATGTGAATAACAGTAAAATTTAGGCTTATTTGGGAAAACAGCATCAAAGAAATTGTTTATTACAAATGGAACAACAGTATTATAGATTGCACATGACAAAGATTTATTGTCACAAATTGATGTTATCACCACTCTTGATAAATCCTGTTAATACAGTCCAATAAAAAATAACAACACCCGATAAATCTCTGTACACACGCCACATTACCACAAGTGAAAACTACATGGAGTGGAAACAGAGGGAGATACTACGACGCAAAATTGTTTCCATCTTATGACCTTCTTGTTGTTGCTGTGGTAGTCTGAAGATTGGTTTGCTGCAGCTCTCAATACTAATCTATCCTGTGCAAGCCTCATCACCTCCACCTCTACATATCTATTACAACACCCACCCATTTAAACCTGCTAGTTGTCGTGAAGTCTTGATCTATTTCTACAGTTTTTATACCCCTTCCCTTCCAACACACACACACACACACACACACACACACACACACACACACACACACACACACACACACAAGCCACTAAGGAAGAGCCTACAGCTTTGATTCAACCTCCCCCCAGTCATACCCTCATACCTCCCTAACTATGCTTTGTTCATTACTCCATCTTCCACAATCACTACGAATTCCTCCATCCTCCACGAGATATATACATCCTAAGCACCAATCCTGTAAAACTGTTGTCAACCTTTCTGCCACAACTCTTAGCCCTGCAGAAGTCTTGGTACTTTCTAAAGGCCTCACCTTTAGCCCAAAACCTAAATTCAAGTGTGCTGGACTTGTAAAGGACCTTCTTTCCTTACCTAATCTCTGCAGCTGAAATTTCTTCAATGTGCATTAGAGAGGTATGAGGGTATGACTGGAAGAGGGGGGGGGGGGTTGAATCAAAGCTGTAGGCTCTTCCTTGGTGGCTAGTGTGTGTGTGTTGGAAGGGAAGGGGTATAAAAACTGTTGAAATAGATCAAGACTATGCTCCAGACTGAATGCGGAAAGGCATAATCAGTCTTAAATGATGATGATGATGCATCCCACTAATAACAGCCAACAAAAACCTCACATAGAACCTTGCTTAAAACAGTTCCAGCCTCCCTCCCACCCTGAACCTCCCATTCCAGCCAGTCATCTCTTGGTTATCTTTCAGGAATTCGTCACTTCTAACTTGGCCTTACTTTCCTTTCCTAAATTCTCCCTAGTGAGACCAGCATCACTCCTATGTAACACACACCTACCCATATCCTGAAAATCAATCCGTGCCTTATCATCTTCCCTACAGATAAAAGCTTCATCACAGTGTTCATGAATCATAGTGACTATGTGGCTGAGAGTCTTCACCAACTTTCTAACACCTCTGCATACAAACCTTACAACCATGATCACATCCTTGAATTCCAACAAGACTCCAGCAGCTCTCCAAGACCTTAAGTCCATCCCATAACCTGACTCCTGGATCTATCTCCCTCCTCACACCACTCCTTCCTTTTTACCTATTCGCCAAACTACACAAACCCAACTACACAGGTCTCTCCACTTGTCCAACTGTGGCTGGGTACAATCCTCCCACTGAACATCACATGCAAACCATTGTCTGTAACCTCCCATCCTACAGTGAAGACAATGCTCACTTCCTTCACCGCCTTTCTGCATTTCCTGTTTTGCTACCACATGACTCCTTGCTGGTTACTATGGACGCAACATCATTTTACAACATCCCCCATGCCCGTGGCCTCACTTTCCAAACATCCTCCTGATACCAAACCCACCACCTCTTTCCTAATCCCCCTACCCAATCACATCCTGACCCACAATTATTTCACTTTTGAAGACCAAGTCACAGGGTGAAATGCCTAAAGCTCGCACCACAAGTATGAAGTGCTATTGATTTGCGGCTTTGACAGAATGGATTGGTTGTCAGGGACTCATTATTGTTACCCAATCAACAGATTGTAAAAATTCTTTCTTGTGCAGATGTACACTTTTTAAATGAAACTGTGCTTACTGACATTAACAAACTAAAAATATGGTAAATCAGAATGTCAGTGGGGTTTGTTGCAGGATTCTAGTACAAGTTGTCAATGAGATACAGTATTTTTAAAAGTTTCCACACCAATACTAGTTTGTGCCACTCAATCTGGGTAGTTGCTAGGTATGATGTTATCAACCTCTTCAACCAGTTATGTGGAAGTCATAGCCTAACTCTTAGCAACATAACAGATGAAACAAGTAGTTGATCCACATGTTACCTCTTGCACAATCGCATGTGGAAATGGCATTAATCGGGCAAGTGTCCTATGCATTCTCCATTGATATAGGTTTATCCCTTTCTATAAAGAGCTGCATGGAATTGATCAAGAGAATTGTGTTAACTTCCATACATGGGCATTAAGACAGGATACTCCAGATGTATCATGTATCTTGTTTAGTGGTGAAGGAAATTTTAACAATCGTGGCCTGGTAAAGTGCTGAAATAAGCACAATTGGTCTGTTAAAAATTCTCTTTGGCTGTGGCAGGTGGAATGTCAGCATCCTTGGAGTGTAAACATGTGGTGTGGGGCAGTGAACCATCAGCTCATAGGCCCGTTTTTCTTAGAAAGAACACTGGATGCGCACAAGTATCACAGCCTCCTAACAAATCATCTTCCACGGATGCTAGAAGAGATTCCTCTGCAGACTAGGAGCAACTTGTGGTACCAATACGATGGCTGTACAACCCACAGTGCACGAAGTACAACATGGATTCACAAACTGTTTACAAATCATTAGATTGGATGTAGAGGACCTGTATCTCGGTTGATCCGTTCGCCAAATTTCATGCCTGCAGACTTTTTTTCTATGGGGAAAGCTGAAAGACTGTCTACAAGGGCATACCAACTACATCTGATGATATGCAATGATGTATTACTGCAGCCTGTCGGATTGTCCCTGCTGAAATACTGGTTTGTGTGCAGCAGTCTTTCCATACCAGAATGGGAGCATATACTGGTGCTGCCAGTGCTCATTTTGAACACAGCCTGTGATGGTCAATTGTCTCATTACTGGTCACAATCCACATAACTAGTGTATGGACTTGGACTGTTCTTTGGTGTGTGCTACCACAGTACATTGTTGTACCACACATTACGGTTTTTCCCCATTCAATGCTCATGTGGAGTGTGGGAAGAATGATTCTTTAAATGGTTCTGTGCATGCTGTAATTAATCTTGCCTTCATGGTCCCTATAGGAGTGATACATATGCGGTTATTGTATAATCCCTAAATACCTCACTTAATACAGGTTCCTGAAATTTCATAAGTTAGGTTTTGTCATATATTTGGTGTCTATCTTCATTTGTCTGGCATTTCCAATTTTTAGTAGCTTCTTGATGCTCTCCCATGCATCAAATAAATCTATGATCAATCATGCTACACTATTTTGTATACATTCAATGTCTGCCATTAGCCTTATTTGTTATGGGTCATACTTAAGCAATATTCTAGAATGGGCCACACAAGTATTTTGTAAGCAATGTCCTCTATAGACTGATTGCATTTTCCAGTATCTTACCAATGAATTGAAGTCTGCATTCTGCTTTGCCTACAAGTGAGTCTATGTCACCATTTCATTTCATCCTGATATTTGAAGGAGTTGACCAATTAAAACTGTGATTATTTGATAATGTAGTCATACAATACTGTCTTTTATTTGTTTTGTGATGTGCTCCAATTTACATATCTTTGGATGTTATGATCTGACTCAAATTTGTGCAGATATTTTTCGGGTAATAATTCATTATAGACAACTCTATCATCCAGGAAAAGTATGAGGTTCCTTATAATATCGTCTTCCAGAACATTAAGGTACAACATTAATGTAATGGTATAAATTACTATAACTGTATAAATAAGTTTATAAGTGTGTAAAATACATTGAACTATTTGTTACAACAAAATATTGTACCGGTATACTCAGCAAGATGTTAAATCAGCAGATAGCTACATTTTATGTTCAACATTTTGTGTACAGCATATATGCTGGAAAGGATTTATACCCAAATTAAATAAATCTGAAGAAATGGTAGTGTGTGTCTGGAAAAAAAATCCGTAAAAACTCATACAGGCCAATTTGCTATTATGTCACTGTTACTGAAATATAATACAAAGTAACTGAATTCGATGAACATTCTCAGAGTGCAATATGCCTCAGAGTGAAATGCACAGTAATGTCAACATTATTTTTCAAGGCTATGTTTGTGAAAATGGATGAAAGCAAACCACACATTTTGTTCTCAATCTGCGGAAGCATTATGCACTGTGAAACACTGTACTGCTGTTATACATAAAAGCTGTCTCATTGCCAACATCTTTCCCCTGCTGGCTGTTCTACACTTCTCATCACTGATTCAACACATTGTAAGATATTTTATGCTGTATGACACCACAGTCCAATCTGGTTAGGATAGCATAAAAATAATATATGAATTTCAGTATTGAAACTGGAACAGCAGAACAGCTCTCATCACACTGGATATCAAATCGAGGTTGGATTACAGCCATGGGTACATCATTTCATGCTACTCAACTGTATGTCATATGTCAGAGTTCATCAACTGTAGTGGCTGGCGACTGGTGGCATACCCATCTCTTGGCATCCTGTGAACAGACGTTCTCCACAGGTGACAGATTTGAAGAAAATGCTGGATATGGCAACAGTGGAACACTCTCTGTATCGAGGTAGCTCAGGTGATGTGTAGTCTTGCATTATCTTGTTAAAAGATAACATCACGGAGCCCTTGAAAATAGGGCACAGCGATAGGCCTTAACAAAACACAAATGCAATGGCTGCTGTCCAAATTACTGGCTATGTGAACCAGAGGTTGTGACATGAATCCAGTTGCACCCCATACCATCACATCACGTGCTGGACTCACATGAGAATGACAGATACAATCTGGCCAGGTCTGTTGGCATCAGAGCCTCCACACACATGTACATCAATTGTGACGATGTTGCAGAACCGAGACTCATCCGATACGATGACACAGTGCCATTCCTGTGCCTGGCATTGTTGTCAGTTGCACCGCTGTCAGTTCACCTCTCACTAGAGCTGCATTAAGGGCTTGACAGTCTGTGCTGCTCCAGATGCCATCACATTGTCTGTGTGGATACTTGTCTCACTGTATACAAGCCCACTTCCTGACTAAATGTACACAACTTCACTGCAGGATCACGTACGCATGAGCGAACACTTGTCTGCCCTCTCAGGTGCTAGTTGGGTGGCACTACTGAGGCCCTGCAAGGCATTTAGCATGGCCCTCCTGAACCTACCAATTCTATGTTCGCACAAAATGAGATTCTGAGCAATGCAAGCAGCAATATAGTGAAACAATAAACCAGAGTCTCAGCAGACCATGAGCCTGCCACTGCCAAATCTGGAATGCTGATAAACATTTCTCCTTCTTCCATTATGCTTAACACGGTCTTCGTGTAAACAACCAACACTGAAATAGAATTTCTGAATGAGAAACCTGCTCCATATGCTTTTCTTGCATACAGAATATGCATGGGAGTGCTGAAAAGTAATGCCTCTGAATTTTTTATTCTGTTCTCAATATCGGTCGAGGTATGACACGTCACACATATTACTTGGTCAGCTTTTCCACTTCACTGACTCGTGGCACACCCCCCTCCCGCAAACAGATGGAGTCGCAATAGGCAGCCCACTCTGACCAGAGATTGTGAATATGTTTACGGTGCACTTCGAGGAAGAGGCCCTGATGTCATCCAAATGGAAATCCATCTTCTTCTTCTTCTTCTTCTTCTTCTTCTGTTATGTGGATAACACACTTGTCATCTGGCCTCATGGAAGAGACAAACTTCTTGACTTCTTTGTACATCTGAACTCCACACGCCACAAAATCAAATTCACTATGGAGACCAAAGAAGAAGGAAGACTACCATTCCTGGACATCATAGTCAGGAGAATAACGGACAGCACCCTGTGCCACAGCGTGTATCTGACTCTATAAAACACATAAACTCAGTTCTCCCTATGGCACTGTGAATAATTTCAATAACAAAAAGTGAGATGAATGTTGCAGTGGATATTTAATTTCCTCTGTGGCTTTGCATTCAAGATCAGTCTTACCTGAGAGTGCAACATTACATCTTTGGTTAATTTAATTATATGTTCATTAGATTTTGGTTATAAGGCACGATTTGGTGCCTAATGTTTCATCTCCAAATGCTGGAAACAATCCATGGAGGAAGAGGAGTATGTAAGACATTGGTGGACCAGGTTGGAAGAATCTGTGAATTTCAATACTCTGTAGAAGAGCTCAATCATTTGAAAATAACTTTCAGACCTTGTGGCTATTCTAACAGATAAACATAAGGCACTACATTCTAAAATATTTGCATCTGTCACTGAAAACAAGCAACTAGAGGAAAAGTTCTCTTGCCATTTGTAAAAACTGTCGCAGATCATGATCTCCGAGTGCTATGAAGAGAAGGTATTGACGCAGTGCTTAAACCAAACTGAAGACCACAACAGCAGCCATACTCAAGTAAATTGCTGTGCAGTAGTTTCAGTGAATTTGACAATGATGTGGCTGCTTTCATGGTGGCCCAGTCATATTGTGGGGTAGGGAATGCCAGTGACAGGGCTAAAATTGTAGGTGACAGATGGATTTTTGGCAAAGCCTTGTATCAATACCTCCTTAATTATTGAGCTGAAAAACTGTAAAAAACATTCATACAGTAAAATCACACAAAAAAATTTCCTATTTCTGCAGGTATTGTGCCTTCTGGTTCTTTTTCATTACAAAAACATATTGATTCATGTTTATAAAGTCACAACTATGTCACTGTGATTTGTGTAACACACATTCTAGAACATGTTCCAGGAATGTCATGAAACAGACAGCTTTAAATACTTACTCTAGCTCATCTTTCAAGACTTGCATGCCAACAACAACACCATCTATCCAATCTGTTTTTATTTTACTTTCATGTAAAGATTTCTCCACAAAGGATATCATCTGTCATGTAGGCAGTGCAAGAGGAAATTGCACACTAACATTTGGGTAATCAAGTGGATTCTGTGTCTTGTCAGAACCAAGTACAATCAACCCAATTTCATCTTTACCACTGGTAAATATCTGGAAACATATTCAATGGTAAAAATAAGTTTTGTTTATAACAAGTTGTATACCAATAAAAACATCACACACAGATACTCTTTATAAAATTATTTAATTGGATAGATAAAAAATCTACTCACCAGGCAGTGGCAGAACACACACATAAAAGACTGTTGTGATAGGCATGCGTTTGGAGCCAGTGACTCCTTCTTCTGGCTGAAGGGTTGCAGGGGAAGCAAGAAGGGTGAAGGAAAAGGACTGGAGAGGTCTAAGAAAAGGGGTAGATTTTGAGAAAGTTACCCAGAACCGTGGGTCATGGGTGACTTACCGTACAGGATGAGAAGGAAAGACTAATTGTTAGGGACTGCATTGGGCAAGATTCGGAAACCTGAGAGCTTAAAGGTGGAAGACAGGGTAATATGCAAGACAGAGATTACTACTAAAACTGTACATGAGTTCATAAGAGTGAGAAGCTAAGTGTATTGTATGCAATAGCTGTGGGAGGGTGCAGTGAAAATAGACGAGAAAGACAATGACATATGTAAAAAGCTAAAACGGAGTGAAGCAAAGAGTAATTACAGTGAAGAAAAGCTGAGACAGGAGAAATTAACGTAAATTATGGCGAGGTGGGTGGTGAGAACCAAGGACACATTGTAGTGCTAGTTCCCAGATGCGGAGTTCTGAGAAACTGGTGTCTGGCGGAAGAATGCAGGTGGCATGTGTGGTGAAACAAGTGCCGAGGTCACGTATGCCATGTTGTAGAGCATGCTCTGCAACAGGATATTGCGAGTTTCCAGTATATACACTATGCCTATGCCCATTTATCCTAACTGATAATTTGGTGGTAGTCATGCAGATGTAGAAAGCTGAACAGTGTTTACATAATAGCTGGTATATGACATGTGTCATTTCTATTTTTCGCCTGATCCGCAGTTCTGGGTGACTTTTCCAAAATCTACACCTTTTCCTGGAACTCTCCAGGCCTTTTCCTTTACCCTTCTTCCTTCCCCTTCAACGCTTCTGTCTGGAGGAGCCATTGGCTCCGAAAGCTTGCCAATCACAACAGTCTTTTATGTGTATGTTCTGCTGCCGCTTGGTGAGTAGATTTTTATCTATTCAATTAAATAATTTTATCAATAATTTATTGTTTTTGTTGTTATAGTTACTCATTATAACCTACTTAAAGTACATCATGTACCCTCCTCTCCACAAATCTTCGAACACATAGTTTTGCCTTTTGTAAAAAATCACTGCGTTTCTGTATAACATACTTGGAGTCAAAGTGTCCAACATCTATTACAATTATAAACAGAAGAAAGAAAGTCATTGTATTTATTGGCAGTATTACGCAATCAAATATTTTGAAAGAGTTCCAGTGGTATAAATTTACAAAATCTTACAAATAAATATATACGTTTATTCTTTAAATCAATTCTTAGCAATAACATAATAGTATAAATTGCAGAATCAATATAGCCAATTTTAATGTAATGACTGCAATACATATACAATATAACAGTGGTAAGTTATAACAAATGAGAGAGAGAGAGAGAGAGAGAGAGAGAGGGGCATTTAGACAATGTTTCATTACAGTGTGAAACTTATTAGAATTAAAATGAAGCCATAGTGAATTATTACATTCCAAAAATAATAATTATTGTGTTCTTTCACCCCAAAATAATACATTCATTAGGTAATATATACTTTTAATTTCAGAAATTTTTACAGCTCTGAACTTCACTGCTTCGATGAATTTATTACATGTGTCAATGAATGAGGGTTGATAACACTGCTTTAGTCATTCAATTGTTCGTCATGTGATATTCGCAATGTTCTTAATAACTTCTTATGTAGAGTTCTATCATCAAAAAGATAATCTACATAAGTTTTAAAAGTTGCGAATCTTTAAACAACAACTTGAAAATGGGTGTATCAGTATTTTGTATACATTCTAGCATTGCTAGATTTACTTTTAAATTTTAAAGTATATGAGCAGATTGAGCGACTTTCCATCCAGAAAATTTACTGTTGGCAAGAGCTCACTACAAAGAAAAATGGTCTTTCCGGAGTCAAATGCTAAAAAATTCATAAATACCAGCATTGTAAGTGATACAAACAGGTATTAAGCAACGGGCATAAATATCGTTCTGCTTGATGAGAAAAAAAGTGGGTACATGAAAGAGTAAATTGGGTGCAAGGATTGAACATAAACTGCAAAGGTTAAAAAAAAAAAAAAAAAAAAGAGGGTCACTGCTCAAGAATTGAGAACTGCCCCCCCTCCCCCCCCCTTTCTTTTACAGGCTTACTTTCACTTTTCAGATGAGACCATGTCCCCCATATGTGAAGAAAATAGCCAATATGTAAAGAGAATTACAGATAAAGAGTTTTCTAGAATGAGATTTTCCCTCTGCAGCATAGTGTGCACTGATATGAAACTTCCTGGCAGATTAAAACTGTGTGCTGGACCAAGACTCAAACTTGGTGATCGTAACCCCAGACCTGTGTTGCCGTTTTGGGAGGTAGATCTTGTATCTGGAAAGAGGAGATGACAGTTAGGATACTATGGGCGAGCAGCTGCCATCAATTTTTGATGGTGCAGAACCCACAATAGTGGAACTGCTGCCTAGTCCAAAGGCACCTATTACCAGTCTTACCCCACAATAGTGTATCGAATCCAGACGTAATGTCGAAGCTGATAAAAAGTCATATGAGAGATTCCTGTAATCTAGGTGTGACTGCACCAATGCTGCATACAGCCATATCAAAGTAGAGTGGACCACACCGCTGAGGCATAGAAGAGCATTCAGGTGCGACCTACATGTCTGCTTTAGTTGGCAAAGACGGGGAAGCCATGTCAACTAGGCATCAAAGACCAGTCCTAAAAAACACAATGACAGAAATGCATAACGTAGGTCATGGCAGCCAAAAAATGGATGCTATGAGTGAAAGCCCAGGATTGTGCTTGGTGTATTGCTCCCTGCATTCTGCCTCCAGCAATAGCCGTCACGGATGAACAAAAATGATGGGGACACCATATGTCATGCAGCTGCCGCCAGATCATTGATAGCCACAAAAAGGAGAGTGACACTCAAAACAGAACCTTGTGCAAGCCCTTTCTCCTGCAGGGGGAGATGCTACAGGAGGCACCAACCTGTACCCAAAAAGTGTGACATGGAAGAAAGTTCTGGATAAAAATCGGGAGTGGGCCATGGAGGCCCCACTCCTTTAAGGTGGCAAGGACGTTATGGCACCATGTGGTATCATAAGATATACACGCAGATCAATGAAAACTGCAACAAGGAACTGATGCTGAGCAAAAGCTGTTCAGATAGCACACTTCAAGTGGACTAAATTATCTTCAGTAGAGCGCCCTTGGCGAAAAGCACCCTGGATCGAAGCCAAAAGACCCGGGGATTCAAGGACACAATACAGCCTTCGACTAACCATATGTTCAAGTAACTTGCAGGACACTGAGTAAACAAGCTGGACGACAGCTGTCCGTTTGAAGAGGCAATTTATCTGATTTCAAAATTGGAATAAAAGCATTTTCTCGCTACTGGGAAGAGAATTCTGCATTGCACCAGGGATGGTTAAAGAAAGGCCAGGTACACTGATGGAAAAATTTGCAACACCAAAAAGTAATTAATGTAGAGTAATGAAATACCAGGAATATATTTGTTGAGACAACGTATGTAAAGTGAATTATGTTGCAGGATCAATGTGAGTGTGAGATAAGCCACTGCAAGACATTGCTGAAGATGGCACTAAGTGAGACAGGTTCATAGAGAATTGCAATAGAAGGCAAAATCGTCAAAAAAAAGGGAGCCGGAGATGCCCAGTGGGAGACAGGCCATTATAGGGTTTATGGTGATAGCAAAGAGAATGACACTCAGAATGGAACCCTGAGACACACCATTTTCCTGGATAAAGGTGTCCGACAAGGCAGACCCTTCATGCACCTGGAAAACTCGGTCTTTTAAAAATGTCTGAAGGAAACAGGGTAGGTGGCCACGGAAGCTCCACATGTGAAGAGTATGGAGGGTACTAGCTATGTAGCAGGTGTCACAGGCCTTTTCCAAATCGAAAAACACAGCGACAATCTGGGATTTCTGCAGAAAACCATTCATGACATGGGTGGGCAAAATAATGAGACGGTCCACTGCAGAATGCCCTGTTGAAAGCCACACTGTGCATTCATCAAAAATTGTGAGACTCGAGCCACCATATCATCCGGGCATGAATCATATGTCCCATCACCTTGCGAACACACTGGTAAGAGAGATGGAGTGGTAGCTAGTAGGAAGAGTGTGTGTGTGTGTGTGTGTGTTTTTGTGTGTGTGTATGTGTGTGTGTGTGTGTCAGAGAGAGAGAGAGAGCTAATTTCAGCAAGAGCTGGATTTCCATCAATAAACTGAGTTGAAGTCTGCTGTTGTGGTCTTCATCCAACTACTGCTTTGGTGCATCTCACCAGCCTATTCCAGCCTTTGTAAGCCTCTTCATCTCTGCATAGTATTTCAACCTAAATCCACTTAGAATGGTGAACCACCATTCAGAGAATAACTTTTTAACAACACAGTTTGACTTCTGTAAAGGCTTCTATACTGAGAATCCAACATAATGTCTCACAAATTCAATTCCAGTAGAATTAAATAGTGGAAATTATCCCCTCTGTCATCTTGCCAAAGCCTTTGACTGTTTAGATTAAAAAATTCTGTGAGGGGGAGCAAAAAAAGTATGGCATTAAAAGTCTTCCCCTTGCATGGATTGAGTTGTACTTTAACTACAGAAAATGGAAGGTCACATTAACAAATGATAAGACAGGAATAAGATTAAACTCAAAAAGGGAGAACATAAAATATGGTGTGGCACACAGTGTTTGCTGCCAAGTCCACAAAAATGTTTTACTTGGGGCACTGGAGGGCTTTGGAAAAACTCTAATGTTTTGCAGTGTCACAAACTTATTGATGCAAGATCTAAACTCATCCATACCAGAAACATCCAGGAGAATAACAGAACAGGCTTGTACTGATCCACAGATACCAGCTTAATGCCTAAAAACTTGTATTGTGCAGTTCTAAAGAAATAAAAGTGACTTACAGATACGAATATCAAAAGTAGGGATAAATGGGTAACTAGGCTCCCATGTTCTAAGTTCCTGGAAATGCAGATACCACTCACATGTGAGACCAGCATGTGAGTCAGTTAACCGAGAAGCTCAGTTCTGCCCATTTTGTGCTTAGAAATCTCTTACTGTATCAAACTGGACAAAGGATTGCTAACACACTTTCACTCACTTTACTCATATGGCATAATCTTCTGAGGTACTTCAGCTAAGCGGAAAAAAATATTTATTCTACATCTTGAAAGAGCTTCTTCAGGGACCCATGGATTCTCACACTTACATGCCTATAGAAGTTATATTCCCTAATGGTATTTGTGATTAATAACAAGAGTTAGTTTAAGATGAACTCAGCAATTCAGAACTGCAATACTAGAAGCAAAAATAATTTCCATATATAAAAACCTAAAATCAGGGTTGCCACAAGTTTCTCCAAGTGAAATTCCCTGATATTTCTCTGATTCCACAGACACGTTTTAGAATTTTTCCCCGACAAATTTTGAGGTCTCAAAGGGAGGTAAAGACATAAGTCGACAAAAGAATGTAAGGGCTTTGTATTTCTCCCCCATTTTGTTTTAGGGCGCAAAAACAACTAGGGTCATATGTGTCCATGCCAAAACTGTGAAACACAAAGATGAAGAGAGGAGTTAAAAATGATTACATGTCAACGTTTAATGACAGAAGATAGGACAGCTACAAACAGGGACGTGGAGAAAGCTCTATGAAGTACGCAATAGGGAAATGGAGGCCCAGAACTAAAAATTAAATGGCCTTCACTATATTGCTACAACTGATAAAAAGTAAAACACGGTCGACAGCCCACGGATTGTTCACTAAAATGGCCAATAACTCAGATGGCAAACCCAAACGGGAATGTAAACGGTAAAAAAAAAGGGCATCCCTTCAGGAAACGGCAGACAGTTAAAAGTTGGGTGCAATGTGCACAAAGTAGTAGGGGAGCACCACTTAACAAATGGTGATGGCTAAAAAGGCAGTGCCCAATATGCAACCTAGTTAAAATGACCTCCTTGCCCCAGGAGGACTGAGAGGAGGTTGTCCAAGCCACTGGGAGAGGCATAATAACCCAGAGTTTATTCCTATGAATGGAGGACCAGTGGCGATGCCAAAGTGACACCACCTCCTGACAGAAAGCAACAAGAGATCATCAGAGGGAATGCAAGAATTATTGGGCTGAAGTACGAGGAATGCAGCTTTGGCAGCAGTGTCAGCAACCTCTTGGACCGATATGACCTGGAACCCACATAAACATCACAGTGGCTCCATAAAAAGTGAGCAAGTGGAAGCTTTCCTGGAACGGGTGCACTAAGGGATGGACATGTCATAGGCTTTCTCCAAATTGAAAAACACAGCCAGTCTGAGATTTCCACAGAAAACCATTCATGACATGGGTAAACAAAGTGGGTGATAGCCAGAAGGAAGTTGTTTGTCCTTACCGGGCTTAGGTGTGGGTATGACAGTGCCTTCACAACAGTGGCTGGAAAACATGCCCTCTGCCCAGATCCGGTTGTACGTATTAAGCAAAAAGTGTTTGCCCACAAGAGAAAGGTGCTGCAACTTTTGAAAGTTAACAGTGTCTGGTCCAGGGCGGAGGATTGAGATGAAGTGAGAGCATGATCTAGCTTCCTCATAGTAAAGGCAGCACAGTAACACTCACGATTCTGAGAAGAGAAAGGCATTGTTCGAGTCTTCTCTGCTCATTTCCAATAGAGGTAGGCAGGACGATAGTGGGAGGAGCTCAAAATTTCTGCAAAATGGCGACCCAAGGTGTTGGAGATAACAATAGGGTACACGATGATAGTGTCTGCTACTGTCAGGTCGAAAATTGGGGAATGGATCTTGCTCCCAGAGAACCGTCGGAGGTTGGTGCACACGATGGAAGAGGGGGCTGAAACTGTTAAAAGAACTAGTGAATGAAGTTCAGCTGCCTTTTTGGTTATCCCGAAGAATGCGAATTGCATTGCAGCTGGCTTCAGTCCACCAAAGGACTGGGACACAGCATGGTAAAGAGGAAGTGTGAGGAATGGAATGTTCTGTGATGGTAAGGATAATGTTTGTAAGAAATTCCACCTGGTCACGACAACTGCGGAAATCGTGTTCGTTGAAGGTCACCAGGGAGGAGTAAAGTCTCCAGTCAGCCTTAGTGAGCTGCCATTTCGATGTGCACGGAGGTGGGGTAGGAGTTAGCAAATGGATAGCACACAGGAAATGGTCGCTCGAGTAGGTGTCAGAAAGAATGGACCATTCAAGATGATGTGCAGGATGGGCAGTGAAGAAGGAAAGGTCCAAATGGGAATAGGTGTGTGACGAGTCTGAAAGCAACATGGGTGCTTCTGTGCTAAAGAAGAAAAAGTTAAGTTGATTAAGAATGGCAGCGAAGAGGGCACCTCTCGGATAGGTTCTGGAAGAGCCCCAAATGTGATGGTGTGCATTAAAGTCCCCAAGCAGCAGAAATCGGCGAGGAAGCTGTCCAATAAGCTGGAGGAAGTCGAACCTGGTGACATCGAATGATGGAGGGATGTAAATGGTAGAAAGGGAAAAGCTCAAGTGAGGAAGGAAAAGACAAACTGCAACAGCTTGATGACAGGTAGTCAGGGAGATGGATGGGTTGAGTATGAATGTCATCCCATAAGAGCAGCATGACTCCCCCATGAGACAGAATGCCAACCTCGAGCGGAAGGTCAAAACAGACCAGGAAGAAATGTAAAAGCTCAAAGCAGTCGTGAGGATGAATTTTGTTTCCTGAAGACAGAGTACAAATAGAAGCTGCGATTCTAAAAGCAGTCATAAATCCTCTTTGTTGGATCAAAGGCTGCAAAAGTTCCATTGGAGGACAGTCACGATGAGGACAATAGGAAGGGGTGTCACCTCGGCAGCTGCCGAGTGCCAGTCTGCGAAAACTCGCTGCTACAGGGCACAGAGGCAAGAGGATCCTGCTCCATGAGGTCCTACAGAAGTGTCGGCTTTCTTCTGCTGTCGACATGAGGAATCCAGGGCATGTTGTCTGTAGTTCAACAATGCCTAGATGATCAATACTGCAGTTCGATTACATCTGCATTATTACACTGTGCCAAGAAGGGCTCTCAACAAGGGTAGTGTCCAGGCATCGTGGAGTGAACCATGGCAATGTTGTTCGGACATGGAGGAGAAACAGAGAGACAGGAACTGTCGGTGACATACCTTGCTCAGGCCACCCGAGGGCTACTACTGCAGTGGGTGACGCTACCAACGGATTATGGCTCTGAGGAATCCTGACGGCAATGCCGCTGTGTCGAATAATGCTTTTCGTGCAGCCACCTTACATCACATTACGACTCAAACTGTGTGCAATGGGCTGCATTATGTGCAGTTTCACTCCACACATCCATGGCGAGGTCCATCTTTGCAACTGCAACACCGTGCAGCACGGTACAGATGAACCCAATAACAAGCTGAATTGGACTGCTCAGGATTGGCATCACGTTCTCTGCACCAATGAGTGTCACATATGCCTTCCGACGATTGTCAGAGATGTGTTTGGAGGCAACCCGGTCACGTTGAACTCTTAGACACACTGTCAAATGAGTGAAGCAAGGTGGAGGTTCCCTGCTGTTTTGGGTGGGATTATGGGGGGCTGATGCACACTGTTGGTGGTCATGGTAGGCACCATGACAGCTGTGCTATAAGTGAATACCATCCTTATATTAGAACAAATAAGCCCTCGGTCACAAATATTAAGTCAAAATTGACCAGGTTTCAATGCTACTATGAGCGTCGTCTTCAGAATTACACTAACTGTTCTAGAACATATTATGTATATAATACATTAATAAAATTAAAGTTTGTACTGACTGGAAAAGATGAAGTACAAACTTTAATTTTATGAATGTATTATATACCTAATATGTTTTAGAACAGTCAGGCTAATTCTGAAGACGACGCTCATAGTAGCATCGAAACCTGGTCAATTTTGACTTAATATTTGTGACCGAGGGCTTATTTGTTCTAATATAATTCTGACATGGGCACTGAACCTTAGCAGCTATGTTCAAAGTTTTATGAATGCCATCCTCCGACCAATAGTGCAGTCATATTGGCAACATATTGGCGAGGCATTCGTCTTTGTGGATGACATTTCGCATCCCCATTGTGCACATCTTGTGAATGACTTCCTTCAAGATAATTACATCACTCGACTAGAGTGGCCAGCATGTTCTCCAGACATGAACCCTATCGACCATGCCTGGGATAGATTGAAAAGGGCTGTTTATGGGCATGTGACTTGCCAACCACTCTGAGGGATCTACGCCGAATCGCCGTTGAGGAGTGGGACAATCAGGACTGACAGTGCCTTGATGAACTTGTGGATAGTATGGCACGACGAACACAGGCATGCATCAATCCAAGAGGACGTGCTACTGGGTATCAGAGGTACCCGTGTGTACAGCAGTCTGGACCAACACCTCTGAGAGTCTCGCTGTATGGTGGTACAACATGCACTGTGTGGTTTTCATGATCAATAGAAAGGGCGGAAACAATGTTGATCTCTATTGCAAATTTCTGCACAGGTTCAGGAACCGAGGGGATGCAAAACGTTTTTTGGTGTGTGTATGTATGTATGTATGTATGGGATGGGCATCAGTTGTTTGGTAAGTGGTGCTTAGGTGTGCGTGTGTGTGTGTGTGTGTGTGTGTGTGTGTGTGTGTGTGTGTGAGAGAGAGAGAGAGAGAGAGAGAGAGTGGAGGGGGGGAAACTGTGGTTGGTAAGACCTTTTTCCTTTTTGTAATGTAGTGGATTTGTTTACGGTTCATTGAGGTAATTTATGTTTGATTAATTTGGTATTATTTTTTGGGGGTATTTATTTGCTTATATCGGTGGGTTTTATGGGGTGTGGTCTGGTGTTGTTGATTTGTGGCAGTTGGTAGTATTGTGCAGCTTGGTTGAGCTATACAGGTCAAGTGAAATTTGCAGTACCAGGTTTTTGTGTCTGGTTTCATGGTATCTCTGGCTATGTTTGAGCCGTATAGACCAAGTGAAAGTTTCAGTGTATGTGTGGGTTTCTAGTATCACTGTCTTCATTGGAGCTGTTTAGTTCAGGCAAAATGTATGATACCAATAGCTGTTATTTGCAGTTTTGGGGTGGGATGATTGTTGAGGGTTTGTTGAGGATTTTGTGTGCATAATTTTTGGTTTGATATTTATTTTGGAATGGTGTCATCATCCTTATTGTTGTGTGTGGTGATTGACACTGCCCAAAACCCCTACTTCGAGCGGTTCCCCCATTAGTTTCACTTTATTTCTGGTGTTAAATATTCCACTTGTTAGGGCCTGTTTATGTTTGTTCATGGGTGTAGGGATAGATGTCGTGGTCTCCATATTGAAAACGCTTGAAATAGGAGTGTCACCATCTTGAAGATGCCACGGGTTAAAGCAAATAAGAGAACAAGAACTTTTGGTAATCCCCTGCTGCCTATGTCTGTAAAATATGCTAACAACAAATTATGGCTAGTGCTACTCTGCTCGAATTGATAATTATGAAATTACTTGTAGATTTGTTATGTCAGGGGTAAAACAGCGATTTTGAAAATATCCACTGCTCGTCCTATACTATTTAGCTGCTATTTTTATATAATACTTCAAACAAAACATTCATGTAATGGGACACAGACTACTGTCAGCTCTCTATATATGGGTAAAGTCAGGATCTATATAATAGTATTAGTATGCAGAATTTACGTTCTGGAGCCCAGGTATTCTTATAAATTATGGACACCTTGTCTCATGGGGTATTTTTTTACTTCATTTTTAAGGATTTGGGGATTTTTGTTTGCCTGTCCGTCTCTTGTCATACTGTTACACTTTTCTAGCAGAATATAAAGCTGTAATCTGAACCGTACAGAGAGGTGCACAGTCTACATGGAAATATGCCGTTGGTACTTGAGGGAACATAGATATATTAATGCTTAAATTCACATCATTGATTTTCCACAATAGTATTTGTTTTATAGTCAGTTATAAACCAGCTTTTGGCATTCTGTGTCATCCTCAGACAATTTCTGATGATGTCCAAAAAGCCAAAATCTGATTCATAACGAACTGTAAAATAAATGACTTTGATCATGCTGAGCACCACAGCTGAGACCAATATTAATGATTATATGTGTTATTACATATTTATCATGTTGCAGTTGGTTTCACTGATTGAACATCTTCAAATTGCCCATTTGTGTCAAGACTTTACACATGTAGGCCACCTGAATATGTTTAGTGAACAAATCTGGTCATAACACAATAAATGTGTAATAATACAGCTTAGATGGTTATTAATATGAAATAAATATTATTATGGCACATCAATCATGTGTATTTCCAGGGTTGCCACATGTTCTGGAAATCAGGGAATTTCAAATGTATCAGGGAATTTTGAAAAGAGCACTGGAAAAAATTTGTTTTTGTCTCAGTAGATGAAATGGTTTGTTTACTGAGATGTCATGTGTCATCACTGGCTGGGTGCAGCTGAGTACGTGCGTAACTTCCGTACTCCCTTATTCTTACTGCTTCTCCCCTTTATACCACTCCCCTCGAATTACAATCAGTACCACCACCACTTCTTGCCACTAGCCTAGCAGCTATCGACAAGAGACAGGGAGGCAGGAGGAGTGGTTATTTGAATCTGATTCTCAGAGATTGTTGACGCAGCAGCCAGAGGTGGTGATCACGTATACATGAGTTGTGTCTGGGTGACTGTCTGAATATCTGTGTGCTCTTGTTTTCTGACAAAGGGTATGGCGGAAGTTTAGTTGTGAGAATGTTATTGCCTTTTTTACATGCCTGGATGTGGCTCAGCAATCATCTTTACCGTGAGTTGCTACTATCCTCATTAGCGTTGATTCTCAGAGTATTTGTGCAACTCACCAGCTACACAACCGGCAGGCCGGAAAGGACAGAAGGAAGACTCCCTTGAAGACTTGCTACATCCCTCCAGCCAATCAACACATGAGTCTCCCTCTGCCAACTGGAAAGGCTCGAAAAAGTCCAACAAAGGCAAATGGTCTTCTGTTTCGCTGACCCAAAGATCCTCTTTGACAGTGTCGCCATGTGATACCTTCTCCTGGTCGGCCACCATTTCGCCAGTGTGCCCCACCAACCTTTCTTGTGCCCTGGATTCCTCATGTCGACAGCAGAAGAAAGCCGACACTTCTGTAGGACCACATGGAGCAGGATCCTCTTGCCTCTGTGCCCTGTAGCAGTGAGTTTTCGCAGACTGGCACTCGGCAGCTGCCGAGGTGACACCCCTTCCTATTGTCCTCATCGTGACTGTCCTCCAATGGAACTTTTGCAGCCTTTGATCCAACAAAGAGGATTTATGACTGCTTTTAGAATCGCAGCTTCTACTTGTACTCTGCCTTCAGGAAACAAAATTCATCCTCACGACTGCTTTGAGCTTTCACATTTCTTCCTGGTCTGTTTTGACCTTCCGCTCGAGGTTGGCATTCTGTCTCATGGGGGAGTCATGCTGCTCTTATGGGATGACATTCATAGTCAACCCATCCATCTCCCTGACTACCTGTCATCAAGCTGTTGCAGTTTGTCTATTCCTTCCTCACTTGAGCTTTTCCCTTTCTACCATTTACATCCCTCCGTCATTCGATGTCACCAGGTTCGACTTCCTCCAGCTTATTGGACAGCTTCCTTGCTGATTTCTGCTGCTTGGGGACTTTAATGCACACCATCCCATTTGGGGCTCTTCCAGAACCTATCTGAGAGGTGCCCTCTTCGCTGCCATTCTTAATCAACTTAACCTTTTCTTCTTTAGCACAGAAGCACCCATGTTGCTTTCAGACTCGTCACACACCTATTCCCATTTGGACCTTTCCTTCTTCACTGCCTGTCCTGCACATCATCTTGAACGGTCCGTTCTTTCTGACACCTACTCGAGCGACCATTTCCTGTGTGCTATCCATTTGCTAACTCCTACCCCACCTCCGTGCACATCGAAATGGCAGCTGATTAAGGCTGACTGGAGACTTTACTCCTCCCTGGCGACCTTCAACGAACACGATTTCCGCAGTTGTCATGACCAGGTGGAATTTCTTACAAACATTATCCTTACCGTCGCAGAACATTCCATTCCTCACACTTCCTCTTTACCATGCTGTGTCCCAGTCCTTTGGTGGACTGAAGCCTGCTGTGATGTAATTCGCATTCTTTGGGATAACCAAACAGGCAGCTGAACTTCATTCACTAGTTCTTTTAACAGTTTCACCCCCCTCTTCCATCGTGTGCACCAACCTCCGACGGTTCTCTGGGAGCAAGATCCATTCCCCAATTTTCACCCTGACAGCAGCAGACAATATCATCGTGTACCCTATTGCTATCTCCAACACCTTGGGTCGCCATTTTGCAGAAATTTTGAGCTCCTCCCACTATCATCCTGCCTACCTCTATAGGAGATGAGCAGAGAAGACTCGGGCAATAACATCTCTTCTCAGAATCCTGAGTGTTACTGTGCTGCCTTTACTATGAGGATGCTAGACCACACTCTCACTTCATCTCAATCCTCCGCCCTGGACCAGACACTGTTAACTTTCAAGTGTTGCAGCACCTTTCTCTTGTGGGCAAGCACTTTTTGCTTAATACATACAACTGGACCTCGGCAGAGGGCATGTTTTCCAGCCACTGTTGTGAAGGCACTGTCATACCCACACCTAAGCCCGGTAAGGACAAACAACTTCCTTCTGGCTATCACTCACTTTGTTTACCCATGTCATGAATGGTTTACTGTGGAAATCCCAGACTGGCTTTGTTTTTCAATTTGGAGAAAGCCTACGACATTTGTTGGAGGACTGGTATCGTTTGTACTCTCTACACATGTGGCCAACTGCGCCATCTCCTTGAGGAATTTTTAAAAGACGAGTTTTCGATGTACGTATGGGGTCTGCCTCCTCGGACACCTTTATCCAGGAAAATGGTGTACCTCAGGGTTCTGTCCTGAGTGTCGTCGTCTTTGCTGTCGCCATTAACCCTACAATGGCCTGTCTCCTGCCGGGCATCTCCGGCTCTCTTTTTGTTGATAATTTTGCTATCTCCTGCTGCTCTTCATGAACCTGTCTCATTGAGTGGTGTCTTCAGCAATGTCTTGATCGTCTTTACTTATGGAGCATGGACAGTGGCTTAAGTTTTTCTACTGACAAAAACATTTGTATGAATTTCTGGCAGCACAGCTGGTTTCTCCCACCATTTTTACATCTTGGGCCTGTTGCTCTTCCATTCATTGAAACTACAAAATTCCTGAGGCTCCTGCTTTATACAAAACTATCTTGGTCCTCCCACTTCATGCTCCCTGCAGCTTTTTCGATGGGTGTGAACCCTTCACCATCTTGGCTTCGTGCGGCAGCCCATCTTCACCTTGACCTTCATTCACTTTCTAAAGACACTGCACCAGGCTCGGTCTATTGCCTTCAGTTTCACGACCTATGCATGGAATTTTGCAGTAGTATCTTTGTGTACACTGATGGCTCTTGGACTGACCATGGTGTTGGGTGTGCCTTCAACGTCAACCAACATTTTTTGGTACTGACGTCCGGCACATTGCTCAGTATTTACAGCAGAGCTCTTCACCCTGTATCAGATCATGGAGTACATCTGCTGACACACTCTTTTCACTGTGTCACTGCTCAGACTCTCTTGGCACCCTTCAAAGCCTCTGTGCAGTGTAGACTGTCCATCCCTTAGTGCACCGGTTCCAGGAAAGCTTCCACTTGCTCACTTTTTATGGAGCCACTGTGATGTTTATGTGTGTTCCAGGTCATATCGGTCCAAGAGGTTGCTGACACTGCTGCCAAAGCTGCATTCCTCGTACTTCAGCCCAATAATTCTTGCATTCCCTCTGATGATCTCTTGTTACTTTCTGTCAGGAGGTGGTGTCACTTTGGCATCGCCACTGGTCCTCCATTCATAGGAATAAGCTCTGGGTTATTAAGCCTCTCCCAGTGGCTTGGACAACATCCTCTCAGTCCTCCTGGGGCAAGGAGGTCATTTTAACTAGGTTGCATATTGGGCACTGCCTTTTTAGCCATCACCATTTGTTAAGTGGTGCTCCCCTACTACTTTGTGCACATTGCACCCAACTTTTAACTGTCTGCCGTTTCCTGAGGGGATGCCCCTTTTTTTTTTTACCGTTTACATTCCCTTTTGGGTTTGCCATCTGAGTTATTGGCCATTTTAGTGGACAATGCGTGGGCTGTCGACTCTGTTTTACTTTTTATCAGTTGTAGCAATATAGTGAAGGCCATTTAATTTTTAGTTCTGGGCCTCCATTTCACTATTGCGTACTTCATAGACCTTTCTCCACGCCCCTGTTTATAGCTGTCCTCTCTTCTGTCATTAAACGTTGACATGTAATCATTTTTAACTCCTCTCTTCATCTTTGTGTTTCACAGTTTTGGCATGGACACATATGACCCTAGTTGTTTTTGCGCCCTAAAACAAAATGGGGGAGAAATACAAAGCCCTTACATTCTTTTGTCGACTTATGTCTTTACCTCCCCTTGAGACCTCAAAATTTGTCGGGGAAAAATTCTAAAACGTGTCTGTGGAATCAGAGAAATATCAGGGAATTTCACTTGGAGAAACTTGTGGCAAACCTGATTTTAGGTTTTTATATATGGAAATTATTTTTGCTTCTAGTATTGCAGTTCTGAATTGCTGAGTTCATCTTAAACTAAATCTTGTTATTAATCACATATACCATTAGGGAATATAACTTCTATAGGCATGTAAGTGTGAGAATCCATGGGTCCCTGAAGAAGCTTTTTCAAGATGTAGAATAAATAATTTTTTCCGCTTAGCTGAAGTACCTCAGAAGATTAAGCCATATGAGTAAACTGAGTGAAAGTGTGTTAGCAATCCTTTGTCCAGTTTGATACAGTAAGAGATTTCTAAGCACAAAATGGGTGGAACTGAGCTTCTCGGTTAACTGACCCACATGCTGGTCTCACACGTGATTGGTATCTGCATTCCCAGGAACTTAGAACACGGGAGCCTAATTGCCCATTTATCCCTACTTTTGATATTCGTATCTGTAAGTCGCTTTTATTTCTTTAGAACTGCACAATACAAGTTTTTAGGCATTAAGCTGGTACCTGTGGATCTATACAAGCCTGTTCTGTTATTCTCCTGGATGTTTCTGGTATGGATGAGTTTAGATCTTGCATCAATAAGTTTGTGACACTGCAAACAATAGAGTTTTTCCAAAGCCCTCCAGTGCCCCAAGTAAATCATTTTTGTGGACTTGGCAGCAAACACTGTGTGCCACACCATATTTTATGTTCTCCCTTTTTGAGTTTAATCTTATTCCTGTCTTATCATTTGTTAATGTGACCTTCCATTTTCTGTAGTTAAAGTACAACTCAATCCATGCAAGGGGAAGACTTTTAATGCCATACTATTTTAGCTTCCCCTCTCAGAATTTTTTAATCTAAACAGACAAAGGCTTTGGCAAGATGACAGAGGGGATAATTTCCACTATTTAATTCTACTGGAATTGAATTTGTGAGATATTATGTTGGATTCTCAGTATAGAAGCCTTTACAGAAGTCAAACTGTGTTGTTAAAAAGTTATTCTCTGAATGGTGGTTCACCATTCTAAGTGGATTTAGGTTGAAATACTATGCAGAGATGAAGAGGCTTACAAAGGCAGGAATAGGCTGGTGAAAGGCACCAAAGCAGTAGTTGGATGAAGACCACAACAGCAGCTTCAACTCAGTTTATTGATGGAAATCTAGCTCTTGCCGAAATTAGCTCTCTCTCTCTCTCTCTCTCTCTCTCTCTCTCTCTCTCTCTCTCTCTGACACACACACACACAAACACACACACACACACACACACACACACACACACACACACACACACACACACTCTTCCTTCTAGCTACCACTCCATCTCTCTTACCAGTGTGTTCTCAAGGTGATGGGACATATGATTCATGCCCGGATGATATGGTGGCTCGAGTCTCACAACTTTTTATGAATGCACAGTGTGGCTTTCAACACGGCATTCTGCAGTGGATCATCTCATTATTTTGCCCACCCATGTCATGAATGGGTTTCTGCAGAAATCCCAGATTGTCGCTGTGTTTTTCGATTTGGAGAAGGCCTGACACCTGCTAGAGAGCTAGTAACGTCCATACTCTTCACATGTGGGGCTTCCGTGGCCACCTACCCTGTTTCCTTCAGACATTTTTAAAAGACCGAGTTTTCGAGGTGCATGAAGGGTCTGCCTTGTCGGACACCTTTATCCAGGAAAATGGTGTGTCTCAGGGTTCCATTCTGAGTGTCATTCTCTTTGCTATCACCATAAACCCTATAATGGCCTGTCTCCCACTGGGCATCTCCGGCTCTCTTTTTTTTTGACGATTTTGCCTTCTATTGCAATTCTCTATGAACCTGTCTCACTTAGTGGCATCTTCAGCAATGTCTTGATTGTCTTTACTCATGGAGCATCGACAATGGCTTTCGCTTTTCCACTGACAAAACTGTCTGTATGAATCCCACGAACGCTGACTGCAAATTTGTATGTCCGTCTGGTTATTTGACCTGTTGTGCTGCCATTCACAAACAGCATTCCAGGAGGTGTTTTCCTACAGGATAACACTTGCTCACATACTGCTGTTGTAAGCCAACATGCTATAGTGTGTCAACATATTGCCTTGGCTTGCTCGATAACCAGCTCTACCTCCCATCGAGCACGTATTGGACATCATCTGATGACAGCTTCAACCCATCCACAAACATCATTAACTGTCCTTATATTGGCCAACCAAGTGCAACAGGCACGGAACTCCATCCCACAAACTGACACATGACACGTGTACAATAGCGTACCAGCATTTGCATTTACATTTGCAGTGGCTTGTCTCACACTCCCATTGATCCTGCAACGTTAATCACTTTACATACGTTGTCTCAACAAATATGTTCCTGGTATTTCATTACTCTACATTAATTATTTTTTGGTGTTGCAAATTTTTCCGTCAGTGTACCTGGCCTTTCTTTAACCATCCCTGGGGCAATGCAGAATTCTCTTCCCAGTAGCGAGAAAATGCCGTTATTCCAATTTTGAAATCACATAAATTGCCTCTTCAAACGGACAGCTGTCGTCCAGATTGTTTACTCAGTGTCCTGCAAGTTACTTGAACATATGGTTAGTTGAAGGCTGTATTGTGTCCTTGAATCCCCGGATCTTTTGGCTTCGATCCAGGGTGCTTTTCGCCAAGGGCGCTCTACTGAAGATAATTTAGTCCACTTGAAGTGTGCTATCTGAACAGCTTTTGCTCAGCATCAGTTCCTTGTTGCAGTTTTCATTGATCTGCGTGTATATCTTATGATACCACATGGTGCCATAACGTCCTTGCCACCTTAAAGGAGTGGGGCCTCCATGGCCCACTCCTGATTTTTATCCAGAACTTTCTTCCATGTCACACTTTTTGGGTACAGGTTGGTGCCTCCTGTAGCATCCCCCCCCCTGCAGGAGAAGGGGCTTGCACAAGGTTCTGTTTTGAGTGTCACTCTCCTTTTTGTGGCTATCAGTGATCTGGCGGCAGCTGCATGACATATTTTGTCCCCATCATTTTTGTTCGTCCGCGACGGCTATTGCTGGAGGCAGAATGCAGGGAGCAATACACCAAGCACAATCCTGGGCTTTCACTCATAGCATCCATTTTTTGGCTGCCATGACCTACGTTATGCATTTCTGTCATCGTGTTTTTTAGGTCCGGTCTTTGATGCCTAGTTGACATGGCTTCCCCGTCTTTGCCAACTAAAGCAGACATGTAGGTCGTACCTGAATGCTCTTCTATGCCTCAGCGCTGTGGTCCACTCTACTTTGATATGGCTGTATGCAGCATTGGTGCAGTCACACCTAGATTACAGGAATCTCTCATATGACTTTTTATCAGCTTCGACATTACATCTGGATTCGATACACTATTGTGGGGTAAGACTGGTAACAGGTGCCCTTTGACTAGGCAGCAGTTCCACTATTGTGGGTTCTGCACCATCAAAAATTGATGGCAGCTGCTCACCCATAGTACCCTAACTGTCATCTCCTCTTTCCAGATATGAGATCTACCTCCCAAAACGGCAACACAGGTCTGGGGCTACGATCACCAAGTTTGAGTCTTGGTCAAGCACACAGTTTTAATCTGCCAGAAAGTTTCATATCAGTGCACACTATGCTGCAGAGTGAAAATCTCATTCTAGAAAACTCTTTATCTGTAATTCTCTTTACATATTGGCTATTTTCTTCACATATGGGGGACATGGTCTCATCTGAAATGTGAAAGCAAGCCTGTAAAAGAAAGGGGGGGGAGGGGGGGGGCAGTTCTCAATTCTTGAGCAGTGACCCTCATGGTTTTTTTTTTTTGCAATTTGGGTTAGTTTATGTTCAATCCTTGCACCCAATTTACTCTTTCATCTACCTACTTTTTTTCTCGTCAAGCAGAATGATATTTATGCCCGGTGCTTAATACCTGTTTGTATCACTTACAATGCTGGTATTTATGAATTTTTTAGCATTTGACTCCGGAAAGACCATTTTTCTTTGTAGTGAGGTCTTGCCAACAGCAAATTTTCTGGATGGAAAGTCGCTCAATCTGCTCATATACTTTAAAATTTAAAAGTAAATCTAGCAATGCTAGAATGTATACAAAATACTCTCTCTCTCTCATTTGTTATAACTTACCGCTGTTATATTGTATTTGTATTGCAGTCACTACATTAAAATTGGCTATATTGATTCTGCAATTTATACTATTATGTTATTGCTAAGAATTGATTTAAAGAATAAACGTATATTTTTATTTGTAAGATTTTGTAAATTTATACCACTGGAACTCTTTCAAAATATTTGATTGCGTAATACTGCCAATAAATACAATGACTTTCTTTCTTCTGTTTATAATTGTAATAGATGTTGGACACTTTGACTCCAAGTATGTTATACAGAAACGCAGTGATTTTTTGCAAAAGGCAAAACTATGTGTTCGAAGAATTGTGGAGAGGAGGGTACGTGATGTATTTTAAGTAGGTTATAAAGAGTAACTATAACAACAAAAACAATAAATTATTTGTGATTGGCAAGCTTTCGGAGCCAGTGGCTCCTCCAGACAGAAGCGTTGAAGGGGAAGGAAGAAGGGTAAAGGAAAAGGCCTGGAGAGTTCCAGGAAATGGTGTAGATTTTGGAAAAGTCACCCAGAACTTCGGATTAGGCGAAAAATAGAAACGACTCATGTCATATACCAGCTATTATGTAAACACTGTTCAGCTTTCTACATCTGCATGACTACCACCAAATTATCAGTTAGGATAAGTGGGCGTAGGCATAGTGTATATACTGGAAACTCACAATATCCTGTTGCAGAGCATGCTCTACAACATGGCATACATGACCTCGGCACTTGTTTCACCACACATGCCACCTGGATTCTTCCGCCAGACACCAGTTTCTCAGAACTCCGCAGGTGGGAACTAGCACTACAACGTGTCCTTGGTTCTCACCACCCACCTCGCCTTAATTTACGTTAATTTCTCCTGTCTCAGCTTTTCTTCACTGTAATTACTCTTTGCTTCACTCCGTTTTAGCTTTCTACATCTTTCATTGTCTTTCCCGTCTATTTTCACTGCCCCCTCCCACAACTGTTGCATACAATACACTTACCTTCTCACTCTTATTAACCATATACAGTTTTAGTAGTAATCTCTGTCTGGCATATTACCCTGTCTTCCACCTTTAAGCTCTAAGGTTTCCGAATCTTGCCCGATGCAGTTCCCAACAATTAGTCTTTCCTTCTCATCCTGTACGGTAAGTCACCCATGACCCATGGTTCTGGGTGACTTTCCCAAAATCTACCCCTTTTCTTAGACCTCTCCAGTCCTTTTCCTTCACCCTTCTTGCTTCCCCTGCAACCCTTCAGCCTGAAGAAGGAGTCACTGGCTCCAAACGCTTGCCTATCACAACAGTCTTTTATGTGTGTGTTCTGCCACTGCTTGGTGAGTAGATTTTTTATCTATCCAATTAAATTATTTTATAAAGAGTATCTGTGTGTGATGTTTTTATTGGTATACAACTTGTTATAAACAAAACTTATTTTTACCATTTAATATGTTTCCAGATATTTACCAGTGGTAAAGATGAAATTGGGTTGATTGTACTTGGTTCTGACAAGACACAGAATCCACTTGATTACCCAAATGTTAGTGTGGAATTTCCTCTTGCACTACCTACATGGCAGATGATATCCTTTGTGGAGAAATCTTTTCATGAAAGTGAAATAAAAAGAGATTGGATAGATGGTGTTGTTGTTGGCATGCAAGTCTTGAAAGATGAGCTAGAGTAATTATTTAAAGCTGTCTGTTTCATGACATTCCTGGAACATGTTCCAGAATGTGTGTTACACAAATCACAGTGACATAGTTGTGACTTTATAAACTTGAATCAATATGTTTTTGTAATGAAAAAGAAACAGAAGGCACAATACCTGCAGAAATAGGAAATTTTTTTGTGTGATTTTACTGCATGAATGTTTTTTACAGTTTTTCAGCTCAATAATGAAGGAGGTATTGATACAAGGCTTTGCCAAAAACCCATCTGTTACCTACAATTCCAGCCCTGTCACTGGCATTCCGTACCCCACAGTATGACTGGGCCACTATGAAAGCAGCCACATCATTGTCAAATTCACTGAAACTACTGCATAGCAATTTGCTTGAGTATGGCTGCAGTTGTGGTCTTCTGTTTGGTTTAAGCACTGCGTCAATACCTTCTCTTTATAGCACTCAGAGGTCGCGATCTGCGACCGTTTTTACAAGTGGCAAGAGAACTTTTCCTCTAGTTGCTTGTTTTTCACTGAAAGATGCAAATATTGTAGAATGTAGTGCCCTATGTATATTTGTTAGAATAGCCACAAGGTCTGAAAGTTATTTTCAAATGATTGAGCTCTTCTACAGAGTATTGAAATTCACAGATTCTTCCAACCTGGTCCAACAATGTCTTACATACTCCTCTTCCTCCATGGATTGTTTCCAGTATTTGGAGATGAAACATTAGGCAGCAAAACGTGCCTTATAACCAAAATCTAATGAACATATAATTAAATTAACTAAAGATGTAATGTTGCACTCTCAGGTAAGACTGATCTTGAATACAAAGCCAAAGTGGAAATTAAATGTAAGCTGCAACATTCATCTCACTTTTTGTTATTGAAATTATTCACAGTGCCATAGGGAGAACTGAGTTTATGTGTTTTATAGAGTCAGATTAACAAGAAACATTGGACCAACTATCAGACTCCTTCAACTGAATATCGAAAGCATTAGCAGGGCAAAGTGTGACTATCTGTCAAAATTTTTGGTGGACGATAATATCGATGTCGTCGCCATTCAAGAAACTCGTGTTTCCAGCGAAGAAATATTCCGAAGCCGAGGTCGAATTCCTGGATATTCTGCACTTGGTGTAACTTACCACGAGGTGTATGGAATTGCTACGTATGTCCGTAACAACATAAACGAAGCTTCGCTGATTTCTGTAAGTGTGGAGGCAGATATACATACAGTTGTCATACAATTGCACGGCATTACTATTACAAATGTTTACAAACCACCCAAAACAACATGGCCTGATTTTGTCCTACACACAGCAGAACATCCTGCAATTTACATAGGAGACTTCAATAGTCACCATGAACTTTGGAAGTACTCTCAAAATGATGAAAATGGGACCATGCTTGCAGAATGGATCGAAGAGAATAATCTTCATCTAGTGTTTGATACTAAAGATCAAGGCACTTTCAGGTCAGCTGCTTGGGACAAGGATTCAAATCCTGACTTATGCTTTGTTAGCTGCAACGAAACTGGCTTTCCCATCAACACCACAAGGAAAGTGATAGATGCCTTTCCTCACAGCCAACACAGACCTGTAATAATACAAATTGGCTGCACTGTTCCTGTCATACGATCAACTCCGCATGCTCGATGGAATTTCCAGAAAGCCGACTGGATGAAGTTTTCAACGGAACTGGATAAGACCATTCGATGGATACCTCCATCACATAATAACTATCAACGCTTCATTGGTGCAGTAACAGCAACAGCTAAAAAGTGTATGCCAAGAGGATACCGAAAAGAATATGTTCCAGGATGGAATGAGGAAAGTGAAACACTGTACCAATACTTCCAACAAAGTGGTGACCCAGAGATAGCTACGGAACTATTGTCCAGCTTGGACATGTCTCGGAGGCAGAAATGGGCAGAAACGGTCAAAACTATGGACTTTACCCACTCGAGCAGGAAAGCATGGAGTCTTCTGAGAAAACTGGGAGGAAGTGCACCAGCATGCAGAAAAAATTCGGAAGTAACACCAGACCAAATTGCTTCCCACATCATTACCACCTCAAGAGTACCTCCTGACAAGAAACATACAAGACATATCAGACGACAGCTTCATGACCTTAAAAAGAAGGCATCTCCCTCATCTGAGTATACCCATCCCTTCACACTTTCAGACATTGACTCTGGACTGAAGGACCTCAAACCTCTTAAGGCACCTGGATTCGATGGTATCCACCCAGAATTCCTGATCCATATGGGAGGAAAAGCTAAGAAATGGCTGGCAGATTTCTTCACTGACATCCTGCTGACTGGTCAACTTCCATCTGAGTTTAAAAAGGTGAAGATAATATCTGTTCTGAAACCTGGCAAACCCAGCAACAGGGTAGAAAACTATCGCCCCATTTCCCTACTCAGCTGCTGCTACAAGCTTTTTGAAAGGCTAATATATAACAGAATAAGTAGCGCTATCTTAGAGAACGTTCCAGTTGATCAGGCAGGCTTCAGACCAGGGCGTAGCTGCTGCGACCAAGTATTGTCTCTCACATCCTTCATAGAGTCAGGATACCAAATGAAGCAGAAAACATCAGTGGCATTTGTTGATCTAACTGCCGCCTTCGACACTGTGTGGAGGGAAGGCCTTATCTACAAATTTCTCCGCATCATACCCTGCAGAACAATGGCTCGACTGATTAACAGCATGCTAAGTGATCGGAAGTTCCAGGTAATCACTGGAAGCAATATAAGTAAGGAGAGGAAGCTGAACAACGGATTGCCTCAAGGATCAGTTCTCTCACCCTTACTGTTCAACCTATATCTATCTGATCTACCTGACACTTCGTCCAGAAAATACTGCTATGCTGATGACCTGGCTCTAGCCGTCAAACACCAGGAAATGAAGACAACAGAAGAGATTTTAGCCAATGACCTGTCTGCATTAGACAATTACTTCAAAATCTGGAGACTCCAACCCCGTGTGAGTAAAACAGAAGTGTGTTGCTTCCATCTAAATAACCAGTTGGCGAACGTAAAACTGGAGGTAAGTTTCAGAGGCAGAATTCTTCATCACAACTGGAACCCAAAATATCTTGGTGTCATCCTGGATCGAACACTATGCTTCAAACAACACCTTCTTAACTTAGCTCAAAAGCTGAGGACTCGAAACAACATCCTCCATAAGCTATGCGGAACTACCTGGGGATCTTCAGCAACCACCCTGCGAACTTCAGCTCTGGGCTTGGTATACTCAAGTGCTGAGTATTGTGCACCTGTTTGGATGAATAGTCATCATACAAGGCTTGTTGATACCCAGCTGAATACGACAATGCGCATAATATCTGGCACAATCAGATCTACTCCAGTTTATTGGCTTCCACTGTTAACCGGTATAATGCCTCCTGATCTACGCAGATGTACTGCCCTTATCAGAGAATTCCACAAGATCTCCAGGAATTCTAACCTACCCGTGCATAGCGACCTGCCACTTTTAAATTGCAAGAGACTGAAATCACGTCATCCAACTCTGTGCGATGCTGCTGACATGGTTGCTAAGAATTTCAAACCTCTTGAAGAATGGAAAGGTCGGTGGGAAGCAATGACAGATGTGCACCTGCATAACATCTTCTCAGGTGCTAAACTTCCAAGTGGATTCGACTTACCACGCAAGACGTGGTCTACTCTCAACAGAATCCGTACCAGCCATGGGCGATGCAGGGATGCTCTCTTTAAGTGGAACAAGCTGCCTGATCCAGCTTGTGACTGCGGGGCTCCATACCAGACTGTTCACCACATTGTCAGTGAATGCAGGATTCGAGCCTATCACGGCGCCAAAGAGGACTTCCTGCTAGCAACTCCAGATGCAGTGCGCTGGATTGAAGGACTGGATATTCAGTTGTAAAGACATACTTAAGTTTCTTGTGTGTCAATATGTACATATGTATATGTAATATCATGATATGTCTGTATTAGCCATACGCTAAATAATAAATAATAATAGAGTCAGATACACGCTGTGGCACAGGGTGCTGTCCATTATTCTCCTGACTATGATGTCCAGCTATGGTAGTCTTCCTTCTTCTTTGGTCTCCATAGTGAATTTGATTTTGTGGCGTGTGGAGTTCAGATGTACAAAGAAGTCAAGAAGTTTGTCTCTTCCATGAGGCCAGATGACAAGTGTGTTATCCACATAACAGAAGAAGAAGAAGAAGAAAAGAAGAAGATTGATTTCCATTTGGTTGACATCAGGGCCTCTTCCTCGAAGTGCACCGTAAACATATTCACAATCTCTGGTCAGAGTGGGCTGCCTATTGCGACTCCATCTGTTTCCGGGAGGTGGGTGTGCCACGAGTCAGTGAAGTGGGAAAGTTGACCAAGTAATATGTGTGACGTGTCATACCTCGACCGATATTGAGAACAGAATAAAAAATTCAGAGGCATTACTTTTCAGCACTCCCATGCATATTCTGTATGCAAGAAAAGCATATGGAGCAGGTTTCTCATTCAGAAATTCTATTTCAGTGTTGGTTGTTTACACGAAGACCGTGTTAAGCATAATGGAAGAAGGAGAAATGTTTATCAGCATTCCAGATTTGGCAGTGGCAGGCTCATGGTCTGCTGAGACTCTGGTTTATTGTTTCACTATATTGCTGCTTGCATTGCTCAGAATCTCATTTTGTGCCAACATAGAATTGGTAGGTTCAGGAGGGCCATGCTAAATGCCTTGCAGGGCCTCAGTAGTGCCACCCAACTAGCACCTGAGAGGGCAGACAAGTGTTCGCTCATGCGTACGTGATCCTGCAGTGAAGTTGTGTACATTTAGTCAGGAAGTGGGCTTGTATACAGTGAGACAGATATCCACACAGACAATGTGATGGCATCTGGAGCAGCACAGACTGTCAAGCCCTTAATGCAGCTCTAGAGAGAGGTGAACTGACAGCGGTGCAACTGACAACAATGCCAGACACAGGAATGGCACTGTGTCATCGTGTCAGACGAGTCTCGGTTCTGCAACATCGTCACAATTGATGTACTTGTGTTTGGAGGCTCTGATGCCAACAGACCTGGCCAGATTGTACCTGTCATTCTCATGCGGGTCCAGCATGTGATGTGATGGTATGGGGTGCAACTGGATATATGTCACAACTTCTGGTTCACATTTCCAGTAATTTGGACAGCAGTCATTGCATTTGTGTTTTGTTAAGGCCTATCCCTGTGCCCTATTTTCAAGGGCTCCGTGATTGTAGATTGTATTTTATTGGTCCTGTTGTCTACATAGCAGCTTATGCATAAGACATTGGACAAGTCAAGTTATAAATATACAGGCTGAAAGTAATTTCAAAGCATACATATTTAAGCTTACAATAATACACTTTACACACAAGTATTTATATAACACATTTCATAAATTTAAATATTCTTCAATGGAATAAAAGCAGTGATGCTGTAAATATGACTTTAGAGATTTTCCATATGTATTGACCTCAGTGATAGCTTTTATGTTTTCAGGAAGTTTGTTATAAAGCTTAACTCCCATGTGAAAAGTACCTTTTTGGCACAGTGCTATGCTGATTTGAGTCATATGTATGTTCCTGTTTTGTCTGGTAAAGTGCTCATGTATATCACAGTTTTTTTTAGCCTCTGGTCCTTGCCTATTACATTTAATTTAAAGAACAAAAGGGTTTCCATAATGTATACACACGGTAATAGGAGAATACCAGATTTCTTAAACAGGGGTTTACAAGAGTCTCTAGGCTTGCACCCAAACAAGATTCTAATGGCCCTTTTTTGTAGTTTAAAAGTGCTATTAGCTATTTTAGAGTTTCCCCAGAAGGTGACCCCATATCTAAGACGAGAATGAAAGTACGCATGATATGCATTCAATACTGTTTTCTCACTACAGCATGATTTTAATGAACAAAGAAGATAACGTGTTTTGGTCAGTTCTGCATTGAGACATTCAATATGCTTGTTCCATCTGATGTTACTCTGCAGCCAAAGTCCTAAGAATTTGGTTTCAGTACTGTTACCAACTGGTTCGTCATTGATAGAGACTGATGGGATAAACATGTCCTTGTTAGGAACATTGTGGAATTTTAGAGCAACGGTTTTCTTACTGTTTATTACAAGCCGATTACTCTGTGCCCAGCTGCTAAGTTGTTTCGTGACTGTGTTTACTGTCTGCTGTAACTGTTCATCGTCGTCTCCTTTTAGTAGAATCGTGGTGTCATCTGCAAATATGATTGATTTGTGTGCATCAATATTTAAGCTTAGATCATTTATGTACAGAAGAAACAGAAGGGGTCCCAATACGGATCCTTGGGGTACACCACAATTTATTTGTTTATAGTCAGATAAGTGATTAGATACAGTTTTTAGTTCAATATTTGTGTGCTTGACGCACACTGCCTGCATACGATTTGTCAGGAAGGAACTGATCCACTTGTTGGACAGACCTCGAATACCATATCTTTCTAGCTTTGATAGCGGAATTTTATGGTCCACCATGTCAAAAGCTTTTGACAAGTCAATAAAGACTCCTATTGTTTCCTGTTTTTTGTCCATCAGGTTGAGGATGAAATTGATGCACTCATAGACAGCAGTTGTCGTTGACCTCTTATTTCTGAATCCATGTTGTTCATTACATAGGATGCTGTTTTTATTTATAAATTTCATAAGTTTCTCATACATAACTTTTTCCAGTACTTTAGAGATGCAGGAGGAAATTGTGATGGGTCTGTAGTTATTTACATTGTCTTTATCCCCTTTTTTATATACAGGAATAACTTTTGATGTTTTTAACACATCAGGGAAAGTGCCTGCCTGAAGTGAGCAGTCGCATAAATGTGTGAGTACTTCAGTTAGGTTTGATGCGCTCTTCTTTAACACTGTTGCAGGTATACCATCAATACCTGCCGATTTGGAATTTTTTAGTCCTTTTATTGCTTTAGCTACTTCATCTTGTGAAACAGAACCGATGTACATTGATCCTCTACATGTACTTATTTTATATTCATTTGCCTGGATGCTCTTAAAGTTTGATTGTAACATATTTTCAGCAACACCTGTGAAAAAGTTGTTAAATGTGTTAGCTTCTTCTAAGGGGTTTGTTACTTTTTTATTTTTATGTGATAGTGTTATATTTTTCCAAGGTTGTCTGTATTCTCCACATTCTTTTTTATAACACTCCACATAGCCTTTGATTTATTAGCTGAATTATAAATGATTTCATCATTATGCATTATTTTTGCTGCTTTTATTACTTTTCTTAATATTTTGGAGTATTTTTTATAGTATGCGCGTACTACAGGTGAGGAATTTTTCGAGTTACATATTTCATGAAGTAGTCTTCTCTTCTGGCATGAAACCCTTATTCCCTTTGTGATCCAGCTGTTTGTTCTAGAGTTTCCCCGTATGGTTAATGTTTTCAGTGGGAATGCAAGTTCAAAGAAATGGGTTAATGTATCAACGAAAGTGTCGAATTTTTCATTTATATCATTCATTTTGTACACTCCTAGCCATTTTTCTTTGTGTAATAAGTTGTTGAAGTAGTTCACATTATGCTGATTATAGCTTCGATATGCTGTTCTAAAAGACATGTTGTTAATAATACTGCCTTGTACTTTTATGCTTAATATTTGAGCAATATGATCACTAAAACCTGCATTGAAAATTTTTAGTGAGGTGTTGTGTAAACTCTTATTTACTAGAAACTGATCAAGAGCTGTTTGACAAGTTTCTGATACTCGGGTAGCTGCTTTTATTTCAGCCTTTAAATTGAAGGACGTTGCAAGGTTCAAAATGGTCTCCCTATTTCCACTATTCGTGAGGAAGTCAATATTGAAGTCACCACAGATTATAAATTCACAATCCATTTTATTTACTTTATTTAGCAATGACTCCATTTTGTTTAAGAAAAGTTCAAAATTCCCAGACGGTGATCGGTAAACTGTAGCAATAACCAGGTTGAACTGAGTAATTTTTATAGCTGCAATTTCATAATCCTTTTCGACATTTGCCCTAGTTAAGTCAGGTAGTGTAATAAAATCTACATTATCCTTTGTGTAATTGCTACCCCACACTGTTTGCTGTTTTTCCTGCAGTAGTAAGCAGCCAAGACAAATTTGTTTATTTTAGTATTCTGGATTAATTCTGGGTTAAGCCAGTGCTCAGAAATGCATAACACTGAGATATCATTAAGTTCATGTGTTAATAGAATGTTAATTTCATCGATCTTATTACGCAGGGATTGCACATTATGGTGATAAATTTTTAAATTGGGCGTATTCACGATTTGGTAATTGGGAATCATATTTACAGCATCACATATCTCTAGTTTAATGTCAGCAGCGTTGTATTTTCGTTCTTCTTTCTTGTTTATTTTGTTTTCCTCGCTGTTGGAAGGATGTTCAGGAAGCTGATAAATTGTTCTATCCCTTACAAGTCTTTCTTTGATGTTATCTTTTAACAAGATAATGCAAGACTACACATCACCTGAGCTGTACTGAGCTACCTCGATACAGAGAGTGTTCCACTGTTGCCGTATCCAGCATTTTCTTCAAATCTGTCACCTGTGGAGAACGCCTGTTCACAGGATGCCAAGAGATGGGTATGCCACCAGTCGCCAGCCACCAGTCGCCAGCCACTACAGTTGAAGAACTCTGACATATGACATTCAGTTGAGTAGCATGAAATGATGTACCCATGGCTGTAATCCAACCTCGATTTGATATCCAGTGTGATGAGAGCTGTTCTGCTGTTCCAGTTTCAATACTGAAATTCATATATTATTTTTATGCTATCCTAACCAGATTGGACTGTGGTGTCATACAGCATAAAATATCTTACAACGTGTTGAATTAGTTATGAGAAGTGTAGAACAGCCAGCAGGGGAAAGATGTTGGCAATGAGACAGCTTTTATGTATAACAGCAGTACAGTGTTTCACAGTGCATAATGCTTCCGCAGATTGAGAACAAAATGTGTGGTTTGCTTTCATCCATTTTCACAAACATAGCCTAAAAAATAATGTTGACATTACTGTGCATTTCACTCTGAGGCATATTGCACTCTGAGAATGTTCATCGAATTCAGTTACTTTGTATTATATTTCAGTAACAGTGACATAATAGCAAATTGGACTGTATGAGTTTTTATGGATTTTTTTTCCAGACACACACTACCATTTCTTCAGATTTATTTAATTTGGGTATAAATCCTTTCCAGCATATATGCTGTACACAAAATGTTGAACATAAAATGTAGCTATCTGCTGATTTAACATCTTGCTGAGTATACCGGTACAATATTTTGTTGTAACAAATAGTTCAATGTATTTTACACACTTATAAACTTATTTATACAGTTATAGTAATTTATACCATTACATTAATGTTGTACCTTAATGTTCTGGAAGACGATATTATAAGGAACCTCATACTTTTCCTGGATGATAGAGTTGTCTATAATGAATTATTGCCTGAAAAAAATCTGCACAAATTTGAGTCAGATCATAACATTTCAATTTGGTCCAAAGATAGGCAACTGAGTTTAAGTTTTCAGAAATGTAAATTGGAGCACATCACAAAACAAAAAAAAGACAGTATTGTATGACTACATTATCAAATAATTACAGTTTTAATTGGTCAACTCATACAAATATCTGGATGAAATGAAATGGTGACATAGACTCACTTGTAGGCAAAGCAGAATGCAGACTTCAATTCGTTGGTAAGATACTGGAAAATGCAATCAGTCTATAGAGGACATTGCTTACAAAATACTTGTGTGGCCCATTCTAGAATATTGCTTAAGTATGACCCATAACAAATAAGGCTAATGGCAGACATTGAATGTATACAAAATAGTGTAGCATGATTGATCATAGATTTATTTGATGCATGGGAGAGCATCAAGAAGCTACTAAAAATTGGAAATGCCAGACAAATGAAGATAGACACCAAATATATGACAAAACCTAACTTATGAAATTTCAGGAACCTGTATTAAGTGAGGTATTTAGGGATTATACAATAACCGCATATGTATCACTCCTATAGGGACCATGAAGGCAAGATAAATTACAGCATGCACAGAACCATTTAAAGAATCATTCTTCCCACACTCCACATGAGCATTGAATGGGGAAAAACCATAATGTGTGGTACAACAATGTACTTTGTCGGACAAACCCACAGTGGTTTATACAGTGTGCATGGAGACATGGAATCAGTTGACAGTAGCTGGGTAATGGTTCATATTGATTCCCATTTCCCTGTTGCAGTAGGTGATCTTATGCCTCTAATTATTTTTTCATTGCTATCTTAACTTGCATTCTTCAATTCAGTTTATTAACCCTTCTTATCTCTTTGTATTAGGGCAAATGTACAGTTAACTTTTAAGGAATTTGTATTTTCAATTTATCAACTGGAGTTTTGTTTCATATGCAGCAGCAATGTTACAAATTATTTGTTTCAGTTTCTTTAGAATAATTTGCTGTTTCACGGGTGCCTTGAAGGAAATAAAAGATTTCGAAAGTGTCTTAATGACAACCGATGGCCTCATGTTGACAAGACAGCTGGTTGCCTTGCAGAGGGCAGGGCTTGACGGTCTGAACATCAGCTTAGACACCCTGCAGTCCCAACACTACAACCAGATCACGAGGAGGAAAGGCTGGGAGCGTGTCATGGTTGGCATAGATCTAGCCTTGCAACTTGAATACGACCCTGTGAAGGTATTACTAGTGCAGCTGTCATCGCATGCAGACTTTCATAAACAAAAGATATAAATCTGTTGTTAAGAATATCAATACAAGAATCACCATTTTAAAGCAGTATGCCCTCACCCTCGCCCCCATCCCCGCTCCCACCCTCACCGCTGTCTCCACACTGCAGCTGTAAGTGAAGGAAGGTATATTAAGACAGAAGAAGTAAATTTTAGCTGACGATGCTAACAGTTTCGTAGTTTATACAACATAAAAAGGATGCCTTGCAAGTTTACCAATTAAAAATCTTATATTTTCCTCGCAAGAGAGTCTTATGAGACTCAAGATCTTTACAGTTTCTCTTTTTTTCTTTTGTGTCTTTAGTTTAAAATAAGTTTCCACTATTGTGGTGTTGTTTTGGTAAAAATACTCGATTGTTTGGAAAAATTATTCTTAATTCTGTAGTCACATTTTTGTTGTGTCTAAGTACTACTGGTTTCAGTAGCAAGTGCCAGCATCAGTTCATCTTATTATCAAACATTTCTGTGCAAAATAAAAGCTGACCACTGTGGCCTAGCGGTTCTAGGCACTTCAGTCCAGAACCGTGCTGCTGCTATGGTCGCGGGTTCGAATCCTGCCTCAGGCAGGGATGTCCTTAGGTTAGTTAGGTTTAAGTAGTTCTAAGTCTGGGGGACTGAAGACCTCAGATGTTAAGTCCCATAGTGCTTAGAGCCATTTGAACCATTTTGCAAAATAAAAAGCTTCTGTACAACTGCAAACTAGACATACCATTTTCAGGGTGCAGTTCACATCTATTGAAAGCACAACAGTGACCTTTACTTTTAGTAGATAAGACACCTACTGAAGTAAGTGACTTGATGACTGCACACAAGAAGTTGTCATTTATTCCATATGTAGCTACCATGCAGACTCATATTTTGTATTAGTTTGTCCTTACTCTTCCAAAAGGTTAAACCTTGTCTCTGCAGCCACAGCTTCCTCTCTTCAGCAGTTGTCTTCATCTCCATGTGTGAAGAAAATCCCATTCATTGATCATATTGTTTAAGTAGGATGTTCTCAGTCATCCCCTTGTTTTCTTACCTACGATCTTGCCTTCAGAAATGTTTTTTAAAAGATTATCGTCTCCAGTTAAGTGTCCAGTGTATTTTGCTTTGCCCTGGCCTATAACTTTCAGTGGTTCTTTCTTCTCTCCTATTTCCTTTAATTTTTCTGTCAATGCAGATAGTTCTTGTACTTCTCCTCCAGAACCACATTTCAGCAGGTCTGAGGCGAGCTTCCTTGGGCTTTTCTAATGTACAGATTTTGCATCTGTGTGTCAGAACACTCCACACAAAGGTCTTTACAAATATTTTCTTAATGTGGAAGCTGATATGTTTATTCAGTTGCAGCTTCTTCTTATTTTGGAAGGAACTCTTCACCTGTGCTATTCTTTTCTTGAATGCCTTGAAATATTGATTGTTTTCTTGCAAAATGCTACTGAGATATTGAATTTCAGTTCCTTTCTTGAGTTGCTCATTGCCTGTTCTTGTGTCAGTCCTACCTCCTCCTCCTTTCTTGTCTGTAGCCATAACTTTTGTCTTCTTTGTATTCATTTTTAGCTTTAGTTTTACCACTTCTTGATTTAAGGCCTGAAACATTTTATTTAGTTCCTACTCTGATTTACTATTGCGATGTCGTCAATCTGCAGTGTATATGCATGCAATTAAGTTTCCATATCGACATCATGCTCCAAAAACCACCTAACTGTGTGTGGCAGGGGGTACGTCTCATGCCACCAACTGATCCCCTCTGCCTTGTTCCACTTGTGAACAGTGCTTGGGAAGAATGACTGTCAGTACACTTCTGTATTATCTCTAACTTCTCAAATTTTCTTCTCGTGATCATTTCGTGAATTGTATATGAGAGAAACTATTATGTTGTCAGACTCTTCTCGGAAACTACTCTCTCGAAATTTGGGTAGTAAATCTTTCCGTGATGCACAACTGCTCTCTTATGGCATCTACCACTGGAGTTGCTGAGCATCTCTGTAATGATCTCACAGTGACTAAATGATCCTGTGACAAAACACTCCGCACTTCATTGGATCTTCTTTCTCTCTTCTGTCAGTCTTACTGGGTAAGGACACAGGGGTAATTTACATTCACTTAAGATTCTTCCTGTGAATCTTAGTCTGGCATCTGCTTTTCTATTGCTGTTTTATGTGGTCATTCCACTTTAAGGTTGCTCTGGATAGTTACTTCTAGATATTTTATGGTAGATTCTGTTTCCAGCAATTTGTCATTAATAGTGTAGTTGTACAGTATTGGATTTCTTTTCCTGTGTGTGTGTGTGTGTGTGTGTGTGTGTGTGTGTGTGTGATATGTTACATTTATTTATGTGCAGGGTCAACTGCCAGAGCCTACATCATTCACCAATCCTCTGCAGGTCATTGTGCAAATTGATACTGTCTTCTGTTATTGCTACTTTCTGATGGACAAGTGTAGTACCTGTGAACAATATTAAGGAGCCTCTGACACTTTCTACTGGATCATTTATATACATTGTAAATGTAATGGTCCTATCACATTTCCATGGCGTATTCCAGAAATTACCTTTTGATTCTGGTCATCTTTTCTTTGTTGTTGTTATTACTTCCTTGATGAACATATTAAGGAAGTAAGGTGATAGAAGGCACCCGTCTCTCACTGCCCTTCTGGTTTTCCTTCTTTCATATCCGGTTCAGTACTCTGACTTTAGTATATACTCAAAATTAATCATCTGTCCTGCCACTTTGGACATTACTTTAAGGAATGATGATATAATGGTAATCTGTTTATTAAACAATATTTTAACGATACACTATGCTTTCTGATCATATAGTGGTTTGATGATGGAATTTGATACTGAAATTAGTAATCATTAGACAAAATAAAAGTGAAGCTATAATAAAAGAAAGTAATATTTTGGATCATGTCAGTTGTTGTTCCAAACAACAGCACGTCAGGAATAGGTTCAAATGGCTCTGAGCACTATGCGACTTAACTTCTGAGGTCATCAGTCGCCTAGAATTTAGAACTAATTAAACCTAACTAACCTAAGGACATCACACACATCCATGCCCGAGGCAGGATTCGAACCTGCGAACGTAGCGGTCATTCGGTTCCAGACTGTAGCGCCTAGAACCACACGGCCACTCTGGCTGTCCAGGAATAGGTACTAAATTATTTGTCCGCTGATGACCTCACAGCTTAGAACACTAAAACACAAATGTTAATTGTTTGTTATGTCCCCTGGTAGAGTTTACAGCTGTTTACAGTTCACGATTGGTTGTTGGAGATTGGACATTACTCACATAGTGTATTTAGTGCACAGTGCAGAAAAAGGCAGTGTCCAGAAAAGTAAACAAGTGTAAAGGCAAAAGTTTCATGACAGGATGTTGTGTCACCATACTTGGAAGACAATTATAGCCAAAGACAGAAATTTAAAAGAAACTGGCTCACTTGAGCTGCGGAGACCTAGTCGAGGATTCTCAGTAGATAATTGTTAGCACAGTAGAATTTATAAAGAGACAATGTCAGTTCGTGTCAGGGAAGGTTGATTGGTAAGTATCTATCAGCTTTCTCGTAAAACTCACAATTTGAAGAATACACATCAAGGAAAAGGTAGAAGTCCAACAGTGTCAAATCTAGACAATAATATCGATCATGCAACAGTTTTGCAAAATCCCCAGTTGTACTTACTTTACTTACTTACTTACTTACTAACTTACTCAGATTTGCTGTGTACCATACAAGGAACTGGTTTCCACTAGTTCACTTGATCAGCTGCCAAGTTCTCACCTTCCTTCAAGTTTGTGTCCATGGATTGAAGATTCATTGCAAAAGTTCCAGGTGTTAAAAGGTCTTCCTGTACATCTGTATCTGTCCATTGATTTCAACAACAGTGTTGATTTTGGGATTCTTCCACCTTACATGCGTAGAACATAACCTGCAATCTTCAGTCTTCTTTCAACAATAATTTTGTGCAGGCTGTGTAGACCTCTTATTCTCAGCACTTCATCGTTTGTAACTTGGTTGGGTTAACATCTTCAGAATTCATCTCTAGCATTGTTGGTGAAAAACATGGAGACTGTGTGCTGATTTTACTGACATTTTCCAAGTCTCACACATATAAACGATAAAGGAGTGCAGTCAAAGCTTTGTTGGCATATTACAGACCTAATTGCCATATGGACTGATTTTCCAGTTCTGCTGGTGATTTCTGCATCTGTGACCTCATTATTACATATAAAGCTACCGAGATATGGCAATCTGTCAACATCTTGTATTATCTTCTATTGCACTGTAATCGGGGAAGAGACGAGTAATTTCCACTTACTTTGCACATTCTGTTTACCTTATCCCTATTAATTTTCAGCATTTTCAGCATTTAATGAGAAAGCATATAAAAATTAACTTGATGCCTTCCAAGGAGACGGTCTCTACTTAGTCTCTACTCCTTCAAGCCTGACTTTGTAAGTGTAGACCAGACATGGCTTAAATTCAGAGAAATAGTATCGACATCAATTAAGAGATATATACCAAATAAATTGAAAGGATACCAAATAAATTAAAAGGGTGGTGCACAAAATATGTCAAAACTCAGCTGCAGAAGCAATGAAAAAAAGCATGTCAAAATTTAAAAGAATGCAAAATCTCCAAGATTAGCGATGTTTTACTGAAGCTCGAAACTTAGAGTGGGTTTCAGTGCAAGATGTGTTTAATAGTTCCCATAGTGAAACTTCGTTTTGAAATCTGGAAGAAAATCCAAAGAGGTTCTGGTTGCATGTGTAGTACACCAATGGCAAGACACAACCAATACCTTCACTGCGGAATAGCTGTGGTAATATTACTGATGACAGTGCTACTAAAGCAGGGTTACTAAACACGGATTTCTGAAATTTCTTCACCAAAGACAACAAAGTTATTATTGCAGTATTCAAATCAAGAACAACTGCAACTGTGAGTAACTTAGTAGTAGCTCTCCTCAGTGTCATAAAGCAGTTGTGTTTCTTTCAGAGAATGCTGATACAATAGCTCCATTAGAAATCATATATAGCCCTGGAGATTCTAAAAGGTATCAGATAGATTATATAATGGTAGGACAGAGATTTAGGAACCAGGTTTTAAATTGTAAGACATTTCCAGGGGCAGATGTGGACTCTGACCACAATCTATTGGTTATGACCTGTAGATTAAAACTGAAGAAACTGCAAAAAGGTGGGAATTTAAGGAGATGGGACCTGGATAAACTGAAAGAATCAGAGGTTGTACAGAGTTTCAGGGAGAGCATAAGGGAACAATTGACAGGAATGGGGGAAAGAAATGCAGTAGAAGAAGAATGGGTAGCTTTGATGGATGAAGTAGTGAAGGCAGCAGAGGATCAAGTACGTAAAAAGACGAGGGCTAGTAGAAATCCTTGGGTAACAGAAGAAATATTGAATTTAATTGATGAAAGGAGAAAATATAAAAATGCAGTAAATGAAGCAGGCAAAAAGGAATACAAATGTCTCAAAAATGAGATCGACAGGAAGTGCAAAATGGCTAAGCAGGGAGGGCTAGAGGACAAATGTAGGGATGTAGAGGCTTATCTCACTAGGGGTAAGATAGGTACTGCCTACAGGAAAATTAGAGAGACCTTTGGAGATAAGAGAACCACTTGCATGAACATCAAGAGCTCAGATGGAAACCCAGTTCTAAGCAAAGAAGGGAAAGCAGAAAGGTGGAAGGAGTATATAGAGGGTCTATACAAGGGCGATACACTTGAGGACAATATTATGGAAATGGAAGAGGATGTAGATGAAGATGAAATGGGAGATACAATACTGCGTGAAGAGTTTGACAGAGCACTGAAAGACCTGAGTCGAAACAAGGCCCCTGGAGTAGACAACATTCCATTGGAACTACTGACGGCCTTGGGAGAGCCAGTCCAGACAAAACTCTACCATCTGGTGAGCAAGATGTATGAAACAGGCGAAATACCATCAGACTTCAAGAAGAATATAATAATTCCAATCCCAAAGAAAGCAGGTGTTGACAGATGTGAAAATTACCGAACAATCAGTTTAATAAGCCACAGCTGCAAAATACTAACACGAATTCTTTACAGACGAATGGAAAAACTAGTAGAAGCCGACCTCAGGGAAGATCAGTTTGGATTCCGTAGAAATACTGGAACATGTGAGGCATTACTGACCTTACGACTTATCTTGGAAGAAAGATTAAGGAAAGGCAAACCTACGTTTCTAGCATTTGTAGACTTAGGGAAATCTTTTAACAATGTTGACTGGAATACTCTCTTTCAAATTCTAAAGGTGGCAGGGGTAAAATACAGGGAGCGAAAGGCTATTTACAATTTGTACAGAAACCAAATGGCAGTTATAAGAGTCGAGGGACATGAAAGGGAAGCAGTGGTTGGGAAGGGAGTAAGACAGGGTTATAGCCTCTCCCCGATGATATTCAATCTGTATATTGAGCAAGCAGTAAAAGAAACAAAAGAAAAATTCGGAGTAGGTATTAAAATCCATGGAGAAGAAATAAAAACATTGAGGTTCGCCGATGACATTGTAATTCTGTCAGAGACAGCAAAGGACTTGGAAGAGCAGATGAACGGAATGGATGGTGTCTTGAAGGGAGGATATAAGATGAACATCAACAAAAGCAAAACGAGTGTAATGGAATGTAGTCGAATGAAGTAAGGTGATGCTGAGGGAATTAGGTTAGGAAATGAGACACTTAAAGTAGTAAAGGAGTTTTGCTATTTGGGGAGCAAAATAACTGATGTTGGTCGAAGTAGAGAGGATATAAAATGTAGACTGGCAATGGCAAGGAAAGCGTCTCTGAAGAAGAGAAATTTGTTAACATCGAGCATAGATGTAAGTGTCAGGAAGTCATTTCTGAAAGTATTTGTATGGAGTGTAGCCATGTATGGAAGTGAAACATGGATGGTAAATAGTTTGGACAAGAAGAGAATAGAAGCTTTCGAAATGTGGTGCTACAGAAGAATGCTAAAGATTAGATGGGTAGATCACATAACTAATGAGGAAGTATTGAATAGGATTGGGGAGAAAAGAAGTTTGTGGCACAACTTGACCAGAAGAAGGGATCGGTTGGTAGGACATGTTCTGAGGCATCAAGGGATCACCAATTTAGTATTGGAGGGCAGCGTGGAGGGTAAAAATAGTAGGGGGAGACCAAGAGATGAATACACTAAGCAGATTCAGAAGGATGTAGGTTGCAGTAGGTACTGGGAGATGAAGAAGCTTGCACTGGATAGAGTAGCATGGAGAGCTGCATCAAACCAGTCTCAGGACTGAAGACCACAACAACAACAACATATAGCCACTCATTTGATAAAGATCCATACCTAGAGACTGAAAAGTTGCTCAGGTCACACCAATGCTCAAGGAAGAAAAGAGGAGTAATCTACTAAATAACAGACTCATATCACTAATGTTGATTTGCATTAGGATTTTGGAACATATATTGTGTTTGAATATTATGAATTATCTCAAAGATAATGATTCATTGATAAATAGCCAAGATAGATTCAGAAATATTGACCTTTTAAAACACAGCTAGCTCTTTAGTCACACAAAGTAATAAGTGCTGTCGACTGGGGCTCTCAAATTGATTCCATATTTGTAGATTTCCAAAAGACTTTTTGAAACAGTTCCTCACAAGTATTTTCTAATCATATTGTGTGCCTATGGTGTATTGTCTCAGTTGTGCAACTGGATGTGTGGTTTCCTGTCAGAAAGGTCACAGTTCATAGTAATTGATGGAAAATCGTCAAGTAAAACAAAAGTGATATCTGACATTCCTCAAGGAAGTGTTATAGACCACCTGCTGTTGCCGATCTACATTAACAATTTAAGAGAGAATCTGAGCAGTCCTCTTAGATGATGCTATCATTTACAGTCTTGCATATCATTTACTGTCTTGTAAAGTGATCAGATGATCAAAACGACTGCAAAATGATTTAGGCTACCTATCCATATGATGCAAAAAGTGGTAACTGACCTTAAATAATAAAAATTGTTATGTCATCCGCATGAGTAGTAGAAGGCATCTACTAAATTTTGGTTACATGATAATTCACGCAGATCTAAAGGCTGTGAAGTCTATTGAATACTTAGGAATTACATTTACAAATAACTTAAATTGGAATGCTCACATAGATAACGCGGTGGGAAAGCAAACAAAAGACTGTGATTTAATAGTAAAACATTTAGAAGGTTAGGATTACTAAAGAGACTATCTACAACTATACTTGTCTGTCCTCTTTTGGAGTATTCTGCATGGTGTGAGATCCTTACCAGATAGGACTGACAAAGGACATCATTTAAAAGTTCAAAGAAGGGCAGCTCATTTTGTATTATTGGGAAACAGGAAAGTGCATGCCACAGATATCGCATGTGAATTGGGGTGGCAGTCATTAAAGCAAAAGCATTTTGCTGGAGCAGGTTCTTAAAATTTCAATCATCAATTTTCTCCTCCGAATGTGAAAATATTTTGTTAGAGCCCTCTTACATAGGGAGAAATGATCATTGTAATAAAATAAGAGAAATCAGAGCTTGTACGGAAATATTGAAGTGTTTGGTTTTCCTCAAATGCTGTAGGGGAGTGGAATGGTAGATAAATAGGTTGAGGGTGGTTCTCTGAACCCTCTGCCAGCAATTAATTGTGAATTACAGACTAGTCATGCAGATATAGATTATGTAGATAGGCTTTCAATATTGTGCACTGATTCTCTAATTTTATACATTGCTCAAATACTTTCGTGGCGCTTTGGAGTGACCCCTTCAAAATAACACTTTACCAGTCTTCTTAATATGTATTTTGGTAACCAGGTTGATAAGAAGTTACAATAATACTCTCTTATTACTCCCCAGTTTTGGGTTTTATTAATGAACAAAATCGCCGCAGTGTTCCATAACAATTACGGGCTGAAGTTTCCTGCTGATGGAACCAATATGATTTTCTGTGTTTCTGAGCATACAGGTTGTGTATGCTGTTTGGAGCCTGTTGTATGCTGAATCAAATGTTTTTATTGTTGTGATCTTCCATCTGAAGATTGGTTTCATGGAGTTGCCCATGCTAGCTTATCCTCTGTGACCCTCTTCACCTCTGGGTAACTGCTGCAGCGTACAATAACTTGAACTTGCTTACTGCAGTCAGTTTTTGGTCTCCTACAGTTGTTACCCCCATTATATTCACAGATGACCACATATTGTGGAAATTGCATATTGTAATGTAGGATGCAACAATAAGGTACAGAAAGTTTCTGTTGAAAATTACGAATTATTTAGGAATAAAGGAGATGGCTCACCAAAAGGCAGAAGCACTGTCTCATCGATAGGCACACGAACAAAAGGTATGTAGAATGAGATTTTCACCGTGCAGTGGAGTGTGCACTGATATGAAACTTCCTGGCAGATTAAAAGTGTGTGCCGGACCAAGAGTCAAACTTGGGACCTTTGCCTTTCGTGGGCAAGTGCTGAGCTATCCTTGCACGACTCACGACCCATCCTCACAGCTTTACTTCCACCAGTACCTCGTCTTCTACCTTCCAAACTAAAAGGTACGTTACTTGGCGAGCTTCCAGAATGCACTTTCTTTTTCTAGCTGTAGGGAAAACATGTGCGCGCGCCCACACACACACACACACACACACACACACACACACACACACTCTCTCTCTCTCACATGCGCATGCATGTCTCCTTATGCTGTGGTCGCTCAACTGCCAGCTCTTTACTGGCCCATGGTGAGTGTTCTGGAGTGAGGTGGGGCTTTAGAGTGGGGTAGGATGGGGTGGGTTGAGGCAATGTGAGAGATGGAGAGAGAGATGGGAGGGGTTTGGAGGGAAGCATTTAGTGGCTCGTGGGAGAGTGGGGAGCCATCTGTGGGCTAGCTAGGGGTGCAGGTAGAGGGGTCAGGTGCCAGACAGCTGGGCACTCATAGACTAGGGTGTGACGTGAGATAACAGCACACAACTAGCTGATTTGCGAGGGGGGGAGAGAGGGGTGTGTGTGTGTGGGGGGGGGGGGGGGGGGCTGGGAGTTAACTTGGATTTAGGCCAGGAAGCAAAGGATGTGCTGTAAGTATGGCTATGAAAGTTGAGTATTCTTAAATAAGATCAGCTGGTGCCAATGTATTGGAAAGTAACTGGCACACAAAGTGCAATTGTGGCTCCTTTTTCTTTAAAAGTTTTAAATAGTCTGCAGAGCAAATTGAATTAGGAGGATCAGGCATTTGTGTGGGTCTAGGAAAGTAAATTGTAGAGCCAGATAAAAGGCGCACAAGACAGGAGGGGTACTACTACTCATCACTGCTGTATCGTGCTACTAGTACATGTCAGTGTGAGTGCACCGAGAGTGGTGTTGCCGTACATGCGTCTTTAAATTGGTCACCGACTGATCATTGCAGGCTGGCTGCTGGAGGCCGTCTCTGGGAGCCAAGCGTGCCGTGCGGTCCCTGCCGTGCCATCTGCCGGTGACTCGCACATATATTAGTGTGGAACAGTGCTGACTGACTCTCTGTGTGATTCTAGTTTGTAATGTGCACATCAGTGTTCTGTGTCTTGTTGAGTCCTTAGAGGCATATTGTTCGGAGGTTATTATTAAAGCCATATTTGTGCGACTTGGATCACACTTCAGTATTTATTTATTTATTTATTTCTTGTTCCATTTATCCAGTTAGTGAGTCAATCACAAGGATATGGAACGTGTCAAATTGTACAGGTTTCAATTTAAACTATACAAGGGCAATTCAATGGCAAATTGTACATAGTTTAAGTAAGACATACTATAAATACAGTAACAGATACAATATCAGCTAGATAACATAACAACCATTTGACAGAAAAAGGAGTTTCAAATAAAGGTTAAAGGCAAGAGCACAAAGTCAAATCAGATATTAGGCCTACAAAAGTAAATACATGTACAGCCAATCTGTTGTTACAAAAAGTGTGCTAATTCCCAAATGCACAATAAAATCAATTGAACTACTTCTAGACACAATAAGTTTAGTGATGGTATACATTTTCTTTCAGGTATTCATCCACAGTATAATAAGATTTCTCTGTCAGGTAATCTTTGAGAACTCGTTTAAATTTTGGCAGTTCTGTATGAACACATTTGATATGTAGTGGTAGAGCATTGAACAGCTTAATGCTGGAGTAGTAAACTCCTTTTTGTACCAGAGTGAGACGTTTCATTTCTAAATGTAGATTGTTTTTCTTTCTGGTGTTATAACCATGGAATTTACTGTTGTCTTGGTAGATGGAATAATTTTTGCACACAAAGGTCAGCAAGGAAAAAATATACTGTGAGGCAGTTGTTAGGATACCTATCTTCCGAAACAAGTGCCTGCAAGAGTGTCTTTGATTAACCCCACACGTTATTCTGATTGCTTTTTTTTTGGATGGTGAAAACTTGTTTTGCAAGTGGTTGGTTCCCCCAGAATATGATAGCATATGACATCAATGAGTGGAAGTAGCCAAAGTAGGCAACCTTAATAGTGTCAACTTCAGCCACTGAAGAAATTACCCGTAGTGAAAATGTTGCCGAGCTAAGTTTTTTACATAGATGAAGAATGTGAACTGACCAATTACATTTACTGTCTATGTAAGCACCCAGGAATTTTGTTTCTTCAACTTTCTGTATTGGTTGATCTCTACATTTTATGTCAATTTCATTGGGATTACTTTGTGATGTATGGAACCTCATATAATGAGTTTTATCTGCATTGAGTGAGAGACCATTTGAGGACAAACAATTTAAGATGTCATTAAAAACAGTAGTTGTAGTTTTTTCAAGATCATGATCAGTCAAATCGTCAATTAGAATTGTGGTATCATCGGCAAACAGGGTAAATTTGCTGTTTGTCTCAGAACAAAGAGGAAGATCATTAATAAAGATGAGGAAAATCAGTGGGCCCAAAACGGAGCCTTGAGGCACACCACACGTTATCATGCCCCATTCAGACGAGGCAGGTTCTCCAGAAGAGCCATTTAGCATTACAGTCGGCTTCTGATCCTGTAGATATGATTGTAGCCACAAGCCAACAGTACCACCTAAACCATAGTATTCTGCCTTTTTCCAAAGAATTTGGTGGTTTACACAGTCAAAGGCTTTCGTAAGATCGCAAAAAATATCCACTGGAGACATTTTTTTGTTAATGGCTTCCAAAACTTGGTTGCTGAAAGAGAATATTGCCTGTTCAGTACAAAGACCGGCACGAAAACCAAACTGATTTTTGCTTAAGATACTATGGAATTTGAGATGGTCTACAATCCTCCTGTGCATGAGTTTTTCTAGAATTTTCGAGAAGGTAGTTAATAGGGATATTGGGCGATAGTTTGTAACAATGCTTTTATCCCCTTTTTTAAAGAGAGGAATCACTACAGCCAACTTAAGTCTGTCAGGGACAATCCCATCTTGTAGGGATGCATTGTATATGTTGCATAAGGCGGGACTAACAAATTTATAACAGTGTTTCAGTATTTTACTAGAAATATTGTCCACACCAGCAGAATTTTTGTTTTTTAATGATCTAATTACTCTTATGACTTCGCTTACAGTAAATGGAGATAAGGATAACTGTGGGATTCTGTTGCTAATAGCTTTCTGTAGGAGGGACAATGATTCTTCCATAGAACCATTACAGCTTGTCTTCTCTGCTGCTCTCAAAAAGTGGTTATTAAATATTTCTGCAACCAACTCAGGTTTCTTTATGATACTGTCCCCTGTTTTAATCTCTACCTGAGACATGTTCCCTGTTGTCCTGCCAGTTTCCCTCTTTATTACATTCCTTATAGTTTTAATTTTATTTTCTGAGCTTTCAATTTCTGATTTTATGTACATACTTTTACATTTATTTATAACCTTCTTGAGAATGCTGCAGTAAAGTTTGTAGTGTTGTCATTTCTTTGGATCATTACAAGTCCTGAGAGAACTGTATAACATCCTTTTTGTTCTACAAGATGTTGTTATCCCTGTAGTGATCCAAGACTTCTTGGCATTGCCTATATGACTATTTCTAACTACTTTTTTTGGGAAAGATGGACTCAAATACAGACATGAATTCATTTAAAAATGAATTGTACTTTTTGTTTACATCTGTTTCCCTATCAACTCGGCTCCAGTCTATCTCTTTTAGGCTATCACTGAATTTTTTAAGGCCCTGTTCATTTATTATCCTAAAAGATTTCCAAGAATGCTCGGAACTGTTGCACACACTGATGTAATTGAGCCTAAGCAATTGACCACCATGATCAGAAAGGCCAAGGATTGGATGTACAGTGATCTCATTCCATGTAGACTTATCTATAAATATATTATCTATCAGACTTTTACTGTTAACAGCAACCCTAGTTGGGAAATCTACTATTGTCATCAGGTTATAAGACTCCATTAAATGTACTAAATCAGCTTTACTATTGCTCTCATTTAGGAAATCAACATTAAAGTCACCAGTAATTATCAAGTTCTTGGACTTTGAGTACAGTATGGATAATAAAGAATCTAAGTGCTTAAGAAATACATTCAAAATTCCCTGAGGGAGATCTATACAGTGCTAACACTACAGCCGTGAAGTCATTTACAGTAATCTCAACACCACATACTTCAATTTGTCGCTCTATACAATGGCTCTTTAAATCTAATGCATTGTAAAATATGTTGTTTTTTACATAAATTACCACTCCACCTTTTTCCATGATGGTTCTTGAGTAATGCACTGCCTGACACACAGTATTACTTGGTTAGTACATCACCACAAACATATGGACCGGGACTGTACATGCTTTGACAGTTTGCTACGTCTCTCTCTTCTAGGACTGACATGGTAGCTGCCTTGCATTTCTTAATGACTCTGACCTTGTCAACCACAAACCGAATCTTAGTACAGTCATGATTTCCCTGAAGAGATTACATGACAGCAGAGACTTGTAAAATTGTGTTACCCATTTCTCTAGCCAGTGAAGATTCATTCTATACCTTCAGATACAGTGTCATTTAGGAGTAGAACAGCAAGAAATACGTAGCTCCTCTAACAGTAATGACAGTTTATCACCTCCCAACACTACATGTGCCAATGTTTCAGTGCATTTTTGAATATGTTTGTTAACAGATTCATCAACACAAGAAAAATTTATGATCTCAGTAGCATCTTATTTCTTAACTCATACTTTACTATTCATCAGAATCTTCATCTCTGCTCTTTGATTCGTCAGAGCTCCCTGCTGTACTTTGTTTTATTTCATAGTCAGAATTAGTTGAAATACCACCTACCGTATTTACCCAAATCTAAGCCGCACTCAAACCTGAAAAATGAGACTCGAAATAAAGGAAAGAAAAAAAAAAATTCCCGAATCTAAGCCACACCTGAAATTTGAGACTCGGAAGTTCAAGGGGAGAGAAAAGTTTTAGGCCGCACCTCCAAATCGAAACAAAGTCGGTCCATTGTAATATGAGACACAATTTAGGTCGAATGAATGACGATACAGCTACAGTAGTTTGGTTCGAGTCGTAAGCTTAGCAGTTAAGCTTTACCAGGTAGCCTTTGCTATGCATCAGGCGCTCCATCCGTATTTATACTGGTACCCTTCCTTTTTCACGTGCTTCGTCTGGTTTGAATCGATTGCTTATTTTCCTTTGATCTGATAAGTGCCGTTTTCCTTGTTATAGGCGTTTATGTCACTCTAAGCTGAAAATGCATTACTGTACTGTGTCATGCATTGTTTGTCGCATTCTGATAGTGCGTGTTTGCGGCCTGTCGTCACTCGTGGCATGGCTTGCTTTTGTGCACGCTACCGCTGCCTACAATTAAAAAAAAAAAAAAAAAAAAAAAAAGAGAGAGAGAGAAATCATCTCATTAGCGAAACAATGGCAAGAGACTACTATTTGTTGTTGTTCCTTACACTGCTGCTTTCTTTGATAATGATCAACAAGAACCAAATAATAGACTGCGTATGATAGAACATGTTCTGAACGAGAGTTAGGTGAAAATTTTTCTCCATTTGAAAATCTTTGGGGCCGCTTCTTTAGTACATCAAATTCTGCACAGAAATTAGAGTCATCTTGGATATAAAAATCTAGTCAGTTGCCGTGCTTCATTTCTGACTGTATCACTATTAGGCATAAGAATAATATGAATATAAACATGACACGATACGTATACTCTTCCGCGTTTGCTGTTGTCTCACTCTAGTTTCGTAGTTTATTAGGCAGACAGGATTTAAATAAGATAGCAGCAAACACGAAAGAATACGTGGCAAAATGTTTATATTCGTATTACTCTTATGATGAAGAGAATACTGCATGTGATTCACATTTCATCAGGTTCCTATTAGCAACCGTCTCTTCTCACAGGTAGGAAAAAATTCAGAACATTGAGTTGGCCATATTGACAAACATCCCAAACAGTCTTGCCGGTCGGATTTTCGTAATACATTGAAGTTCTGCTACATTCGAAGATGAACAATACGGAATTTGTATTTACTTCGTTGGATAATGTATGAAAATTGTCTTCCACCTTTTTTTTTTAATTTATTTACTGACGCAGAGGTTTTGGCGCCAGTATTTATCTTTGTGCCCACGAAGCATGCCTGTGTAGCGCTACATATATTCGACGGCAGAAATTAGTTGTTTCAGCACCTACCGACATTTTTCAGAACTTCCACTTGCTTTGCACTCGATTCCAAGCCGCATGCGGTTTTTTGGATTACAAAAACCAGAAAAAAAGTGCGGCTTAGATTTGAGTAAATACGGTACATCCTCTCCTTTGGATTCAACTTCTTAAGTATTATATTTCAAGTCAACACCTGCTAATCTGTGAGACCGAAATGATGAGCCATACTACTCTATTTCACTGTACCTGTATGTTTCATTTGTATAACATTTTATTCCATCATAGATGCTGAACTTATAGTTTCATATATGCATTGCAGCAGCAGACACAATAAAAGTAGCAATCAGCAGTGCTTAGTTTGTTGAATGGGTAAAAAATATGCCATTGTCCCAGTTCCACATATCCCCAAAATTTGATTCTGCCAAATTCTGTACTCTCTGAAATCGAATGTTTAATCCAAAGATGAAAGTGAACAAGTTTGATGCAGTATTGCTAATATTGTTTATTACTCATCTTGCTGAATGAAGTGCATACCGTATCCTTTCTGAAAGGTTTGCAGAAGTAATGCACATACCAGTTTTCTAAAAACTTACATTGAGATTGTGCTCTCCTTCCTCTTGTACAAATTAGTAGAGCCCTTCGGATTACTCCACAATATGCCTCTTGGCAAGGTGGTAACAACAGTATTATGAAAAGGATTGATTGGCACTCACTGTATAGTGTAGATGTGTTGCTGGCAGGGGGGGGGGGGGGGGGGGGAAAGGAACACCACCTATTATTAAACACGTAAGCTTTTGGTGCAAACCCCCCCCCCCCCCCCCTCTTCCCTCACACACACACACACACACACACACACACACACACACACGCACACACACACGCACACGAACACACATGTGCGCAAATGCAGATCACACATACATGACCACTGTCTCCGGCTGCTAGGGCCAGACTGGGAGCAACTGTGCATCATGGGAGAAACAACGGTCGTGTGTGTGTGTGTGTGTGTGTGTGTGTGTGTGTGTGTGTGTGTGTGTGTGTGTGTGTTTTGTCCACTTTGGAAGAAGACTTTCTGATGGAAAGCTTACGTGTTTAGTAGTCTTTTTGTTGTGCTTGTCTGTGACCTAACATCTCCTGTATACAGTGAATAGCAATGTATCTTTTTTATAATATGGTCATTACTCCAGCCTAGATTTCTATTGTTTGTTTCCTTTTAAGACCTTATAAAGACAGTTACTGACAATTTCTTTTTTCTTATTGGAGAAAAGTAAAACCATATAGGGGCCAGACGTAGATTGTAAATGAATATGGAATAGAGTATTTTTATTCTCCCTGTATGCAGTGTCAATAACGTCACCTCACACACTTCATTTCTGGCAGCACCTCCTTCTCAACACATGACTGTCCCCCACCACCTCACCATAGTCTTCAAGTTATATCCTATAGCACTTCTGGGTGGACAAATAGATGAAGGATGTAGTTTAAAACAGTATAACTAAACTTAAAAGTCAAACTGCCCTTTTATAGAGACTGCCATCATTATTTAAACATACTAAACAACATCAAAACAGTCAAAAGAAATTTTTTTTCAAAAGAGCGGAAAATTGTAGTGAAATTCATGAGAGGATTGTTTTAAATTGTTATATCTTAAATCAATGAGTATGCCAGCATTTCCCAGGATTTTCTGGCTTAATTAAGACTAGGTCATGCCACCACAGTGGTCAGACAGTGGACTTGACTTCCAGAGGACAACGGACCCGAATCCCATCGGGCCATCAAAATTTGGGTTTTCCTTGATTTCCCTAAATGATTTAAGACAAATGCTGGGATGGTTCCTTTGAAAAAGATGACATTCGGCTGAGGAAGCTAATTTCTGTGGCATGTCTGATGACACAGTGCTGGTGGAAGCACGAGTATTTCAGAGCACACCATTCATTGCACATTGTTAAACATAGGGCTCTGCTGCAGACAACCCCTGTATGTTCCCATGTTGACAACACAGTTGAATTACAATTTCTGTGGCTCAGGAGCATTGAGATTGGGCAGTGAATCAATAGAAATGTGTCATCTGGTTGAATCATTCGAGTTTCGCATTACACCTACTTGATGGTTTTGTGCACATACACTGTCAACAGAGTGAATTGGTGCTTGAAAGGTGCACTTTGCTACAGACTTAGGCCAGTGGGAGCAATATTATGCTATGGAGGACATTCACCTGGTCTTCTATGGGTCCTGTGGTAGTAACTGAAGGCTCCATAACAGCTTTGTTCTGTGTGAACATTATTGTGCACTGTCCGCACCCTGTCCCTAATGAAGGTGACATGTTTCAACAATATGACTTTCAGTGTCACGAGGCCAGAATCAAATTCACCCCTTCTGAATCTGATGGAATACATCTGCGATGCTATCAGATACCAGTTCTGCACCCAGAAACCACTGATCTCCAATTTATGGGAATTACATGACCTGTGCTTAGACATGCGGTGCTGCATAATGCTGGGAACATACCTCACATAATGCTGGGAACATACCTGAAATTTGTTGAACTTGTCCCACACAAAATCACTGCTGTATTGTGTTCCAACAGTGGACAAACACATTATCAAACAGGAGGTCATAGTGTTTTGTCTCATCAGTTTATATATTCAATGCTTGAATGAAAGGTGTGCTCTTTTCCTTTTTTCTGCCATTGCGTGTATGTGTAAAGCAGGATGTTCTACCATTTGGGCATGTTTATATGATGGCTGTCAGCATTACCACCTGCACAGATACTAAATGCTCCTTTTGTGAAGACCTTTTATCTTGAGAACACTTTCAACTTTGTTTCACAAATGGCAGCACAGTTTCATGTAATTGTTAAAATAATACTTTCAGCAAAAGATGTGTGCATTGGAGTGGGGAAAAAGATTGGAGATGTATGTAGTTTAATTTTCATAAATTGTTAAGAAGGTTAACAGCTTGGCATGCTAAGATAAATTCAGACATTCTCTAAAAAGAGAGAAAAAGATTAATTTAACAGAATCAGTGAGGTATACAAATATAACAACAGACTTGTAGAACCATTATTTTGTAGGTTAGATTAGATTAGATTCAGCTTTTGTTCCAAGACCCAAAACATGAGACGATTCTCATGGGTGAGTAACATGCCAGAAAGTATAACATAAAAAATATAAAACATTTGAATACCCTGATCATTTGTCAGGAGATTGTCAAACTAGGTGAATACAATACAAACTGGAACAGCTAATATTTTCAGAATTGATACGCTGTCAGACTGAAACATTGTTATGCACTATTAATAAATTTATCAAACAAAAAGTACATAATCTTGACTGTTATGACAAAGTGCTCTCAGAACTGAAATCTAACAGACATTCTTATTTAAGCTGGCCTAACAGCCACTGTTAAGATATTCATCTATTGAGTAGGATGAGTTACCTATCAAAAAGTCTTTCAAACTCTGTTTAAACCATGCTTTATCTGATACCAAGTTTTTAATGGTGTCTTTCTTCCACAGATAAATTGTGTTGTAATGCGAGGTTTTAATGAAGATGAAGTGTGCAGTTTTGTGGAGTTAACAAAAGAGAAAAATGTTGATGTAAGATTTATCGAGTACATGCCTTTCAGTGGCAACAAATGGAATGATGGGAAGATGGTCTCATTTAGTTAAATGGTCCAAATAATTAGAAAGCAGTGGCCTAATTTTGATCCTCTGCCCAATGGGCCCAATGATACCTCAAAGGTACGTGCAGTATTACATATGAACATACATTGAAAATAATTTAATGTTTATGTCTTACTACCAATCACAATAATACTTCACATCTGCTGGTGGTATGAGAGATGGACTGGTTTAGTTACATATTTCTCATCCCATTCAGTAAGTCTGTCCTGGCCTGGGTTTCTCTGCAGCTTTTCTACAACTCTCCCCATTTCCTAAACCTTGACAATCCTTTTCTTTCTTCCCTTTTCCTTCCCCTTCATTGTTTATGCCAGAAGAAGAACCCACTGGCTCCGAAAGCTTGCACATTTCCATAACTTTAAGGGGAGTTAGAAGGGGAAAACATTCTTTTCACTTTTTCGGGTTTTTACCTGATTATAAAATTTGCAGTTTTTCAAATAAAATGATATGTATATTACTTATAAACTTGCGTGGGAAGTATTTTATTTTATTTTCTAAAATATAATCTACACTAGTTGAAAATGTTAAAATTTTTACACGCATTACTTCAAGACCTAATAAAATCGGTAATTTTTTATGTACAGGGTAGTCCATTGATCGTGACCGGGCCATATATCTCACGAAATAAGTGTCAAACGAAAAAACTACAAAGAACGAAATTTGTCTAGCTCGAAGGGGGAAACCGGCTGGCGCAATGGTTGGCCTGCTATAAGGCGCTGCCATAGCTCAAACTGATATCAACTGTGTTTTTTTAAATAGGAACCCCATTTTTTATTGCATATTCATGTAATACGTAAAGAAATGTGAATGTTTTAGTTGGACCACTTTTTTCGCTTTGTGATAGATGGCGCTGTAATAGTCACAAACATACGTCTCATAATTTTAGACGAACAGTTGGTAACAGGTAGGTTTTTTAAATTAAAATACAGAATGTAGGTACATTTGAACATTTTATTTTGGTTGTTCCATATGTGATACATGTACCTTTGTGAACTTATCATTTCTGAGAACGCATGCTGTTACGGCGTGATTACCTGTGAATACCACATTAATGCAATAAATGCTCAAAATGATGTCTGTCAACCTCAATGCCTTTGGCAATACGTGTAACGACATTCCTCTCAACAGTGAGTAGTTCGCCTTCCGTAATGTTCGCACATGCATTGACAATGCACTGACGCATGTTGTCAGGCATTGTCGGTGGATCACAATAGCAAATATCCTTCAACTTTCCCCACAGAAAGAAATCCGGGGACGTCGGATCCGGTGAACGTGCGGGCCATGGTATGGTGCTTTGACGACCAATCCACCTGTCATGAAATATGCTATTCAATACTGCTTCAACCGCACGCAAACTATTTGCTGGACATCCATCACGTTGGAAGTACATCGCCATTCTGTCATGCAGTGAAACATCTAGTAGTAACATTGGTAGAACATTATGCAGGAAATCAGCATACATTGCACCATTTAGATTGCCATCGATAAAATGGGGGCCAATTATCCTTCCTCCCTTAATGCCACACCATACATTAACCTGCCTAGGTCGCTGCTGTTCCACTTGTTGCTGCCATCATAGATTTTCCGTTGCCCAATAGTGCATATTATGGCGGTTTAGGTTACCACTGTTGGTGAATGATGCCTCATCACTAAATAGAATGCATGCAAAAAATCTTTCATCGTCCTGTAATTTCTCTTGTGCCCAGTGGCAGAACTGTACATGATGTTTAAAGTCATCGCCATGCAATTCCTGGTGCATAGAAATATGGTACGGGTGCAATCGATGTTGATGTAGCATTCTAAACACCGACGTTTTTGAGATTCCCAATTCTCACACAATTTGTCTGCTACTGATGTGTGGATTAGCTGCCCCAGCAGCTAAAACACCTACTAGGGCATCATCATTTGTTGCAGGTCGTGGTTGATGTTTCACATGTGGCTGGACACTTCCTGTTTCCTTAAATAATGTAACTATCCGGCGAATGGTCTGGACACTTCAATGATATCGTCCAGGATACCAAGCAGCATACATAGCACACGCCCCTTGGGCATTTTGATCACAATAGCCATACATCAACACGATATCGACCTTTTCCGCAATTGGTAAACGGTCCATTTTAACACAGGTAATGTATCACGAAGCAAATACCGTCCGCACTGGCGGAATGTTATGTGATACCACATACTTATATGTTTGTGACTATTACAGCAGCTGGCTGGAGTGGCCGAGCAGTGCTAGGCGCTACAGTCTGGAAACGCGCGACCGCTACGGTCGCAGGTTCGATCCTGCCTCAGGCATGGATGTGTGTGATGTCCTTAGGTTAGTTAGATTTAAGTAGTTCTAAGTTCTAGGGGACTGATGACCTCAGAAGTTAAGTCCCATAGTGCTCAGAGCCATTTGAACCATTTTTGACTATTATAGCCCCATCTATCACAAAGCGAAAAAAGTGGTCCAGCTAAAACATTCATATTTCTTTACGTACTACATGAATATGTAATAAAAAATGGGGGTTCCTATTTTAAAAAAATGCAGTTGATATGAGTTTGACCCATGGCAGTGCCATCTACCAGGCCAACCATAGCGCCATCTGGTTTCTCCCTTCAAGCTAGACGAATTTCGTTCTTTGTAGTTTTTTCATTTGATGCTTATTATGTGAGATATTTGGCCCGGTCACTATCAATGGACCACCCTGTAGAAAGCTGTGGATTGCTGTGTTATAAAGGTTAAATTATGTGTTTGTATTGGTAGCACTGTCAAAAATAGTATCGTATCTTTTCATAGTATAAACATGCTTTGTATATCGAAGTGCTAACATTTTTCCGAGGAATAGTGACGAATAGACTGGTAAATCTCTCAAAAAGTATGACTCCAAAATGAAGTGTTTTTAAGAAATGTGGGTTTCATGGTAATAAATTTTTGAATAAAGAGAAACATTGTGTTCAGCATGTGGTGTGTGAAGTTACAGACAATGAAATACTCGCAAACTCATGAGTATCTAGAGAAACACCCATTAGTGCTTCGAAGATTAAAATAAAACATAGTGATAACACAGTTATCTGAAAACAAAACTCATGTAAATGGTAGGTTAGGTTATATTCTGATACATCTACACATCGTAACAGGGGTGTTATGTGAATGTGTGTGCTGTATGTATGTGGAGGGCCAGTTAGTTTACATGAAGACATTGAGGTATCAAATGGACTAGCCAGGAAACTTATCATTAATTCTGCCAGTTGGAAATATACTCATTCATTTTGGAGTTCTGATAAGTGTAAAGATAATTATTTTGAAATAAATGTTAGGTGGTTTTATGGATTGAGAGCTATTGGCAAAGGACACACTGCAGCAGAAACAATGTGTGTCGTGATGTATATGCCATGCCCACTTTGTAAAATGAACAAGTATGCAGGATTTATTGGAGCTGCTGTGAAATCCACTGCATGTGAGTCAATTAAGGGTGCTGCAAATGAAGCTGCTGAAATAAACGATGGTATGATTGACATATCAGTAGCTTTTGGGGCACTTGGTAGAAGCGCAGCTGAAGTTCTAAGAATTCTGTTGCTACAGTGACCAGTGGTGGATACTGGAAAGCTAATAGATTTCCAGATTTAACCAAACATTCTTATAAGTATAAATCAGGGAATGAAGAAGGGCATATCTGTGACAGAAATTATGTAGGACAACTAGTCGTACGGAGGCCTGTGCAGCTGTTGAAATTTATAATCGATCTGTAAACTAAAGGGGAGTGTGTTACACTAAGTTCTTAGGTTGTGCAGAATCAAATGCATATAACAGTGTAGTAGCCACTCAGCCTTATGGTGAGAAGCTTATCACAGAACTGGAATGTGTTGGTCATGCCCTCCTGGATCTGGTTCATGGTGCAATTACCGCAATGCCCAGTACTCAAACAGGTCATACAGCCATAAACATTATATCCCAGCAGCAGTTGTGGATATCATAAAACCTGTTTACAGAGACCTGGCAATCCTGAATTATTGAAGAAGTGTCTGCATTGTCAGACTCAAAATTCCAATGAGTCGTTCAGTAATCTTATAGCGTCAGTGTCGTCGTAACTGCCGTCTGCGTCACGTCTGCTGTGCAGCGAGCTATGCTGATTTAAGTATTAACTCTATTTTTCTTACTTGTAACTTCTTCTTCCGTGTGTTCTTGCTTTTAGGAAGCTTTAATTGTCGAGTGCTAGTAATAGTGTTCCATAGATTTTGTGTTTGTTTTGAATACAGTCAGAGAAAGTCCGTTTAGTCAGCCATAGTGCCAGTAGTGCTAGTGTTTGTTTTCAATACAGTCCAGAGACAGGTAGTGCTATTTTCATTGTTTTCTACAGGAAGTGTCTAGTAACCACAGTTTAGTCAACTATCAGCCGCCTTTAGTGAATTAGCAGTCTAGTTATAAGTTGATTAACTCTCTACAGTAAATTGATTTCTTAAGATGAATAGGATGTGAGACTGCTGTGTACGGACACAGGAGGAGCTGGCCACTGTTCGCAAACAGCTGAACGTGTTGATGCCCGCGGTTAGCCGTCTTCAGGCAGTGGTGAGTCTGGTGCGTTGCATGGTACACCCCAGGTGTTACATGCTTCACCCACTGACCCTGCTGTCGACACATCTTTGCGGATACCGGGCGCGGTTGTGCCACCCTCTTCCCAAGGGGAGTGGCGGGTTCAGCGGCGTTCGTGGCGCACGAGGCGGAGGGTCAGTGTGGAGGCTGGCCGTGTGGCATCGCCCGTTCTGCCTGTGAGTGGACATGTGGCCACTCCTTCAGCAAGGTCCGAGCAGGCACATGGGGGGAGGGGTTTATTAGTTATTGGGAGCTCCAACGTTAGGCGGGTGATGGAGCCGCTTAGGGAAATAGCGGAAAGGTCGGGGAAGAAGGTCAGTGTTCACTCTGTCTGCTTGCCGGAGGTCTCATCCGAGATGTGGAGGAGACCGTGCCGGCAGTGATAGAGAGCACTGGGTGCACCCGACTGCAAATTGTTGCTCATGTCGGCACCAATGACTCCTGCCGTCTGGGTTCAGAGGTCATCCTCAGTTGGTTCAGGCGGTTAGCGGAGTTGGTAAAGGCGGAAAGCCTCGCGGGGTGGAATCTGAGCTAGCTATTTGTAGTATCGTTCCCAGAACCGATAGTGATCCTCTGGTTTGGAGCCGAGTGGAAGGCTTAAACCAGGGACTCAGACGATTCTGCGGAGATCTGGGGTGCAAATTTCTCGACCTCCGCTATCGGGTGGAGAAATGTAGGGTCCCCCTGAATAGGTCACGCATGCACTACATGCAGGAAGCGGCTACAAGGGTAGCGGAGTATATGTGGAGTGCACATGTGGGTTTGTTAGGTTAGAGAATTCCCTCCCTAGGCCCGACAAGACACCTCCTGAGATGCGGCAAGGTAGGAGTAAACAAAATGCAACAGGGAATAACAATATTAATGTGCTAATAGTAAACTGCAGGAGCGTCTATAGAAAGGTCCCAGAACTGCTCTCATTAATAAACGGTCACAATGCCCACATAGTACTAGGGACAGAAAGTTGGCTGAAACCAGATGTAAACAGTAATGAAATTCTAAACTCAGATTGGAATGTATACCGCAGAGACAGGCTGGACAGTGAAGGGGGAGGCATGTTTAAAGCAATAAGAAGTGCAATAGTATCGAAGGAAATTGACGGAGATCCGAAATGTGAAATAATTTGGGTGAAGGTCACGGTTAAAGCAGGCTCAGACATGGTAATGGGATGTCTCTATAGGCCCCCTGGCTCAGCAGCTGTTGTGGCTGAGCACCTGAAGGATAATTTGGAAAATATTTCGAGTAGATTTGCCCAACATGTTATAGTTCTGGGTGGAGATTTTAATTTGCCGGATATAGACTGGGAGACTCAAACTTTCATAACGGGTGGCAGGGACAAAGAATCCAGTGAAATTTTTTAAGAGCTTTATCTGAAAACTACCTTGACCAGTTAAACAGAGAACTGACTCGTGGCAATAACATATTAGACCTTCTAGTGACAAACAGACCTGAACTATTTGAAACAGTTAACGCAGAACAGGGAATCAGTGATCATAAAGCGGTTACTGCATCGATGATTTCAGCCGTAAATAGAAATATTAAAAAAGGTACGAAGATTTTTCTGGTTAGCAAAAGTGACAAAAATCAGATTTCAGAGTACCTGACGGCTCAACACAAAAGTTTTGTTTTAAGTACAGATAGTGTTGAGGATCAGTGGACAAAGTTCAAAACCATCGTACAATATGCGTTAGATGAGTATGTGCAAAGCAAGATCGTAAGAGATGGAAAAGAGCCAGCGTGGTACAACAACCGAGTTAGAAAACTGCTGCGGAAGCAAAGGGAACTTCACAGCAAACATAAACATAGCCAACACCTTGCAGACAAACAAAAATTACGCGAAGCGAAATGTAATGTGAGGAGGGCCATGCGAGAGGCGTTAAATGAATTCGAAAGTAAAGTTCTATGTACTGACTTGGCAGAAAATCCTAAGAAATTTTGCTCCTATGTCAAAGCAGTAGGTGAATCAGAACAAAATGTCCAGACACTCTGTGACCAAAAAGGTACTGAAACAGAGGATGATGGACTAAAGGCCGAAATACTAAATGTCTTTTTCCAAAGCTGTTTCACAGAGGAAGACTGCACTGTAGTTCCTTCTCTAGATTGTCGCACAGATGACAAAATGGTAGATATTGAAATAGATGACAGAGGGATAGAGAAACAATTAAAATCACTCAAAAGAGGAAAGGCCGCTGGACCTGATGGGATACCAGTTCAATATTACACAGAGTATGCGAAGGAACTTGCCCCCATTATTGCAGCAGTGTACCGTAGGTCTCTACAAGAGCGTAGCGTTCCAAAGAATTGGAAAAGGGCACAGGTCATCCCCGTTTTCAAGAAGGGACGTCGAACATATGTGCAGAACTATAGACCTATATCTCTAACGTCGATCTGTTGTAGAATTTTAGAACATGTATTATGTTCGAGTATTATGACTTTTCTGTAAACTAGAAATCTACTCTGTAGGAATCAGCATGGGTTTCGAAAAAGACGATCGTGTGAAACCCAGCTCGCGCTATTCGTCCACGAGACTCAGAGGGCCTTAGACACGGGTTCCCAGGTAGATGCTGTGTTTCTTGACTTCCGCAAGGCGTTCGATACAGTTCCCCACAATCGTTTAATGAACAAATTAAGAGCATATGGACTGTCAGACCAATTATGTGATTGGATTGAAGAGTTGCTAGATAACAGAATGCAGCATGTCATTCTCAATGGAGAGAAGTCTTCCGAAGTAAGAGTAATTTCAGGTGTACTGCAGGGGAGTGTCGTAGGACTGTTGCTATTCACAATATACATAAATGACATTGTGAATGAAATCGGAAGTTCACTGAGGCTTTTTGCGAATGATGCTGTGGTATATCAAGAGGTTGCAACAATGGTAAATTGTACTGAAATGCAGGATGATCTGCAGCGAATTGATGCATGGTGCAGGGAATGGCAACTGAATCTCAATGTAGACAAGTGTAATGTGCTGCGAATACATAGAAAGAAAGATCCCATATCATTTAGCTACAATATAACAGGTCAGCAATTGGAAGCAGTTAATTCCATAAATTATCTGGGTGTATGCATTAGGAGTGATTTAAAATGGAATGATCATATAAAGTTGATCGTCGGTAAATCAGATGCCAGACTGAGGTTCATTGGAAGAATCCTAAGGAAATGCAATCCGAAAACAAAGGAATTAGGTTACAGTACACTTGTTCGCCCACTGTTTGAATACTGCTCAGCAGTGTGGGATCCGTACCAGATAGGGTTGATAGAAGAGATAGAGAAGATCCAACAGAGAGCAGCATGCTTCGTTATAGGATCATTTAGTAATCGCGAAAGAGTTACAGAGATGTTAGATAAACTCCAGTGGAAGACTCTGCGGGAGAGACGCTCAGTAGCTCTGTACGGGCTTTTGTTGAAGTTTCGAGAACATACCTTCACCGAGGAGTCAAGCAGTATATTGCTCCCTCCTACATATATCTCGCGAAGAGACGATGAGGATAAAATGAGAGAGATTAGAGCCCGCACATAGGCATACCAACAATCCTTCTTTCCATGAACAATACGAGACTGGAATAGAAGGGAGAACTAATAGAGGTACTCAAGGTAGCCTACACCGTCAGGTGGCTTGAGGAGTATGGATGTAGATGTAGATGTAGACCAAAAAATGTTTTTCTTGTAATGAAGACACTAAAGTGGGGGTCAGTCATGCTGTTATTGCTTTTAATGATGGCAACATTGGTAGCGTGAAAGTGCTACAACATATGGGAATTAATTCTGGAGCAAACTGCATCAGAGAATTTGAATGGATGGACAAGGTTTGCAATGGTAAAGCACTGTATGCAGCACAGTTGGCCACTACGGAGTCCAGAAAGAAGAAAACAAGAAAAAACTTAAAAAAGGTCAAGAGGATGATATACAGTATGGTGCAGGGTGCTTCTGAGTGACTAAAAATAAAATGTTAAGCATATATTGAGTTACAGTCTATTAAAACTTTAAAAACTCTTCTTGAAAATTTAGATTTTCTCTTGCATTTTTCCCTAAATCTCAGAAACTACTTCGAGTAGCGAATTCAAATTTTCAGGGAGTAATAACATATGTATCCTGAGTCTTCTGAACTAAAAGAAGAACATAATGTTATGTACAAATAAAATTATTTAGAATAACATACAAAAAAGTACACAAAATTTTAACTGTGTAATTAAACAATTGTATTTCCAAAAGCAGTGGCTGAAATGCAATTATTGTAAGACTCAGAACATATAGTTTAATGTCCTGTAAAAGTTTCTTGTCAATGGCTACAGTTGTTCCTGAAATATGGGGAAGTTAAGTCACCAAATTTAACATTGTCAGGATAGGGCATTCAAACTCCCCTTAATGCACATTTTCTCCTTCCTCCACTTGGTGAGCAACACATTTATAGTATTTACACAACAGCAGTAGCTATTTTCTTACAATTTCTTTTTGCAGGCATACCATGTCCCAAGCTTCAAGGGACGTGTGGGATTTATTACCTCAATGAGTGAACACTTCTGTGGCACGTGCAACTGTTTACAGATAACAGCTCATGGCAATTTGGAGGTGTGCCTCTTTGGGAATTCAGAAATATCTCTCAGGTGAGTGATGAAACATAGAATAATCGTGTCCAAGTGAAAATTCATGCGAGGAAACCATAAAATTACTAGAAGACTGACAGACTGATCAGTATTTTACCTTCAGGAGGTGAAATTCCAAAACTTCTTATAGACACATTCGTTCCTCTTGTCCTCACATTAGTCATGGAGTCCGAGTGACCTTTGAGACCTTCAGAAACTTATCCCTCTTTCCTCTCTCATGAAGGAACTGATAGTTCCAAATGCTGAGTATAGAATAATACTTTCAAACTGTTTGCCATGCACATTAGGTATGTGGTTGGTATATGGAAGAGATAAACTGCAGTTAAATCCAGCAGGTATGAAATGAGTAATCTTTTCTTGAAGTTTTCAGCTTGCACCCTCCTCCCTCCCAGACATACAAACCAGATACCTCTAGCTAAATAATTTGTGAGTATATATAATTTGCCTCTGTCAACATCATGTTACACTAACCTATTTGTGAGATTAAATTAAAGGAAAGTAATCAGAACTGGAAATTATGTAAAGACATTTTTGGCTATGTCCCTGTGTTGTATTAAAGTTAACACAGTATTTCTGTCCATGTGATGGTAGCTATGATTCGCCAGCCACCGTTGCCGAGCGGTTCTAGGTGCTTCAGTCCAGAACTACGCGACTGCTACGGTCGCAGGTTTGAATCCTGCCTTGGCTCAGATGTTAAGTCCCATAGTGCCCAGAGCCATTTCAACTGTGATTCATGATTATCAGAGTCTATATGTTCCAAATAAAAATTGGAACTTCATGTGTATAAATGTACAAATTATTAGACAATGGGACCAACAACTGACACTTTTAAATTGATGACTAGACTAAGACTTGGCGATAAGTTTGTTTCAGGACATGGTAAGGGGGGTGAGGGGTGGGAAGAATCAGCTCTCTCTTTGTGAGCATACCAGAAATCCTTTATCAACCGAAGGTAAAATAAGATATAAAAATACAGGGTCAAACAATTAATTTAAGTATCTTAAAAACCAAATGACTAATAAAATTGGAAGCTAAGAAAAGTAAGTTCATAGTAAGTAGGGTGAAACACAGGGGGCTGCAACATATTGCCATTGTTGTTTGACTTGTCTATCAAAGAAAAAAGAAATGGATCAAAACAAAATAAAAGTGAGAATGGAAATGTATCAGAAGCAAATAGGAATAAGCAAGGAACATATTCTTTAATTAAAAAAAAAAAAAAAAAGACATGTGAGGCAGATGTTCCTACAGTTTTATGTTCAAAGCACAGCAGCCTGTGGAAGCAAAATATTTATGACATTGAAAAAAGAAAATCAGTGAGTGAAAAGTGTGTGTAGGTGAATTGTGGTGAAAGACTGGATATTGGAACTTCTGTTATGCTGCCCAGTATTAGTTGACTTGATAGTAAAGGAGCAAGTTTGCAAGGGCAGATAACTGTTTGGCTACGTAAAATAGAGTGGGAGTATGGAAAAGCTAGTCCAAGATAGGATGAAAAAGATAACAGAAACTTAAAAAATGAACCCCATGAACCCCATTCCAATCTAGTGAATGCAGTGGTTGACAATATCTTGTGACATTCACCTATAAGGCTCAAACAATAATTGCTAAATAAAAATACAAAATGTTGACAAGACTGTATCTAAGCTGTCACTCTCTTTTGAAACAAGGGTGTTTAAACCAACAAACACGCAGGAAAGCAGGGACAACTCACACACTAGAGAAGGATGGGCAGTATCATTGAAGGAGTGAGCATGAACCATGTGGAATATGTGTGGTACAAGTAAAAAAAAAAAAAAAAAAAAAAAAAAAAAAAAAAAAAAAGTAATGATAGTAAAATTCCAATCCCGGGAGCGGAAAGACTTACCTTAGGGGGAAAAAGGACAGGTATACACTCGCACACACGCACATATCCATCCACACATAAAGACACAAGCAGACATATATATGTCTGCTTGTGTCTGTATGTGTGGATGGATATGTGCGTGTGTGCGAGTGTATACCTGTCCTTTTTTCCCCTTAAGGTAAGTCTTTCCACTCCCGGGATTGGAATGACTCCTTACCCTCTCCCTTAAAACCCACTTCCTTTCGTCTTCCCCTCTCCTTCCCTCTTTCCTGATGAGGCAACAGTTTGTTGCGAAAGCTTGAATTTTGTGTGTATGTTTGTGTTTGTTTGTGTGTCTATCGACCTGCCAGCGCTTTCGTTCGGTAAGTCACCTCATCTTTGTTTTTATATATAGAAGTATATTATTTTATTTACCGGTCTTGCAGTTTCCTTGATTTCTTGCAAAGTACAGTACAATGAAAACCTACCATATTGCATAACAAGTAGATGAGTATAAACTTCAGAATAGCATCATCGCCATTAAATGACCTATGTTTTCTTTACTAACAAGAGAAGGGACAGAAGCAATAAACACAAAATCAGAACTGCTTTTGCTTGATTACAGCAGGGACAATAATTTTTAACATCTACATTTACAACAGATCATATTTACAAAATGTTTTCGAAATTTGCTCTGTTTGCTCAAATGAAAGTATTGCACTGCTCAATCATTCATTTACACTCAACCCCGACTGCTGCACATGCTGTGGGGTGTGTCATCTGGTTATGTCATATGTTCAGTGTTTCTCACCAATTTTTGGGGTATTTTGAAATGTACAAAAAGGAAAATGCAGAAAGTTATCACATTTTGCTGCACATTACCTGCGTCACAGAAAAATAATGTATACAAATCTTCTCAGATTTGCCACTGAATAACTTTGTCCAAGCCTCACAATATTTCACCAACACAACTGTTCGTCATATTCAGGTAGTGGTGGGTCCTGTCATCACTGCTGCAAGATGTGGCTGGTGATATTCGCACAGCAGAATTGAAATTTGTCAGGCTAGAAGCAGGAGTACGAATGTGTGGACAGGCACTCCCAGTTGGATGTAAATGCCATTCATAGTAGCCTTCTGCTTATGTGTTGTGGGCAATGACTGCACTTCTGGACACTCGTGTGGTTAAGAGCTGAATTAACTCTCTGCAAGGTACTGCATCAGGTCATACATCGGAGGATCTGGTTTCTACTGTTTTAATTTCATGGCAGTCAGTGCTGGATTCTGGGCAGTGCTTAGTCAAAATTCCATATTCCTGTTGGTAAGATTGCCCACCGTATGGATACATGCCTCATTCTTAAAAACACAGTCCTAGAGTGATGATGCTGAGGATAAAATTTCAGTCCTCTTGGGAAACGTGTGGTGCCCTGTATTCAGGCAGTGCTCTGCTACCATTAATTTACTGGGTGGCATTTTTGTCAGCGCTGTTGAACACAGTGTTCTTGCACAATGTGAGGTGTCTGCCCTATATAAGGTTTCCCATAATGGCATCAGATCTTATATATGATCTGTGTTTTCTAAGGTCAAGATTGTCTTTAACTGAACACAAACAATTCCTTAGTTTTGCTGGTAGACGAAAAACACACTTGATTCTGTTTCTCTTAGCGATTCTTTTAATTTTGAAAACATGCCACTGAAATATGGCAAGAAAGCCATTTGCAGTGCTTGTCTAAGTATCTTCATTTACATCCCTACACTGAACTTGCTTTGCTCAGAACACATTGCAAATCTGTTTACAAGAATAAACATTCTGCTGGAACACTGTTCTTAGGTGTTACAGTTCACCAGGCAGACTGTCAGTATCTGAAATCACATGTGCTCTATGTGCCAGGGAGTGTAAGACACTACCACATTGTGCAGGGTGACGGCAACTTTTGGACCTCAAATATAACTCTGCGTGTATCAGTTTGCAGTAGAGACTAAGCCCCAGTGCTATGTCAGCTTTTCTTCTAACCGTGACATCCAGGAATGGTAAGCTGCTATCTTTTTGTACTTCCACAGTGAACTGAATATTCAGATGGAGCGAGTGCAAATGCTGCAGGAACATAGGTAGTGTCTGTATTATGTGGGCCACACCACAAATGTCTCTTCAGCATTCTGCCAGAAGGAGGAATGTTGGATATTTACTAAGGGAAATAGAGGATCTCCCATGGGAACACTGTCCACTTGATCAAAGTAGTTGGTGTTACATAAGAAATAGGATGAGGTATGCACATGTTTAAACAGCATCACAATTTCTTTCTCAAACTTGCTGCTAATAACCTCTAATGAGGGCTGCAGGGGCACTTTTGTAAGTAATGATATAACATTTGAGCTAACTAAAAGATCTGAAAGTTCTAGTTTAAGCATCTTCAGGTATTCTATGAAATCCTCTGAATTCTAAATATGATGGTCATAGTCATCCACATGATAAATTTCAAAGCTGTCACGTGGAAATTGCCAGTTGCATCTTGCAGCAGTGATGGTGGAAATCACCACCACCTGAAGATGCCAAAACGTTGTGTCACTGAAATATTGAGGGAGGGACTTGCATAATGTTATCTGGTGGGGAACCCAAAGTGTTTTTGCAACAGATCTATTAGGCAAGCCTGAAAAGTCACATATACTCCAAGCAGTAAGTACCTGTTATAAAATGGTCACATTAGTGAGCTTGGCAATTAATTAAGAGTTTATCAATAAATTTGGCTTCATTTTGCAAGAAATTGTGCTGTGTTCCAGTACTCCCTCTTCAACAAAACTAATGTCAGTTTCTGCTCCACCTCTTCAGCCCGAGATCCTATGTATACTCTTGAGCATTTGTGTAAGATACCTGTTTATTTATAAAAATAAAAGTAACTTCTATCATGACTTTCCCATTCTTGTCCAGTGGGTTTGTTATCCTGCTGTTGCCTACTGCAGACTACAAGATTACTGTTGAAGATTTCTGCAAAGTTTTTCTTCCTTTTTAGTGTACCAACATTTCACTGTGTGGTAATTGCCTGGTACTGTTTAACGGGTGTTTTAACTGTTGTTTCAGAGATGCAATACGAAGCAAATGCAGTGAGGATGACTTGCTTGCCATGATTGGGGCAGCAGTGAGAAGAAAGAAGAAACAACATGGAGGTAAGATACATTACAGCAAATGTAACTCTGTAGATAGAAAGAAAATTTCTGCTTAACAAGTCATAGCAAACATAAGAGCAAAATAGAATGAAAAGCAACAGTGATAGAACCTGTGTTTTTTGTGTAAACTTGGATTTAATTTTTTATTTAGTAATCATTCTGATTAATGCCCATTGGTCAGCAGTATATTTCAGCCCTAGAATTTGGTTCTGCAAGGTCCACCAGATAACCATATATGGCTGTTGTAACTCCTTTATTGGACTTCATAAGTTTTCCAGCAACAAATCTTTTTTTTTCTTTCTTTCTTTCTTTTTTTTTCTTTTTTAAAAAAAAGCTAAAATGCAGAAAACATCATAAAGCAAACACTCACAGAAAAGCATCAGTGTCCTTGAAACAATGGAAACTCCAGTAGGAATATCAACAATGTTGGAAAAGACAGATTACTACTTACTGATGAAGGCTGTGGCTGAAAGCTTTATGTAAGTGTCTTTTAATTCTTCCCATCTGCAGCCTAAGGTATCTTCTTTATGGTAAGTAACAGTCTGTCTTTTCCTTCATTATTCATTAGTGTTCTTTTTTTTATTGCTGTTTAGCAAGCATCGTGTGGTATATAAGGGATGTGAATAGCGTCAGATGTTGAATCATCACTCTGGAGGATATGAAGGTGCTGCATATTGGTGTGAGACAGCATTATCTGATGAGAGTTTGAAAGAAACCTCATTGTGGATGTCCATTTGGTCCCCTGGTTAAACCTTGCAACATCTGTATTTTTGGAGTATTTGGATCTGACAGTGGCCTGATGTTGGAAAGTAAGGGCATACTCATCATCAATCTTCCAGTTGACTACATCAGACCACTACAAGGGAGCATCACTGTGTAGTGTACTGAGTACATTGTAATCTGTTCACGTCTGTGACTGCCATCTGAGAACAAGTACAGTAAACTCTCGTGCAGCTACACTTTTGGCTAGCTAGATTGACACTTGACAAGTTTCAATTTGCGTGCACCTGGAGCCAAGCATTTGCTGGTGTTTTTTGGCAATCTACTGCTAATCAGTGCACTGGTGCGTGTCAAAAGTCCAAGTATCGTCAATTCGTGCGTGTGTTGGTTGAAGTTCTAGTGCGTTTCTTATTCGTATTGCATGATTTCATGCCACTGCCATCTATTGGAACTCCTTGGAAGTACAGTACATACAGTATTGTTCTATGGAGCGCAACGTAGGCCTGTCGAAACTGACAATTAGAGTGCGCCGTCTAACACTTTCCACTTGTTGTCGGTACATCAAAGCTGAGTGTTTAACAGTGAACGTACAACACCCTGTTGTGTTGCCACGTGGGCTTGGGTAGAACAGAGGAAATGGCATAGATGTATCGAATGCTTTCATTTGATGGCTGCCACAGCCTGGTTTCAAAAATCAAAAGTTTGTCTAGTGCATTTCGAGTGTTGTCAAGTTGTGCATTTGTGTGTTTCTGATTTGAGGTTTTGTGCTCCCACTATGTGCCTTAAAGTGTCCAGAGATAAAAGGGGCCAAAAACCATAAAGGACTCAGTCGAGTATCTGTAAAAAGAACACTGAACGTGACTACGGGCACGTAACATAAAATGAATGTGATCTTGTTGAAAAAAGAGCATCACACTTTGCAGAGAATTGATGCTGGTGAGCCACCCACAAAAGTTGCTGCAGAGTAGGAGTACAATTACTGATCGGAAGACAAATCGATCAGGAATTGAAAAATTTTTGTTCCATCCAAGCATTGGGCAGCGCAGTGAAATCTTGAAAAACAATGAGAAAAGGTGCACATCCTCAGTTAGAAGAGGCATTATTTTTGTGGCACGAATAAATAAGAGCCAAAGGTGTGTCAGTTTCAGGTCCTCTAATTTGTCAAAATGAGCTAATGAGCTGATAGAAGGAAAGAAGCAAGAATTCCTCGGAAGTAATGGCTGGCAGGATCATTTCAAGAAGCAGCATGGCATCCATGAAATTGCCATCAGTGCCAAATCATTATCTGGGGATGAAGCTGCTATGCTGATTTTAAGAAGAAACTGCACACAATCATTGACAAAGGAGTTTATACTGACAATCAACTTTACAAATGTGATGAAACTGGGTTGAATTACAAAATGCTGCCAACGAAAACCCTTGCCTCTAAAGAAGAAGAAATGGCTACCAGATACAAAAAAATCAAAGAAAGATTTACTGTCCTCGCTTGCAGTAATGCCACTGGCAATCATAAACTGTGTCTTACTTTAATTGGCAAATCCAAAACACCAAGAGCATTTAGACACCAACCAACCAGCTTTGCCACTGAGGTACACGAATCAGTCTTAAGGCATGTATGAACAGTGCCGTGCCATCGTCAGAGAGTGGTTCCAGGCAGAGTTTGTTCCAGCTGTAGTAAATTACATGGAAGGAAAAGGACTTCCTTGAAAAGCGCTACTTCTTGTGGACAATGCTCCTTCTCACCCAGGTGATCTGCAAGATGGGGATATCAAAGTTGTATTTCTTCCACAAAATGTCACATCTCTATGTCAACCGATGGACCAAGGTATTCTTGAGGCGATGGAAAAACATTACAGACACAAGATGCTGGAATACTTAATAGGTGTGATTGATGCTGCAGATGATTTTGTGGAAGCTCTTAAAAAAATTGATGTTTTAAGTGTCATTCATTGATTGCTGAAGCTTGGAATCTAATTCCTCCAGTTCCTCTTGTTAGGTCTTGGAAAAAACTCTTAGATCGTAAGGCAACCTAAGTGGTGGGAAGGAGGAGACAACACCGAAACTCAAGCTGACATAATTTTGGTGAATTTACTGGAGAAGCTGGTTGTAAAGACACACACTTCGAAGACATTGAAGAGTGGATGGAAAATGGCATTTTTTCATGTGACTGAGGATGAAATCGTCCAAATTGTGACCGATCATAAAGCGTTAGAAGACTATGTTTCTGATGATGAATCAGAGAAAAATATTCCTCACACATTCTGTTACGAAGTGATCCAAACTGCCCTGGAGTACATCAGCCAACAGGAGGAGACGATTTATCCTGAAATAGTTTGATTTCAACGTTGGAGATGTATTGTTGCAGCAATAGTTTCTCAAGCAAAAAAACAAAAGAAAAAAAGACATTCGTGACTTCGTTACCAAAAAATAAACTCCAATGAAGCATCCTAGAACTTCTATGTCCATAACTTAAAAAGTTTTTTTTTTTTTTTTACTTTTCTTGAAAGTTCCTCTGGACAGACTTTTCGTTCCTTTGAGTAATCTCTAGATTTGTTTCATAATTTTGTTCAGTAGTTTATTTTTTATTCAAAAGAGTAGGTAATAAAATTAAAACTCCTGTTTTTTCCTGCTGCCAAATAAGGGAGATTTTTTCTGTAAGAATGCAAAATAAACGAGCTTTGTTATACAGCATTTAAAAACTTTGAGTTTTCAATCATAGTTTGGTGCCTTTTTAACATGTCAACACAATTTTTTCAGTAAAAAAGTGTAGGGTTATTTGCAACCATATCAGTAATGTTTTACATACCCTACGCACGTTTTACGATCGTATTTCGCAATATTGACCCAATTTGGAGTGTTCACATGTGAAAACAGGGGGACTTCGATTTATCTGGAATTTTTGTTATCGGAACTGACCACCGTCCTGATCATTTCGGATAAACAGGAGTTCACTGTAATAGTCTCCTTGCAACATGCTGTGTCATACAGCTAGGAGCAGCCAGACTATGGAATTGCCGTCCTGCGCATAGGCTGCCATTAACACCCAAGCAAATGACTGCATGTGAAGTGGTGCCATGATCAAGAAGTACGGACTGCTAATGAATGGCGTCACATTATGTTCACTGATGAGTCCCAGTCCTGCATTTCTCCAAATGACTATCGTGGAGAAGTTTGACAGTGACCCGGGGAGATGGGGAGAGGTCCCATTCTTCCACATTTTGGGGGGGGTGGGTCACAAAGGAGTCCCATGGTGTGGGGAGCCATTGGGTATGACTTCAGGTCATGGCTTGTAATGGCCGTGGGAACTCTGATGGTACAGCAGTGTGTAATAGTATTGTGGTGCTATTTTTCAACAGGCCGGTGCTTGTCCACATGTAGTATGTGTCTCTTTAAATTGTCTGTGTGATGTTGATATACTCCTGTGGCCAGCAAAATCCCCATATCTGTCCCCGATATAACATTATGGGACCAACATGGACGTCAACTCCATCCCACTGCCTGTATCCATGATTGCAATGTCCAGTTACAACCGTTGTGGATCACCTTTCTCAGGAGGGTATGCAGCAGCTTTACGACATCCTCCCGCACTGTCCAGGCCAGACAGGGTGCATTGCTGTATTGATAAGTGGGCTCAAACTGATAAGTTCTGTGTAAATTTGACTCTGTTTTGTTATCACTGAAATAACATCACATACCCTCTAAATTAGCTATGTTTCAATTTGTTTTCTCCCCACCTTCTGAGTGTCTCACTTTTTTTCAAGCAGTGTAATTTAAGACAGACATAAGAATATGAAAATGGGATGGCATATCACATTGCTATTCAACTATGCCCCTAAGAAAATTGTAAGATAATGGAGAAGAGCAGGTGCACTATTACACTGACTAGAACGTAAACTTAAAGATAGGATTATATTGTGTAACCTATACCGATGACATAATACTTATTGACAAAAACATCACTTATATGCTAAAGCAATTTGAAATATTAAGGGAGCAAGCTAGGAAAATTGGACTACTAATTTCACCTGGAGGAAAAATTCTTGGCTGATACCAAAATGGCACTGGGTGAACTTATATAGGCAATGACATAGTATTCGGTGTTAAATAGTTTAAATAATTTGGTGAAAAAGACCACTGAACATCATAATGAAAAGAAGGCCATAGAATCCAGACTTCAGAAAGTACAAACTGTCTCTTAGTTAACTAAAAGTATTTTTCCTGGAACTCTAAAATCTAACATTGTACAACAGTGATCAAATTAGAATTTCTTTATGCATGAGAGAGACTCTTTGTCCAACACAAGACATGAAAACAGCAAACTGAATTAGAAGAATGTAAAATTGTAGTAAAAATCTTAGGTCCAAGAATAAAGGATGGGATACATCACACAGAACCCAGTGTGAAATCTCCAGGCAAATTCCTAAAAGCTCTTGTTACAATGTGTCTCCAAGGAATCCAACTTGTGGGACATACAGAAAGAATGTATCCAAACAGGCAGCTCATTGGATTCCCACATACTTGAAAAATAAGATCCTACTGATGAAAACAAACAGGAAGAGACCTTAAGAAATTGGAATCACCACATTTACAGTATTCTGATGTAGTGATGAGCCACACAGAGTGCAGTTTCGCAGTAGCTTGATCGATGCTTGTACTTGTGTATGTAGTATATGCAAGTGTGTACAGCGTCTCTTCTGGTGTACTCATGATATGCTAATTTAGTGGCCGAGCAGTAAACCGGATCCCTACTCGGTTCCAGTGTGCTGTGCTAATTATTCTTCTTCACTTGACATTTATGCTTGGAGCTGCAAGAGAGGCTATTTTCCAGATAATGCCACAAAAACAACAAATTCTCAGATATCAGTTTAACTTACACTCTTCAACATCATAGACAACATTTCACATTAATATGTTGCAGAACACTAGATTAGTGTTAAAATGGCCAGAGTAAACATTGTTCTCCATGTGACAGATTGTCAAAAGATGTCCAAAATCGATAAATTTTATATCTCTGCACAGAGAAGCAGCTGGTTGCTCATTGTCATCTGTGGTGCTAATCAATGGGTCGAGCTCGTTGCTGGCACAGCGCCACCTCAGAGTAAGTGGCCCCTCATCCCAGCAGGTGTCGATGTTTAAACACCCGTATAGCTCCCAAGACTTACTGCGTCTGTGGATAACTCCATCTCTGCACAGAACTTCCCACATTTCCCACACAGTGGGCCCTCGTGTCTCTTACACACAATAAATCTTCAAACTTATTTCATTGGCTAAGTTAAATTTCGAGTGTGATCTGCTACTTCGTAAAAAATAGCAAACGGTAGACATGGATGTTATTGTGACTCTTTCCTAAGGCAACATTTGTGTATTACACTTGTAGAAGTGCACTGCAACATAAAACAGTAGACCGTAAGTTCAAACAATGGAAACTCCAGGTTGGAATATCAGCAGTGTAGGAAAAGATAGAGTGCTAATTACCATAAAGATGGCACGTTAAAATGCAGACAGGCACAGTTAAGACACTTACACATAAGCTTTTGGCCACAACCTTCATCAGAAAAAGAAATAGAAATACACACCATTCATTCACACAAGCAAGCACACCTCACACACACATGACCGCCAACTCCGACAGCTCAGACCAGAATGCTAGTCTGTAAGTTTGCTACACAATAAAATAATTATTCTGAGCTACAAGAAAAATGGATTCAAAGAACTAAACAGCTTGAAGAAAAAAAAGGGAAGCTCCCTGAAGCAACGTAGTTTCACGAGTGTGCATACCAGTGGTAAATTATGAGAGTCGCAACTCTCTGAAATGGATACAAAGGCCACCAGATTGCATTAGCTTTGTTTGTGTCTCGGATTGTTACCAAGAATGGTAGGAGCTATAAGAGATGTGAAGAGTGTAAGATGTTGAGTGATCCCTGTGAAGGACACCGATGCCCTGTACTTCTGTGAGTCAGCATTATCAGCACGCAACAAAATTTGAAGGGGCCTAATTGGGTGTCTCCATTTGCCAGGCTGATTGAATTATGCAATATGCGGATTTGTGAGTCATTCAGATGTGGTAGTGGCCCCATGTTGGACTGCTTGGGAACGTAAGGGTGGTGTGCTTGTCAGCAAGCTTCCGGTTTCCCGTGTCTGGCGAGCCCATGGGAGAATTGCTGTAATGTACGCCGAGCACATAGTAACCCTTTCACACCTGCACCTGTCATGTGACCAGCAGTGAGACATTCTGCAAGACCCGCGATGACAGTTGTCAGTGAGTATGACAACGACATAGGGAGAGGGCGTGTGGGGCAGCATCGGATATGACTTCAGGTCACTCTGACAGCACAGCAGTATGTCATGGACATCCTACATCCTCATTTGCTACCTCCATGTCCAACGGAGTTACAAGAGACAGACCAGTGAAAACATATCCAGTTGTTGACTCACAAAACGGTTTTGAGCTGTGACGCATGTAGTCTTAAGTGAATCATTCATACAAAAAGAAAAGAAGAAGAAGCTAAAGTCAGAATGTGAAAAAATTGGAGAATGGAATAGATATTTGAAGACTTCACACTTGAAACTCCCAGTTTTCCTATTGTGAAAGTGCCTTTGTGACCATATGCATTTCACTGACAATAAATTTTTTTTTTCCCCCTGGGTCTTGGCTCCATATTTTTTCATCCAGTTGAGTCAGAATACTTGCATTGTATTTGTGAGGTATTGTTTCAGTCTTGCAAGCTAATCTAAAATACAAATCCCTTTTGCATCCTAGAAAACAATGACCACTCTTTCTCTCCGATGAAGTCACCTTGGCTATTTTTGTGCAACTGCTGTTTCATTTCGGTCATCTCTCATCCACGGGAACAGATTGGTGCATAGAATCAGTTGTGTGTCAGATTGTCCCAAATTGTTTTTCACATTAGGTTGTAGTCAGGCTTCAACAGACATGCCACTCACTTTCTGGTATGGCCACGGCATCAAATGTTTTGCACATCTTTTTAATTACTGATCTTGCAATATCACACTGTGTTCTTTCTCAGCATTTTCATATTTGATTGTAATTCTAGGAAGTTGTTCATGAGTCATCTTACAGAGACATATGCTACATATGAATTCAGCCACCCATTCCTTAACTGTTGACTATGAAGGAACTCCCCCCATGAACCATGGACCTTGCCATTGGTGGGGAGGCTTGCGTGCCTCAGCGAGACAGATGGCCGTATCGTAGGTGCAACCACAACGGAGGGGTATCTGTTGAGAGGCCAGACAAACATGTGGTTCCTGAAGAGGGGCAGCAGCCTTTTCAGTAGTTGCAGGGGCAACAGTCTGGATGATTGACTGATCTGGCCTTGTAACATTAACCAAAACGGCCTTGCTGTGCTGGTACTGCGAACGGCTGAAAGCAATGGGAAACTACAGCCGTAATTTTTCCCGAGTACATGCAGCTCTACAACTTGACTAGAAGAAGAGATCGGTTGGTAGGACATGTTTTGAGGCATCAAGGGATCACAAATTTACCATTGGAGGGCAGCGTGGAGGGTAAAAATCGTAGAGGGAGACCAAGAGATGAATACACTAAGCAGATTCAGAAGGATGTAGGTTGCAGTAGGTACTGGGAGATGAAGAAGCTTGCACAGGATAGAGTAGCATGGAGAGCTGCATCAGACCAGTCTCAGGACTGAAGACCACAACAACAACAACATGAAGGAACTGACTCCTAATAAGTAAGATGATGCCTGTAGAAAAGTACAACAAAACAGTAATCTCAAAAAAGGACAGGATAGACAGTACATTCTGTAGGACATATTAAAAGTGATTGGTAAAAGAGACTTGGTGTGTTAAATGCAGCTTTTGGTTACATGATAATTGAATTGGATAGATAAACAATCTACTTGCTAAGTGGCGGCAGAACACACACATAAAAGAAGATTATAATTAGGCAAGCTTTCAGAGCCAGTAGCTCATTCTTCAGGCAGAAGGGTTGAAGTGGAAGGAAGAGGGGTGAAGGATAGGTCTAGGAAAAATTGTAGATTTTGAGAAAGTTACCCAGAACTGCAGATCAGGGGAGACTTTCCAGATGGGATGAGAAGGAAAGACTGATTCCACATCTACATACATACTCCACTAGCCACCATATGGTGCATGGCAGAAGGTACCCTGTCTCACTACAATAGTCTGAATAAAATTACGTGATAGTTGACATCAATCACTTGCCGCAACAATGTTGCCACATTGGCTACCAGCTACCGTTTGGTTACAGGTGACAACAAACAAGCAGCTCACTTCACAAATTATGTTAAACGTTTAACACAGAGCAATTTTTCTAGTGGCTGGTGCAAGGTATGTCAGAAATGTTGGATACTCTGTCGACTATTGATTTAAAGTGACCAGTGACTGAACTGGGGAAGACGACCCATTTTGTATCCCTGACTGTAAACTTGTGTCCTAACCCAGCCGAGAAAATTGTGGTCAACAGTCTGCAGCAGTACTAATATCATGATCGCTTTGTTCATGGCGATTAAAGCTAACGCTTAAGGGTAAACTCAAGACAACAAAAACTCAATTTCAGGGCTGAAAGCAAATTAAAATTTCTCCGTTTCATTTGTTACCTGTAACTATCCTTACTCTAGCTGCACATGCTGCCATGTTAGAAACCAGTGAACAGTCCATGTGGGCACTTGTTCGTGGATTATAGATGACTGAGGCAGATTCCAAATGAAGAAATAGTGACAGGAAGAAAAATAAGACCAAATAGAACAGTCAAAACAATGATGAAAAATGATGCAGCAAAGTATTAAAAATAAAAAAATACATTTAAACCAATTAATTGAATGAAAATAATAATCACACTCTTTTGGTTAGATTTAGAAATAAAAATTTTGCTACATTGATGAGATTCAAACCTACGACATGCTACACATTAGATTAATCTGCCAACCATTGTGCTATGCCACAGCACTGCATGAAGTATTTATATATGTGAATGTAGTGACCCAGTTGCAACTATGAACTGCAACCTTAAAAATTTCAGTTTCACACAATGTAGTGAAAAGCTTATCTAATGTAAGATGATCTCTGTGAATATGATAACTATATGTATGATACTGAATTACACCTTGTGCTGAGTTATTCGGTAGTGTTTGGTTAGTGCTATGAATGAAATGTGTGTCTTTCATTAGCATTGTTAATGTGTGTTGTTTTTGGTGTAGCTATCGCGTGTCCTGAAATACATAATAAAAGTGTCGGGCTTGTAATTCGGGATACAAATACATCAAGAAAGAATGCTGAACCAGGAATTGGAAGTGACTGGCCAATTTTGGTGGAGTTTGGCAACAGCAGACAGTTCAAGTGTGACGCTGACTACTCTTATTGGCGTTTGAAGTGCCAACTATCAAGTAATTTTATTTCAACTGTAGTCAGTTCCTTTTCCGTTCCATCTGCCAATCGATTGAGGAAAAAGTGAATGTCTATATGCCTCTCTATGAGTTCTAATTTGTCGTCTCTTATCTTCGTGGTCCTTACGCATAATGTATGTTGGTGCAATCAGAATTGTTCTGCAGTCAGCACAGTGTTCCTCAAAATCCCTCCAGGGATTCCCATTTGAGTTCCAGAAACATCTCCATAATACTTGTATGTTGTTGTTTCGACCTACTGTTAACAAATCTAGTATCCTGCCTCTGAATTACCCCAATGTCTGCTTTAATTCGACCCCTTGTGGATCCCAGACACTAGCATCCTATATGTGATGTCCATCACAGCTGAGCCACACTGTAGTAAAATCCACCCAACAAACGAAAGATGATTATTCACCCTCCCTACCATGACCCTCACAAGTTTGTTCCATTTCATATCACATTGCAACGTTATGTCCAGATATTGAAACAATGTGACTTCATTCATGACACTACTAATGCTGGATTCTGGCATTATGGATTAGTTTTTCCAACTCATCTGCAGTAAATTATATTTTTCTACATTTAGGGTTAGCTGTCATTTATCACACCAACTGGGAACTTTGCCCAAGTCATCTTTTATCCTCCTAAATCACTCAACGATGCCACCTTCCATACACCACAACATCATCAGCAAACAACCACAGATTACTGTCCACTTTGTCCATCAGATCAGTTATGCACATAGAAAATATGAGTAATAGCGCTCCTATCACACATCCCTGGAATGATCCTAATGATACCCTAGTCACTGATGGACACTCACCGTCGGGATAATGTAGTGGGTTCTATTACTTCAGAAGTCTTTGAGCCACTCACATGTCTGGGAACCTATTCCATGTGCTTGTACCTTTGTTAAAAGTCTGCAGTGAGGCACTATGTCAAATGCTTCTCGAAAATCAAGAAATATGGAATCTGGGTTTGTGAATTTTGTGATGGCAAAGTTAGAGGAGCAATGCATCTGCATTAAATTTTGCGTGAAACTCAAGAAAACCTTTACACAGACACACCAAATGATGCAGGGAGCCTATAGCGATGAGTGCTTAAGCCATACTTGGTGTTATGTATTATTCACACGTTTTAAAATGGCTTTACAAAAGTCAAAAATAATCCTTGTTCAGGACGCTCTTAGATGTCCCCTGATGACGCTTGTGTCAGGAACGTCAAAGAAATTGTATGTGGCAGTCGAAGATACACTGTCTGAGAGATTGTAGAAGAATGTAACATTTCAATTGGATCATGTTATGAAATGACACAGCATCTTAGAATGCATTGTGTTGCCGCCAAGTTCATTCCACGGCTCATGAGTCAAGACCAAAAAAACTTTTGGATCTCACAAATGAGAATGAGATGTTCCTTGCGAGAATAGTATGACCCCTGCAGACTTCTTTTTATTTCCAAAGTTGAAAAGGATGAAGTTTTGCAATGGTAGATGAGATAAAAGAAAATTCGCAGACGGCACTTTATGCGACCCAGCAAGAGGTGTGTCAAGACTGCTCCTGGAAGTGGAAATGATATTGGGAGCAGTGTATCAATTGTGGAGGAGAGTATTTCGAAGGAGACAATCCATAGTAATTAAAAGATAAGCATAGAAAATTTTGTGGACAAAGTTTTGGAATTTTTTGAACAGACATCGTATGACAAAAGGGCATGCTGAGTTGCCCATGAGCGATGCTTTGTACTGATTTGTGGACATAAACTTATTGGTCTCTATGAAACTGATTAGATTCAAACCCAGAATATGTTCAAGAATTCTGCAGCAAACTGATGTTACGGGTATTGGTCTGTAATTTCGCGGGTCTGTTCTTTCGCCCTTCGTATATACAGGAGACGCCTCTGTATTTTTTTCCCCAGTTGCTAGGTCTTTCTGCTGGGTGAGAGATTCACAATAAATACAAGCTAAGTAAGGGTCCAGTGCCATATAGCACTCTTTGTAAAACCAAATTGAGATTCCATCTGCAACTGGCGACTTATTTGTTTTTAATTATTTCAGGCGTCGGGGATGCTTACGAGGGTGGTTTGAAAAGTTCTTGAAACAGAATAGAAAAAATGTACTTATGTCACTGAAACTTTTTTGTTTTTCAATGTACCCTGCTTGTAGATTAATTCACTTGGTCTAACAGTGTTCCAATACCTTGATCCCATCTCGACAATGATTTTCCTCCAGGCCTATAAAATAGTTGTCAACTCAGGCTATCAATTCTTCATTTAAGTGAATCTTCATCCACAAAGAAAAATTTTAAGTTTAGGGAAGAGGCACGTGTGGCAACAACTCATACCTTAGTTTGTGTAATTTTACCATGGCGATGGTACATGCATGCGAGCGTGCATTTGCTTGATGCTAGACGACTTTCTTCCTTATTAAACCTGGCCTTTTTCGCATATCATTTGTTGCAATTTGTCCAGAAGGTTAGCATAGTATTCTCCAGTAATTGTTTGCCCAGTGGGGAGATAATGTACAAACAGAATCCCCTTCTCATCCCAGAACACTGATGCCATGCTCTTCCCCGCTGAAGGAATTTGGTGGCGCATCCCAGAACACTGACGCCATGTCCTTCCCCGCTGAAGGAGTTTGGCGGCGGAGATTCAGCATGTTTCCACTGCCTTGATTGTTGCTTTGTCTCTGGGGTATAGTAGTAAACCAAAGTTTCCTCGTGGTCACAAACCAGCACAAAAGATCTTGTTTGTTTCTCCTAAAACAGGCCAAACATTGTTGTGATATGTCCATTCTCATGCGTTTTTGACACAGCGTCAAGAGTCGCGGCACCCATCTTGTGAATACCTTTCAGATGACATCTGGCAAGCGTGAGCAATTTCATGCACTCTAAATTGGTGATCCTCCTTGATCATTATGCGGACTTTTGCAATGATTTCTAGAGTAGTGACACGTTTTGGCTGACCTATTCATGGATGATCATCATCTAAGCTCTCCTGACCAAATTGAAATTCATTTATCCACTTGGCAACAGTTGAAGACAAAGGAGCAGAGTCCCCTGGTGTTTTCTGGAAATCGGCATGAATGTCCTTCACTTTCATACCTTTCTTTATGAAGTATTTAATCACTGCTTGAATCTCGACCCGACCCCCCGTCCCGTACCGTCGCGTCTTTGCAGATCACTGCACAGGAACAACAACAGAGCCATGTCACTGCCACAGCTCTCTTCCAAGAGCACTGACATGGGACGGGTTTACAGGCAACAGTCCAACGAATATCATGTGAACAACTTGTGCTAGTGCTGGCCTCTTGTGGTGATTGTTGTTAGGTGTCTTTGTGCTATTGTCAAATGACGGTATGTTTATATGATTCTCTTGCATGAATGATTTCTTAAATGCAAAATTTAAAACATTTATCTCCTACTGCCACACCAGACTGGTCAAGTGACTTGATGGAATTCTTTGACTCACTTAGTGATTTTACATAGGACAATAAATTCCCCTGCTTCTCAGCCAGATCTTTTGCTGAGGTATGACAGTGGTAGTAACCTTTCCTTGTTGCCATTTGGCATTCTCTTTTGAACCAAGAGTGCAGTAGCTTTTCCTTCCTCAGTATTTTCCAAATTTCATTGTTAAACCGCAGTGGCTCTTTTGCATCCTTAATTCGTTTACTAGGTACAGACTTGTTGAGAGTGCAATTCACGATCTGTTTAAGCTTTGACCATAATCTCTGTACGTCCATCTTAATGGAACTAAGTGATGTCAGTTCTGTCTAAGTAAGATGCTAACATCTGCTTATCTGCTCTTTCTGGCATGAACATTTTCCTAGCCTTCTTGACTGATTTATTAATTTTTGTAACCTTAGTTGTTATGATGTTATCATGATTATTAATCCCCATCTCTATGCTGAAGTCATTGATGATATCTGGCCTGTTTGTAACTACAAGGTCTAAGATATTTCCATTGCATGTGGCATGGCAAACTAGGTGCTCAAGACAATTTTCGAAAACCACATTCAAAAGTGCTTCACAAGATTGACTGCACCCCCTGCAATGAAGCCATAGGCTACCATCTATACTCAGTAGGCTAAATTCACCTCCAACTAGTATTGCATGATCTAGGTATTTACGTGCTACTGTCTGTAGACTTTCTGTGAATGGCTCCAAAACTGTCATAGCAGAACTGGGTGGCTGATTATCCATTAATTAACGTGATTTCACCTAGACTTGTTATACGCAACCAGATAACTTCACTGTCACAATCAGCTTTGACCTCAATAGAGACAATGGACACTCCCTCTCCTACAGTGTCTAACCTGCCTTTCTGATATATATTCCATTAATCACTAAATATGTCAGAGCTTTCTGCTCTCGGTTTCAGCCATCTCTCAGTCTCTGAGAATAATTTGAGTGCGATACTTTCCTGGATGGCAGTAAATTCGGAAACTGTGTTACAAGTACATTGACAACTGATAAAATTTTGACAATCTACACTGGAGTCAATTCAAAAGATAAACCTCAACCAACATTGAATGTATCTTGGTGATAAAGAGCCCAAATAAATAAATTGATGATTTTATTCCATTTCATCTGATTGAATGAAACACACACAGCATAACTACTCAGAAAACAACTATAGTGCTGATTACATTTACTATCATACATGTACCACTCTGAGAACATTTCACCTTGTCATAGTAGTCCTGTGTTTTGGAACTAAGCAGTGCTTCATTTCACAAAGCGAAAGGAATAGCTTGTGTAAAAAACAAAAGAAGGGGAAATAGTGGTTGCTGGTGTTTTTAACACTATCATTCAATTTAGTTCCTATTGTGAACTTTGCAGCTAGGATATGTAAATGCTCTGAGACTGCTATTGATAATATCTTTATGAACAAATCTAGGGGAAAAACGTCATATCACAAAACCAATAGTAAATGGACTATCTGATCACGACGTGCAGCATCTTGTGTTAAATGTTGAAACTTGTCAGGATAAAAAAATATTAAATCTGAGTACAGGAGGATAATAAATAAGCCAGAAATTGAGGAATTCAGGTAATTGCTCAAAGACATGAACTGGAGAGATGTTTACCTGACTCAAATGGAAAATGCAAAGCATTTATTAATAAAGTTACCTCCTCTTTTGAAAATTGTTTTCCCCTAAAGGTAACTCAGATCACACAGAAGTCAAAAGATAAACCATGGATTATACAAGGAATAAAGATATCATGTGGGGCAAAAAGGAGACTGTATCTACTATCTAGGAACGTTTCTGATATTAGAATTGTAATGCATTACAAAGAATAGTGCAAAATATTGAATCAAGTAATCCAGAAATCGAAGTAGCTTTATTAAGAGAAAAAGATAATTGTATCGGGCAACAAAATAAGAACTGTTTCAGATATAGTGAAGACAGAGAGAAGTGGGGCCAAAAAGGAAGTGGAACAGATAGCTCTAAAAGTAAATGAGACTTTGGTAACAAGTGCATGTAGTGTTGTAAATCTCTTAAGCAAGACTTAATTTTTGTTACTGACGGCTCGGGGTTATCAGGTTCGGTGAATGGTGCAATGGAGTATCTGGGACCAGTCTTTGAAGAACATCGTGTAGAACCTATTCGAGGAACTTTGAATTCCAACCATTGCTTCTCAGTATACTTACTCCTTAATGAAATTTGTTGCAAGTTATATATCTATATTTCCAACAAGTAGCTCAATACATATTATCAATACTACGAATAAGAATAATCTACATAAAGACCTAAAATCACTTATGTTGGTCCAAAAGGGGGTCCAATATTCAGGAACACACATTTTCAATAAATTACCAGCAACCATTAAAAACTTGGTTTCAGATAAAGCACAGTTTAAACAGAGTTTGAATGACTTTTTGATAGGCAATGCCTTCTACTCTATAGATGAATATCCTAACAGAGACTGTTAGGCCAGCTTAAGTAAAAATATGTTAGATATAAGTTTTGACAGCACTTGGTTGCAACAGTCAAAATTAGGTATTTTGTGTATGATAAATTTATTAATAGTGCATAACAATGTTTCATTCTGACAGCGTATTAATTCTGTAAATATTAGCTTTTCCAGTTTATTGTATTGTATTCACCTATTTTGACAATCTCATGACAAATGATCAGGGTAGTATTCATTATATTAAAATGTTTTGTGTTATACATTCTGACATGTTCCACACCCTCGAGAATCATCTCATTTTTTTGGTGTATGTAATGAAAACTGAATCAAATCAAATCCAATCACCATCTCTCATCATGTAATAACTTCACTTCTCCTTCTTCCCTTGTCGTCTCCTGTTTTTCCAGTACTCGTCCATCTCCTCCTCATGTTTTTCCCCCTTTATTCTATTCGTGTTGTTCTCAATCCCCTATTTCTTCTGCATTGAAAGCCTTTTATTTTTATTTACTTATTTTTTTTATTGAGGTGAGTCTCTACGGACTGCGTGGTAACAACCGACTTCACTCTAGTGTCCAGGTCTTGTTCTTGCTCCAGCTTTGACTTCCTGCCAGTATCTTCTGAGCCCCTCCAAGAAGTGCCTTTTTATGCTCTTCAGATAATGGTCCTCACTGTCTTTCGGATGTTGATGGCATGTTAAAACCTTGGTAGTTGGTCACCAATCTTCTAAATTTGTTCCTTTCAGGAATTTCTCTCTGAGATACCAATCTGCTTAAGATCTTTTTCACATTCTTTGAACCATCTCGGCCTCGTTTTCTTAGATGGGATGAAACTCCATATTCTTTTTGTTAGTCGATCACCGTCCATTTTCATGAGATACCATAAAATAACAATCATTTCTTCGTAATGGATGCTGTGATAGGTTCTGTCTTGCTGCACGAGTCCTCATTTGCTCTCATTCGCCATTGTCCATCGACCCATCTATTACCTTAGGATTTTCCTTAATATCCTACACTCACAGCTTTTCCAGCCGCTCAGCTTACCTTGTCTATTCGTGGTCAAAGATTTGGATGCTTATAAGCCCTCAGGTTTTACAACTGTATTATAATGTTGGAACTTGGCCCATATACTCATAGACTTTTTGTTATAAGTATTCTTTGTCAGTTGGTATGCTTGGTCTAACTTCCTCATCCCGACAATTGCTTCTTCTTTTAATCCATTCTCCAGGTGGATGACTTCACCGAGATACCTGAAATTCTTAACTCATCCAATTTTTTCCCAGGTTGGTTATCATCCATTCAGGTCCATCACAGATGTTCGTCATATGTTTTGTCTTTTGAATAGAGATCTGGAGTCTAACTTTTTTCAGCAATTTCTGACAGCCTATTTATCTTGTTGACTGCTGACTCTATGTTGTTAGCAAAAATGGCTAGGTCAGCCGCAAAATCTAAGCAGCCAATGCACACCCCTTTGTTCTTAGGACCAAGTCTGAACCACTCTTCTTTTGTTTCTCCTTGGGCTAATAACTTTCTCCACTCTTGAATGACCTTTTCCAAGACACAATTGAAAAGGTTCAGATACCTCACCCATAAATTTAATTTTTGACACTGTGTTAGTAAGAGTTTGTTTGATCAGCTTTCTTGATGTATTATCCACCCCAAACTTTTCCAAAATATTCATTACTGCCTGTCAGTCGATGGAGTCATATACTTTCTGAAAATCAACAAATATGACCACATAGTTATTTTTCCAATTTTTTTTGTACCTGATCATGTTCTTCAGGTTAAAGATCTGTTCTGCACAAGAATCGCCCTTTCGGAAACCAGCTTGATAGTCCCCAATCAGTTGGTTACAATGATCTTCTATTCTATTCTGTATCACTTTGGAGAGAATCTTATATGGAACAGATACTAATGAGGTACCCTTATAGTTATTGACATTCTATTTATCACCTTTTTTGTGTATACGATGGATTAAAGCTGACTGCCATTCAGTTGGTATCATCCCAGCTCTCCAGGTCTCCTCAAAAAGTTGGACTAGTATATCTAGAGTTTCATTATTTGCCAGCTTCAGTAGTTCCACCACTATTGAATCCTCTCCAGCTGCCTTATTATTCTTAAAGTTGTTGATGATCTCTTTGGTCTCCTCTTTACTAGATGGAAATGAGGGGTAGTTTGTGGATTGGGGCACATACAGGGAATCTTTCTTTCGGTTCATCACAATTAAGTAGGTTTTCAAAGTAACGAGACATTATCTTGCAGTTCTCTTTGTTGGTCAGGCCGAGTGTGGTGTGCGTACTGTAAGACCTTCAGTACACACACCATCAGATTATTTGACTTGTTGCTCTAACGAAGTAAGCGAGTGTCAGCAATATGTCTCGTGGTCTTATCATGGCATGTTTATCTTCTGCCATTAGGTCAGACGATAGAAATGCCACTTGCACACTTAGAGTAGCAGATTGATGGTGACCAACTTTAAATAGAACTTGATTAATTTTCACACACATTTATTAAAATAATAACAAATATAAAAATTATTTAACTTGGTTCTGGATGCTATTTACAATTGACAATCTGAAGTTCCTTTGGTATTGGTACGTTAATCTTATTCTTACATATATCTCGGATACTTGACAAAAGTGTCTATACATTTATCTTCATGGCTATGTACAGGAATATGGTAATCTTATTAGGCGCAGACTGGATCTTGACTATGGACTGGCACAGACAATTGTAGAACTCGTACAGACTGGTACAGACTAATGCAGACTGGTACAGACTAATGCAGACTGGTGCAGACAAATGCAGACTGACTGATCGAAGGTCTTTACACCCGTTATAATACCTCGCACGTTCATGTATCACTGCGTGAGTGTGATGCGCGAGGAGAAAGTGTTCTTTGTTAGCAGCAATCTCATTGGCTGCGTTACATATTAATACGCGGATCGGCGGAAGCAGAATTTGGTCCGTCTCTATGGCAGCGCCATCTCGTAGTGGGGAGATGGACGAGTGCTGCGCCTGCGCTGTTGTGCTTAGCGGGGCGCACTCTAGTGGGAAATTTGTGTACGCGCTGAATACGCGGAACTATGTACACAACACTGAGCTTTCCATTTTCGTCTCTAAAACAAAAACTAGGGGCTTGGTATCCTTTCAAATTCGATTTGAACGTCTGATAGAAGTCTCTGACATTCTTTATCTGGAAACGCTGATCGATCTGTTCTAACTGCTGTTTCTCATGCAGTAGAGTTCTGGCTGCATATTTTTGAACTTCATGGAATACATCAAAATCATCAGGTCTCCTGGTAGAGTTCCACTATTTCCATGCACTTGCTGTTTGGGCCACCACCTCACCACAAACCTCATTCCACCATGTATGATTCCTCTTTTTAGCTGTCAGGATTGTAGTATTAGCTGCTTGTTGGATCATGGAGGCAATGTCTGCCCATTTATGGGATTCAACTGTCAGTTACTGGTGGCATTGTTCCAATACGTTTTGATTGATTTTGAGCTTCGCAGTATCATATTTATGAAATTTATTTCCGGTTTTCACAGTCTTATTGAGAGGGATGAAATTAATTTTGATCTTGGAGAGGTGATGATCCTTTTACATTCAGTATGTTATCTGTAAAAAGTTTCTTTCTATTATTTCTGATTGTTTGATGTTGTTTCTTTCTTATTTCTGTAATCCATGCTATCATTGATTCCTTCTTCCAGAACTACTCATTCAGTAGAGGTCTCTAAAAAAAGATTAATCTTCTTTTAGCCATTACTTCTGATATTTTCTCAAAATTTTTGTATATCTCCTCATTACTTCTCATTTTCCAGCCATCTGTAGCTTGTATTGCAACCATTATTTTCTAATAATGCTCCTTTGTGGAACCTCTGTTCTGTCCAGCTTATAGTTCATCATTAGGCATCCCCATCCATGTAAACATCCTGGTCATACCACTGTGGGATAGTGTTTGAATTTGTTTTTTTTAGTTGTACATTTCTTGTTGTAAATATCCTTTGTCAAACGATTTGCTCTCTCCAGTTTGCTGACTCTTGCATCTACTGTTAATTCTTCTAGTCCATTTTGTTGTACAGTTTGTCCAATATATTTAAATTTACTTACTAATGCTATTTTACATTTTTGTTTTTCTAAGAATGTTGATGCATTGTTTGAAATTGTCATCAATGTTGTTTTTTCGGCTGAAATTTTGGGACCAGCTCTCTTTGCTATTTCTTCCAAAAGATTTCTTTTAATAACTGTCTGTCAGATTTTTTGAAAGTATATCAGAATCATCTGCAGAAGCCAGGCAGTTTACCTTAATTCCATTTGTTTTTCGTCCTAAAATTATTGGTTCAATTTTGTGATTTTTTTTCTCCAAATTCCAATAACTTTCTATTTTTTCTAGAATGTAGTGTTACAGTAAAGGTGATAAACTGTCCCCTTGTCTAACACCAGTTTTTATTTCAAATGGTTGAGATACATCTCCCATAAATTTAGCTTCAGTCACCCTATTTGCTAGTGTTTTGAGGATTATGTTTGCTTTAACACAAAATTCTTTGATGATTTTACCCATAATTTCTCTGCCTACCAAATCAAATGTTTTCTTGAAACCAATACGTGATACTATTATTGGTTTGGTGATTAACAGTCTGTGGAGAATTATCAATTTTCTAATAAACATCTGTTCTGTGCAGGGTCTTCCCTTTCTAGAGCTCCTTGAGATTCTCCCAGTTATTTGTCTAAAGTTTCTACAACTCTGTCCACAGAATTTTTGATAATATTTTGTATACCACTGGCAGAAGTCAGGCATCTCTGCAATTGTTGACATTTTGTGTGTCCCCTTTTTTTCATAGCTGTGGATTAATGCTTTCAATAATCTCTTCAGCTTTCCAAATATTCTCAAACAGCAATTGTAGATCATTTGTGTTTCTGACTATTTCAATAATTTTGCTGTAGTGGAGTCTTCATTTGTTGCTTTGAAGTTTTGGAATGATTTGATGGCTTCATGAATTTATTGTTCTGTTAGTGGAAAATCTTCCTCCAGATGTTGTGGGACTGCTATTATATATTGCTACAATGTGCTGTTATTATTATTATTGTTGTTGTTGTTGTTGTTGTTTGGTTGCCTGTTCTTCAGCACTATCTTTCTGTTTCGTTTATCTATTTGCCGCCATTTTAGCCCATTTACCGGTATTTCCAGCTTGTTCTTCACTTATTTGACCTTTTGGTGGCTCCTCTTGAAGAGATCTTATTTCTCAGCATTTAAAATTACATCATCTGCTGCTCTTTCGCATCTGAATTTCATCATGTCCAGTCTAGTTTTTTCATTCATTTAACCATCCATCTTCCATGACTCAAGATCCTAAATTTTCATCCTTATTTCTTGAACAGTCTCATTTCTCTTTTTACATTTTCCAGATGAAGAAACTTTTGGTCCTCAAAGCAAAGATTAGTATCACTTTTTTTATTTGTTTCTGCCTATGGCTGCTATATCTCTTTAGTTAGAATATTTTCTCTCTCTGTATTTGATTATAGTCTAAGTCTGAATATTTCTATAAGTACATTTATTGCTGTAGCAATGAGTAAAATAAATTGTATTGCACTGCCTGTAGCATGTAGCACCATTTTGACTGTTAGTCCTCTTGCTGTACAAAAAGTAGCTTTGATGATTACTTAATGCAAGTATTTTGTAAGAGCTGTGGAATGGTTAGTATCTGTTTATATTTTTCTGATTAATTCAAGCTCGTCAATGCACATCCTGTGTTAAGGAAATATTTGCACTGAATTTACTGTGTGTTAAATATAAGCAGTGGATCCATTGGGGTAGTCTTTTTGGTAGCAATATGTCAAGGTGAACAAAACAGGAGATGGTGAAGGAAGAGAGGGAAAAGATCAACATTTGCTTTTCATCAGCAATATAACTGGGTTGAAACATTCAGTGAAAATTATCTGTGACAGGAAGTTGTCAGAAATACATTTTTTGAAGAAACTTTATGTTTGTATAAGCATTTATTAAATTTAAAAATTGGATTTCATGTGTTAACACAAAAGGTAATGTTTTGCATTGCAGGCATGCTGAACCTGTCAAAGATGAAGAATCGGCCAATGATTCTTATTGGAGGATAACAGTATGTATAACTTAAACTTGAGATTCTTGAAAATAAAGCTAGTCAGTATTTCTTAACAGTACTGATTTAAATACATCTAAAAGATCGCTGTTACCTAAATGAAAGTTGACGAGCAAAGTCTTAGTGGACATTTGTATAAATTTGTCATAGGTGTTATTTACAAGAAGAGTAAATAGTTTCAATAGGAATGTGGTGAGACATTTAACAAATGTGATGACCACACATTAATAGGACCTTGTAACACTACCATTATGATATTAGTATGCTTTTATGTAAATAACAGAAACCTGTCTCTATGTTGCCACGTATAACCCTCTTACTAAAATTTAGTTTAGTTTCCAAATAAAATACACTGTGGACGGATAGTCCTGTTTATAGGAAAAGATAATCAATAGAGTTATCCTTCTCACAGGATTTACCGTGTGTTGCGTCTAATGGATAAGTAAATTGGACTATTCACTTCTTTTCCTAAGATCTTACCCAGTGGCTAGATAGAAACACAGTATGAATAATAATATACTGAAGCTCGGACAACTCATTTCCAAGTTCATTTAGTGGTTTAAAACATGCACTTAATGGTCACCAACCTATCCTGGCAATGAAATAGTGAAGTATTGGAGAAGCAGAAATGTGAATTTTGCCTACTTTCTTGCTACTGTTTAGTTTGGCTCTTCGAATAAATTACCCCACTTAAACAATTTTGGGCTACATCTTTATACATTATGATTTAAAAAAAGAAAAAGCCCAGTAGATAACTTCAAGGAAGGTAAAAAAAATTAGCCGGGGATGGGGGGAACAACCTTTAGAAAAGCACTTTCCATAATCAAGAAACTTAAATACTTAGACACTAAAGTACACACTTTTTAACTGAACATTTCACTTAAAGAAAACCTCTTTCTTGGTGGAATTTACTTTCAAAAGCTATTATTCTTTGAACTAATTCTGTATAGCCATCTAACAGGTTCTAGTAACTTGGCTTCACTCTGATTGAATTTTATGTAAGCAAACTATAACACTTTGCAATAGTTAAGAAAACATTTTTATTATTTACACTAAAGCAATTTAAATGGTGCCTCTTTATATTAACTTGGCACTTCACTCTGATTGAATTTTATGTAAGCAAACTATAACACTTTGCAATAGTTAAGAAAACATTTTTATTATTTACACTAAAGCAATTTAAATGGTTCCTCTTTATATTAACTTGGCACTTCATAAGTCTGTAAAACAGGACACTCGGATCAATCAAACACCAGGAAGGAACCCTATACAGATGTATGATTAGGATGAAATGACAGGGTGAGCCAGTTTCCGTAAATTTCAAGAATGATTATTAAATCACAGTTTAAATTAATGGTTCATGCTGTACAAAGGTAAAAATAGAAAAAAATCTTATCTGGTGGCTATAGGCTTGGGTTTGGCGAACAGTTATGACGGCTACACTACCCACACTATGGCCTGCAAGTTTCTTGCTGTATGGGCTCAATTTCTCTTCTTGGCTTCATTCAGTTTTACATACAGTAGCTCAACAACTCGCAGCTATGCTGTAAGCTGTTTGCAGTCTTCAACCAAGGCATTTTTATGAAAATTTGCAGGCAAAGCTTCTGCTCCACAAAGGAGTTACCTCAATCACTGCTGCCTACAGACTATGTGACTTACTTCCCACACTTGCTCAAGGTAGCACGCCAATTCGCCTTTCGCACCTTTTCCACTCCCCACAGCTATTTTCGTTTCAAACAAAAGCACACTGGCTTTTACATAACACCTATTTCTTACATTGTTCCTAAGCATGACCATTTCTTAAATTGTCAAATTTACATCAACATGAACAATTTATACACACAAATATTTTTAAATACAAAATGTTATCAAAACATTATTTAGACCCTTGGTATCCTTTGTAGAGGACTTGGGCAGGTTTGTCCCATCCTAGTACACATTATTTTGTTACCTCCCTTCAGATATTCCATTTAGCTACATCTACAATAATTCCCAATGTTCTGCCTTTTGAGGTGTCCAGTGCGGGTTGTTTTTATTTTTTATTTGATATGCGTATTCCATAGATCCGTACATGCGAGTGATTCGCCTGGATGTGGAACGTGTCAATACAATTGTACAAATACAATTAATGCTACAGAATAGTAATATAATTCAATGATATAGATATTACAAGCTGTCATTAAACTAGTATAGCAATTCTCAATATAACATTATAACTATAACATTAACATAATATTGTATCATCCATCTAATAACTAAGAGACTAAATACATCTATTATTAAGGGAGGGCATTACTTCTGGAAAAGAATTCATCTAACGAGTACAGTGGATGGTCGAGCAGGTATTTTTTTAACATACCTTTGAACAGCGTTTCATTTTCTATTGTACATTTAATATAATTAGGCAATGCATTAAAAATCTTTATAGCCGCATACTTTACTCCCTTCTGTACAAGTGTTAAATTTTTTAGTACAACATGTAGATCATCTTTACCTCTAGTATTGTAGTTATAGTATGAACAATTTGTTTCATACTGAGCATAGTCTTTATTAACTACATTCATCAGAGAGTATATGTACTGACATGTTGTGGTCAGAATACCTAACTGTATAAAAAGTTTTCTACATGAGGTTCGTGGAGGAACCCCACACATGATTCTGACTGCTCTCTTCTGAGCATTTAAGATTTTTTTTGAGGCTGGTGAATTACCCCAGAATATTATTCCGTAACTCATTAATGAGTGAAAGTACCCAAAGTAAGACGATTTTAAAATGTTGATGTCCCCAAAATGAGTAATTATTCTTAGAGCAAAAGTTGCTGATGAAAGCCTTTTTAGAGTAAGGGACACATGCTGTTCCCAGTTGAGCCTACTGTCAATGTGAACCCCCAGGAATTTAGTGGATTGCACCTGTTCTAGTTCCTGGTTGTCATGAGCAATTACTATACTTTCTAGAGTTTTATTTTTGTGTGGAACTGTATAAAATTAGTTTTTTTAATATTAACTGAAAGAGAATTAATTGAAAACCAAGCTGTAACTTCTCTGAGTATATCATTAACATCAGTCTCCATATCAGCAGTAGACTGACCATCAACGACAATGCTTGTATCATCAGCAAACATTGTGAATTCACAATTTTTACTAATGGACAGGGGTAAATCATTAACATATATTAAAAACAGCAAGGGTCCAAGGACAGATCCCTGGGGAACTCCATGCTGAATTTTGCCCCATTCAGAATCCACTAGATTAGGAGATCCTTTGTTGCAGCCATGTAGAACCACCTTTTGTTTCCTGTCTTGAAGATATGATTTTAGCCAGTTACCTATAGGCCCTTTGATTCCGTAATGATAGACCTTCTCCAAGAGTATCTTGTGGTTTACACAATCAAAGGCCTTGGAAATATCACAGAAGACACTAACTGGTGACTTCTTACTATTAATAGACTCCAAGACATCATTTGTGAGTGAATATATGGCACACTCTGTGGAAACCCCTTTTTGAAAACCAAACTGTCTGTGGTTAATAATATTAAGTTTATCAAGATGTGCCACAATCCTGTTATACACTGCCTTTTCAAGAACCTTTGAGAATGTTGTTAAGAGAGAGACAGGACGATAATTTTTTACATCTGTAGCATCGCCAGACTTGAAAAGAGGTCTCACAGTGGCGTATTTCATTCTCTCTGGAACAACTCCCTCATAAAGAGACATGTTGCAAATGTGAGCAAGTACTACACTTACATCATTACTGCAGGCTTTCAACAGTTTATTAGAGATGTTATCTATACCTGAAGATCCTTTACTTTTCAATGAGTGAATTATTTTTTTTACTTCATTAACAGTTATGGGTGCTACATTTATATCATTAAAACATTGTGGGAGGTTAAGTTTCAGAATATCTAAAGCTTCTCTTAGGTCACTACTGAACCTATTTGAGAGGTGACACTTAGAAAGTGGTTGTTAAATGTGTCTGCTATCTGTTTACTATCAGTTATTTCCAAATCGTTAATTTTTAGGACAGCAGATTTTTCATTGTCAGATGGTGAAGTACCTGTTTCCCTCTTTATTACATTCCAAATCGTTCTGATTTTATTGTTTGAACAGTTAATTTTAGATTGCATGCACATACTTTTAGATTTTTTAATGACTTTAATTAAGATTTTGCAGTATGTCCTATAATATTTCATCTGCAGGGGATTATTGGATTGTCTAGATATTATATACAGTTCCCTTTTTCTCTGGCATGATATTTTTATGCCCTTGGTGAGCCATGGTTTTTTGCTTGATTGCCTGTTCTGTAGTCTACAGACCTTTTTTGGAAAGACATTTTCAAATATACCTGATAATTTATCAGTAAATAAATTATATTTTGTATTAACATCATTTGCAAGATAAACATACCTCCAGTCAGTCTCCTGAATGCATAATTTGAATTTTTGGATATTTTCCTCATTCATGTTTCTAATGGTTTTCCACTGTGCACTAGCTTTGTTCTGATTTGTATTAAAGTTGTCAATTGTGAGTATTTGCCCATCATGATCAGAGAGTCCATTTATGACTTTTTCAACTTTGATGTGATTAGTTTTACTCATATCTACAAAGATATTGTCTATTAGAGTGCTGGAAGTGGCAGTAGTTCTTGTGGGAAAACTGACAGTGGAGACAAGGTTGTAGGTATGCATTAAGTTTGCAAACTCTGTCTTAGAAGATGAGCTTCCTAGGAAATCTATATTAAAATCTCCAGTCACTATAATGTCCCTATTTTTTCTTGTGAGATACAATAGCACAGAATCTAATTGTTTCATGAATACTTTAAAATTACCAGATGGAGCCCTGTATACTGCTACGATTACCAGTTTCTTGTTACCTTCTACTATTTCTGTGACACATGCCTCAAAGTCTTTCTCTACACAATATTTCTCTACATCTATTGTATCAAAGGACAGGCTGTTTTTCACATAAATAACTGCCCCACCTTTGCACATATGCTTTCTACAAAATGAGGTAGCTAAAACATAATTTGGTATATTGAGCATTTCAATGCCAAAAGTGATATGGTGTTCTGTCAGACAGAGAATATGAGCACAATTTGCGCCTGTTGGTTCATCAATATTTACAATAAATTGGTCTAACTTACAGAGCAGGCTTTGAATATTTTGGTGAAAAATTTTGAGCTCATTTTTAATTACATGATTAGTTGTGGTGTTACCATTGCTAGGACTGAGTTTTATTACTTTTGACATACCAGTATTACAGGAACAGTTTTCTGCAGGGAAGAGGGAGCTGTTGTGCTGGTAACACCCACATTTGTTGTTATTAACTACATTACTTACATTCTGATTGGAACCTTCCCCCTTCTGCCCCAGTACCATAAAAAATCCCCATTTGCAGCTGAGGACTTTCTTGATCTCAGGCACATCCTATGTGGAGCAGCTGCAGTCACTACTGTGCTCCTTTTTGCCATAGAGGGTGGATCTCCTGTTGGTGAGGTTTCTACACTGTCGGCTTGTACACTTGATCCTGTGGGGGTTGGTGTTGCTGTTTCTGCTATTGATGACTGTTCTTCCTCCTTAAATGCTGCTGCTTCACAAGTTGGCGGTGGACTAACATTTCCCACTTGAGTTGTAACTGCTGGTGCTGTCTTGCTTTTGTATAAAAGACCTGTTTGTGTTGATTCACATACAGGTGCTGCTGCATATGAAGTCTTCCCTTCAGCTGTTCCATTAGGTTTGAAGGAGTATTTTGACGACACTGTATGTATTTCTTCCAATGGTACAGTTTCAATGGGCACAGGTGCTTTTAGAATGATTGGAGGAGTGGTGTTTTCAAATAGTTTGAATGTTTCTGCTAATAATGCTTTAGCGAGTACACGTTTTCCTAGCCAGTTCCTGTGCATTCCATGCCGAGTAAAATGGTTTCTCTCTTCGGAATTACTGTCCAAAAACTTCACGTCCTTGAATGCTTTGCATACCTTTTGAAACATTCTGTTTGTGAATTTGATTTCATTATTTACACATGAACTGTTTATTAGGTCATGTCTATATGGGATGCTAACGATGATTGTTTTTCTTGGCGAGATTCTTTCCAGTGCATTTCGCAATGCTGTGATTGCATTTTTCGACTCATTTTTATAAACATCGTTAGCTCCAGCAATAATTACACAAACATCGTTTGGTTGAGGGCTTAAATCTTTAATTATTTGCTGGAAAGGAGCCCCGGGTTTATTGCATATTCATAAGAATAGTGGCTAAATCTCGTCCATGGCTGTCTGCAAAGATATAAACTTTTGGTTTTGTCTCGTCTTCTCTCAATAATTTCATTTGTCGGTGTTTCTCTTGTGCAATGGGCGCAAACGAGTTTGTCGTAACTATAGCAGATATTGGAGCACTTTGAATTTCAGTAACGGTTTCTTTGAGAGTGTTGTAGTTTTCACTTTGTACATTTTTCACAAAAGGATTAAAATCGACATTCAAAGAATTAATTAACGATTCGATGTCATTCATATATTTTTTAGCTATTGCGAGTTCTTCTTTCAGCACATGAGAGATGAGTTCTTCAGTACCAGCATTATACATCTTGACTGCACTTTTTCGACCACTGCACTGAACAAAGCCACATACACAATTCGGATTTATCACTTTTCTGTTGTTCATACACGATAGATGGATCCATATATGTGAAAAAGAGCACAAACAAATACCGCTATGAATACTGTTTTGGCAGACTATGCACTTTAAACTAAATGTAATATGATTTTCTACGGCACGATTTACTACTGCTTGCATACTCGACGCCACTTCCTGGGTGTATTGTATCGAGTTAGCTTTTTCAAATTTCCATGTGGGTTTATCAATGTATTTTGTAACTGATATTTCACCACCAATGATAACTTTTGTGAGCCAATGTACACTCCTTGAAAAATGTTTCAGTACTACTATTGAGTGATTCAGTGGTAATTTGTTCTCATCAGTGGAAAAGATGGATGGGTAAGGTTTTGTATCAGTTTCCATCTGCCTGCCCAAAACGTTTTAAATTCCTTGGCATCAAACTTAGATAATTTCTTGTGTGTTGATCCATTCGAACAATGGTTCTCTATTTTTGTCTCTATTTATGTATCTCCAGGTTGTGTTTTGGAATTAAAATCTTAAACATATACGTGCTGTCTAGTTGCTGTGTGTAAGACTAGTGTCAGACACTTTCCGTTAGGTGATTTGTGGACTGATGTAATAACCAGGCCTTTGAGTTTTATTCTAATTACTTCTACATCACTAATTTTCTGACAGCTTAAGCCAGCATAATCCAAGAGCTGTTTCGTTTTTCATTTATTGTGGTAGCACCTAACAATTGAGAGGAGTATTGATATTGCTTTATATTGCGTAATCTTGCATGTAGCTGCTGAATTATCACCTAAATGCATTTCCTATAGAGCTATAATACTGATGGCATGCTCATCATCTAATTTGCTTTGGTAACTGCATTTGTCACTTGTTAATCCTACGTTAATTTGCATAATATGGACACCTTGCCTGATAATTTTTGACTGTAAGCTCTGAGAAGTGCTGGACCATCTTTTGTGTAGAGTTTTTGCTGTATGCTCCTGCAGTCACACTGCCTTGGTGGACCATCTCTGGGGTTGTCTACATGCCACACAACAGTCTTTTTGGTGTCCCGTGTGAATGATTCACTGGTAAATATCCTGTCCCATACACTTTTGTTTGTAGACAATACTTCTGTGTTAGCTTAAAATAGAGCCAGGAAGCAGTAGTCTCAGTACCTCAGAGAATTAGTTTCAGGTAAAGTATATGGATCTAACACATCTAAAATGCACATGGTTTAGTTTGGAAACCACACAAACACCCAAATGTACACACCCGCAGTAGCTGCACGGGGTGGGGTGGGGGGGTTGGGGGGGGGGGTGGGGGGAGGGGGGGGCAGAGTGATTGGAGAAGACAGTACATTGTCTGAATGGGAAAAGATTGGTGGGTACAGAAGAGAGAAGGGAAAAGGTGAAGTGATACAGTGGGAAACAAATTAGCAGAGGTTTAGGTCAGGTGGATGGCACTAGATGTGCTGGAGAGACAATTTCCACCTGCGTAGGTCAGAGAAACTTGCACTGGAAGGGAATATCCAAATGGTATGTCTAGTGAAGCAGTTCTTGAAGTGGTGTACAGCCTCTTGGCAACTGCAATGTCAAGTCTGTGGTTTGCCACAGTTTGGTGCTGGACATTACTGTGAGTGAACAGTTGGTTACTTGTCATCCCTACATGGAAAATTGTATGGTAATTGCAGCATAGCTGATTTTTAACAGGTTGCTTTTGCACATGATCGTGCCTTTTGTATGGTGGGAGATTCCTGCGACTGGACTGCTGTAGGAGGTGGTGGGTGGATCTGTGGGACAGGTCTTGCACCTGGGTCACTCACAGGATTAGGGGCGAACAAGGATGTTCTCTAGATTGTGTGGGCAGTGGAACATTACTTTGCAGGAATAGGGTAGTATCTTGAGTACAGTATACCCCATCTGAGATAGCCAAAGCCCCAGTGAAGGATGTGGTTGAGCTTTTCAAGGCCTGGGTGATTAGATGAGTGCTGACCATTGTCTGGTTAGCAGGGTTACAGGTGTGAAATGAGGAGATGGCACGGGAGATCTATTTATGAATGAGACGGATAGGATACTGTGGCTCTGGTAGTGCTATTGCCATATTTAGACAACTCCTGCTTTCCACTGGGGATAGTGAGTCCATGTGTGACAAGGCTGCATGGAACAGACTTTTTGACATGGAATGGGTGACGGCTGTCAAAGTGGAGGGAGGTACTGTTGGTGGTTGGTCCACTTGACATGTATTTATGGATATCGATGTCTAGTGATATGGCGCATTGAGTTGAGAATAATCAGGTTAAGATGATTTGGGAGTAGGTTTTTAGGTTATGGAAGAAGCAGTCTATACCATGAGTCCAGATCATGAAAATGTCTCAATTACTCTGAATCAGACAATGGGTTTCAGGTGTTGACAGGATAGGAAGGACTTCTCCTGATGGCCAATATAAAAGCTGGTATAGGATGGCACCATGCGAGTACCCATGGCAGTACTACAGATTTGTTTATACAGGGATAATCACTTAAAACCTGCACCACAAACATTGCAGAAATGGAAAGTGCTATTGATGTGTGGTTTTCACAGAATGGATTGGTAGTTGGGGGCTTATGCTAGTAACCAACCAACAGGTTGTAGTGATATTAGAAAGTGCATTTTTTGTGCAAACATAAACTTTTTTAAATGAAACTATGCCTATCGGTATTAACTAAAAGTAGGGTAAATTAGTCTATCAGCGGTGTTTGTTGCAGGAGTCTAGTGTGAGCCATTCATGAGATATCATATTTTGAAAAGGTGCCACGCCAACACTTGTACATTAGCTGTAAAGTTCCCACACCAACACTTGTACATTAGCTGCGGTAGCACACACCAAAGAACAGTCCAAGTCCATACACTAGTTATGTGGATTGTGACCAGTAATGAGACAATTGACCATCACAGGCTGTGTTCAAAATGACCACTGGCAGCACCAGTATATGCTCCCATTCTGGTATGGAAAGACTGCTGCACACATACCAGTATTTCAGCAGGGACAATCTGACAGGCTGCAGTAATACATCATTGCATATCATCAGATGTAGTTGGTATGCCCTTGTAGACAGTCTTTCAGCTTTCCCCATAGAAAAAAAGTCTCCAGGCATGAAATTTGGCAAATGGATCAACCGAGATACAGGTCCTCTGCATCCAATCTAATGATTTGTAAACAGTTTGTGAAGCCATGTTGTACTTCGTGCACTGTGGGTTGTACAGCCATCGTATTGGTACCACAAGTTGCTCCTAGTCTGCAGAGGAATCTCTTCTAGCATCCGTGGAAGATGATTTGTTAGGAGGCTGTGATACTTGTGCCCATTCAGTGTTATTTCTAAGAAAAACGGGCCTATGAGCTGATGGTTCACTGCCTCACACCACACGTTTACACTCCAAGGATGCTGAGATTCCACCTGCCACAGCCAAAGACAATTGTTAACAGACCAATTGTGCTTATTTCAGCACTTTACCAGGCCACGATTGTTAAAAATTTCCTTCACCGCTAAACAAGATACATGATACATCTGGAGTATCCTGTCTTAATGCCCATGTATGGAAGTTAACACAATTCTCTTGATCAATTCCATGCAGCTCTTTATAGAAAGGGATAAACCTATATCAATGGAGAATGCATAGGACACTTGCCCGATTAATGACATTTCCACATGCGATTGTGCAAGAGGTAACAAGTGGAACAACTACTTGTTTCATCTGTTATGTTGCTAAGAGTTAGGCTATGACTTCCACATAACTGGTTGAAGAGGTTGCCTAGCAACTACCCACACACACAAACACACTGTAAGCAAACAACATCATACCTAGCAACTACCCACACACACACACACACAAACACACTGTAAGCAAACAACATCATACCTAGCAACTACCCAGATTGAGTGGCACAAACTAGTATTGGTGTGGAAACTTTTAAAAATACTGTATCTCATTGACAACTTGTACTAGAATCCTGCAACAAACCCCACTGACATTCTGATTTACCATATTTTTAGTTTGTTAATGTCAGTAAGCACAGTTTCATTTAAAAAGTGTACATCTGCACAAGAAAGGATTTTTACAATCTGTTGATTGGGTAACAGTAATGAGTCCCTGTCTACCAATCCATTCAGTCAAAGCCGCAAATCAATAGCACTTCATACTTGTGGTGCGAGCTTTAGGCATTTCACCCTGTGACTTGGTCTTCGAAAGTGAAATAATTGTGGGTCAGGATGTGTTTGGGGAAGGGGATTTGGAAAGAGGTGGTGGGTTTGGTATCAGGAGGATGTTTGGAAAGTGAGGCCATGGGCATGGGGGATGTTGTAAAATGATGTTGCATCCATAGTAACCAGCAAGGAGTCATGTGGTAGCAAAACAGGAACTGCAGAAAGGCGGTGAAGGAAGTAAGCATTGTCTTCACTGTAGGATGGGAGGTTACAGACAATGGTTTGCATGTGATGTTCAGTGGGAGGATTGTACCCAGCCACAGTTGGGCAAGTGGAGAGACCTGTGTAGTTGGGTTGGCGAATAGGTAAAAAGGAAGGAGTGGTGTGAGGAGGGAGATAGATCCAGGAGTCAGGTTATGGGATGGACTTAAGGTCTTGGAGAGCTGCTGGAGTCTTGTTGGAATTCACGGATGTGATCATGGTTGTAAGGTTTGTATGCAGAGGTGTTAGAAAGTTGGTGAAGACTCTCAGCCACATAGTCACTATGATTCATGAACACTGTGATGAAGCATTTATCTGTAGGAAAGATGATAAGGCACGGATTGATTTTAAGGATATGGGTAGCTGTGTGTTACATAGGAGTGATGTTGGTCTCACTAGGGAGGATTTAGGAAAGGAAAGTAAGGCCGGGTTAGAAGTGATGAATTCCTGAAAGATAACCAAGAGATGACTGGCTGGAATGGGAGGTTCAGGGTGGGAGGGAGGCTGGAACTGTTTTAAGCAAGATTCTATGTGAGGTTTTTGTTGGCTGTTATTAGTGGGATGCATCATCATCATCATTTAAGACTGATTATGCCTTTCCGCATTCAGTCTGGAGCATAGTCTTGATCTATTTCAACAGTTTTTATACCCCTTCCCTTCCAACACACACACACTAGCCACCAAGGAAGAGCCTACAGCTTTGATTCAACCCCCCCCCCCCCCTCTTCCAGTCATACCCTCATACCTCCCTAATGCACATTGAAGAAATTTCAGCTGCAGAGATTAGGTAAGGAAAGAAGGTCCTTTACAAGTCCAGCACACTTGAATTTAGGTTTTGGGCTAAAGGTGAGGCCTTTAGAAAGTACCAAGACGTCTGCAGGGCTAAGAGTTGTGGCAGAAAGGTTGACAACAGTTTTACAGGATTGGTGCTTAGGATGTATATATCTCATGGAGGATGGAGGAATTCGTTGCGATTGTGGAAGATGGAGTATCGAACAAAGCATAGTTAGGGAGGTATGAGGGTACGACTGGGGGGGGGGGGGGGGGGGGGGAGGGGGTTGAATCAAAGCTGTAGGCTCTTCCTTGGTGGCTAGTGTGTGTGTGTGTGTGTGTGTGTGTGTGTGTGTGTGTGTGTGTGTGTGTGTGTTGGAAGGGAAGGGGTATAAAAACTGTAGAAATAGATCAAGACTTCACGACAACTAGCAGGTTTAAACGGGCGGGTGTTGTAATAGATATGTAGAGGTGGAGGTGATGAGGCTTGCACAGGATAGATTAGTATTGAGAGCTGCAGCAATCCAATCTTCAGACTACCACAGCAACAACAAAAAGGTCATAAGATGGAAACAATTTTGCATCGTAGTATCTCCCTGTTTCCACTCCATGTAGTTTTCACTTGTGGTAATGTGGCGTGTGTACAGAGATTTATCGGGTGTTGTTATTTTTATTGTACTGTATTAACAGGATTTATCAAGAGTGGTGATAACATCAATTTGTGACAATAAATCTTTGTCATGTGCAATCTATAATACTGTTGTTCCATTTGTAATAAACAATTTCTTTGGTGCTGTTTTCCCAAATAAGCCTAAATTTTACTGTTATTCACATGGACAGAGGCAGAGTAAGACATGGGAGATAACTTCAGCTGATCTTCGAAGATCAGTTTCTTGAGACAGAGACAGTGTCATTATTATTATTGTTTCTTTACTTTCTCAGACATTAAGTCCGGTTAAAAATGGAGTGACGCGGACCTTGATCAAGCGTCACTTCCTTTTAACTGTACGGTATGTGTTATATTGCATTTAGGAACTTTCGGGTAATTGAACATGTATCAATAATTATGGATTTCTGTATTTGTATATATATGTTTGGATGTAGCTGTATTGCATTGATGTACTGGTGGATATTGTGTGGTATGACTCCTGTAGTTGATAGTATAATTGGTATGATGTCAACTTTATCCTGATGCCACATGTCTTTGACTTCCTCAGCCAGTTGGATGTATTTTTCAATTTTTTCTCCTATTTTCTTTTGTATATTTGTTGTATTGGGTATGGATATTTCGATTAGTTGTGTTAATTTCTTCTTTTTATTGGTGAGTATGATGTCAGGTTTGTTATGTGGCGTTGTTTTATCTGTTACAATGGTTCTGTTCCAGTATAATTTGTATTCATCATTCTCCAGTACATTTTGTGGTGTATACTTGTATGTAGGAACATGTTGTTTTAAAAGTTTATGTTGTAAGGCAAGCTGTTGATGTATTATTTTTGCGACATTGTCATGTCTTCTGGGGTATTCTGTATTTGCTAGTATTGTACATCTGCTTGTGATGTGATCTACTGTTTCTATTTGTTGTTTACAAAGTCTGCATTTATCCGTTGTGGTATTGGGATCTTTAATAATATGCTTGCTGTAATACCTGGTGTTTATTGTTTGATCCTGTATTGCAATCATGAATCCTTCTGTCTCACTGTATATATTGCCTTTTCTTAGCCATGTGTTGGATGCGTCTTGATCGATGTGTGGCTGTGTTAGATGATACGGGTGCTTGCCATGAAGTGTTTTCTTTTTCCAATTTACTTTCTTCGTATCTGTTGATGTTATGTGATCTAAAGGGTTGTAGAAGTGGTTATGAAGTTGCAGTGGTGTAGCCGATGTATTTATATGAGTGATTGCTTTGTGTATTTTGCTAGTTTCTGCTCATTCTAGAAAGAATTTTCTTAAATTGTCTACCTGTCCATAATGTAGTTTTTTTCTGTCGATAAATCCCCTTCCTGCTTTCTTTCTGCTTAATGTGAATCTTTCTGTTGCTGAATGTATGTGATGTATTCTATATTTGTGGCATTGTGATCGTGTAAGTGTATTGAGTGCTTCTAGGTCTGTGTTACTCCATTTCACTACTCCAAATGAGTAGGTCAATATTGGTATGGCATAAGTATTTATAGCTTTTGTCTTGTTTCTTGCTGTCAATTCTGTTTTCAGTATTTCTGTTAGTCTTTGTCTATATTTTTCTTTTAGTTCTTCTTATTATTGTTATTGTTATTATTATTATTATTATTATTATATTGAATTATTGTTAATTAATACCCCCTTAAGGAGAGCACCATCAATTTTCAAGGCTTTTTTTCTGTCTCTTTCATTTGTCTTTCAAAAACTTCTCATATATTCATTGTGATTCCTCTTCCTCTCTTCTGTACCGTTCTTCCCCATTTTCTTCTCTTTCAATATCTGCTGAAATTTCTGTTTTCCAGTTTTTTACTCTGTATTTTTTCTTGTCTGTGATGTCTTCTGTGGAGATGTTTTGTTTCTTGAGGTCCTCCATGGTTTCCTATACCCAGTTAGTTTTCACTTTATTAGTCATAACTATATAAAAAATATTCTTGGTAAGTCTGTTTTTGTGCATAATTTGTATGTGTCTCTAGAACCTTGTCCTTCTTTACCTGGTGCTGTTTTTAATCCTCTGTTTGTATTTGTACAGTTCTTTTGTCAATATGTTTATCCAGATCCCCTCTCTCTGAACTGGCCTGTAGATCTTTCCTTCTGTTTTTCCATCTCTTTGATTTTTGTTCTTCCCTTCATGGCTGTTGTTCTGAGGTGTACAAGGCCTGTGGTAACTACTGTACTACAGTGTCTTAATTTGGCATTGATGGAAAAACTTCTTTTGTTATAATTGTTCCATATAAGTCTGAATACCTTATGTAGTTTTGTGATTCTTTTTTCATTGGATGTTGAGTTCAGTCTTATTTTCTGTGTTATCTCTTCCAGGCACTGGAAACTTTCTTCATGTGATATCTTCCCATACTTTGTTACCAGTGGGTGTCTGTCTCTTTACATTGTGTCAATGTACAAGTTTTTTTCATTTGAGATTTGTAGTCCCGTTTTGATTGAGATTTGATAAAGAGTTTGTAGAGCTTTTTTGTCTTCTTTTCTGTTATTTGTTATGATGGCTATATCATCAGCAAAGGCCAGACATTTTATCTACATGTGCATATATATTTCGCAAGTCATGGTGTGGTGTGTGACATGATCTGACTACACGTAGAGTGCAGTCTTTGTTTGGCACGGCACTTGGAGGGCGACAGTTCAGTCTTCACCCATCTGTCTCTTTTGTCCCATATCCTGATTATTTTCTCCAAAACTGAGTTAAATAGAGTGGGTGATGGCCATCCTCATGCCTCACTCCTGTCTTTACTTTGAACGGTTCATAGATCTCTCCCATGAACTTCACTTTCAATATTGCATTTTTCATGTTTCTTGTCATATTAACATCAAAGATAATGATAATGTGCAAGAATAATGTAAGGCTAGCATCTTTTTAGTCACATGTTTCTGCTGATACAGCTTATATTGTACACCTGGAAACACAATGTCAATTTTGTTCTGATGACAACACATGTCACCTGGGAATAGTAGATGTACTGGCAATGGTTTCAGTGTCATCCGCCAACAGATAGTGTAATGGCATAGTTATCAGAGTGCTATATGTGTCTACCCTTTAATAGGAAATGCTCACAGCCAGTGTGATGCAGACATGTGAAGCAAGCAGGCAACCATGCCAGGAAGGCACACTCGTGATTCTTATAGCCAACGAGTGAGTTTAAAATGGGGTCAAATTGTGGGCTTCCGAGTGGCAGGATGGTCCTTTCGGGGGAATTGCCACACAAGTTGGATGTGCTGCGTCAGTTATTCAACATTGCTAGTATCAGTAGTCACGTGAACATTCTCACACACGTAGTCGAGGTTCTGGACATCCACACAGCACAGATGCTCACTAGGATTGTTGTACTGAAAGGGCAGCAGTTGCAGATCGTACGGCTACCACAGCACAGATAAAAGGTCTTGTGAGGCCCAGATGTGTCAACACAAACTGTTACGAAGCAGTTATTGCCAGTTGGGTTACAGACGTGCACACATCTATCCCGTCTTCCAATCGTGCCTCAGCACTGACATGCATGGTTCGAGTGGTGCCATCAGAGGATCTCTTTGAGGATGGCATGGCACGCATGGTTGTAAGTGATGAAAGCAGATTCCGCTCGCAGACAAGTGATGGTCGTATCAGCAAATGACATAAATCTGGTAAGCACTCTCTTGTAGAGTGCATTAGTCCAAGATACAGTGTCCCCACCCCAGGCCTTATGGTCTGGGGTGCGATAATCTACAACTCTCATTCGTCTGTGGTGTTTCTGCACTTGGTACATACAGAATGATGTTACACCCGTTATTTTTGCATTCTTGCAACTGGAAGGTAATGTACTGTTCCAACAGTACAGTGTTGACCCACACACTGCCCACGAAACTCAGTGTTCTCAGAAAGATGAACAGTGACTTCCCGGGCCACCATGTTCTACGAGTTTGTCTCCAACCGAGCACATGTGGGAACATGGGATGAGAAGTGACTCGTGCAACTTGTCAACCAACGACTCTTACATAACTATGTGAACAGATTGAGCATGTGTGACATAATTTATCTCAGGACAGTTTTTGCCATCTGTACTATCGACTGAATGCTATAGTCAGTGCCTGCATTGTCACCAGTGAGGGCTACACCACATACTAATGTGTGTGTTTTGGCATGGGTCGATACATGCTAACTGAGAAGCATTTGCAATATTGATCTGTAAATGTGATCATTTCATGTACTCCATATGCACTGTTGCAACATTAAATCTGGAGTGAATTTTCTTCTGGCAGTGGGCACAGACTGTTACCTCACAACTTTGATACATTTTACTTTTTCTTTTTCTTAGTCTTTATCCCCTGCTATCACAGTCTCAGCATGTTAATGTGGATTTGGCAGTATTAGTGGTAAACTGTGGCCAGATGCCCTTTCCATGCCACCTCCCCCCTCCCCCCCAACCTTCCAACCCACACCAGGGTGAAAGGTATGTACCCTGTATCTGTATGTATCTAATATTATCGTGTGTGAAAGTGTGAGAATGTTTTCAAAATGTTTGAGGATCATGTAACTGATGTGGGGTGTGCATACCAGTCTGCTATTCATCTAGTTGGATGTGGACAACAGCCTAAAAATCATGTCAACACTGGCTCTAGCTGCATGCTAACGTTGGCATCTACCCAGGAGTATTACAATTTCGATAGAGTACAGTAGAGTTTTAATGATTTATACAATACTTTTATGTCATGAATTTTAGAAAATTGATTGAAGATGTCTTTCTGTTGTTGTTTAATTTATGATATAGCCGCAACAGAAAATCCAACAGAATATGTTAATTATTCTGGTCTTGTTCATTTCTGTATTTGTTCTGTGTTAAAGTAATTGTTCAGACGCATACAACATAAAAGTTAAAGTAAGGTCTATGATGGCAGGCAGTGACTGGGCTGTTGTCCTGACAGCAGGTAGGGTGCAGCCTTTGTTCACCGTGGCACTAGGAGGGAGAGGGTTATGGCCTATCACCCCAGCTTCCTTTTACCCCTGGGAAACATCCCCAGGAGTCATCTGATAGCAGGTTGGTGTCACCTGGGGCGATCCTGCAGTCACTGGAACAAGGAAAAATCCCCACCTTTTATGTTTTATGGGGAATCGAGCCCAGGACCTCCTGATTGGAGTCTAGTGCGCTACCCACTAGACCACCACAACCACCATGCTTATGGGATATGAAATGTCTGCATCTATATGACTACTCTGCATTTCACAAATCAGTGCCTGACAGAGGATTTATCAAACCACTTTCATACTGTTTCTCTACCGTTCCACTCTTGAACAATGTGTGGGGAAAAGTAACGCTTAAATTGCTTTGTGTGATCTCTGATTTGTTGTGTTTTATTATAACGATCATTTTTCCCTATGAAGGTGAGTGCTATGAAAATTAAAATGTTTTTGCATTTGGAGGATGAAGTTGGAGACTGGAATTTTGTGAAAAGATCTTGCCACAGCAAAAAAGTATTTCTTTTTGTGATTACCATCTCAACTCGCATATCATGTCCGTGACTCTCTCTCTCCTAATATTTTACAATAATACAGACTGAGCTGCCCTCATTTTGACTTTGATTTCCTCCATCATTCATATCCCATGGTGTACTTGTGCATTGTCATCTTGAAACACAACCAATGATCATCCAAATGTCGACTATATGACAGGTCAGTAGTTTCGAGGATCCTGTCATCAAATTACACAGCCCTCAAATAGCCTCATTAGAAATGATATGTGTCAGACATCTGTATACCATACTGGCCCAAAACATGACTGATCCATCTGCCTGCTAAACTTAAAAGACTGGACTGCAGGTCTGAAACTCATTTTTCACTGGAGCGGACACAAATGAACAAGAATTCTCTGTGGCTCTGAACAGTAGCTGAGCACAAGCAGACACCATTCTGTTGCATTTGGTTAGCATTCACAGTGTTCACTCATGTTCTGCCCATTATCAGTCCTTCGATGAACTGTCAAACGAAGTCTCCATCATCTCTGCATTGGTGAGAGCAGGAGAGAAAGAGCTAAATTCTGGTGTTTCATCAGTGAACTTTTGTCTTCAACTCAAGATCTTTGAGCAGCAGAATGGTCTAAAGAGAATGTAATGTTTCTGATAACAGAATAGATGCTCGTGAATTCCAAGATGTCCACACCATAAATGCCAAATAAAAAGAAATGCAATTGACAGAGAGTTTCCGAGGTACTGGGAACATGAGAAAGATGATAATTACAATAGATACTTTCATCAGCCAGGAATGGAGTGAATAAGCCCGAGCATCGTATTTGTTTTTATTAAAAAAGAACAGCACAACAAAGTTCCTTGAAAGTAAACATGTACAAAAATGTATCCATCATGCTGATTAAAATTACGTACATACACCACACGAGCTTTGTATTTGTTTTTATTAAAAAAGAACAGCACAACAAAGTTCCTTGAAAGTAAACATGTACAAAAATGTATCTATCATGCTGATTAAAATTACGTACATACCCCACAAGCCACCTTAGTAATTTCTTGCCCTGTTCCACTGACAAATAGTGCTAGGAAAAATGATAGTCTATATACCTCTGTACAAGCCCTAATTTCTCTTGTCTTTGTGGCCTTTACATGAATTGTAAATTGGTCGCTGTAGGATCGACCTAAAGTCAGCTTCAAGTACGAGGTACCTAAATAGTTTAATAGTGTTTTGTGAAAAGAATATCATCTTCCCTCCAGGGGTTGCTATTTGAGTTCATGAAGCATCTCTATAATACTTATGTGCTGGTCAAACTTACTGGTGACAAATCTCTGAATTGGTTCAATGTCTTCCTTTAATCCAATGTCGTGCAGATTCCAAACACTCAAGCAATGCTAAAGAATGGGTCACACTAGTGTTGTGTCCTTTAGAGATAAGCTACACTTTCCTAAAATTCTTGCAATAAACCAATTTGTCCATTTGCCTTCCCTACAACCAGTTTTGCTTGTTTCATGTTTTACTGCTTTGGAACATTATGCCTAGGTATTTAATTGACATGACTGTCAAGCAGCATACTACTGATGCTGTATTCAAACATCATGGGATTTTTTTTTCCTTCTCATCTGCATTAACTTACATTTTTTTATATTTACAGTAAGCTTCCATTCATCTCACCAATCACAAATTTTGTCCAAGTCATCTTATATCCTCCTATAGTCACTCAATGGCGACATTTGCTCATACACAATAGCGTCATCAGCAAACAGCCTCATAGTGCTGGCCACGTTGGCTGTCAGATCCTTAATGTACACTTATTAGCCAAAACATCATGACCACTGCCCACTGCGAGTTGGATGCTGCCTGGTGGCATTGGGGGCATGTGATGCAGTAACAAAAATATGTAAATAGAGCAGACGCAGATGGGGGCTCACTTTAGGGAAGATATGGGCTGCAAATGGGGAAATCAGTTGAGATAAGTGATTTTGATAAATGCCAGATTATTATTATGCTGAGCCTGTGACACACATCTCAAAAGCGGCAGTGCTGGTCAAATGTTCATGAGCTATCTATCACTAGGTGCTAAATGGTTAGACATCCATGACTCTTCACAGTACTTGGGGTTTGGAGGCATGTCTGGCTGCAATGTGGATAGATGGTGATTTGTAGCACAATGCTGGTGCACGCACAAGTGTTCCATAGCACACTGTTCATTGTAAATTCTGGAACACGGAGCTCCACAGCAGACCACTCCTACATGTTCACATGTCTACCCAACAACATCATCAGTTGTGATTGCAGTGGGCACAGGACCATTCGGATTAAACCATCAATCAATGGAAATGTTGGCTCTTTGGGTGAATCCCATTTTTGCTACACTAGGTTGGTAGGTGTCTCCACAAAAACCATCATTGAGGTGAATGGCAGCTCCAAATGTGCAGCACACCACGGATGCTGGCTGGTGGGAGCAGCATTATGCTTGGGAGACATTCTCCTGCACTTGCATGTAGTAATCGAAGACATGCTGACAGCTTTGAATCACCTATGTCCCTTCATGCTTGATGTCTTCCCCGACAGCGATGTAATCTTTCAGCAGTGTAAATGTCTGTGTCTCAGAGCCAGAATCATGCTACAGAGGTTTGAAAAGCACTATAGTGATGTCATGTTGATGTCTTGGTGGCCAAATTTGCCTGATGTAAACCTAAAGAACCCATCTGGATCGCTATCAAGCATCATTACCACGTATGCAAATCAGTGATATGTTATTTACGTGAATTACAAGACCTGTGTGTAGACATCTAATGTTTCATACCTCCTCAAACCTAACAACAAGCTGTCTGATCCCTGATATGCAGAATCAGTGATGTATTTTGTCCCAAAGATGGACAAACAAGCTATTAAGCAGGTCATAATGTTTTGGACCACCAGTCTAAACAGGATATTACAAAAAGGTACAGCCAAACTTTCAGGAAACATTCCTCACACACAAAGAAAGAAAATATGTTATGTGGACATGTGTCCGAAAACGCTTACTTTCCATGTTAGAGCTTATTTTATTACTTTTCTTCAAATCACATTAATCATGGAATGGAAACACACAGCAACAGAATGTACCAGCATGACTTCAAACACTTTGTTACAGGAAATGTTCAAAATGTCCTCCATTAGTGAGGATACATGCATCCACCCTCCGTCACATGGAATCCCTGATGCGCTGATGCAGCCCTGGAGAATGGCGTATTGTATCACAGCCGTCCACAATATGAGCATGAAGAGTCTCTGCATTTGGTACCGGGGTTGCGTAGACAAGAGTATTCAAATGCCCCCATAAATGAAAGTCAAGAGGGTTGAGGTTGGGAGTGTGTGGAGGCCATGCTATTGGTCGGCCTCTACCAATCCATCGGTCACTGAATCTGTTGTTGAGAAGCGTACGAACACTTCAACTGAAATGTGCAGGAGCTCCATCGTGCATGAACCACATGTTGTGTTGTACTTGTAAAGGCACATGTTCTAGCAGCACAGGTATGAAATCATGATAACATGCTCCATAGAGTGTAGGTGGAAGAACATGGTGCCCAATCAAGACATCACCAACAATGCCTGCCCAAACGTTCACAGAAAATATGTGTCGATGACGTGATTGCACAATTGCGTGCAGATTCTCGTCAGCCCACTCAAGTTGACTGTGAAAATTTACAATTTGATCATGTTGGAATGAAACCTCATCTATAAAGAGAACATTTGCATTGAAATGAGGATTGACACAATGTTGGAGAACCATTCGCACAAGTGTACCCGTGGAGGCCAATCAGCTGCTGATAGTGCCTGCACACGCTGTACATGGTATGGAAACAACTGGTTCTCCCGTAGCACTCTCCATACAGTGACGTGGTCAATGTTATCTTGTACAGCAGTAACTTCTCTGACACTGACATTAGGGTTATCGTCAACTGCACGAAGAATAGCCTCGTCCATTCAGGTGTCCTTGTCGTTCTAGGTCTTCCCAGTCGCTTAGTCATAGGCTGGAATGTTCCGTGCTCCATAAGATGCCGATCAATTTCTTCGAACGTCTTCCTGTCGGGACACCTTCGTTCTGGAAATTTGTCTCGATACAAACGTACTGCGCCATGGCTATTGCCCAGTGCTAATCCATACATCAAATGGGCATCTGCCAACTCTGCATTTGTAAACATTGCACTGACTGCAAAACCACGTTCCTGACAAACACTAACCTGTTGATGCAACGTATTGATGTGCTTGATGCTGTTACTGTAGAGCAATGAGTCGCATGTCAACACAAGCACCGAAGTCAACATTACCTTCCTTCAATTGGGCCAACTGGCGGTGAATCGAGGAAGTACAGTACATACCGACGAAACTAAAATGAGCTCTAACATGGAAATTAAGCATTTCTGGACACATGTCCACATAACGTATGTTCTTTATTTGTGTGTGAGGAATGTTTCCTGAAAGTTTGGCCGTACCTTTTTGTAACACCCTGTATAGAGAATGAGAGTGATCCTATCATACTTCCCCGGGGCACTCCTGAGAATAACCCCAATACCCCTGCCTCTGATGAACACTCACCATCAAGGACGACATTCTGGCTTCTACTACACAAGAAGTCATCTCGAGCCATTCACATATCTTGAAACCTAATCTGTAATTTCAGACCTTCATCAACAGTCTGCAGTGGCGCACTGTGGCAAACACTTTCTGGAAACAGCAATGTGGAATCTGCCTGTCCCCTTCATCGCTGATTTGCAGGATATCTTGTGAGAAAGGGGCAAGTCGAGTTTCACACGAACGATGATTTCTAAATCTGTGCTGATTTGTGAACAGAAGCTTTTCTGTCTCGTGGAAATCAAAGTGAAAATACATTCAAGAATTCTGCAGCAAACCATTGTTAAGGATATTGGATTGTAATGTTGTGGGTCCATTTTTTTACTCTTCTTATATACAGGAATTACCGTGCTTTTTTCCAATTGCTTAGGACTTTGCATTAAGCAGGAAATTACAATAAATGCATGCTAAGAACAGGACCTATGCCATAGTGCACTATTAGTCGAGAGACCCATTGCTGAAATTTTGACATTATGTTGGCTAGACAGTAGGTTGGAGGATTCAGTTCTGATACTGCACAGCTCTCAAATTATACTTACTAGTTGTTAGAGGCATTTGATATCCATAGGTGACACCAGACCAAAACCAGACTGACTCAACTATGTGCTGAATCTGTGGGTCTTTACACTTGAGACATGCATTGGTACCTGGCCATTTCCGCACCCTTCTACAAGGATCATCAGGTATCAAAGAAATGCTTCACTTATTGTGAAAGGAATACAATACCACTGATCCAAGTTCCGCTGGAGGACACCCTGTATCACCACTAGTAATTTCCTTTCCTGTTGCACCACAAACAGAGTGAGGGCAAAATGACTTGTCTATATGCCTATTAGTCGCAGTAGATTGTTCTGCAGTCAGCATCAACAGCCATTTCTCTAAATTTTTTCACTAGTGCTCCTTAAAAAGATTGTCGCTTGCCATCCACCGGTTTCCATGTACACCACGATTCTTTGTGCACTACATTCCTCGGGGGTTTGTACTGTAGTACATAATGGACACCTAGAGACCCCACTGAATGTGTCGAGATGGTTGTGTACCGTGTGAGTCAACACAGCTCTCCCCATTATCTGCAAAAAAAGTCACAGTGCAGTTACAGTAAGTTCCCGAGGTATTACCTGTCAGCTATAATTTGAAGTTAGCAGTCGTCAGTTGTTGTTGGCTCTGAGCAATCTCTGTAGTGCTGATTTTTAACATTTTGTAACTGCAAAGGCTGTGGAATGTTCATTTGATGTCGCTGTAGCGTTTGCCAATTGTGTGGTAACTTTCCATGCTGACAAGCATTCTTACTGTATAGTAACAATGCCTGGGCAGTCTTTAAGCATTAACGCTTTAATCCCTTTGCAACGTCAAATTTTTTGATGTTATATTGGACATGTGATCAGTTTGTTTATTTATTTATTTTTGTAATTTTATTTTTTTGGTTTAGTACAAAAACTGTAGTGGTAGTGTATTTCTCCTAGAGCCCTTTTGTGAGCTGCTATTTTCCTCTGTGAAAATGAGGCAATTTTTTTTTCCAACTACACAAGTGACGGTAGTAGTGATCTGACAATAAACAAAAACTGTTTGTTGTAGCAATTTTTATGCATCTGGTACAGTGTACTATCACAAGATACCAGGTACATCTGCAGATGGTAATACATATTCCCAAAAGCTTTGTAAAACCACTAAGTGGTTGGCAAGTATGCTTCCCGAGATTCACAAAAGACATAATTGTGTTTACTCGAATCTAAGCTGCACTTTTTTTCGGTTTTTGTAATCCAAAACACTGCCTGCGGCTTAGAATCAAGTGCAAAGTAAGCGGAAGTTCTGAAAAATGTTGGTAGGTGCCGCCACAACTAACTTCTGCCGTCGAATATATGTAGCACTACACAGGCATGCTTTGCAGGCACAAAGATAAATACTGGCGCCAAAACCTATGCGTCAGTAAACAAACTAAAAAAAAACGGGGGTGGGGGTGGAAGACGAGCTTTTTTCTCTGCCCCAAGGTTCAACCACTGCATTTCCATACTTTATCCAACGAAGTAAATACAAATTCCGTATTCTTCATCTCCGAATGTTGCAGCCTTTCAATGTACTATGAAAATCCAACTGGAAGACTGTTTGGGATGTTTGTCAATATGGCCAAGTCCACGTTCTGAATTTTTGTCCTACCTGTGACAAGAGATGGTTGTTAATAGCAACTTTTGTGAATTGTGAATCACATCCAGTATTCTCTTCACCATAAGAATAATTCAAATGTAAACATTTTGCCATGTATTCCTATATGTTTCCTGCTATCTCATTTAAATCCTGTCTTCCTAATAAACTACGAAACTAGAGTGAGACAACAGCAAACGCGGAAGAATATATATATCATGTCATGTTTATATTCGTATTATTCCTATGCTGAATAGTGATACAGTCAGAAATGAAGCACGGCAACTGACTAGATTTTTAAACCTAAGATGGCTCTAATTTCTGTGCAGAATGTAATGCACTAAAGAGGCGTCTGCAAAAATTTTCAAACGGAGAAAATTTTTCGCTAAACTTTCGTTTGGAACATCTATCATATGCAGTCTATTATATGGTTCTTGTTGATCATTATCAAAGAAACCAGCAGTGTAAGTAACAACAAATAGCAGTCTCTTGCCATTGTTTCACTGATGAGATGATTCCTCTCTCTTTTTTTTTTTTTTTTAATTGTAAGCGGCGGTAGCGTGCGCAAAAGCAAGCCATCCCGCGAGCGGCGACAGGCCGTAAACATGCATAATCAGAGTGCGACAAACAATGCATGGCACAGTATGATAATGCGTTTTGAGCTTAGAGTGACGGAAACACCTATAACAAAGAGAACGGCACTTATCAGATCAAAGAAAAATAAGCAATCAATTCAAACCAGACGACGCACGTGAAAAAGGCTCTCTAGTATAAATATGGATGGAGAGCCTGACGCATAGCAATGACTATGTGGTAAAGCTTAACTGCTAAGTTTACCACACGCACCAAACTACTGTAGCTGTATCGTCATTCATTCGACCTACATTGTCTCAGGTTGAAAGGGCTACTCTGAGATGAACAGGTTGCCACAGGAGAGAAATGCATGGACTTTAACTGTTAGTTGCCCTGAATGTGAGTCCAGTGAGCTCACCACTGTGCCACCTCGCTCGATATATTTTGAGAGAAGTTCCTGATTTAACCATTTCACAGGATGTGGGAAGTGTACTTCCCATCAACTGTATTTCTTTACTGTATTCCTGAGAACACATCATACGAGCTCTGTATGCACCTGGCACCTGATGTTAGTTTGCTGCACCAGCTGAACTTTCTGTCTGTTATGAAATGTAGCTTTTAATTGTCATTAAATGTCACTTGTTCCTTTCAGAAGCAGTTGCAAATATACGTGCCACCAAATAATGTTGGTTTGAAGGCCACTGGGAAGTATGCTTACTACCAAAGTAATTTTTCCATGATACAAGGGGAATATACTTACCACAAAATTAATTTCTTTTTTGGACTGCAGAAAAGATACTTACCACCAACTGACCATACTTACCACTAATTTAGTTGTTTTACTATGCTCTTGGGAAAATGTTGTACCTTCTCTGGATGTGGTTGACCTTTTGTGATAATATGCTAAACAACTGGTGTCTGTTTGTCATGACATCAGTGCTGTTGTCACTTGTTACAACAGAACACATTGTTTCATTCTGCAATATATGCTATTGTGACTTGTCTCAGCTCGTTTCTTTAAGCAGTGTTAAATGAAGTTTCTAGGATTGTAAAATAGATAGTCAAATAAAAACAGAAAATCCCTTTTTTTCACATGTAGTAGTAACTCATAACAGCTTACTAAAGACAGTGGGAAGTATACTTACTACTATAGTTTTTTGCTCCTAAATCACAAAAATAAAATAATCAAAAATTAAATTTAGTTGAAACTTCTAAAATGATACCAAAACAATTAACTTTACAGGGCTGCTACAAAAAATGTGCCCACAAATGGGTTAAAAACAAAGTATGCAAGCTGTGGGGGCAGTGTGAAACTTTTTTAAGCACTGTATTTGAAAAATATTATTCATTTTGTTCCACTTCTAGAATGTTAGGTTTTGTGGATTTTTGCCTGTACATTAATGGGTGTGGATGCGTTCAGTGGAGGCAAGTGTGTCGTGTATGATTTTTCTCAGTAAATATGTCCTACTGACGTTGCAGTATATCTCCAATGTTCTGGATGCATCAAATGAAGTTTAAAAGACAGCTAACTGCTGCTGCTGGTATGCCTCTTCATGTAAATGTCAGAGTTACTATTATTATTCAATACAAAAAGGAAGATTACCAGCTTAGCAATTTGCTGAAAATGAGTTCATTAAAGGGAATATTACAATTAACATCCTGTTAACGACAAATTAATTAGAGATGGGAAGCAGCCACAGATTGGAGAAGGAAATTAATACATTTCATACTGTGCTCGAGCACAGGCAATAAAAAACAGTGAGCAAACATGATGCGTGTACTTGTTGCCTCAGGGTCTCCTGCGAAACTGAGGTCCTTGAGTAAGCTACATCACACTGCTTCGTTGTGTGCTTGTTGTCAAGCCAGTTTATGAAGTACACATCCCTCTTCATTTTTATATAACTTTGTTTTGAATGCACTGTACAAGAATATTGAATACCTTGAAAATTATCGAGTTCAGCCATTCATTCACATGTAATATTCCAAAAGCTCCATCACCGATGAGAGCCTTCAGGGGTGTAAAACGAGTAAGTGAGAAGTGCCACTGAACTACTAACAACCATTTTCATCTACTACTAATCTGCTCACATTAATCATTATTCAAGGGGATCAGTTCTACATCATTTTATTTTTATAAATATGCAGAGAAGCAACTACTTGAAAAAAGCCAATGCTCTGCTACTTTAACTGCTCTGCCACTATTTTGATTTAATACTTCATGCTAAATGGGCATTTAATTTTACACAGGACACTGTCATCTAAACTTATTCTGATAAATTCATATACTTCCTTCCTGTGCAATGTCCTTTATGCTGTCAATGCCACGTTGGGACCAGTACAGTAGTTTCTGTTCCGTGGAGAACCAACCGTACCTGCACATAGGTTATTATTATGATGGAATCACCACTTCAAAAGGCATTCCAAAGCTGCTGCCAGCTTCCCTCTGTGGAGTAAACCATCTACCATTCCTGTCTGCTCCTAGAGAATATGTTGCATGGCTAAATATGGTTTTCTGTTAGAAAGTGTTTGTGCGTTGTGTATCTGAGGTGGGGCAGGTAGGTAAATTCACATATCCAGGTAAATTATTGGTGGACTGGCTAATAAAACATTTTTTACTTTAAATTTGAATATTTGGGGATTTCCAGATTGCTCCTAATTTCGGCTGGGAGATGTTAAAAGGGTGTTGCACCTGAATATAAAACAGTTTTCTTAACCCTAAGCTCTTTACGGGTGTCAGTCCTATTGAGGAGGGGTACTCCTGGGCTGTGCACCTGAGTTTCTCCTGGGCCACCTGCAGCATCTGTACTTGTAACATGCCAAGGTCATTATACGAGTGGTCAATTGGCCATAAAGAGGTTTGGTTGGATATGTTTATGCTTAGTGTGCAATACTGCTTTCCCGTATTGCCAGTTGGTCAGCTAGATATTTGCAGCCGGCAATGCCATTTAGTTTTGCTGTAATGCAGGGATTCACCAGTGTTTATTTTGTCTGTGAGCTTGTGCTGTCCACAGGTGATTAATTGTCCCTAGATAGAAGTGTTTTTCAGCAGTTGTGTTTTCACCCGTGGTTGTGGTCATAGTTTCCCAGGTTAAGAATGAAGTGATTGTCAGAGTGGTGAGTTTTTTGAATATCTGTGTGTGAGTCTCAAGGCAGTATTCTCTGTGAAGGTTGACAGTGTGTGTGGACTGTGGTGCACTTCGTTGTGTATCACCTGTAGGCGGCACAGGCGGTCAGAGCCACGTAACCCCAGACTGCAGCTGCATGTATCATCATGGGTCTAATCAGTATCATGTACACGGACCTCGATATCCTCCTATTCAGTGTGCTTTACCTGTTGAGCTTAGAGTAACACTGTTTGAGCCTTGCATTTGCTCAGTTGGCCTGTCACTGAAGTATTTGACTTTCACACTGAAACGTATTGGGCGTGTGTGTAGTGTTATTTGTCTGCAGTCTTAATGTGGGGTCCTACCCACTCATCTCATATAGGGTGCCTAAAGGATGCTGCATTCTCAAAATGCTATACAACAATTCAAGCAAACAACATTAATAGTTTTTATTACAAATAAGAAGTTTGACAATGCTTAACCTGGAATTTACAATGGTGTCGCAAGCAATAGGCGACATGCAGTATAAATCCGAGTCCTTTGCTATATACAATATTCGTGCAAGTTTCACACACAGCTTGTGGATCACTAGTAACTGTTATTGTAGCATTCTGCGCTAGGCCTGTCCGTATACTGTCCTAATCCTGTCCAAATACTGAGTGGCCGAGGCTGGCAGGAGTGGCACATATATTCTCTTTGTCTAGGGGCCTGCTCCCATTGTGGTGTGGTCCTTGCCAGTGGGCTATTCGCTGACGGTGTGTTCACTGCCTTCTTTGCTCTTGCGATCTTAATTTTCATTCCAGTGCTTGTGGGTATGCCAGAACACTTAATGATTGTGCAGTTGTTATGGTTTGTCAGTGAACAGAACTGCTTCACACTTGTCAGCATTTACTTTAACACACTGTCGTTCCAGCTAGGCAGTTTTGTTTGCAGTTGCGAATTATGCCTGATGGTTTCCAGTCTTGCACTAGGATGGTAGTGTCATCTGCGTAGATGGTTGCCATTGTGTTTTGTTCAGTTGGAAAGTCATTGACGTAGAGATTAAACAAGAGGGGCCCTTGGATGCTGCCTTGGAGTACTCTCACTTGTATACTGTGTTGTGTTGACTGTTTGCCCTGAATGTCGGTGTTGAAGCTTCTGTGAGTGAGATATGAGTGTGTAAGGTGTACGAGCTCGTCGGAGAGACTAGCAGTGCAGAGTTTGCGAATGAGACGATTGTTCCGTAAATGACTGAAGACCAGGAACAGTGCTCCTGTAGCTTTATGGTGTTGGGGGTGTGTGTAATATGTTCTACTACACGGAGGAGTTGTTGTGTTGTGGAGTGGTGATTGCTGAATCCAAATTGCTCCAGTCTCAGCGAGTCATTGGTGTTGCAGTGCATAGTAAGATGTTTGAGAATCATCTTCTCAACAATCTTATTCAGGGAGCTCAGCAGGCTGATGGCTCCATAATTTTGTGGTAGGCAGTGGTATTTCCCTGGCTTCCTGAACATCAGGACAGGGAAGTGTTGATGTTGTAGAATGGTATTTATCATATGTGCGAGATGCTCTATAGCTTTATTCGTGAACTCCTGGGTGACATGGTTTTGAAAGTGATTGGGACCAGGAGCTTTTCTAGTTGTTTTGAGCTTAATAACCTGTGTAATTTCTTGTGTAGCAGTATGTATTGTTACATTGCACTTGGGCTGGGTTACAGGCCATGTAACCTCCTGGTCCATTTCAAGTAGCAGTGCTGGATTGGAAGGAGCCAGATTCAGTGTGAATGATGTTGCTAGTGTTCTGGTCATCAGCTCATGCTTCCCCTCCATGGAGTATGCTGGTCTGTAAGGTATTTGTAAACTTGGTGTGTAGTATTTCTTCTTGGTGGAGTGGACAGCTATTTGCCACACTCCAGGTCATGTGGTGTGCAGCCCTGCGAGTCTATTGTCCCAGTTTGTGGTTTTAAAAGTTTTAATTTAGCCTGTATGATCCCCTGGAGCCTGCTAATATGCTGTTTGTACATCCAGTATCTCCCGAGATGATCTCTCATTGACATTGGCCCCTGTATTTCTGGGAGCAGGGCCATTGAGCATTCTTGTGGTATAAGTACTGTAATGGTACCTGCTATTGCATCCTGAACTGCGGTGGTAAGGGCTTTGACAGCTTCAACAAGTTTCCTGCTTTGTGTAATTTTGGGAATTTGTGGGATACGACTTTTCAAGCATTTCCTTGAACAATGCCCAATTCACACGCTTGTAGCTCAGTATCCTGTGAGATTCATCATACTGCTGTGTTTCTTGCGAGTAAAGTATTACAGGTGTTTGATGAGGCCAAATCATGTATAATTTCAATGTTGATTGTGACTATAATGCCTATCACATCTAATGTCTATCACATTTAGTCTCTGTTCCCTGTTTTAAGTGTCACCTCAGCTGGCACTAGTGTAATGTAGTTTGGGCGCAGTGCATGTTCGCATAGTTTTTTTGCTATTGGTGTTTGATCTTTGTTAGTTCCAAGCAGAGTGTTTAGCATTAAGATCACCAGTGGCTATTAGTCACTATGCTATGTTGAGTATTGTGCTGATATCGCTTGTTATGATATTACCAGATCAATTGTATATCAATATCAATGTAGTGTTCACTCAGTTGACTTGACCCTAACAGCTGTGGCTTCTAGTCTTTCAGGTTCAGGGATCTTAATATTTGTGTATTCTTTGTCTCAATATATGAAGATTGCTGTTCCACCCACAGTTGTGCCTTCAGGTGGTCAGTACAGTAGATGTAATATCTTGAGAAGAGTAGTTGTTTGTGTGACTGGAGCTCAGCTTCGTTCATGAGAGCATTCCAGATTCCCTTCTCCTCCATAAATGCAGCTAGCTCTGCCCTTTTGTTGCCAATCCCATCTGCATTCCAGAATAGCATCTAGGTCAAAGTACTGTTGTTTGTGTTTTGTGGTGTATTATCTATGGAAGTGTGTGGGCGGTGTGGTGATAGCAGTTTGTATAGCAGCCATGCACTGGCTGTGTGTAGCCGTCATGAGTTTGTGCATGCGTTATGATGAAGAGCCTCAAGAGGATCTTAAGCCATGTGAGTGGGGTATAGTGTCTCCACTATGCCTCTGATTGTGGTGAGAATGTTTGTTATGTCAGCCAAAGTGCTGGCGGTGGTGTTGGTGGCTGGTGGTCCTTATGTTGGTGTACTGGATGGGCTGGCTTGTGTGTTATTCATGGTTCGTATTTCATCTGGGGTCACCTGTGTTATTGCTGTGGTGAGGGGGGCAAGAGTGTGAGTTACGGTTACATTGTTCCTTTTAATGTGTTCCTATGTTTGTCTGGTCTGTTGTTGGTGTATTTGTTGTGGTGTGATAGTGTCCCCTCTTTTGTTTTTTGGGTACCTCTGTTTTATTTCGTGTGTTTGTGGTTGCCCTAGTTTGGGTGTGTCTTCTGTGATATCACGAGTGTCACAATCTGGCCTAGACAGAGTTGACTTGGTGTTGTCTGGGACCGGCAGTGTTGTCATCAGTACAGGGGCAGTTTCTAGCATTGCAGGTGTGGGTTGTGGTTCTGTTGTTGTGGGAGTGTGCCGTGAGTTTGTGGAGCTCTGTGCATCCTCAGTTCATCCACTTCCACTGACAATGCCAGTAAAAGAGATTCCACACCTTACTGGTTGGGGGGTGGGGAGTGTCTTGGAGCAGTTCTGGTTACCACTTGTCTGTCTTTGGCACTTTTGCACCTTAGAGCTTCTTTGTATGCTGCACACCATCTGTAGTTTGCACATGGACCCCTCCACATTTGGTACATTTGATAGTTGTACCAAGTTTAAAGTGTCGTGCTACACGGTTACCAGTGCATTTGCGGCACCGTGTGCCAGATCACATCGGGTGCCGCATGGCCAAACTGCTGGCAGTGGTGGCACTGTTGGGGGACACACGGAAGTGTGTATATTTCTACTACGACCATGTGAAGCAGGAGCATCTGCGTCAGAAAGTTGCAGGAGTAAGCTGTGTCATCGAACTCCACTAAATAGTTTGGCTGCAATCTGTGTGTCACGAATCCAAGAATTCATCTCATGCTCTGACAGTCCCAGCTGAGAGCTGTGATTATACCATGAAGAATGTCATTGAGGGTTGTGGTGTCAACTCCTTTCACGATGTACATTCGAGTTTTCCCCCCTTGGGTGTTATATTTATGATACTCAATTCCCCCAGCTTTGATGATTTTCAGGAGATTTGTGCAATCTGTTTTGTTGCATACATACAGTGATGCATGGTCCCTTGTGAGTTTTGTGTTTGGTATATTGTGGGGAGTGACATTCTACAAATGTCTTGTTTAGCTTGCCGAGGCAAGTGTAATTGTGTATTATGACCAGTGGGAAGCCAGTCGGTGTAGTGTTCTGCGTAGCGGCTGGGGTACTGTTGTGTAGTTGAGGTGCTGCAGAATTGTTTGTATGGTCCCTCATATTACCGATGCTCGGAACTGGTGTTGGTAAAAGCACGCTGCATTTGCCGTGTGAGTCAGTAGGCTCAGTTGTTCGTGTATGTTGCTGCTGATTGCATTTTGGACCCACCAGCTTCGAAGGTCCATCTTTGTTCCACAGAGCTGTCACTTCCAGCTCGAGGACTACTGCGGTGATATTGAGGGCCTCTCTAGTATATTCACTGGTGGTGTGACTGGTGTTGGTGTTGCTGTTGCTGTTGCGTTGCTTCCACCCGTCAGTTGGACAATGAGCTCATGCTGTCTCCGAGCCATTGCTTCTTGATTTGTGGCAGTAAAGTCCAGATTTAGCTGGTTCATCACTTACTGATAGGTGGCAAAGCAAGACAGAAACATTGAAGGGAACAGATGGCACTCCTGCCTCTTGTGCTGCAGTCTTGCTACGGGTCGTTGGGTGGGACCTGCTCGGTGGATCTGCCGTCTCCCAGACATAAGGATACTTTTAAGGATAGAATGTGGATATGAGACAATTTTACTTTTTCGTCTTTTTTAGTGTACATACAGAAGAGGGGAGTCCTTATGACTCACTTGTGCAAGATGCAATGCTCAGTGCAAGAGAGCACGGGTGGAAGACAGCAGCCTGTACTGGACAGTGTTGTCCAATGTGAACGTGCCCTGGACACTGAAATACCCTATTAAAGAATGGGAGAGTCACACTGGGGAAGTTCCAACCACAGTTGCAGGAACTTTGAGCCAGAACTCATGGCCACCTAGCACTGTCAAGTGTGTAGCAGCGTGTGCTTGTAGGTGACACTCCAAAGAGTGTCCTGTGGCATCTACACCAGTTTTAGCATATGTGTAACACAAATATCCTCTCGCAGCTACTGCAGATACAGGGGGAAGGCAGCTGCTCAGCTGCGACTCACCCGTAGTACTGCCCGAGGTTTTCCTTGGTGGGAGGACTGGAACGAGGTGCACCAAGCCTTGTGATGCCCATTGAGGAACTGTTGGAGTGAGACGTAGTGACTCTGAGGTCAAGAAAGCTGGCAGTGACCAGAACAGGGTGTGCTGACTTCCCCCCCCTCCCCTTCCCACCATACTGCTTTCAGTGATGCCATTGCAGAGGATTACACTGTGGTTGGTCATCTGGTTTTTATGTGGGCCAGAACATGAAGCTTTCCTTTGCCTTTTTTTGCTAAATTGACTCATACTTCTGGACACAAACACCTATACAGAGCAAATGTATTGGCATCCAGGATTGGGTTATTTGGGGGGGGAGTGACAGTTTGTTATTGTTTCCGCCCCCCCTCACCCAGCTTCCCTCAAAAATGCAACTCGCTAGCAACCTCGCTGTTAGCATACGACAGACATCTACAATTTTAATAACCATAATACACACACAAAAATATATTAAATTATTCAATATAATAGTAACAATACAAATAGGTGGATCAAAGAAGGAAGAAAACTTAGAACAAACAAAAGAACTTCATAAAGTGTACAAACTGACATGGACACACTGTAATAAAAGAAACATTTCAGTACAAGGCAAACACATGCGCTATAATACAGTTATAGTATCAGAAGCACTCTTCGCATCAGAAATGACCACAATCTGTGGACCAGGCACCACAAAGCAGAAAGAATACAATGCAAAATCCTCAGAAAATTTTTTGGAGCAGTGCACAGAGATGGCATATGGATGAAGAGATCGACCAGAGAATTATAAGAACACAGAGGCAGATTCAGTCACAATCAGAAAACACCGACTAACATTCTGTGGACACATACACACAATGAACAGCGACAGATTCACAAAGGGATTTAGGATGTAGTAAATGCCTTAATCAAAAAAACCAGTTGGTTTCAAGAGATAGAAGAATGCCAAAACGAGCAGGAATCAGAATGGAAATGATGAATGAAAGAGACAAATTCAGAATCAAAATTATGAACATAAAACTTGAAGTAAAGGGAAGGAAGAAAACAGAGAAAATATGTACATATCAAAGGAAACAGGAACACAGTCAAAGAATGAAAAGATTTTGGGAAGAGAAAAGGGAGGAGGAAAGAAGGAAAAAGCTGAACAACCATGTAACAACGAAGTTGAACTCTGTCAGAGTGTGTGCTCACCATCATTATTTCAATAAACATTATGACTGAACAGAGGTCTGCAAACACATGTGAATGAGGGGAATACTGTTTCTATCAGTGATTTCCAACTGTGTTCCGGAAGTCATTCTTTCTGTTGTTGTTGTATCGGATCTGTTCACAGCTGGTATGTTCAACCCAGTGGTGTGCAGCTTTACCCGGCTGGAATGTTGTCAATCAGACCAAAAGCATGTCCTTGTGGGCAGACCCTAGCACAAGCAACTGAAAAGTGTCCTTTATTAAATGTAGCTTGTCATTGCTGGAAGAACTTGGCATTTTTGACACACTTCTGTTTCCACGCTACCTCCTTCTCCAAAAGTTATGTGTGCATTTGGAAATTGGTGAAGTAAAAAATATAAAGACATCGTGTCATTCTGCCACATCTGTCTGTAGTGTGCATTTTGGGGTGCGTGTACGATACAAGGCATTTAGGTATGATGAGGTTACTTAGCCATTAATGTTCACAATGGCTGGCATAAAGGAAACATGACAAGTATTACATTAGAAAGCAACAGCGATAGCTTTCCGACTGCATAAATTCTATTAGGCAGAGTCAGAGGCAGACACAGTGGCCTGTGCCAGATACGAGGGTTGGAAGTGGCTGAAATGTGAGTCGTGGGACAAAGAGAAAGAGAGAGAGAGAGAACACACAGACAGCACCATAAATCATTCCCCATCTCTTTCTGCACGGAATGCACCACACTGCTGCCTTCTTAAGTGCACCCCAGTATAATATGTTGTTTGGGAAGTGGGTGGTAGTTATCACCATTGCCACGACCTCCCCTTATATCCACTCCTGCAAGATTGTGAAATCTACAGCCACTGAGGAGATTTATGTGAGATGTTCCTATCAACTTTGTGTAATATTCATATTGCACACTTCTGCAGACAAAACAGATCTTCGACCTTAGCTTAGGAAAGAAAAGAATCATAACAGATCATTAAGGTTCAAAGAGCTTGTCTTGAACACTGTAAGGGATCCGTGATCCCACAAACAAAGATGCTAGTATCTGACGCCCAGGTCGATAGCGGACAGGAGTAGATTGTCAAGTGCTGCAGTAGGCAGTGAGACTAGTGCTGAGTGCGCAGTAGTATGGTAGAGTGTCAAGTGAGAAGTAGAGCAGGAAAGACGGGCAAGAATGGTGGTCGAGTGAGTTGTAAACGGTAAAATTCACTGGAGTATCTCGAGTGAGCACGTCCCCCTGATCGTCGTGGGGTTGACTCTCACTAATGCCGATTCGCAAGTGATAAGAAACAGAAAGTGACAAGTGCCGAATTACGTGTTTCACGTCAACCGTGTCGGCCAGCAACAACCATGGATTGCAGTGAGGATTGTTGTGAATGTTAACCATCAGCATTGCGTGTGACAAAGTACTGAAAATCAGCAATCAATAAAAAGAGATAACCACAATTAGACGTGTAAGGCAAAGGTAGCAACTGCCTCAGAATTTGTGTGTTAGTAGGAAATATATATCAGTTGTACATCACAACCTTTGTGATTCTTAACAATAGACAAACTTTCAATCATTAGCTATTCCGTCCCAGAACAGCCGCATTCGGTTGAAATACTCCCGAAACCACAGCAGAACAACGCAGAACAACCAATAGCCTTTTATCCATTAAGCACATGGTCATATATCATAATAATTAACTGTTTGGTGGCTTCGGTAAATTACCCAAAATCCAGTAAAGGAATTAATCGGGGGTGTTTCAACACGAATGCTTAAAAATTCTTTTGTAGTTAACCTATTTTCAGATTATGAAGAGTTGTTTGTTACAGCTTGTATTTTTGTTCCAGGTGGCCCTGAACTTGATGGCTGTAGTGATGTCGTGAAGGCACAAAGTCGGAAGTTGTTAAACCTTCAGAAACAAGATTTTCAAAAGTACTTCTTCTCAGATACCAATATTTCGCCCCTGTTTGTGTTGGATACACAGATGTCTCAGTTGTTGTCACGTAATTTGAGTGTAGTGACTGAATCTAGAAAACAGTTTCTTTTGCTTCCCTGTGCCCCAAGCATTATGTGCAATGCAGGACTCCTAACAAAACAAACACACAGAGCACAGCCCTCTGTCTTCTCTTGCCGTTTCTGCAGTTTGGGAGCACAGTCCGAAAGTCGGACTCATGTTGACCGGTCTGGCAGGGCGAAAATGGTCAACGTGGGTTCGAAGCTGGTGACAGAACGGACTGCTACAGCACGAGCAAAGGTTTTTGTGGGACCCGAACTGATGAAACTCATACGAGAAAATGGCCTGAAGGTACTTAGCGTTGCTCGCCTGGCGGGAATTGTGAGGTCCAAGCAGACGTCCAGCCTTATCCCTCTGTGTCATAACATATCTTTATCCTCTGTGGCTGTGGACATTGAACTGGACTCTGCTCTCAACTGTGTGATTATAACTGGCACGGCAAAGTGTAGAGGGCAGACGGGCATGGAGATGGAAGCTCTCACTGCTGTATCGGTGTCTGCCTTAACAGTGTACGATATGTGCAAAGCTGTGAGTCATGACATTGTGATATCTGAAATAATGCTTCTGGCCAAAAGTGGGGGAACTAGAGGAGACTTCCACCGGACATGAGCATCTGTGTGGGGCAGTGAAATAAGTTAAGTATACCTGGTGTGATGTAGGCAAATTTCAAAGTCTGTTCATAGTTATCATAAATTATATACACATCGAATTGGCCTGAATATAAGTTGCACCTTTAATTTCGAAAAAGAGAGAAACTTAATTAAAAATAATTTGTCAAGTTGCCCATTTACAAAAGCTTTTCAAAATGTGATTTACCCTTAACCAGTTTTTTTGTAGTACACTATAGATAAATTACACACAAAAACAAAGCTTTCAGTTGCAGTTTTCATGTAAGACACTCTTAACTTCACTAACATTCATTGTTTTGTCACTGTCAGTATTTTTGTCACTCTCCTCCCAAAGTACAGTGCCGTCGCTACAATCCCGGGCATTGCATGTGCAGCATTTCTTGAACCGTACCTTTAAAAAGCACATCTGTTAGATGAATAACTGTGAGTTTGAAATTTGCAACGTAACTGTACTGAATTCCAAAATTTTCTCTCAATGTTGTGCTTCATTGGTGAAGAATAAATTATATTCTTTAGTTAGAGAAAAACTGTGCCTGTTCCATTGTCTAAAATAGTGAAACTGTGAGAATGGGAATACAGAGGGGTCCAGAAAAATGTAGACTCTCTTTGATAGTCAATATTGATGGAACAAAATGGCATAGTGTCAAAATTCTTGCATGGGAGGAAGATCATTTTGTGTGTTCAAAGTGACACCCGTTAGCAGCCAAGCAACATCAATGTTGCTGAATTGTTGACTGAAGTACAGCTGTCAATGTTGCCAGTGTGGTAGCTGCACAGGATGTCTTGATGGTTTCTCATATCTCATTCAGTGTAGCTGGGTTCTGTTGGTAAACTTTGTTTGTCGAGGTTCCCCATTGGTAGAAGTCGAGAATTGTAAGGTCCCATGAACTTGGTGGGCACTTGACAGTTCCTCTTCGACTTATCTGTCGTCCAGGTATATTTTCATCTAAGTAGAATCTGATATCTCTGTGGTGGTGAGGCGGAGTACAGTCTTGTAGGTAAAAATCTTTTGTTTCCAAACACCACTTGGATGGCTAATAAAATCAATGTTTGCAGCATATGATACACCTCACCAGTTATGTACCTTCAAAGAAGAATGGGTCAGAGAAACAATACTATGACGGACCACACCACACATTAACACCAAGTGAAGTAACATGTTTGTCCATGTGAACATGAGGATTTTCAGCAGCCCAATACACGCAGCTATGACAGTTTACACTACCATTCAGGTTGAATTGTGCCTCATTAGGCCAGATAACCTTCCCTGCAAACCATTCATCTTCGTGAAGCATGCCTTCAGACCACTCATAGTGCTCCATCCTTCGATTCGAGTTGTCCTCATTCATAGTGTGAAACAATCTTGGAATGTACACTTTCCACTTTGCAGTCTTCAGAATTTATCATGCACTTGATCAGCTTATCCCACTTCCCCATACACAATGCTTCATAGATTTTTGAGATGATCTAGAAAAATGTTGCAATACAGCAGTGCTGGAACCTGGAGGTTGATGTTGTTGTTCAGAGGACCTTTCCTTGTGCACATTTTAAACAGCATTGTCGGCTTAAAATTTATACCAAATACAATAAATTGTTGTTTGAGTACAGCCTTGCATTGCTCAAACAATAGTTGTACTTCATTCAGTGCTGCATTGTCATCTGCTGGAAACCCACACGACAAGATCTGTTGGGAAAACAGTGGTTTATGCTACCACTCAAAATTGCAGCCATATAACACTTTGTTCCGAAGGTAATAACTATCAGAGAATGTCTACATTTTTCTGGATCCCTCTGTAGTCACTACCTAAATGGGATAGCAACAAAGAGAATGTTTGCATTGCTACCTCATACACAACAATTGATTTACAAACTGTAGTGATATTTTTGTTTCATTTCAAACTTAAGAAAAAGCACTACAGTTGAGGTTTCTATGATTCATAAAAGTCCCAGTTTTTATGGGAGATTTTTTGTAGAAATGGTGTATCTTATATTCAGGCCAGTATGGTACCCGTTTCCATCCTGTTTTAAGTCTTAATTCAAAATATTTATCTTTCTTTTTCCAATAACTGATCAGTTTGAGAGAGATATTTAAAACAAAAAATAAGCACTAGCAAGTACGTTAATTTGCTATTGTTAAAACTTTTTCTCGTGCATGTTCTCTACAATTTTGATATGACACCACCTGCACTCTTATCTTGTTGCCAGTAAAAAGTGAGTAAGTAGGTCATTAAACTCTCTCTCTCTCTCTGTGCCCTCCCCCAGCTGTGTGGTAGTGTCCTCTGTGTTGCTCTATTGTTTCAATTTTTGATGGTCCCGTGCTGTGAAAAGTTGAGGTGAAGTGTTCATTCTTAAATAAATAGTGTGTATCAGCTCTTTTCTCCTAGGATCAGGTTGTCATTGCTGTGTTCATTGATGTAAAATGACACTTTTTTAACAGTTCCTAAAAGGTGCACCACTTCATTGACACTTTTGCTCAGGTGTAGAGCATATTGGCCAGACTAATTTACATGTTTCAGCTTTACACTGTATGGTATCCTCTTTTTTAAAGGCCTATTATCTTTCTTGTGTGTGACTAGTCCAGAGGTTGAAAATGTTTTATTTTGTAAGTTACCAATCCAGAACAGGTTTCTGTCAATTTAATTCTTCAGGTTTTTCCAGAAGTTTGCTGAAATTCCTGAGTTGTCCTTTGCACAGTCGGACATCATTGTCTTCCTCGCATATTTCGGTGACATTAGTTGTTGCTTTTACAAAGTGCTACTTGAGACTGACTGTCAGATGGAGCAGGTCTGTAATTTGTTCCCTCTGCCTTCGTGCTTCATCTGCAATCTGCTCTGACAGACACCATCCTCGGGTATCCGTGTTGCGTGATATTCCGAGTGTCATCTACACTCACGGGCACGATTCTTGTGTGTTATGTTTTCAGTCCAAGCTGGTTGGTAGAATTCTGTTTGCGGGCTGTCCCCGTTTGGGGACAAGGATCGGCAGGGCATGAAACCCTAATCTTTCATCTTTCAGTTAACTCAAATGTCGAGTGTCACTTTTTTCATGTACTGCGGTTACAAATATAAGAAAATACAAAATGAAAATTTCTCAACATAGTCATGTTTCTTTTCAGTATGTTTCTCAGATCAGTACACTGCAATGTAAATATTCCATTAAAAGAATATATTTTTGATTGTTTCTTCAGTCAAAGATGCATTGCCTTTTTGACTTAACAATCAATGTCAAATCATTGTCCCTCAAACAATCCTGCAGGGGTTTGACAACGTGAGACCATGGCTTTATGGAGGATCACCTAGAATTAGCTGCCGTCTTTTCTGACATGATTTTAAATCAATGCTATCATCACTGTTTCTTTTGCTTAGGGTTTTGAGTCTAGGAATGATGCAAACAATCAGCAGTTTATTTCTTTCTTACGTGATCTTGTTTTCTCCTCCCTAGCCCCCTTTCTTCTTTCATTTGGTAGCCTTGAGCAAATTGAATATTCCTGCTTTTGTTTGTATTTATTAATCTGTTTGTGCCTCTAATTCTTAAAAGACTTCATTATGACACTAATAATCTGAAGCAGCAAATTTGGGGAAAAAGAGCTGCATTCATTTATGCTGTTGTAAAATGGAGGAATTGGTTGTAGTTGGAAAAAAATCTGCCTTTTACAGCTGCTGATTTTTGTCATTTATTTTACATAGCCCACCCATGATCTACAATCAGGTCTTCTTTTTTATGTTGTATTTTTTATAAGAATGTTGAAACATAGATGATTGTTATGCATCTTTCCAGCACCTAAACTTGAATATTGTACTTAAAAATGTTATTTGTTGTCTTTTTTAAATTAAATTGTTATGTTTAAGAAGTGAATTAAATAATTGTTACCTGTGACATAATTTTGTAGCAGCTAAACTTAGATGCTGGACTTCAATATTTTAATTTTTATAGTTTGGGGTATGATTGCTGTAATTAGAAAATGAATGTGTGCTTTGTGCACTATGTTGTTACAGTAATTTGGAGTTTATTTTGTACATCATCTGGTGTAAATTATAAGAATTTAAGCAAAAACTTCTGTCTCTCAACAGCTTTCTTAATAACACTATTCCGGTAACTGGATATGCATATTGAAATATCTGTGTTGTATATTAGATTCTATGACCTGTACCAAGGCAATATTTTGCGGTTGCAAATTTTCTTGACTATTATTAAGTGTGTGTGTGTGTGTGTGTTGCTTATGCCCTACATACGAGTCCTCCAAGCTACTGATGATCTGACCAATGTACGACATGCCAAAATGCTACGCCTGCGTGGGGAGGTACAATTAAATCCCATCCCCCCCCCACCCTCTCTCTCTCTCTCTCTCTCTCACTCTCTCTCTCTCTCTCTCTCTCTCTCAAAGATCAAAAGGTTCAGGAATCTAACACAGAAAGAATTTAATCACGGTTTCTTTTTCATCTCTATCATACAATGTAGTCCAATTTTTTGCTAATACAGAAATAACATTTTGTGATTTATCTAGTGTACTCTTCAAAAGATCTAATGATGTCCTCATTCCTTTCTTATAAACAAAACAAGAAGAAACTGACAATAATTGTCATTAAAATAAAACACAGAACAGTGTCTCCATAGCATCAATGAGCACATCCTTTCAGCACCTTTGACCCAGGCAGTGAACACAGCAGCGGTCAGTCTATGACTTGCAGCAGGTGAATCCCAGTCAGCTGCATTGCTCATACACCCCACATAAATAATAATAAACAAAATCTAACAATACACATAACCAAGGCTTGATTTGTGACAGTATACCGCTGATGACAAAAAAAATTAGACCCAAAGATTTTGAGATGTGATACAATAGAACTTTTGCTCTAGTTGAAGCGGTAAGATACAAATGTTGTATTCACACTGTTAAAAAGCTCAGAAAAGTGTTATAACTTTTTCAGAAATCTAAATCAAACTATGGAAACTCTCGGTAGGAACTTAGAAATATAGGAAATGATAGAGTGCTACTTACCATAAATACATGTTAAGAAGTCAATTTTTTTTCTTTTAACAAATCTAGCACTGCATATTACTGCCAAATTAGTCATTACCTATGATTGCCCCAGTGGCAGAAGTATGTATAATAATGTCAAAACGTTTGTGACACTACACACTAGGAGAAGCTCAAGTTTCAGATACACGTTGATTGCGTTCTTGATGATGCTATCTACATGTTCATCCACACTCTGCAAACCACTATGAAGAGTATGACAGAGGGTACATCTCACTGTACCAGATATTAAAGCTTGTTCATGTTTCCTTTCCTCCATCTTGTACTTCAACTTTTCTTCCTTAAACTTATCCTGTTTCTAACTACTCTGATTTGCTTTTGTGGTTAGTGTGAATTTAAACTCAGTTGCCATAAATATCTAATATCTTTTATTGAACAGTGAATGGATTATTTTATATTTCATTTAATGCTGTTCTGCTCTTTGTTACGGCACAAATGGTGTTCCCTACTTTTGTGCAATTTTCACACAACTTGAAAAAATGGTGAGATAAACAACTAGCTTCATTATTTATTTATGTTTTGAATGTACCACTAATATTTTGAATGTAACCAAAAATGCTTGTTGTTGTAAAATATACTTTCAACTTGCCTCCTTCACTAGCTGAAAACCTTTTTAGTTTCTCATGTTACCCCTGATGTCTTCTTTTTGGTTGATTCATTTATGATAACATTTTACTGTCCTGAGTAGTACCTGTGTATAAATATAATTTTATTTTTATTTTTAGTGATGTGTGTTTTTATGTGCATATTCTTTCAGTCCTGTGTAATGTGAGTCTCTGTTTAATGGTATGGTTATGTTGTCTTCAGACTTAAAGAATTGATGTAGAAATTTATAGTTTTCAGCATGTGGTTCAACAGATCCTTATTGTGTTCCTAAATTGAAAAAGTCCTAAAAACAGAAACTAGAAAATAACTGTATAGAAATTTTGGACCACCATTGGTTAAATATTTTATTACCAACCCAAGAAATAAATTGGGAACAATGTGCAGCATCTTATTCAGTGTAAAAGAAAACTCAAATTTAGTTAAAAGTGGACCACTTGAGTTTGCTAAAGGCATAGAATCGTGTGTTTCTAGTGTCCTTAAATCCATTCAAAACCCTCGAAAAGAACAAAAAAGTAAGAGAATATAATACTGAACTTACAGGCCTAAGTCTGGAAACAACATTATAATTGTGTGTATTTGGTTTTGTTTCTATGCTGTTGACATCCTGTACTGTTGATTTGAAATTATATGTGAGAGTTGATGTTTGGAAGCTAAATGCAGGAAAGAAGACCATGAAGTGAAATCCACCCTTCATGTTCTCAGTTGGCAGAGAATGTGGGCAAAGAACTGGAAATCTTTGAGGTACCAAATTGTCAAGGGCTGTGATATTGCCCTTTTAACGTCACTTAGAGTAGACATAGTTCTCTTAGTCCCAAGTGTAAGACAACATTTTTGGTACCTTACAATTTCAGTGGTTTCCATTTACAATTTCTGTTTACAGTGCTAATCATCAAATGTTTTGGTGTTGTTATTTGATTTCATATAAATAACATAGAGGTAGTTATTTTACATACTATTATGTTTCTGATAGCTTTTTCTCACAAAGCATACTTTAGGCTCGTATTTTATTGTAAAATATTGAAACTGACAGACATAAAGACTTGCATTTTCTGCATGTCTTCTGTCACCAGTTTCGCCTCTAATATTGACTGCAAAGCAGAAGTGATCGGCATAGAAAATGATGGAGTGAGGGTGGAGAGGGGGAGAGTGGGGGGGGGGGGGGAGAGAAATGTAATATTGAAACTAAAATCAAGAAAGAGAGCAGTCAATTGAGGATACAATGAAACATTTGGGACCTCATTAACTGCAGGATCATTCTAGTAGAATAGAATTGTATAAAAGATTACTGCCAAAGAGAAGTTTTAGAACTTCAAGTTTAACACATATATTTAGGAACAACACAACAACACATATAAGTCACTGAGTAAGTTGACCTGTGTACAAGTCGGCATTCGATTCAACACTGAGTCTCAGTCTAGCGGCCGCTGCTCGGCTGGCCGCTTAGGTGGCGCAGCTGCTGCATGGCTGGCAGACAGCGCCGCACGTAGAGGACGCGTGTAATTGCGCGGCAGCACTTTGAATAATCGGCGAGTCACAACATTTTTCCCCCCTTTGAAATTGTTGCACTGGTCTTGATGGAGGTGTCCTGGAGATGGCTAATGTAAAGTCTCGAGGAGGAGGCTTCCCGTACGAACGGAAGTGTCCCCGATGATAATGGGTCGAGATGACAGGAGATGTGGGTGATGTGTCGGCATCCATTGAAGGAGGAGGCGAGTAGATGTACTCTGACAGAGGATGATCCTCCGGTTCCTGCATGGGCACGTCTCCTGGTGGCGTCCGTTCTGGTGCTGGCATCGCGATGACGGTGAGAGGGCTGCATTGTGAGTATTGAGAGATGCGAAGATCCTGGGCATCAGGTAGAGCCAAAAGTGGTGTGGCAGCATTCGGAACAGGCGTTGCTGGCACCCGAGGCCGAAGCTGGTCCGAATGACGCACTGCAACACCCGTGTCCATCTGGATTTCATACAGGCGTCTACCACGGTGTCGTAAGATGCGGCCTAGGCTCCTTTTTGGCCGTCTGTCATATCTGTGTACCCAGACGAGGTCAGCGGCGGTGAACCGGCCAAGGGAAGGCACCTGCGGCCATGAGGAGGGAGGCCGCAGAAGATGAAGTAGCGTGCGGGGCTGTCGCCATGTAAGAGCTCAGCCAGGCTGTGATCGCCCATGGGGGTGAAACGGTAAGACGCCAGGAACTGGAGAAGCGCATCATCATCAGCAGAAGAAGTCAGAAGTTTCCGCATCTGAGCCTTAAATGTGCGGACCAGCCGTTCAGCCTCACCATTGGATTGTGGATGGAACGGCGGGGCCGTGACATGAGTAACGCCGTGACGAGCACAAAAATCTGCAAAGTCGGAAGAGGCAAATTGCGGACCATTATCAGTAACAAGAGTAGAGGGGAGGCCTTCCAAAGAAAAAATGCGGGTGAGAGCACTGGTGGTTGCCGCGGTGGTAGGTGACGTACAACGGACAATGAAAGGAAAGTTAGAGTAGGCGTCAATTACAAGGAGCCAATAAGTACCTAAAAAAGGTCCCGCAAAGTCAGCATGAATGCACTCCCAGGGCTTCTCAGGCAAAGGCCACGGTGACAAAGATGACTTCGGGGCAGCGGCCTGTGACGCACAAGGGCCGCAGGCAGCCACCATGTGTGCAATTTCAGAGTCAGCGCCAGGCCAGTACACATGACGGTGTGCCAGAGATTTTGTGCGAGACACACCCCAGTGCCCCTGGTGAAGGAGGCGCAAGACCGCAACACGCAAAGATGCAGGTACCACTACACGCGGTGAAGCATTGTCAGTGGAGAGGAGGATAATACCATCCCTAGCCGTAAGGCGGTAGCGCAAAGTGTAGTAGTTCCGCAACGGATCGGAAGTCTTAGCGGACGGGCGATCTGGCCAACCCTCCTGAACACAGCGTAAAACCCGGGAGAGGGTAGGGTCAGAACCCGTAGCAGCTGCCAGCCTGTCCCCAGTGATGGGGAACCCGTCCACAACCCGCTGCTCGGCAACATCCAGGTGGAAACACAAAAGTTCGTCCCTATTGAATGCCTGATCAGGACCCATGGGAAGGCGAGACAAAGCATCAGCATTCGCATGTTGAGCCATTGGCCAGAAATGAATCTCATAATTGAAACGGGACAAGTAAAGAGCCCAACGCTGGAGGCGGTGTGCAGCCTTGTCGGGAAGTGACGTTGATGGATGGAACAAGGAAACAAGTGGTTTGTGATCCGTAACAAGATGAAATTTTGAGCCATAGAGAAAAACACCAAACTTATGAAGAGCATAAATAATGGCCAAAGCTTCTTTCTCAATTTGGGAATACCTTTGTTAGGCATCCGTGAGCGTTTTGGAGGCATAAGCGATGGGTTGTTCTGAACCGTCAGAAAAATGGTGTGCAAGGACTGCACCAACCCCGTATTGAGAGGCATCTGTGGCAAGAACAAGATGTTGGCCAGGTCGATAAGTAGCCAGGCATAGTCTTTAATTTCTGGAAAGCCGCGTCACATGACGCGGACCAGTGAAAAGGCACGTTTTTATGCAACAGGGGATGCAACGGCTGAGCCACCGATGCCGCAGATGGTAAAAACTTGTGATAGTATGCTATTTTCCCCAAGAAGGCCTGCAGTTCCTTAACAGATGTAGGGCGAGGAAGGGCATCGATCACAGCGACAGTGTGTTGAAACAGACGAATACCATCGTGAGAGAGTTGGAACCCAAAGTACGTTATAGATGCCTGAAAAAATTGTGATTTCTGAAGATTACATTTAAGACTGGCAGTCTGTAAGACATTAAAAAGTGTGCGGAGATTTTGAAGATGTTCGTCAGTGGTGGAGGCAGTGACAACAATGTCGTCCATGTAATTGATACACCCACGGACAGGGAGCAATAATTGTTCCAAGAATCGCTGAAAGAGAGCAGGGGCACTAGCAACCCCGAATGGCAAGCGTTGGTATTGATAGAGGCCGAAAGGCGTGTTAAGGACCAGAAACTGCCAGGAAGCAGCATCGAGAGGAAGTTGATGATAAGCTTCTGACAGGTCAATTTTAGAAAAATACTGTCCTCCAGCGAGTTTAGTGAACAGTTCTTCAGGACGGGGCATAGGGTAAGTGTCAATGAGGCATTGAGCATTTACAGTGGCTTTGAAATCACCACAGAGACAAATATCACCATTGGCCTTAGCAACTACAACAACAGGAGAGGACCACTCACTGGAAGTGACAGGAAGTAAGACCCCTGACGCAGTGAGACGATCCAACTCCCATTTTACCCGATCTCGAAGGGCCACAGGAATGGGCAGAGCCCGAAAAAACTTAGGCCGAGCAGTGGGTTTGAGCATGATATGAGCTTCAAAGTCGTTCGCACAGCCTAAAACGGGAGAAAAAAGGGACGAAAATGTAGTCGACAAGGAATCCAGTTGAGCATAAGGAATAGCGTCAGAGACAATATTGACAGAATCAACTATGGAGAACCCAAAAACGCAAAAGGCATCGAAACCAAAAAGATTTTCTGCGTTGGCAGAACTCCGGAGATGGGAACTTGCCCTTCAGTATATCCTCTCTTCTCGTTATCCGCCAGGCCTCAACCTCTGCTAATTTCAAGTTGCCGCTGCTCATAGCTCACCTGTCTTTCAACAACATCTTTGCCTCTGTACTTCTGCCTCGACTGACATCTCTGCCGAATCTCTTTGCCTTTACAAATGTCTGCTTGTGTCTGTGTATGTGTGGTTGGATATGGGTGTGTGTGCAAGTGTATACCTATTCTTTTTTCCCCCTAAGGTAAGTCTTTCCGCTCCCGGGATTGGAATGACTCCTTACCCTCTCCCTTAAAACCCACATCCTTTCGTCTTTCCCTCTTTCCTGATGAAGCAACCATTGGTTGCGAAAGCTAGAATTTTGTGTGTATGATTGTGTTTGTTTGTGTGTCTATCGACCTGCCAGTGCTTTCGTATGGTAAGTCACATCATTTTTGTTTTTAGATATATTTTCCTGCATGGAATGTTTCCCTCTTATTATGCGTTCAGTTAACTAAGTAGAAATCAGTAATATCTTATCTCAGTGAGGAACTTGAAACTTTCAGCACAGGTCAGGAGCATGTAGAGGTGCTCTTCCTCTACTTGAAAAGAACAGTTGACCACGCACTGAGCAGATAGGTTCCTAGTAGAACAGTTCATAATGGGATGGAACCTCCGTGGTATACAGTCACTGTAAAGAAAACTTCTAAAGGAACAGAGATTACTGCATAATAGGTGTAAAACAAAGTGTAGGATTATAGATTGAGAGACACTGGATGAAACATGTTTGGCTGTCAAGAGAGCAATGCATGAAACCTTCAATGACTACTGTAGCAGAATATTGTCAAATGACATTTCACAAAATCCAAATAAATTCTGGTCGTATGTAAGGGCTGTTAGTGACAAAAAAGTTAGTGTCCAGTCCCTAGCAAGTGAGACAGGAACTGAAATTGAGGGTAGCAAAGTAAAAGCTGAAATTCTGAACTCGATTTTCAAATGTTCCTTTGCAAATAAAAACCCAGGAGAACTGCCCCAATTCAATCCTCGTACACTGAAAAAATGAACGAAATAGGTATTAGTGTCAGTTGTGTTGAGAAACAGTTGAAATCATTAAACAAAGCTCCAGACCCCGATGGAATCACAGTCAGATTCTATATTGAATTTGTGGCTGAGTTATCCTCTCTTCTCACTGTAATCTGTCCAAAAAACCTTACCTAGTTTTTGGAAAAAGTTACAGATCACACCCGTCTACAAGAAGGGTTGTAGGAGTGACAAAACTACCATCCAGTAGCCATGACATCAATTTGTTGTAGATTCTTAGAAAATATTTTGAGCTCAAACATAATGAGGTATCTCGAACGGAACTACCTTCTCGAATCAACCAGCATGGTTTTCAAAAATATAGATGACATGTAATCCAACTCTCACTTTTCTCACATAACTTGCTGAAAGCGTTGGATCAAGGCAACAGGTAGATTGTGTTTCTTGATTTCCTAACAGTATTTGATTCTGTTCCACACCTACACTTACTGTGAAAAGTACGATCATATGGGGTATCAAGTGAAATTCGTGACTGGATTGAGGACTTTTTGATAAGAAGGACACAGCATGTTACCTTGGATGGAGAGTCATCATCAGATGTAGAAGTAACTTCAGGTGTGCCCCAGGGAAGTGTGTTGGGGACCTTGCAGTTCTTGTCCATTAATGACCTTGCTGTAAATCAGGATTTTTGCAGATGATGCAGCTATCTGTAATGAAGTGCTATTTCAGAGAAGCTGCATAAATATTCAGTCAGATCTTGATGAGATTGCAACATGGTGCAGTGATTGGCAACTTGCTCTGAATGTTTAGAAATGTATAAACTTAGTATCCTGTGACTATAATATTGGTGAGTCACTGTCGGAATCTGCCAACTCGTACAAATACCTGTGTGTAACACTTTGTAGGAATATGAAATGGCATGATCACATAGGTTCAGTTGTGGGTAAAGCAGTTTGTAGACCTTGGTGTATTGGTATAATAATGGGGAAGTGCAATCAGTCTACTAAAGAGATGCTTACAAGTCATTAGTGTGCCCCCCCCCCTCCCACCCCCCTAGACTATTGCTAAAGTGTGTGGGACTTGTACCAGATGAGACTAGCAGGAGACATTGAATGTATACAAAGAAAGGCAGCATGGTCACAGGTTTGCTTAATCCATGGGAGAGTGTCACAGAGATACTGAAGGAACTGAAATGCAGACTGTTGAAGACAGGTGTAAACTATCCCAAGAAAGTGTATTAGCAAAGTTTCAAGAAATGATTACTCTAGGGATATACCACAACCCCCCCCCCCCCCCCCCCCTGCCCCCACATATTGCTCTCACAGGGGTCGTGAAGATAAGATTAGAATGATTACTGCTCACACGGAGGCATTCAGACAAATTCAGACAATCATTCTTCCATGCTCCATACATGAATGAAACAGCAAGAAACCCTGATAACTGGTACAATGGGACTTACCCTGTACCATGCACCTCCTGGTGGATTGCAGATTATAAACGTAGATGTGAACTGACAGTCTTTTACATGTGCATAAGGGAAACATCTAATCACCTTTATTTTACCAAGACAAAATTTATGATTTTCTAAAGTTTCAAACCTTGACAGGAAATAATGGATTAGGCTGTCCGTAAATTATAAACTAACATTATTGTGATGATGGAAAATCTCATATAAAGACGTGAAACAAATACTAACAAAGAGATAGAGGGGCTGGCCAGTACAGCCAATAGATACACAAAACATAACAGAAAATTTACGTATCCTAGCTTTTGGAACTTTGTTCCTTCGTCAGGGAGGAGAGAGGGGAAAGAAGGGGAAGAAGAGAAAGTGGATTCAGTTACTCACAACCCAGGTTATGAAGCAACAGGGTAGAGGTAAACAGGGAGGGTAGCAAAGATGGAGGCATGGGTGTATACTCTACAGTATGTCAACATGTTGCCTTGACCTGTTTGATAACCAGGTCTGGCTCCAATTTAGTGCACACGGGACATCATCGAACAACTCCAGTGTCTCCCAAAAACAGCATTAACCATCCCTGTTTTGATGACAATGTGAAACAGGCATGGAACTTCATCCCACAAACTCATAACCAGCACAATGCATGCACGTTTGCATGCTTACATTCGGGCAGTTACACTGGATTTCAATGCATTAGTGTATCACATTTGCAATGGTGTATCTCGCACTTATATTATCCTGTGATCTTGCAATGTTAATCACTTAAATAAGTTACTTAGACATATATGTTCCTGAAATTTCATTACTCTACGTTAATTACTTTTTGGTGTTGCAAATTTTTTTTTTTTTTTTTTCAGTGTACATGATGACTACAATAATACATTATAATGTTTCTCCAGTGGTTTCAACATTAACTTTTTAACAGAAAAGATTTTGCTTACAGTTCATTTGTAAGTTAACATTTCTAAACTTTTTAACAATCCATATTAAAGCTAGCAATAGTAACTATATTAATAATTGCTACTGTAAACAGTTACACATATGGACATCAGTTTTGAATAATGGGTTTTGAGTGTAAATAATGTTTTATGTAAGTGTTTGTATTGATACTTAAAATTAAATGTCATGTAATGAATGTCCACTGTTTTGTTGGATCAAGTTATTTACGAACGCGATGTACTGTGTTCTTCCATTAGAGAATGAGACTGTATTGTTTATCGGTTTCATTACAAAATGCTAATAAGCTTTTAGTTAGAAAACCTTCTATAACTAGAATTATTAATATGAGAAAAATAGGAACAATGAAGGAACGGAAGATCAGTTGCAGAAACAAGAGTAGCTCTGAGTTGCAAGAGTGGTTGCTTTTCCCACCCATGTAATTAACTGGCATTATCACCACTATTAACTTACCGTGGTTTCACATCTCATCTGTTCATTGTTCCCCATGTCCTGCCCTTGTGTTCACCCTTCCTATTAGACCATATATGCCTCTGTTACTGTAATCGATATGTAAACAATATTTATCACATGACCTTTTTTTGTTACAGGTTGTAATATTTGACATTGCAGCTTTTGAAAATGGAGCAGGATGTTGTGCCCTCTTTCCTATTGGAGTGTTTCTCTGTGATCAGAATTGGAGGCAGACAATTCACTTGAACTTCCATTGCTGTTGTTGATGTCTTTGAATCATGTTGTTTCTTTGTGATTAATAAAAAAATTATACAACCCAATGGTTTCTTCACCTTGTCTTTAAAAATTCCAGACCTATTGTTCAAACACATATTTTGAGAGTTATGCATCTGAGCATTTTTGTGGAATGTGCATTTCACACATACTTTCAAGATAAATTGAATAATGACCCCCATTTTGTGTGTTGGGGAAGATAATTTGATACAGCTAAATGCATATACAGGTACACACATTTGCTCGTGCCTGAGACAAAGTGAGAGTGATTCAAAGGAAGAATTCACTACTTTTTACCTACTTTCTGAATAACTCGTACTTTCGTCAGAAATGTCACAATGCAAAGTTGATTAGATAAAGGGACAAAAATGAGAGCAAAATATAATTTGAATATCAGAAAAAATAACCAATTAGTGTTTGTGTAATACTTTACGGCAAGCCTAAAATTAATTTCTAAGCATTGGGATATCTGGGATGGAATAACAATAATATGGAATAGGATAACTTTCTGCTCCCAACCTAGAGGAGACACTGAGTGGCAGACTGGCACATTGAAGGAAGATTTTTAGATATTAGAAAGTATGGGACAGTCCTCATCTAGCAGGTGTGGTGGTGTGAGGCTGGGGTGGGAGCAGGTATAGGCCTAGATATGTGAGACAGAGAGACTAGCAAAGGTTTAGGTAACGGGGTTTACAGGAGTGAAGAATATGTCGCAGCTAGAGTTTCTAGGCTTCGTTCCTGTGGCCCCACACCTCAATGCCCTCCCCTGCTCCCATTCCAACCTGACACACTATTACGTCCCCCTAGTACACCTCTCTCTGTCTGTCCACCTCCACACTCCCAACCAGCAGAGACTCCCTATGCTGAGGTGGGCTCTGTCCATTAGATTACACTCGTAAGATGAAAATAAACATTATGCAGCATGAAAGAATTATCTGTGTGGGATGGAAATATGTAGATGTGATGTACGTAATTTTCCAATGTCAGAAAAATTGAATGATTTATTCAAGAGAAAGAGCTTCACAAATTGAGCAAGTTGGTCCACCTCTGACTCTTGAGCAAGTTTGGCATTGATAGATTTGTTGGATGTCCTACTGAGGGACATCAAGCCAAATTCTATCCAAGTGGCACATTGTATTGTCTAAATCATGAGCTGGTTGGGTGGCCCTGCCCATAATGCCGCAGACATACTCAGTTGGGGAGAGATCCCGTGACCTAGCTGGCGAAGATAAGGTGTGGCAAGTATGAAGACAAATTGTGTGTGGGCAGGCATTATCTTGCTGAAATGTAAGCAAATGATGGCTTGTCATGACGAGAAACAAAATGGGGTTTATAATATCATCAACAGATGTCTGTGTTGTAATGGTGACACAGATGACAACCAAAGAGGTCCTGTTATGAAAAGAAATGGCACAGTAGACCATCAGTCCTCGTTTGGCTGTATGGCAGCCAGCAGCCGGGTTGGTATCGCACTGCTATCTGGTGTGTCCCCAGGCACGTCCCTGGTCTGGAATTGCATTGACTGGAATATAATTGGCTTCAGTGATGAGTACCACTATGAACTGAGCCTCAATGATCATCACAGATGTGTCTGAAGACGCCCCAGACGGTGGGATACCACCGTGAATGCCACATCCCATACGGTCCAACTACCAGGACTGATGATCTGGGGTGCGATTTCTTTTCGTAACAGATCACTTTTGGTCAACAGACAACTATGCTGTAAGGGTGACATGGATGTCACCCCTACAGCATAGTTGTCTGTTGACAATACTGTACATCCTATTTTGTTTCCCTTCTTGGCAAGCCATACATTGCTTACATTTCAGCAAGATAATGCCTGTCTGCACACAGCTTGTCCTCATGCTTGCCAAACCCTACCTTGGCCAGCAAAGTTGCTGGATCTCTCCTCAATTGAGAATGTAAGGAGCATTATGGGCAGGGCCGTTAGACCACCTCGGGATTTTGACTATCTACAGTGACATTTGAATAGAATTTGGCATGATGTCCCTCTGTTGGACATCCAACAACTCTATCAGCCAGAGCCAAGCTTGTATAAGGGCCAGAGGTGGACCATCTCATCCAATTTGTGATGCTCTTTCTCTTGAATAAATCATCCAGTTTTTTCTGAAACTGTAATTATTTTTCTGTCTTCACATGTATGTCACATTTACTGATTTCAGCCCTATTTGGTATTTCGATAATTCCTTCAGTACCTAAGTGTTTTTTTGAGTATATAGTATCTGACAGTTTCTTTTTTTTTCAGTATGCTTGTCTGCTGCCCATTGCCTGCTCTAACTGGTGAGTAGCAATCTGTCCTATTTCATATTGTTAGAATTATCTTTTGACACTCAATATTTATGATGCAAGCAAACTGTTATTGCCACTTGACATGATGGTGAATGGTACTCTGTTAGCCATTGGCACAAATGGATTGACATGATAAAACAAGGGTCCACAGCTATTACAAACTTTTTGAATGTGATAAATACAGCTTACTGTTGTCAATACTTCTGTTAATTACATTTTTGATCGTTTGTTATTTTCAAGCATACATGTCAGGTGCTACGACACCTTTGAATTACTGCAAATGGACAAAGATGACCAGACTCATTTCTCTTCAGTAGAAACAACTATCGACAAGAGAAGAAACTTAATGTCATTCAAATCTACTTTTTCATTGGTAGAGATCTTTCACTCATGGGATTAGCAGCAGAGATTAAAAAGAAGCAGCAGCAAACAGATCCAAGGCATCCATTGTTTGGAACTCATGTTCTTCCATCACAACTCCTTATAATAGTATCAGCTCTGGAGAACTAAGTCCCAATTCATTTTCTTGTAACAAAATAGATTGCCATTACCTTGCAGTTAAAAATGGGAAGCTTTACATGAATGTCCTACATGCAGTTTTTTTATACTTGTGCTCTTTGAGTTCCTGTCCTAGAATACATTAAAATATTAAAAAATGTGTAAATTAATCTTTGAAACAATCCAAACCTTTCAATGGAAACCAGGAAAGACTTAGAAACATTATCATTAAAAAAAAAAAAAATCAAGGAAAGATAATGTAAGGAACAATCAGGGAAAGTCTGCTGTACCCTTCCTGTTGTGTACTGTGTTATTGTTATTCTTAATTTTTTAAAATTTGATAATGGCCATTAAAGACCATGCAGAATAGCAATTGCACATTACTAGAAGCTGCCTTTGCATTCTTCCTCCAACAGCCCGTTGTATTTGCTCAGCGTAGAAGCCTTTAAAGTTGTAACTCTGGTCGGTCTGAGACGCCGCCTATATTTAATCCAGCCTGTCAAAGATCCCTTTGTCATTCCCCTGAACTACGTCAGAAACTTAAAGGTTGTTTCCAAGAGTATTAAAAATCTGTTTTGTCAACCTGACCTTCAAACTTTCGTCTTCCTGGCTCGACTGGTGCAGGCAGTATTTCTCGATTTCTGAACAGCTTTTGACTTAGTGCCAGATTGATGCTTATTATCAAAATTGCTACTGTGAGGGGTATCGAGTGAAATTTGTCACTGGAATTGAGGATATTTTGGTAGGAATGACTTACATGTTATCTTGGCTGGGGAGTCATCATCTGATGTAGAAGTAACCTCAGATGTGTCATAGAGAGGTATGTTGTGACCATTGCTGTTCATGTTCATGTACATTAATGACTTTGCAGACAATATTAATAGTAAAGCACTCTTTTCACAGATAGTGCATTTATCTAGAATAAAGTACAGTCTGAAAGAAATTGTACAAACATTCATCAGATCTTGATAATTTCAAACTTTCTTTTAAATGTTCAGACATGTAAAATTGTGCATTTTGCAAAATGAAGAAAACGCAGTGTGGTATGACTACAGTATCAGGGTGTCTTGCTTGGATTAAGTCTATTCATACAATTACCTGGGTGGAGCACTTTGTAGGGATATGAAATGGAACAGTCATATAGGCCCACTCAGGGGTAAGGCAGGCGAAAGACTTAGATTTTTTTTGGCAGAATACCATAGAAATGCAGTCATTCTACAAATCATTTGTATGATCCATCCTAGAATATTGCTCAAATGTGTGGGACCCGTATCAAAATGGATTAATGGGTGATTTGAACGCATGCAGAGAAGGGCAGATCAAATGGTCACAGGTTTGTTTGACCCAAGGGAGAGTGTCACAGAGATGCTGAAATAACTGAATTGGCAGACGCTTCAAGATAAGATGTACACTATCCTAAGAAAGTATGCTTACCAAAAGACGACTCTAGAATATGTTACAACCTTGTAACTATTGCTCCCATAGGGACCGTGAGGACAATATTAGATTAATTACAGCATGCAGAGAAAGATTTAAATGGTCTTGAAACATGAACAAGCTTTAATATCTGGTACAGTGAGATGTACCCTCTGTCATACTCTTCATAGTGGTTTGCAGAGTGTGGATGAACATGTAGATAGCATCATCAAGAACGCAATCAACGTGTATCTGAAACTTGAGCTTGTCCTAGTGTGTAGTGTCACAAACGTTTTGACATTATTATACATACTTCTGCCACTGGGGCAATCATAGGTAATGACTAATTTGGCAGTAATATGCAGTGCTAGATTTGTTAAAAGAAAAAAAAATAGACTTCTTAACATGTATTTATGGTAAGTAGCACTCTATCATTTCCTATATTTCCTACCGAGAGTTTCCATAGTTTGATTTAGACTTCTGAAAAAGTTATAACACTTTTCTGAGCTTTTTAAAAGTGTGAATACAACATTTGTGTCTTACCGCTTCAACTAGAGCAAAAGTTCTATTGTACCACATCTCAAAATCTTTGGGTCTAATTTTTTTCGTCATCAGCGGTATACTGTCACAAATCAAGACTTGGTTATGTGTATTGTTAGATTATGTTTATTATTATTTACGTGGGGTGCATGAGCAATGCAGCTGACTGGGATTCACCTGCTGCAAGTCATAGACTGACCACTGCTGTGTTCACTGCCTGGGTCAAAGGTGCTGAAAGGATGTGCTCATTGATGCTATGGAGACACTGTTCTGTGTTTTACTTTAATGACAATTATTGTCAGTTTCTTTTTGTTTTGTTTATAAGAAAGGAATGAGGACATCATTAGATCTTTTGAAGAGTACACAACATAAATCACAAAATGTTATATCTGTATTAGCAAAAAATTGGACTACATTGTATGATAGAGATGAAAAAGAAACTGTGATTAAATTCTTTCTGTGTTAGATTCCTGAACCTGCCGATCTTTGAGAGAGAGAGAGAGAGGGAGAGAGACAGAGAGAGAGAGAGAGAGAGAGAGAGGGGGGGGATGGGATTTAATTGTATCTCCCCATGCAGCTGTAGCATTTTGGCATGTCGTACATTGGTCAGATCATCAGTAGCTTGGAGGACTCGTATGTAGGGCATAAGCAACACACACACACACACACACACACACACACACACACACACACACACACTTAATAATAGTCAAGAAAATTTGCAACCGCAAAATATTGCCTCGGTACAGGTCATAGAATCTAATATACAACACAGATATTTCAATATGCATATCCAGTTACTGGAATAGTGTTATTAAGAAAGCTGTTGAGAGACAGAAGTTTTTGCTTAAATTCTTATAATTTACACCAGATGATGTACAAAATAAACTCCAAATTACTGTAACAACATAGTGCACAAGGCACATATTCATTTTCTAATTACAACAATCATACCCCAAACTATAACAATTAAAATATTGAAGACCAGCATTTAATTTTAGCTGCTACAAAATTATGTCACAGGCAACAATCATTTAATTCACTTCTTTAACATAACAATTTAATTTAAAAAAGACAACAAATAACATTTTTAAGTACAATATTCAAGTTTAGGTGCTGCAAAGATGCATAACAATCATCTATGTTTCAACATTCTCATAAAAAATACAACATAAAAAAGAAGACCTGATTGTAGATCATGGGTGGGCTACGTAAAATAAATGACAAAAATCAGCAGCTGTAAAAGGCAGATTTTTTTTCCAACTACAACCAATTCCTCCATTTTACAACAGCATAAATGAATGCAGCTCTTTTTCCCCAAATTTGCTGCTTCAGATTATTAGTGTCATAATGAAGTCTTTTAAGAATTGGAGGCACAAACAGATTAATAAATACAAACAAAAGCAGGAATATTCAATTTGCTCAAGGCTACCAAATGAAGGAAGAAAGGGGGCTAGGGAGGAGAAAAAAGATCACATAACAAAGAAATAAACTGCTGATTGTTTGCATCATTCCTAGACTCAAAACCCTAAGCAAAAGAAACAGTGATGATAGCATTGATTTAAAATCATGTCAGAAAAGACGGCAGCTAATTCTAGGTGATCCTCCATAAAGCCATGGTCTCACGTTGTCAAACCCCTGCAGGATTGCTTGAGGGACAATGATTTGACATTGATTGTTAAGTCAAAAAGGCAATGCATCTTTGACTGAAGAAACAAACAAAAATATATTCTTTTAATGGAATATTTACATTGCAGTGTACTGATCTGAGAAACATACTGAAAAGAAACATGACTATGTTGAGAAATTTTCATTTTGTATTTTCTTATATTTGTAACCGCAGTACATGAAAAAAGTGACACTCGACATTTGAGTTAACTGAAAGATGAAAGATTAGGGTTTCATGCCCTGCCGATCCTTGTCCCCAAACGGGGACAGCCCGCAAACAGAATTCTACCAACCAGCTTGGACTGAAAACATAACACACAAGAATCGTGCCCGTGAGTGTAGATGACACTCGGAATATCACGCAACACGGATACCCGAGGATGATGTCTGTCAGAGCAGATTGCAGATGAAGCACGAAGGCAGAGGGAACAAATTACAGACCTGCTCCATCTGACGGTCAGTCTCAAGTAGCACTTTGTGAAAGCAACAACTAATGTCACCGAAATATGCGAGGAAGACAATGATGTCTGACTGTGCAAAGGACAACTCGGGAATTTCAGCAAACTTCTGGAAAAACCTGAAGAATTAAGTTGACAGAAACCTGTTCTGGATTGGTAACTTACAAAATAAAACATTTTCAATCTCTGGACAAGTCACACACAAGAAAGATAATAGGCCTTTAAAAAAGAGGATACCATACAGTGTAAAGCTGAAACATGTAAATTAGTCTGGCCAATATGCTCTACACCTGAGCAAAAGTGTCAATGAAGTGGTGCACCTTTTAGGAACTGTTAAAAAAGTGTCATTTTACATCAATGAACACAGCAATGACAACCTGATCCTGGGAGAAAGGAGCTGATACACACTATTTATTTAAGAATGATCACTTCACCTCAACTTTCACAGCATGGGACCATCAAAAATTGAAACAATAGAGCAACACAGAGGACACTACCACACAGCTGGGGGAGGGCACAGAGAGAGAGAGAGATTTGGAATTCGGTACAGTTACGTTGCAAATTTCAAACTCACAGTTATTCATCTAACAGATGTGCTTTTTAAAGGTACGGTTCAAGAAATGCTACACATGCAATGCCCGGGATTGTAGCGACGCCACTGTACTTTGGGAGGAGAGTGACAAAAATACTGACAGTGACAAAACAATGAATGTTAGTGAAGTTAAGAGTGTCTTACATGAAAACTGCAACTGAAAGCTTTGTTTTTGTGTGTAATTTATCTACAGTGTACTACAAAAAAACTGGTTAAGGGTAAATCACATTTTGAAAAGCTTTTGTAAATGGGCAACTTGACAAATTATTTTTAATTAAGTTTCTCTCTTTTTCGAAATTAAAGGTGCAACTTATATTCAGGCCAATTCGATGTGTATATAATTTATGATAACTATGAACAGACTTTGAAATTTGCCTACATCACACCAGGTATACTTAACTTATTTCACTGCCCCACACAGATGCTCATGTCCGGTGGAAGTCTCCTCTAGTTCCCCCACTTTTGGCCAGAAGCATTATTTCAGATATCACAATGTCATGACTCACAGCTTTGCACATATCGTACACTGTTAAGGCAGACACCGATACAGCAGTGAGAGCTTCCATCTCCACACCCGTCTGCCCTCTACACTTTGCCGTGCCAGTTACAATCACACAGTTGAGAGCAGAGTCCAGTTCAATGTCCACAGCCACAGAGGATAAAGATATGTTATGACACAGAGGGATAAGGCTGGACGTCTGCTTGGACCCCACAATTCCCGCCAGGCGAGCAACGCTAAGTACGTCACCTTTCTTCAGGCCATTTTTTCGTACGAGTTTCATCAGTTCGGGTCCCACAAAAACCTTTGCTCGTGCTGCAGCAGTCCGTTCTGTCACCAGCTTCGAACCCACATCGACCATTTTCGCCCTGCCGGTCCGGTCAACATGAGTCAGACTTCCGGACTGTGCTCCCAAACTGCAGAAATGGCAAGAGAAGACAGAGGGCTGTGCTCTGTGTGTTTGTCTTGTTAGGAGTCCTGTATTGCTCATAATGCTTGGGGTACAGGGAAGCAAAAGAAACTGTTTTCTAGATTCAGTCACTACACTCAAATTATGTGACAACAACTGAGACATCTGTGTATCCGACACAAACAGGGGCGAAATATTGGTATCTGAGAAGAAGTACTTTTGAAAATCTTGTTTCTGAAGGTTTAACAACTTCCGACTTTGTGCCTTCACAACATCACTACAGCCATCAAGTTCAGTGCCACCTGGAACAAAAATACAAGCTGTAACAAAGAACTCTTCATAATCTGAAAATAGGTTAACTACAAAAGAATTTTTAAGCATTCGTGTTGAAACACCCCCGATTAATTCCTTTACTGGATTTTGGGTAATTTACCAAAGCCACAAAACAGTTAATTATTATGATATATGACCGTGTGCTTACTGGATGAAAGGCTATTGGTTGTTCTGCGTTGTTCTGCTGTGGTTTCGGGAGTATTTCAACCGAATGCGGCTGTTCTGAGACGGAATAGCTAATGATTGAAAGTTTGTCTATTATTAAGTATCACAAAGGTTGCGATGTACAACTGATATATATTTCCTACTAACACACAAATTCTGAGGCTGTTGCTACCTTTGCCTTACACGTCTAATTGTGGTTATCTCTTTTTATTGATTGCTGATTTTCAGCACTTTGTCACACGCAATGCTGATGGTTAACATTCACAACAATCCTCACTGCAATCCATGGTTGTTGCTGGCTGACGCGGTTGACACGAAACACGTAATTTGGCACTTGTCACTTTCTGTTTCATATCACTCGCGAATCGGCATTAGTGAGAGTCAACCCCACGACGATCAGGGGGACGTGCTCACTCGTCATATTCCAGTGAGTTTTACCATTTACAACTCACTCGACCACCATTCTTGGCCGTCATTCCCGCACTACTTCTCACTCGACACTCTACCATACTACTGCGCACTCAGCACTAGTCTCACTGCCTACTGCAGCGCTCGACAATCGAGTCCTGTCCGCTATCGACCTGGGCGTCAGATACTAGAATCTATGTTTGTGGGATCACGGATCCCTTACAGTGTTCAAGACAAGTTCTTTGAACCTTAATGATCTGTGATGATTCTTTTCTTTCCTAAGCTAAGGTCGAAAATCTGTTTTGTCTGCAGAAGTGTGCAATATGAATATTACACAAAGTTGATAGGAACATCTCACATAAATCTCCTCAGTGGCTGTAGATTTCACAATCTTGCAGGAGTGGATATAAGGGGAGGTCATTGCAATGATGATAACTACCACCCACTTCCCAAACAACATATTATACTGGGGTGCCCTTAAGAAGGCAGCAGTGTGGTGCATTCCGTGCAGAAAGAGATGGGGAATGCTTTATGGTGCTGTCTGTGTGTTCTCTCTCTCTCTCTCTTTCTCTCTGTCCCACGACTCACATTTCAGCCACTTCCAACCCTCGTATCTGGCACAGGCCACTGTGTCTGCTTCTGACTCTGCCTAGTAGAATTTATGCGGTCGGAAAGCTATCGCTGTTGCTTTCTAATGTAATACTTGTCATGTTTCCTTTATGCCAGCCATTGTGAACACTAATGGCTAAGTAACCTCACCATACCTAAATGCCTTGTATCGTACACGCACCCCAAAATGCACACTACAGACAGATGTGGCAGAACGACACGATGTCTTTATATTTTTTACTTCACCAATTTCCAAATGCACACATAACTTTTGGAGAAGGAGGTAGCATGGAAACAGAAGTGTGTCAAAAATGCCAAGTTCTTCCAGCAATGACAAGCTACATGTAATAAAGGACACTTTTCAGTTGCTCGTGCTAGGGTCTGCCCACAAGGACATGCTTTTGGTCTGATTGACAACATTCCAGCCGGGTAAAGCTGCACACCACTGGGTCGAACATACCAGGTGTCAACAACAGATCCGATACAACAACAACAGAAAGAATGACTTCCCGAACACAGTTGGAAATCATTGATAGAAACAGTATTCCCCTCATTCACATGTGTTTGCAGACCTCTGTTCAGTCATAATGTTTATTGAAATGATGATGGTGAGCACACACTTTGACAGAGTTCAACTTGGTTGTTACGTGATTGTTCAGATTTTTCCTTATTTCCTCCTCCCTTTTCTTTTCCCAAAATCGTTTCATTCATTGACTGTGTTCTTGTTTCCTTTGATATGTACATATTTTCTCTGTTTTCTTCCTTCCCTTTACTTCAAGTTTTATGTTCATAATTTTGTTTCTGAATTTGTCTCTTTCATTCATCATTTCCATTCTGATTCCTGCTCGTTTTAGCCTTCTTCTATTTCTTGAAACCAACTGGTTTTTTTTGATTTAGGCATTTACTACATCCTAAATCCCTTTGTGAATCTGTTGCTGTTCATTGTGTGTATGTGTCCACAGAATGTTAGTCGGTGTTTTCTGATTGTGACTGAGTCTGCCTCTGTGTTCTTATAATTCTCTGGTTGATCTCTTCATCCATATGCCATCTCTGTACACTGCTCCAAAAAATTTTCTGAGGATTTTGCATTGTATTCTTTCTGCTTTGTGGTGCCTGGTCCTCAGATTGTGGTCATTTCTGATGCGAGGAGTGCTTCTGATACTATAACTGTATTGTAGCGCATGTGTTTGCCTTGTACTGAAATGTTTCTTTTATTATAGTGTGTCCATGTCAGTTTGTACACTTTCTGAAGTTCTTTTGTTTGTCCTATGTTTTCTTCCTTCTTTGATCCACCTATTTGTATTGTTACTATTATATTGAATCATTTAATATATTTTTGTGTGTTTATTATTGTTATTAAAATTGTAGATGTCTGTCGTATGCTAACAGTGAGGTTGCTAGCGAGTTGTATTTTTGAGGGAAGCTGGGTGAGGGGGGTGGAAACAATAACAAACCATCACTCCCCCCCCCCCCCCCCAAATAACTAAACCCTGGGTGCCAATACATTTGCTCTGTATAGGTGTTTGTGCCCAGAAGTAAGAGTCAATTTAGCAAAAAAAGGCAAAGGAAAGCTTCATGTTCTGGCCCACATCAAAACCAGATGACCAACCACAGTGTAATCCTCTGCAATGGCATCACTGAAATCAGTATCGTGGTGGGGGGGGGGGGGGGGGGGGGGTGAGTCAGCACACCCTGTTCTGGTCACTGCCAGCTTTCTTGACCTCAGAGTCACTACGCCTCAGTCCAACAGTTCCTCAATCGGCATCACAAGGCTTGGTGCACCTCGTTCCAGTCCTCCCACCAAGGAAAACCACGGGCAGTACTACGGGTGAGTCGCAGCTGAGCAGCTGCCTTCCCCCTGTACCTCCAGTAGCTGCGAGAGGATATTTGTGTTATACATACGCTAAAACTGGCGTAGATGCCACAGGACACTCTTTGGAGTGTCACTAATAAGCACACGCTGCTACACACTTGACAGTGCTAGGTGGCCAAGAGTTCTGGCTCAAAGTTCCTGCAACTGTGGTTGGAACTTCCCCAGTGTGACTCTCCCATTCTTTAATAGGGTATTTCAGTGTCCGGGGCACGTTCACATTGGACAACACTGTCCAGTACAGGCCTGCTGTCTACCACCCGTGCTCTCTTGCACTGTGCATTGCATCTTGCACAAGTGAGTCATAAGGACTCCCCTCTTCTGTATGTACACTAAAAAAGCGAAATTGTCTTTTCAGACGAAAAAGTAAAATTGTCTCATATCCACATTCTATCCTTAAAAGTATCCTTATGTCTGGGAGACGGCAGATCCACCGAGCAGGTCCCACCCAACGACCCGTAGCAAGACTGCAGCACAAGAGGCAGGAGTGCCATCTGTTCCCTTCAATGTTTCTGTCTTGCTTTGCCACCTATCAGTAAGTGATGAACCAGCTAAATCTGGACTTTACTGCCACAAATCAAGAAGCAATGGCTCGGAGACAGCATGAGCTCATTGTCCAACTGACGGGTGGAAGCAACGCAACAGCAACAGCAACACCAACACCAGTCACACCACCAGTGAATATACTAGAGAGGCCCTCAATATCACCGCAGTAGTCCTCGAGCTGGAAGTGACAGCTCCGTGGAACAAAGATGGACCTTCGAAGCTGGTGGGTCCAAAATGCAATCAGCAGCAACATACACGAACAACTGAGCCTACTGACTCACACGGCAAATGCAGCGTGCTTTTACCAACACCAGTCCTGAGCATCGGTAATATGAGGGACCATACAAACAATTTTGCAGCACCTCAACTACACAACACTAACCCAGCCGCTACGCAGAACACTACACCGACTGGCTTCCCACTGGTCATAATACACAATTACACTTGCCTCGGCAAGCTAAACAAGACATTTGTAGAATGTCACTCCCCACCATATACCAAACACGAAACTCACAAGGGACCATGTATCACTGTATGTATGCATCAAAACAGATTGCACAAATCTCCTGAAATTCGTCAAAGCTGGGGGAATTGAGTATCATAAATATAGCACCCAAGGGGGAAAAACTCGAATGTACATCATGAAAGGAGTTGACACCACAACCCTCAATGACATTCTTCATGGTATAATCACAGCTCTCAGCTGGGACTGTGAGAGCATGAGATGAATTCTGGGATTCGTGACACACAGACTGCAGCCAAACTATTTAGTGGATTTGGACGACACAGCTTACTCATGCAACTTTCTGACACAGATGCTCCTGCTTCACATGGTCGTAGTAGAAATATACACAACTCCGTGTGTCCCCCAACAGTGCCACCACTGCCAGCAGATTGGCCGTGCGGCACCCGATGTGAACTGGCACACAGTGCTGCAAATGCACTGGTAACCATGTAGCACGACACTTTAAACTTGGTACAACTATCAAATGTACCAAATGTGGAGGGGTCCATGTGCAAACTACAGATGGTGTGCAGCATACAAAGAAGCTCTAAGGTGCAAAAGTGCCAAAGACAGACAAGTGGTAACCAGAACTGCTCCAAGACACTCCCCACCCCCCAACCAGTAAGGTGTGGAATCTCTTTTACTGGCATTGTCAGTGGAAGTGGATGAACTGAGGATGCACAGAGCTCCACAAACTCATGGCACACTCCCACAACAACAGAACCACAACCCACACCTGCAATGCTAGAAACTGCCCCTGTACTGATGACAACACTGCCGGTCCCAGACAACACCAAGTCAACTCTGTCTAGGCCAGATTGTGACACTCGTGATATCACAGAAGACACACCCAAACAAGGGCAACCACAAACACACGAAATGAAACAGAGGTACCCAAAAAACAAAAGAGGGGACACTATCACACCACAACAAATACACCAACAACAGACCAGACAAACATAGGAACACATTAAAAGGAACAATGTAACCGTAACTCACACTCTTGCCCCCCTCACCACAGCAATAACACAGGTGACCCCAGATGAAATACGAACCATGAATAACACACAAGCCAGCCCATCCAGTACACCAACATAAGGACCACCAGCCACCAACACCACCGCCAACACTTTGGCTGACATAACAAACATTCTCACCACAATCAGAGGCATAGTGGAGACACTATTCCCCACTCACGTGGCTTAAGATCCTCTTGAGGCTCTTCATCATAACGCATGCACAAACTCATGACGGCTACACCCAGCCATTGCATGGCTGCTATACAAACTGCTATCACCACACCGCCCACACTCTTCCATAGATAATACACCACAAAACACAAACAACAGTACTTTGACTCAGATGCTATTCTGGAATGCAGATGGGATTGGCAACAAAAGGGCAGAGCTAGCTGCATTTATGGAGGAGAAGGGAATCTGGAATGCTCTCATGAACAAAGCTTAACTCCAGTCACACAAACAACTACTCTTCCCAAGATATTACATCTACTGTACTGACCACCTGAAGGCACAACTGTGGGTGGAACAGCAATCATCATATATTGAGACAAAGAATACACAAATATTAAGATCCCTGAACCTGCAAGACTAGAAGCCACAGCTGTTAGGGTCAAGTCAACTGAGTGAACACTACATTGATATCGATATACAATTGATCTGGTAATATCATAACAAGCGATATCAGCACAATACTCAACATAGCATAGTGACTAATAGCCACTGGTGATCTTAATGCTAAACACTCTGCTTGGAACTAACAAAGATCAAACACCATTAGCAAAAAAACTATGCGAACATGCACTGCGCCCAAACTACATTACACTAGTGCCAGCTGAGGTGACACTTAAAACAGGGAACAGAGACTAAATGTGATAGACATTAGATGTGATTGGCATTATAGTCACAATCAACATTGAAATTATACATGATTTGGCCTCACCAAACACCTGTAATACTTTACTTGGAAGAAACACAGCAGTATGATGAATCTCACAGGATACTGAGCTACAAGCGTGTGAATTGGGCATTGTTCAAGGAAATGCTTGAAAAGTCATATCCCACAAATTCCCAAAATTACACAAAGCAGGAAACTTGTTGAAGCTGTCAAAGCCCTTACCACCGCCTTACAGACCAGCATACTCCATGGAGGAGAAGCATGAGCTGATGACCAGAACACTAGCAACATCATTCACACTGAATCTGGCTCCTTCCAATCCAGCACTGCTACTTGAAATGAACCAGGAGGTTACATGGCTTGTAACCCAGCCCACGTGCAATGTAACAATACATACTGCTACACATGAAATTACACAGGTTATTAAGCACAAAACAGCTAGAAAAGCTCCTGGTCCCAATCACTTTCAAAACCGTGTCACCCAGGAGTTCACAAATAAAGCTATAGAGCATCTCACACATATGACGAATACCATTCTACAACATCAACACTTCCCTGTCCTGATGTTCAGGAAGCCAGGGAAATACCACTCCCTACCACAAAATTATGGAGCCATCAGCCTGCTGAGCTCCCTGAATAAGATTGTTGAGAAGATGATTCTCAAACATCTTACTATGCACTGCAACACCAATGACTCGCTGAGACTGGAGCAATTTGGATTCTGCAATCACCACTCCACAACACAACAACTCCTCGGTGTAGTAGAACATATTACACACACCCCCAACACCAACAAAGCTACAGGAGTGCTGTTCTTGGTCTTCAGTCATCTACGGCACAATCGTCTCATTCGCAAACTCTGCACTGCTAGTCTCTCCAACGAGTTCATGCATCTTACACACTCATATCTCACCCACAGAAGCTTCAACACCTACGTTCAGGGCAAACAGTCAACACAACACAGTATACAAGTGGGAGTACCCCAAGGCAGCATCCAAGGGGCCCTCTTGTTTAATCTCTACGTCAATGACTTTCCAACTGAACAAAACACAATGGCAACCATCTACGCAGATGACATTACCATCCTAGTGCAAGACTGGAAACCATCAGGCATAATTCGCAACTGCAAACAAAACTGCCTAGCTGGAACGACAGTGTGTTAAAGCAAATGCTGACAAGTGTGAATCAGTTCTGTTCACTGACAAACCATAACAACTGCACAAACATTAAGTGTTCTGGCATACCCACAAGCTCTGGAATGAAAATTAAGATTGCAAGAGCTAAGAAGGCAGTGAACACACCGTCAGCCAATAGCCCACTGGCAAGGACCACACCACGACGGGAGCAGGCCCCTAGACAAAGAGAATATAAGTGCCGCTCCTGCCAGCCTCGGCCACTCAGTATTTGGACAGGATTAGGACAGTATACGGACAGGCGTAGCGCTGAATGCTACAATAACAGTTATTAGTGATCCACAAACTGTGTGTCAAACTTGCACGAACATTGTATATAGCAAAGGACTCGGATTTATACTGCATGTCGCCTATTGCTTGCGACACCATTGTAAATTCCAGGTTAAGCATTGTCAAACTTCTTATTTGTAATAAAAACTATTAATGTTGTTTGCTTGAATTGTTGTATAGCATTTTGAGAATGCAGCATCCTTTAGGCACCCTATATGAGATGAGTGGGCAGGACCCCACATTAAGACTGAAGACAAATAACACTACACCCACGCCCAATACGTTTCAGTGTGAAAGTCAAATACTTCAGTGACTGGCCAACTGAGCAAATGCAAGGCTCAAACAGTGTTACTCTAAGCTCAACAGGTAAAGCACACTGAATAGGAGGGTATCGAGGTCTGTGTACATGATATTGATTAGATCCATGATGATACATGCAGCTGCAGTCTGGGGTTATGTGGCTCTGACCGCCTGTGCCGCCTACAGGTGATACACAACGAAGTCCACCACAGTCCACACACACTGTCGATCTTCACAGAGAATACTGCCTTGAGACTCACACACAGATATTCAAAAAACTCACCACACGACTGTAAAGGAACTTGAGACACTCTGACAATTATTTCATTCTTAACCTGGGAAACTACGACCACAACCACGGGTGAAAACACAACTGCTGAAAAACACTTCTATCTAGGGACAATTAATCACCTGTGGACAGCACAAGCTCACAGACAAAATAAACACTGGTGAATCCCTGCATTACAGCAAAACTAAATGGCGTTGCCAGCTGCAAATATGTAGCTGACCAACTGGCAATACGGGAAAGCAGTATTGCACACTAAACATAAACATATCCTACCAAACCTCTTTATGGCCAATTGACCACTCGTATAACGAACTTGGCATGTTACAAGTACAGATGCTGCAGGTGGCCCAGGAGACACTCAGGTGCACAGCCCAGGAGTACCCCTCCTCAATAGGACTGACACTCGTAAAGAGTGTTTTAAGCTGCGACAATGGTATCGAGCATCGCATGAGACCCAAAACTAACGACAACCTCACCCTTGCAGACAGAAAGAAACTGTTACTGCTCTTACTATCTGTCCAGACTATTGCAGAAGTTCTTTTCCTTTGGTGCTTGCCTCGGCACTTTTCTCCCTCTGCCCTTAAAACTGCTACGTTCTGCTCACTTCTCGACCACTTCTATCGCCTCAAAGTGCCTGTATTAGTGGGTAATCCTACGGACAACATCATGACCCCACATCCTGTGCACTTCTTGATTGTAACGAAGCAAACGGAGGTGATGGTAGAACTTTGGTGATGGTCACCATGTCAGTGTGGGTGTGGAGTAGCTTCGCCCCTTAAAAAAAAAGGCATTACCACGAATTGGACCTGGGTCCTCCACATAGCAGCAAGATATGCTGACCTTGAGCTGCTGAAATGGACAAGAGAGAATTTAGCATTAATTGCAAAGTTTGCAACCATAACAATCACAATATAAATAATTTCCATAGAGAATATGCATTGAAGCTTAGGGTTAAGAATACTGTTTTATATTCAGGTGCAACACCCTTTTAACATCTGCCAGCCGACATTAGGAGCAGTCGGGAAATCCCCAAATATTCAAAATTAAAGTAAAAAATGTTTTATTAGCCAGTACACCAATAATTTACCTGGATATGTGAATTTACCTACCTGTCCCACCTCAAATACACAACACACAAACACTTTCTAACAGAAGACCATATTTAGCCATGCAACATATTCTCTAGGAGCAGACAGGAATGGCTTTTGAAGTGGTGATTCCATCATAATAATAGCCTATGTGCAGGTACGGTTGGTCCTCCACGGAACAGAAACTACTGTACCGGTCCCAACGTGGCATTGACAGCATAAAGGGCATTGCACAAGAAGGAAGTATATGAATTTATCAGAATAAGTTTAGATGACAGTGTCCTGTGTAAAATTAAATGCCCATTTAGCATGAAGTATTAAATCAAAATAGTGGCAGAGCAGTTTAAGTAGCAGAGCATTGGCTTTTTTCAAGTAGTTGCTTCTCTGTATATTTATAAAAATAAAATGATGTAGAACTGATCCCCTTGAATAATGATTAATGTGAGCAGATTAGTAGTAGATGAAAATGGTTGTTAGTAGTTCAGTGGCACTTCTCACTTACTCGTTTTACACCCCTGAAGGCTCTCATCGGTGATGGAGCTGTTGGAATATTACATGTGAATGAATGGCTGAACTCAATAATTTTCAAGGTATTCAATATTCAGTGCATTCAGTGCATTCAAAACAAAGTTATATAAAAATGAAGAGGGATGTGTACTTCATAAACTGGCTTGACAACAAGCACACAACGAAGCAGTGTGATGTAGCTTACTCAAGGACCTCAGTTTCGCAGGAGACCCTGAGGCAACAAGTACACGCATCATGTTTGCTCACTGTTTTTTATTGCCTGTGCTCGAGCACAGTATGAAATGTATTAATTTTTATGGAGTCAGCTATCCGTCCAATTTCCTTCTCCAATCTGGGGCTGCTTCCCATCTCTAATTAATTTGTCGTTAACAGGATTTTAATTGTAATATTCCCTTTATTGAACTCATTTTCAGCAAATTGCTAAGCTGGTAATCTTCCTTTCTGTATTGAATAATAATAGTAACTCTGACATTTACATGAAGAGACATACCAGCAACAGCATTTAGCTGTCTTTTAAACTTCATTTGATGCATCCAGAACATTGGAGATATACTGCAAAGTCAGTAGGACATATTTACTGAGAAAAATCATACACGACACACTTGCCTCCACTGAACGCATCCACACCCATTAATGTACAGGCAAAAATCCACAAAACCTAACATTCTAGAAGTGGAACAAAATGAGTAATATTTTTCAAATACAGTGCTTAAAAAAGTTTCACACTGCCCCCACAGCTTGCAAACTTTGTTTTTAACCCATTTGTGGGCACATTTTTTGTAGCAGCCCTGTAAAGTTAATTGTTTTGGTATCATTTTAGAAGTTTCAACTAAATTTAATTTTTGATTATTTTATTTTTGTGATTTAGGAGCAAAAAACTATAGTAGTAAGTATACTTCCCACTGTCTTTAGTAAGCTGATATGAGTTACTACTACATGTGAAAAAAAGGAATTTTCTGTTTTTATTTGACTATCTATTTTACAATCCTAGAAACTTCATTTAACACTACATAAAGAAACGAGCTGAGGCAAGTCACAATAGCATATATTGCAGAATGAAACAATGTGTTCTGTTGTAACAAGTGACAACAGCACTGATGTCATGACAAACAGGCACCAGTGGTTTAGCATATTATCACAAAAGGTCAACCACGTCCAGAGGAGGTACAACATTTTCCCAAGAGCATAGTAAAACAACTAAATTAGTGGTAAGTATGGTCAGTTGGTGGTAAGTATCTTTTCTGCAGTCCAAAAAAGAAATTAATTTTGTGGTAAGTATATTCTTCTTGTATCATGGAAAAATTACTTTGGTAGTAAGCATACTTCCCAGTGGCCTTCAAAACAACATTATTTGGTGGCACATATATTTGCAACTGCTTCTGAAAGGAACAAGTGATATTTAATGACAATTAAAAGCTACATTTCATAACAGACAGAAAGTTCAGCTGGTGCAGCAAACTAACATCAGGTGCCAGGTGCATACAGAGCTCGTATGATGTGTTCTCAGGAATACAGTAAAGAAATACAGTTGATGGTAAGTACACGTCCCACATCCTGTGAAATGGTAAAATCAGGAACTTCTCTCAAAATATATCGAGCGAGGTGCCACAGTGGTGAGCTCACTGGACTCACATTCAGGGCGACTAACAGTTAAAGTCCATGCATTACTCTCCTGTGGCAACCTGTTCATCTCAGAGTAGCCCTTTCAACCTACAGCCTCAATTATCTGCTGGATGTATTCCAATTTCTGTTTTCCTCTACAGTTTTTGCTCTCTACAGCTCCATCTAGTCCACCCAGACTTGGGATTCCTGAGCTTTCTCTAAATCAGTACAGGCAAATGCCGAGATGGTTTCTCTGAAAGGGCACAATAAATAGCCTTCCCATCCTTGAAACAATCAGAGTTTGTGCTCAGACACTAAAGACCTCAGTGTTTATGGGACATTAAACACTTATCTTCCTTCATTTCTCCTTTCTCAATATTCTTTTGTCCACCAGAAATCACTAAGTACAACTGACTGTGTAATGTAGGTGAAAGCGAACCCGCACTCTCATTTACTTTAGCAGAGTGCACTGTGTCTCCATTCATTAATGGGACAGTGTGACTCACGTGGGCTGTACAGTCTGTCGACCTGCTGCAAAGAGTCACTTAAGGCTTTTACTGGTCATGAGAGATATACTTAGCAGTAGCTGTGTTTCTTTACTGCATTTATGGGAATACATTGAACCACTTCTGCATGCTCCTGGCATCCAGTGATAGTCCGCTGCACCAGTTTACTTTCTTTTTGTTATGAAATATAGCTTTTAAGGCTGTGAGAAGTATACAGCCCACCAAATAACAGTGTTTTAATGGCTCTTGGAAAATATGCTTTCCATCAAAATAGTTTCTCAAAATGGTTTGGGAAGTACACTTACTGTATTTACCCGAATCTAAGCCACACTGGAATCTAAGCCGCACCTGAAAAATGAGACTCGAAATCAAGGAAAAAAATTTTTCCCGAATCTAAGCCCCACTTGTAATTTGTGACTCGAAATTCAAGGGGGAGAAACGTTTTAGACCACATCTCCAAACCGAAACAAAGTTGGTCCATTTAGGTCGAATGAATGACGATACAGCTACAGTAGTTTGGTGCGTGTGGTAAACTTAGCAGTTAAGCTTTACCACGTAGTCATTGCTATGCATCAGGCTCTCCGTCCGCATTTATACTAGAGAGTCTTTTTCAAGTGCTTCGTCTGGTTTGAATTGATTGCTTATTTTTCTTTGATCTGATAAGTGCCGTTCTCTTTGTTACATTACAAATGTAATGTATTGCGAATATATAGAAAGAAGGATCCTTTATTGTATGATTATATGATAGCGGAACAAACACTGGTAGCAGTTACTTCTGTAAAATATCTGGGAGTATGCGTGCGGAACGATTTGAGGTGGAATGATCATATAAAATTAATTGTTGGTAAGGCTGGTACCAGGTTGAGATTCATTGGGAGAGTGCTTAGAAAATGTAGTCCATCAACAAAGGAGGTGGCTTACAAAACACTCGTTCAACCTATACTTGAGTATTGCTCATCAGTGTGGGATCCATACCAGATCGGTCTGACGGAGGAGATAGAGAAGATCCAAAGAAGAGCGGCGCGTTTCGTCACAGGCTTATTTGGTAACCGTGATAGCGTTACGGAGATGTTTAATAAACTCAAGTGGCAGACTCTGCAAGAGAGGCGCTCTGCATCGCAGTGTAGCTTGCTCGCCAGGTTTCGAGAGGGTGTGTTTCTGGATGGGGTATCGAATATATTGCTTCCCCCCACTTATACCCCCCGAGGAGATCACGAATGTAAAATTAGAGAGATTAGAGCGCGCACGGAGGCTTTCAGACAGTCGTTCTTCCCGCGAACCATACGCGACTGGAACAGGAAAGGGAGGTAATGACAGTGGCACGTAAAGTGCCCTCTGCCACAAACCATTGGGTGGCTTGCGGAGTATCAATGTAGATGTAGATGTTGATGTATAGGTGTTTCCATCACTCTAAGCTCAAAATGCATTATAGTACTGTGCCATGCATTGTTTGTCGCATTCTGATTATGCGTGTTTACGGCCTGTCGCCGCTCGCGGGATGGCTTGCTTTTGCGCACGCTACCGCCGCTTACAATTAAAAAAAAAAAAAAAAGAGAGAGGAATCATCTCATCAGTGAAACAATGGCAAGAGACTGCTATTTGTTGTTACTTACACTGCTGGTTTCTTTGATAATGATCAACAAGAACCATATAATAGACTGCATATGATAGATGTTCCAAACGAAAGTTTAGCGAAAAATTTTCTCCGTTTGAAAATTTTTGCAGACGCCTCTTTAGTGCATTACATTCTGCACAGAAATTAGAGCCATCTTAGGTTTAAAAATCTAGTCAGTTGCCGTGCTTCATTTCTGACTGTATCACTATTCAGCATAGGAATAATACGAATATAAACATGACATGATATATATATTCTTCCGCGTTTGCTGTTGTGTCACTCTAGTTTCGTAGTTTATTAGGAAGACAGGATTTAAATGAGATAGCAGGAAACATATAGGAATACATGGCAAAATGTTTACATTCGTATTATTCTTATGGTGAAGAGAATACTGCATGTGATTCACAATTCATAAAAGTTGCTATTAACAACCATCTCTTGTCAGAGGTAGGACAAAAATTCAGAACGTAGACTTGGCCATATTGACAAACATCCCAAACAGTCTTCCAGTCGGATTTTCATAGTACATTGAAAGGCTGCAACATTCAGAGGGATAAAGGATGAAAATGCCGTGGTCGAAACTCGGGGCAGAGAAAAAAGCTCGTCTTCCACCCCCCACCACCCTCCATCGTTTTTTTTAAATTTGTTTACTGACACAGAGGTTTTGGCACCAGTATTTATCTTTGTGCCCGCAAAGCATGCCTGTGTAGTGCTACATATATTCGATGGCAGAAGTTAGTTGTGGCGGCACCTACCAACATTTTTCAGAACTTCCACTTACTTTGCACTTGATTCTAAGCTGCTGGTGGTGTTTTGGATTACAAAAACCGGAAAAAAGTGCAGCTTAGATTTGAGTAAATACGGTATTACACAATTATGTCTTTTGTGAATCTCGGGAAGCACACTTGCCAACCACTTAGTGGTTTTACAAAGCTTTTGGGAATATATATTACCATCTGTTGATGTACCTGGTATCTTGTGATAGTATACTGTACCAGATGCATAAAAATTGCTACAACAAACAGTTTTTGTTTGTTGTCAGATCACTACTATCGTCACTTGTGTAGTTGGAAAAAAAAAATTGCCTCATTTTCACAGTGGAAAATAGCAGCTCACAAAAGGGCTCTAGGAGAAATACACTACCACTACAGTTTTTGTCCTAAACCACAAAAATAAAATTACAAAAATAAATAAATAAACAAACTGATCACATGTCAAATATAACATCAAAAAATTTGACTTTGCAATGGGATTAAAGCGTTAATGCTTAAAGACTGCCCAAGCATTGTTACTTTACAGTAAGAATGTTTGTCAGCATGCAAAGTTACCACACAATTGGCAAAAGCTACAGCGACGTCATATGAACATTCCACAGCCTTTGCAGTAACAAAATGTTAAAAATCGGCACTACAGAGATTGCTCAGAGCCAACAACAACTGACGACTGCTAACTTCAAATTATAGCTGACAGGTAGTACCTCAGGAACTTACTGTAACTGCACTGTGACTTTTTTGCAGATAATGGGGAGAGCTGTGTTGACTCACACGGTACACAACCATCTCGACACATTCAGTGGGGTCTCTAGGTGTCCATTATGTACTACAGTACAAACCCCCAGGGAATGTAGTGCACAAAGAATCGTGGTGTACATGGAAACCGGTGGATGGCAAGCGACAATCTTTTTAAGGAGCACTAGTGAGAAAATTTAGAGAAATGGCTGTTGACGCTGACTGCAGAACAATCTACTGCGACTAATGTACATTCCATGTAAGGGTCATGAAGACAAGTTTAGAGAGATTAGGGCTCATTCAGAGGCATATAGACAAGTCATTTTGCCCTCACTCTGTTTGTGGTGCAACAGGAAAGGAGATTACTAGTGGTGATACAGGGTGTCCTCCAGCGGAACTTGGATCAGTGGTATTGTATTCCTTTCACAATAAGTGAAGCATTTCTTTGATACCTGATGATCCTTGTAGAAGGGTGCGGAAATGGCCAGGTACCAATGCATGTCTCAAGTGTGAAGACCCACAGATTCAGCACATAGTTGAGTCAGTCTGGTTTTGGTCTTGTGTCACCTATGGATATCAAATGCCTCTAATAACTAGTAAGTATAATTTGAGAGCTGTGCAGTATCAGAACTGAATCCTTCAACCTACTGTCTAGCCAACATAATGTCAAAATTTCAGCAATGGGTCTCTCGACTAATAGTGCACTATGGCATAGGTCCTGTTCTTAGCATGCATTTATTGTAATTTCCTGCTTAATGCAAAGTCATAAGCAATTGGAAAAAAGCACGGTAATTCCTGTATATAAGAAGAGTAAAAAAATGGACCCACAACATTACAAACCAATATCCTTAACATTGGTTTGCTGCAGAATTCTTGAATGTATTTTCACTTTGATTTCCACGAGACAGAAAAGCTTCTGTTCGCAAATCAGCACAGATTTAGAAATCATCGTTCGTGTGAAACTCGACTTGCTCCTTTCTCACAAGATATCCTGCAAATCAGCAATGAAGGGAACAGGCAGATTCCACATTGCTGTTTCCAGAAAGTGTTTGCCACAGTGCGCCACTGCATACTGTTGATGAAGGTCTGAAATTACAGATTAGGTTTCAAGATATGTAAATGGCTCGAGATGACTTCTTGTGTAGCAGAAGGCAGAATGTCGTCCTTTATGGTGAGTGTTCATCAGAGGCAGGGGTATTGGGGTTATTCTCAGGAGTGCCCCGGGGAAGTATGATAGCACCACTCTCATTCTCTATACAGGGTGTTGCAAAAAGGTACGGCCAAACTTTCAGGAAACATTCCTCACACACAAATAAAGAAAATACGTTATGTGGACATGTGTCCGGAAATGCTTAATTTCCATGTTAGAGCTCATTTTAGTTTCGTCAGTATGTACTGTACTTCCTCGATTCACCGCCAGTTGGCCCAATTGAAGGAAGGTAATGTTGACTTCGGTGCTTGTGTTGACATGCGTCTCATTGCTCTACAGTAATAGCATCAAGCACATCAATACGTAGCATCAACAGGTTAGTGTTCGTCAGGAACGTGGTTTTGCAGTCAGTGCAATGTTTACAAATGCAGAGTTGGCAGATGCCCATTTGATGTATGGATTAGCACTGGGCAATAGCCATGGTGCGGTACGTTTGTATCGAGACAAATTTCCAGAACGAAGGTGTCCCGACAGGAAGACGTTCGAAGAAATTGAGCGGCATCTTATGGAGCACGGAACATTCCAGCCTATGACTAAGCGACTGGGGAAGACCTAGAACGACGAGGACACCTGCAATGGACGAGGCAATTCTTCGTGCAGTTGACGATAACCCTAATGTCAGCGTCAGAGAAGTTGCTGCTGTACAAGGTAACGTTGACCACGTCACTGTATGGAGAGTACTACGGGAGAACCAGTAGTTTCCGTACCATGTACAGCGTGTGCAGGCACTATCAGCAGCTGATTGGTCTCCACAGGCACACTTCTGCGAATGGTTCTCCAACATTGTGTCAATCCTCATTTCAGTGCAAATGTTCTCTTTACGGATGAGGTTTCATTCCAACGTGATCAAATTGTAAATTTTCACAGTCAACATGAGTGGGCTGATGAGAATCTGCACGCAATTGTGCAATCACGTCATTGACACATATTTTCTGTGAACGTTTGGGCAGGCTTTGTTGGTGATGTCTTGATTGGGCCCCATGTTCTTCCACCTACGCTCTATGGAGCATGTTATCATGATTTCATACCTGTGCTGCTAGAACATGTGCCTTTACAAGTACAACACAACATGTGGTTCATGCACAATGGAGCTCCTGCACATTTCAGTTGAAGTGTTCGTACGCTTCTCAACAACAGATTCAGTGACCGATGGATTGGTAGAGGCTGACCAATACCATGGCCTCCACACACTCCTAACCTCAACCCTCTTGACTTTCATTTATGGGGGCATTTGAATGCTCTTGTCTACGTAACCCCGGTACCAAATGTAGAGACTCTTCGTGCTCATATTGTGGATGCCTGTGATGCAATACGCCATTCTCCAGGGCTGCAACAGCGCATCAGGGATTCCATGCGACGAAGGGTGGATGCATGTATCCTCGCTAACGGAGGACATTTTGAATATTTCCTGTAACAAAGTGTTTGAAGTCATGCTGGTACATTCTGTTGGTATGTGTTTCCATTCCATGATTAATGTGATTTGAAGAAAAGTAATAAAATAAGCTCTAACATGGAAAGTAAGCGTTTTCGGACACATGTCCACATAACATATTTTCTTTCTTCGTGTGTGAGGAATGTTTCCTGAAAGTTTGGCAGTACCTTTTTGTAACATCCTGTATAGACTGGTGGTCCAAAACATTATGACCTGCTTAATAGCTTGTTTGTCCATCTTTGGGACAAAATACATCACTGATTCTGCGTATCAGGGATCAGACAGCTTGTTGTTAGGTTTGAGGAGGTATGAAGCATTAGATGTCTACACACAGGTCTTGTAATTCACTGATTTGCATACGTGGTAATGATGCCCGATAGTGATCCAGATGGGTTCTTTAGGTTTACATCAGACAAATTTGGCCACCAAGACATCAACGTGACGTCACTATAATGCTTTTCAAACCTCTGTAGCATGATTCTGGCTCTGAGACACAGACATTTACCCTGCTGAAAGATGACATCGCTGTCGGGGAAGACATCAAGCATGAAGGGACACAGGTGATTCACAGCTGTCGGCATGTCTTTGATTACTACATGCAAGTGCAGGAGAATGTCTCCCAAGCATAATGCTGCTCCCACCAGCCAGCATCCGTGGTGTGCTGCACATTTGGAGCTGCCATTCACCTCAATGATGGTTTTTGTGGAGACACCTATCAACCTAGTGTAGCAACAATGGGATTCACCCAAAGAACCAACATTTCCATTGATTGATGGTTTAATCCGAATGGTCCTGTGCCCACTGCAATCACAACTGATGATGTTGTTGGGTAGACATGTGAACATGTAGGAGTGGTCTGCTGCGGAGATCCGTGTTCCAGAATTTACAATGAACAGTGTGCTATGGAACACTTGTGCGTGCACTAGCATTGTGCTCTTTCAGCAGAGTTGCTACAAATCACCGTCTATCCTACATTGCAGCCAGACATGCCACCAAACCCCAAGTACTGTGAAGAGTCATGGATGTCTAACCATTTAGCACCTAGTGATAGATAGCACATGAACATTTGACCAGCATTGCCGCTTTTGAGATGTGTGTCACAGGCTTAGCATAATAATAATCTGCCATTTATCAAAATCACTTATCTCAACTGATTTCCCCATTTGCAGCCCATATCTTACCTAAGTGAGCCCCCACCCCCCTCTGCTCTATTTACATATTTTTGTTACCGCATCACATGCCCGCAATGCCACCAGGCAGCATCCAACTTGCAGCGGGCAGTGGTCATAATGTTTTGGCTAATAAGTGTACATTAAGGATCTGACAGCCAATGTGGCCAGCACTATGAGGCTGTTTGCTGATGACGCTATTGTGTATGAGAAAATGTCACCATTGAGTGACTATAGGAGGATATAAGAGGACTTAGACAAAATTTGTGATTGGTGAGATGAATGGAAGCTTACTGTAAATATTGAAAAAATGTAGGTTAATGCAGATGAGAAGGAAAAAAAAATCCCATGATGTTTGAATACAGCATCAGTAGTATGCTGCTTGACAGTCACGTCAATTAAATACCTAGGCATAATGTTGCAAAGCAGTAAGACATGAAACAAGGAAAATTGGTTGTAGGGAAGGCAAATGGCCAAATAGGTTTATTGCAAGAATTTTAGGAAAGTGTAGCTTATCTGTAAAGGACACAACACTAGTGTGACCCATTCTTTAGCATCGCTTGAGTGTTTGGGATCTGCATGACATTGGATTAAAGGATGACATTGAACCAATTCAGAGATTTATCACCAGTAAGTTTGATCAGCACATAAGTATTATAGAGATGCTTCATGAACTCAAATAGGAACCCCTGGAGGGAAGATGATATTCATTTCACAAAACACTATTTAACTATTTAGGTACCTCGTACTTGAGGTTGACTGCAGGATGATCCTACAGCCACCAATTTACAATTAATGTAAAGGCCACAAGGACAAGAGAAATTAGGGCTTGTACAGAGGCATATAGACTATTGCTTTTCCTAGCACTATTTGTCAGTGGAACAGGACAAGAAATTACTAAGGTGGCTTGTGGGGTACGTACGTAATTTTAATCAGCATGATGGATACATTTTTGTACATGTTTACTTTCAAGGAACTTTGTTGTGCTGTTCTTTTTTAATAAAAACAAATACAAAGCTCGTGTGGGGTATGTACATAATTTTAATCAGCATGATAGATACATTTTTGTACATGTTTACTTTCAAGGAACTTTGTTGTGCTGTTCTTTTTTAATAAAAACAAATACAAAGCTCGTGCTTATTCACTCCATTCCTGGCTGATGAAAGTATCTAATGTAATTATCATCTTTCTCATGTTCCCAGTACCTCGGAAACTCTCTGTCAATTGTATTTCTTTTTATTTGGCATTTATGGTGTGGACATCTTGGAATTCACGAGCATCTATTCTGTTATCAGAAACATTACATTCTCTTTAGACCATTCTGCTGCTCAAAGATCTTGAGTTGAAGACAAAAGTTCACTGATGAAACACCAGAATTTAGCTCTTTCTCTCCTGCTCTCACCAATGCAGAGATGAAGGAGACTTCGTTTGACAGTTCATCGAAGGACTGATAATGGGCAGAACATGAGTGAACACCTGTGAATGCTAACCAAATGCAACAGAATGGTGTCTGCTTGTGCTCAGCTACTGTTCAGAGCCATAGATAATTCTTGTTCATTTGTGTCCGCTCCAGTGAAAAATGTGTTTCAGACCTGCAGTCCAGTCTTTTAAGTTTAGCAGGCAGATGGATCGGTCATGTTTTGGGCCAGTATGGTATACAGATGTCTGACACATCTCATTTCTAATAAGGCTATTTGAGGGCTGTGCAATATGATGATAGGATCCTCGAACCTACTGTCCTGTCATATAGTCGACATTTGGATGATCATTGGTTGTGTTTCAAGATGACAATGCACAAGTACACCATGGGATATGAATGATGGAGGAAATCAAAGTCAAAATGAGGGCAGCTCAGTCTGTATTATTGTAAAATATTAGGAGAGAGAGAGTCACAGACATGATATGCGAGTTGAGATGGTAATCACAAAAAGAAATACTTTTTTGCTGTGGCAAGATCTTTTCACAAAATTCCAGTCTCCAACTTCATCCTCCAAATGCAAAAACATTTTAATTTTCATAGCACTCACCTTCATAGGGAAAAATGATCGTTATAATAAAACACAACAAATCAGAGATCACACAGAGCAATTTAAGTGTTACTTTTCCCCACACATTGTTCAAGAGTGGAACGGTAGAGAAACAGTATGGAAGTGGTTTGATAAATCCTCTGTCAGGCACTGAGCTGTGAAATGCAGAGTAGTCATATAGATGCAGACATTTCATATCCCATAAGCACGGTGGTTGTGGAGGTCTAGTGGGTAGCGCACTAGACTCCAATCAGGAGGTCCTGGGCTCGATTCCCCATAAAACATAAAAGGTGGGGAATTTTCCTTGTTCCAGTGACTGCAGGATGGCCCCCAGGTGACGCCAACCTGCTATCAGGTGACTCCTGGGGATATTTCCCAGGGGTAAAAGGAAGCTGGGGTGATAGGCCATTAACCCTCTCCCTCCTAGTGCCACAGTGAACAAAGGCTGCACCCTACCTGCTGTCAGGACAACAGCCCAGTCACTGCCTGTCATCATAGACCTTACTTTTACTTTTATGTTGTATGCATCTGAACAATTACTTTAACACAGAACAAATACGGAAATGAACAAGACCAGAATAAATAACATATTCTGTTGGATTTTCTGTTGCGGCTATATCATAAATTAAACAACAGCAGCAGAAAGACATCTTCAATCAATTCTCTAAAATTCATGACATAAAAGTATTGTATAAATCATTAAAACTCTACTGTATTCTATCGAAATTGTAATACTCCTGGGTAGATGCCAACGTTAGCATGCAGCTAGAGCCAGTGTGGACATGGTTTTTAGGCTGTTGTCCACATCTGACTAGATGAATAGCAGACTGGTATGCACACCCCACATCAGTTACATGATCCTCAAACATTTTGAAAACATTCTCACACTTTCACACACGATAATATTAGATACATACAGATACAGGGTACATAACTTTCACTCTGGTGTGGGTTGGAAGGGGGGGAGGGGGGGGAGGTGGCATGGAAAGGGCATCTGGCCACAATTTACCACTAATACTGCCAAATCCGCATTAACATGCTGAGACTGTGATAGCAGGGGATAAAGACTAAGAAAAAGAAAAAGTAAAATGTATCAAAGTTGTGAGGTAAAAGTCTGTGCCCACTGCCAGAAGAAAATTCACTCTAGATTTAATGTTGCAACAGTGCATATGGAGTACATGAAATGATCACATTTACAGATCAATACTGCAAATGCTTCTCAGCTAGCATGTATCGACCCGTGCCAAAACACACACATTAGTACGTGGTGTAGCCCTCACTGGTGACAATGCAGGCACTGACTATGGCATTCAGTCGATAGTACAGATGGCAAAAACTGTCCTGAGATAAATTATGTCACACATGCTCAATCTGTTCAGATAGTTATGTAAGAGTTGTTGGTTGACAAGTTGCACGGGTCACTTCTCATCCCATGTTCCCACATGTGCTCGGTTGGAGACAAACTCGTAGAACATGCTGGCCCGGGAAGTCACTGCTCATCTTTCTGAGAACACTGAGTTTCATGGGCAGCGTGTGGGTCCTCACTATACTGTTGGAACAGTACATTACCTTCCAGTTACAAGAATGCAAAAATAACGGGTGTAACATCATTCTGCATGTACCAAGTGCAGAAACACCACAGATGAATGAGAGTTGTAGTTTATCGCAACCCAGACCATAAGGCCTGGGGTGGGGCCACTGTATCTTGGGCAAATGCACTCTACAAGAGAGTGCTCACCAGATTTATGTCATTTGCTGATACGACCATCACTTGTGTGTGAGCGGAATCTGCTTTCATCACTTACAACCATGGCGTGCCATGCCATCCTCAAAGAGATCCTCTAATGGCACCACTCGAACCATGCATGTCAGTGCTGAGGCACGATTGGAAGACAGGATAGATGTGTGCACGTCCGTAACGCAACTGGCAATAACTGCTTCGCAACAGTTTGTGTTGACACATCTGGGGCTCACAAGACCTTTTATATGTGCTGTGGTAGCCGTACGATCTGCAACTGCTGCCCTTTCAGTACAACAATCCTAGTGAGCATCTGTGCTGTGTGGATGTCCAGAACCTCGATTACGTGTGTGAGAATGTTTACGTGACTACTGATACTAGCAGCGTTGCATAACTGATGCAGCACATCCAACTTGTGTGGAAATTCCCCTGAAAGGACCATCCTGCCACTCGGAAGCCCACAAATTTACCCCTTTTTAAACTCACTCGTTGGCTATAAGAATCACGAGTGTGCCTTCCTGGCATGGTTGCCTGCTTGCTTCACATGTCTGCATCACACTGGCTGTGAGCATTTCCTATTAAAGGGTAGACACATATAGCACTCTGATAGCTATGCCATTACACTATCTGTTGGCGGATGACACTGAAACCATTGCCAGTACATCTACTACTCCCAGGTGACATATGTTGTCATCGGAACAAAATTGACATTGTATTTCCAGGTGTACAATATAAGCTGTATCAGCAGAAATATGTGACTAAAAAGATGCTAGCCTTACATTATTCTTGCACATTATCATTATCTTTGATGTTAATATGACAAGAAACATGAAAAATGCAATATCGAAAGTGAAGTTCATGGGAGAGATCTATGAACTGTTCAAAGTAAAGACAGGAGTGAGGCATGAGGAGAAAATAATCAGGACATGGGACAAAAGAGACAGATGGGTGAAGACTGAACCGTCGCCCTCCAAGTGCCGTGCCAAACAAAGAAAGTTGATGATTGAAATTTTAAGAACCTGCTCCAGCAAAATGCTTTTGCTTTATTGACTGCCACCCCAATTCACATGCGATATCTGTGGCATGCACTTTCCTGTTTGCTAATAATACAAAATGAGCTGCCCTTCTTTGAACTTTTAAATGATGTCCTCTGTCAGTCCTATCTGGTAAGGATCCCACACCATGCAGAATACTCCAAAAGAGGACTGACAAGTATAGTTGTAGATAGTCTCTTTAGTAATCCTAATCTTCTAAATGTTTTACTATTAAATCACAGTCTTTTGTTTGCTTTCCCACCGCATTATCTATGGGAGCATTCCAATTTAACTTATTTGTAAATGTAATTCCTAAGTATTCAGTAGACTTCACAGCCTTTAGATCTGCGTGAATTATCGTGTAACCAAAATTTAGTAGATGCCTTTTACTACTCATGTGGATGACATAACAATTTTTATTATTTAAGGTCAGTTACCACTTTTTGCATCATATGGATACGTAGCCTAAATCATTTTGCAGTTCATTTTGATCATCTGATCACTTTACAAGACAGTAAATGATTTGCAAGACTGTAAATGATAGCATCATCTAAGAGGACTGCTCAGATTCTCTCTTAAATTGTTAATGAATATCAGCAACAGCAGGTGGTCTATAACACTTCCTTGAGGAATGTCAGATATCACTTGTGTTTTACTTGACGATTTTCCATCAATTAATATGAACTGTGACCTTTCTGACAGGAAACCACACATCCAGTTGCACAACTGAGACAATACACCATAGGCACACAATATGATTAGAAAATGCTTGTGAGGAACTGTTTCAAAAAGTCTTCTGGAAATCTACAAATATGGAATCAATTTGAGATCCCCAGTCGACAGCACTTATTACTTTGTGTGACTAAAGAGCTAGCTGTGCTTTAAAAGGTCGATATTTCTGAATCTATCTTGGCTATTTATCAATGAATCATTATCTTTGAGATAATTCATAATATTCAAACACAATATATGTTCCAAAATCCTAATGCAAATCAACATTAGTGATATGAGTCTGTTATTTAGTAGATTACTCCTCTTTTCTTTCTTGAGCATTGGTGTGACCTGAGCAACTTTTCAGTCTCTAGGTATGGATCTTTATCAAATGAGCGGCTATATATGATTTCTAATGGAGCTATTGTATCAGCATTCTCTGAAAGAAACATAATTGCTTTATGACACTGAGGAGAGCTACTATTAAGTTACTCACAGTTGCAGTTGTTCTTGATTTGAATACTGCATTATTTACTTTGTTGTCTTTGGTGAAGAAATTTCAGAAATCCGTGTTTAGTAACCCTGCTTTAGTAGCACTGTCATCAGTAACATTACCACAGCTGTTGCACAGTGATGGTATTGGTTGTGTCTTGACATTGGTGTACTACACATTCAACCTGAACCTCTTTGGATTTTCTTCCAGATTTCAAAACGAAGTTTCACTATGGGAACTATTAAACACATCTTGCACTGAAACCCACCCTAAGTTTCGAGCTTCAGTAAAACATTGCTAATCTTGGAGATTTTGCATTCTTTTAAATTTTGACATGCTTTTTTTCATTGCTTCTGCAGCTGAGTTTTGACATATTTTGTGCACCACCCTTTTAATTTATTTGGTATCCTTTCAATTTATTTGGTATATATCTCTTAATTGATGTCGATACTATTTCTCTGAATTTAAACCATCTCTGGTCTACACTTACATAGTCAGACTTGAAGGAGTAGAGACTTAGTAGAGACCGTCTTCTTGGAAGGCATCAAGTTAATTTTTATCTGCTTTCTCATTAAATGCCTTATTGTGTAGGGCTGGAAATTAATAGAGATAAGGCAAACAGAATGTGCAAAGTAAGTGGAAATTACTCGTCTCTTCCCCGATTACAGTGCAATAGAAGATATTACAAGATGTTGACAGATTGCCATATCTCGGTAGCTTTATATGTAATAATGAGGTCACAGATGCAGAAATCACCAGCAGAACTGGAAAATCAGTCCATATGGCAATTAGGTCTGTAATATGTCAACAAAGCTTTGACTGTACTCCTTTATCGTTTATATGTGTGAGACTTGGAAAATGTCAGTAAAATCAGCACACAGTCTCCATATTTTTCACCAACAATGCTATAGATGAATTCTGAAGATGTTAACCCAACCAAGTTACAAACGATGAAGTGCTGAGAATACGAGGTCTACACAGCCTGCACAAAATTAATGTTGAAAGAAGACTGAAGATTGCAGGTTATGTTCTACGCATGTAAGGTGGAAGAATCCCAAAATCAACACTGTTGTGGAAATCAATGGACAGATACAGATGTACAGGAAGACCTTTTAACACCTGGAACTTTTGCAATGAATCTTCAATGCATGGACACAAACTTGGAGGAAGGTGAGAACTTGGCAGCTGATCGAGTGAACTCTGTGAAACCAGTTCCTTGTATGGTACACAGTAAATCTGAGTAAGTTAGTAAGTAAGTAAGTAAGTAAGTAAGTAAAGTAAGTACAACTGGGGATTTTGCAAAACTGTTGGATGATCGATATTATTGTCTAGATTTGACACTGTTGGACTTCTACCTTTTCCTTGATGTGTATTCTTCAAATTGTGAGTTTTATGAGAAAGCTGATAGGTACTTACCAACCAACCTTCCCTCACATGAACTGACATTGTCTCTTTATAAATTCTACTGTGCTAACAATCATCCACTGAGAATCCTCGACTAGGTCTCCGCAGCTCAAATGAGCCAGTTTCTTTTAAATTTCTGTCTTTGGCTATAATTGTCTTCCAAGTATGGTGACACAACATCCTGTCATGAAACTTTTGCCTTTACACTTTTTTACTTTTCTGGACACTGCCTTTTTCTGCACTGTGCACTAAATACACTATGTGAGTAACGCCCAATCTCCAACAACCAATCGTGAACTGTAAACAGTTGTAAACTCTACCAGGGCACATAACAAACAATTAACATTTGTGTTTTAGTGTTCTAAGCTGTGAGGTCATCAGTGGACAAATAATTTAGTACTTATTCCTGGACAGGCAGAGTGGCCGTGCGGTTCTAGGCGCTACAGTCTGGAACCGAGTGACCACTACGTTCGCAGTTTTGAATCCTGCCTCAGGCATGGATGTGTGTGATGTCCTTAGGTTAGTTAGGTTTAATTAGTTCTAAGTTCTAGGTGACTGATGACCTCAGAAGTTAAGTCGCATAGTGCTGAGAGCCATTTGAACCTATTCCTGACGTGCTGTTGTTTGGAACAACAACTGACATGATCCAAAATATTACTTTCTTTTATTATAGCTTCACTTTTATTTTGTCTAATGATTACTAATTTCAGTATCAAATTCCATCATCAAGCCACTATATGATCAGAAAGCATAGTGTATCGTTAAAATATTGTTTAATAAACAGATTACCATTATATCATCATTCCTTAAAATAATGTCCAAAGTGGAAGGACAGATGATTAATTTTGAGTATATACAAAAGTCAGAGTACTGAACCGGATATGAAAGAAGGAAAACCAGAAGGGCAGTGAGAGACGGGTGCCTTCTATCACCTTACTTCCTTAATATGTTCATCAAGGAAGTAATAACAACAACAAAGAAAAGATGACCAGAATCAAAAGGTAATTTCTGGAATACGCCAAGGAAATGTGATAGGATCATTACATTAACAATGTATATAAATGATCCAGTAGAAAGTGTCAGAGGCTCCTTAATATTGTTCACAGGTACTACACTTGTCCATCAGAAAGTAGCAACAACAGAGGGCAGTATCAATTTGCACAATGACCTGCAGAGGATTGGTGAATGATGCAGGCTCTGGCAGTTGACCCTGCACATAAATAAATGTAACATATCACACACACACACACACACACACACACACACACACACACACAGGAAAAGAAATCCAATACTGTACAACTACACTATTAATGACAAATTGCTGGAAACAGAATCTACCATAAAATATCTAGAAGTAACTATCCAGAGCAACCTTAAAGTGGAATGACGACATAAAACAGCAATAGAAAAGCAGATGCCAGACTAACATCCACAGGAAGAATCTTAAGTGAATGTAAATTACCCCCGTGTCCTTACCCAGTAGGACTGACAGAAGAGAGAAAGAAGATCCAATGAAGTGCGGAGTGTTTTGTCACAGGATCATTTAGTCACTGTGAGATCATTACAGAGATGCTCAGCAACTCCAGTGGTAGATGCCATAAGAGAGCAGTTGTGCATCACGGAAAGATTTACTACCCAAATTTTGAGAGAGTAGTTTCCGAGAAGAGTCTGACAACATAATAGTTTCTCTCATATACAATTCACGAAATGATCATGAGAAGAAAATTTGAGAAGTTAGAGATAATACAGAAGCGTACTGACAGTCATTCTTCCCAAGCACTGTTCACAAGTGGAACAAGGCAGAGGGGATCAGTTGGTGGCATGAGACGTACCCCCTGCCACACACAGTTAGGTGGTTTTTGGAGCATGATGTCGATATGGAAATTTAATTGCATGCATATACACTGCAGATTGATGACATCACAATAGTAAATCAAAGTAGGAACTAAATAAAATGTTTCAGGCCTTAAATCAAGAAGTGGTAAAACTAAAGCTAAAAATGAATACAAAGAAGACAAAAGTTTTGGCTACGGACAAGAAAGGAGGTGGAGGTAGAACTGACACAAGAACAGGCAATGAGCAACTCAAGAAAGCAACTGAAATTCAGTATCTCAGTAGCATTTTGCAAGAAAACAATCAATATTTCAAAGCATTCAAGAAAAGAATAGCACAGGTGAAGAGTTCCTTCCAAAATAAGAAGAAGCTGCAACTGAATAAACATATCAGCTTCCACATTAAGAAAATATTTGTAAAGACCTTTGTGTGGAGTGTTCTGACACACAGATGCAAAATCTGTACATTAGAAAAGCCAAAGGAAGCTCGCCTCAAACCTGCTGAAATGTGGTTCTGGAGGAGAAATACAAGAACTAGCTGCATTGACAGAAAAATTAAAGGAAATAGGAGAGAAGAAAGAACCACTGAAAGTTATAATCCAGGGCAAAGCAAAATACACTGGACACTTAACTGGAGATGATAATCTTTTAAAAAACATTTCTGTAGGCAAGATCGTAGGTAAGAAAACAAGGGGATGACTGAGAACATCCTACTTAGACAATATGATCAATGAATGGGATTTTCTTCACGCATGGAGATGAAGACAACTGCTGGAGAGAGGAAGCTGTGGCTGCAGAGACAAGGTTTAACCTTTTGGAAGAGTAAGGACAAACTAATACAAAATATGAGTCTGCATGGTAGCTACATATGGAATAAATGACAACTTCTTGTGTGCAGTCATCTAGTCTCTTACCCCAGTAGGTGTCTTATCTACTAAAAGTAAAGGTCACTGTTGTGCTTTCAATAGATGTGAACTACACCCTGAAAATGGTATATCTAGTTTGCAGTTGTACAGAAGCTTTTTATTTTGCAAAATGGTTCAAATGGCTCTAAGCACTATGGGACTTAACATCTGAGGTCATCAGTCCCCCAGACGTAGAACTACTTAAACCTAACTAACCTAAGGACATCCCTGCCTGAGGCAGGATTCGAACCCGCGACCGTAGCAGCAGCACGGTTCCGGACTGAAGTGCCTAGAACCGCTCGGCCACAGTGATCAGCTTTTATTTTGCAAAGAAATTTTTGATAATAAGATGAACTGATGCTGGTACTCGCTACTGAAACCAGTAGTACTTAGACACAACAAAAATGTGACTACAGAATTAAGAATAATTTTTCCAAACTATGGAGTATTTTTTTCAAATCAACGCCACAATAGAGGAAACTTATTTTAAACTAAAGACACAAAAGAAAAAAAGAGAAACTGTAAAGATCTTGAGTCTCATAAGACTCTCCTGGGAGGAAAATATAAGATATTTAATTGGTAAACTTGCAAGGCATACTTTTTATGTTGTATAAACTATGAAACTGTTAGCATCGTCAGCTAAAATTTACTTCTTCTGTCTTAATATACCTTCCTTCACTTACAGCTGCAGTGTGGAGACAGGGGTGAGGGTGGGAGCAGGGATGGGGGTGAGGGTGAGGGCGTACTGCTTTAAAATGGTGATTATTGTATTGATATTCTTAACAACAGATTTATATCTTTTGCTTATGAAAGTCTGCATGCGATGACAGCTGCACTAGTAATACCTTCACAGGGTCGTATTCAAGTTGCAAGGCTAGATCTATGCCAACCATGACACGCTCCCAGCCTTTCCTCCTCATGATCTGGTTGTAGCGTCGGGTCTGCAGGGTGTCTAAGCTGATGTTCAGACCGTCAAGCCCTGCCCTCTGCAAGGCAACCAGCTGTCTTGTCAACATGAGGCCATCGGTTGTCATTAAGACACTTTTGAGATCTTTCATTTCCTTCAAGGCACCTGTGAAACAGCAAATTATTCTAAAGAAACTGAAACAAATAATTTGTAACATTGCTGCTGCATATGAAACAAAACTCCAGTTGATAAATTGAAAATACAAATTCCTTAAAAGTTAACTGTACATTTGCCCTAATACCGAGAGATATGAAGGGTAAATAAACTGAAGTGAAGAATGCAAGTTAAGATAGCAATGAAAAAATAATTAGAGGCATAAGATCACCTACTGCAACAGGGAAATGGGAATCAATATGAACCATTACCCATCTACTGTCAACTCATTCCATGTCTCCATGCGCACTGTATAAACCACTGTGGGTTGTACGACAAAGTACATTGTTGTACCACACATTACGGTTTTTCCCCATTCAATGCTCATGTGGAGTGTGGGAAGAATGATTCTTTAAATGGTTCTGTGCATGCTGTAATTAATCTTGCCTTCATGGTCCCTATAGGAGTGATACATATGCGGTTATTGTATAATCCCTAAATACCTCGCTTAATACAGGTTCCTGAAATTTCATAAGTTGGGTTTTGTCATATATTTGGCATCTATACAATACTGTCTTTTATTTGTTTTGTGATGTGCTCCAATTTACATTTCTGAAAACTTAAACTCAGTTGCCTATCTTTGGACCAAATTGAAATGTTATGATCTGACTCAAATTTGTGCAGATTTTTTTCAGGCAATAATTCATTATAGACAACTCTATCATCCAGGAAAAGTATGAGGTTCCTTATAATATCGTCTTCCAGAACATTAAGGTACAACATAAATGTAATGGTATAAATTACTATAACTGTATAAATAAGTTTATAAGTGTGTAAAATACATTGAACTATTTGTTACAACAAAATATTGTACCGGTATACTCAGCAAGATGTTAAATCAGCAGATAGCTACATTTTATGTTCAACATTTTTTGTACAGCATATATGCTGGAAAGGATTTATACCCAAATTAAATAAATCTGAAGAAATGGTAGTGTGTGTCTGGAAAAAAAATCCGTAAAAACTCATGCAGTCCAATTTGCTATTATGTCACTGTTACTGAAATATAATACAAAGTAACTGAATTTGATGAACATTCTCAGAGTGCAATATGCCTCAGAGTGAAATGCACAGTAATGTCAACATTATTTTTCAAGGCTATGTTTGTGAAAATGGATGAAAGCAAACCACACATTTTGTTCTCAATCTGCGGAAGCATTATGCACTGTGAAACACTGTACTGCTGTTCTACATAAAAGCTGTCTCATTGCCAACATCTTTCCCCTGCTGGCTGTTCTACACTTCTCATCACTGATTCAACACGTTGTAAGATATTTTATGCTGTATGACATCACAGTCCAGTCTGGTTAGGACAGCATAAAAATAATATATGAATTTCAGTATTGAAACTGGAACAGCAGAACAGTTCTCATCACACTGGATATCAAATCGAGGTTGGATTACAGCCATGGGTACATCATTTCATGCTACTCAACTGTATGTCATATGTCAGAGTTCTTCAACTGTAGTGGCTGGCAACTGGTGGCTGGCGACTGGTGGCATACCCATCTCTTGGCATCCTGTGAACAGACGTTCTCCACAGGTGGCAGATTTGAAGAAAATGCTGGATACGGCAACAGTGGAACACACTCTGTATCGAGGTAGCTCAGTACAGCTCAGGTGATGTGTAGTCTTGCATTATCTTGTTAAAAGATAACATCACGGAGCCCTTGAAAATAGGGCACAGCGACAGGCCTTAACAAAACACAAATGCAATGGCTGCTGTCCAAATTACTGGCTGTGTGAACCAGAGGTTGTGACATGTATCCAGTTGCACCCCATACCATCACATCACATCTGGACCCGCATGAGAATGACAGGTACAATCTGGCCAGGTCTGTTAGCATCAGAGCCTCCACACACAAGTACATCAATTGTGACGATGTTGCAGAACCGAGACTCATCTGATACGATGACACAGTGCCATTCCTGAGTCTGGCATTGTTGTCAGTTGCACCGCTGTCAGTTCAACTCTCTCTAGAGCTGCATTAATGGCTTGACAGTCTGTGCTGCTCCAGATGCCATCACATTGTATGTGTGGATACTTGTCTCACTGTATACAAGCCCACTTCCTGACTAAATGTACACAACTTCACTGCAGGATCATGTACGCATGAGCGAACACTTGTCTGCCCTCTCAGGTGCTAGTTGGATGGCACTACGGAGGCCCTGCAAGGCATTTAGCATTGCCCTCCTGAACCTACCAATTCTATGTTCACACAAATTGAGATTCTGAGCAATGCAAGCAGCAATATAGTGAAACAATAAACCAGAGTCTCAGCAGACCATGAGCCTGCAACTGCCAAATTTGGAATGCTGATAAACATTTCTCCTTCTTCCATTATGCTTAACACGGTCATCGTGTAAACAACCAACACTGAAATAGAATTTCTGAATGAGAAACCTGCTCCATAAGCTTTTCTTGCATACAGAATATGCATGGAAGTGCTGAAAAGTAATGCCTCTGAATTTTTTATTCTGTTTTCAATATTGGTTGAGGTATGACACATCACGCATATTACTTGGTCAACTTTCCCACTTCACTGACTTGTGGCACACCTCCCTCCCGCAAACAGATGGTGTCACAATAGGCAGCCCACTCTGACCAGAGATTGTGAATATGTTTACGGTGCGCTTTGAAGAAGAGGCCCTGATGTCATCCAAATGGAAATCCATCTTCTTCTTCTTCTTCTGTTATGTGGATAACACACTTGTCATCTGGCCTCATGGAAGAGACAAACTTCTTGACTTCTTTGTACATCTGAACTCCACACGCCACAAAATCAAATTCATAATGGAGACCAAAGAAGAGGGAAGACTACCATTCCTGGACATCATAGTCAGGAGAATAACGGATAGCACCTTGTGCCACAGCTTGTATCTGACTCTATAAAACACATAAACGCAGTTCTCCCTATGTCACTGTGAATAATTTCAATAACAAAAAGTGAGATGAATGTTGCAGCGTACATTTAATTTCCACTTTGGCTAAGCATTCAAGATCAGTCTTACCTGAGAGTGCAACATTACATCTTTGGTTAATTTAATTATATGTTCATTAGATTTTGGTTATAAGGCATGTTTTGCTGCCTAATGTTTCATCTCCAAATACTGGAAACAATCCATGGAGGAAGAGGAGTATGTAAGACATTGGTGGACCAGGTTGGAAGAATCTGTGAATTTCAATACTCTGTAGAAGAGCTCAATCATTTGAAAATAACTTTCAGACCTTGTGGCTATTCTAACAGATATACATAGGGCACTACATTCTAAAATATTTGCATCTTTCAGTGAGAAACAAGCAACTAGAGGAAAAGTTCTGTTGCCATTTGTAAAAACTGTCGTAGATAACGACCTCCGTGTGCTATGAAGAGAAGGTATTGACGCAGTGCTTAAACCAAACTGAAGACCACAACAGCAGCCATACTCAAGCAAATTGCTATGCGGTAGTTTCAGTGAATTTGACAATGATGTGGCTGCTTTCATTGTGGCCCAGTCATATTGTGGGGTAGGGAATGCCAGTGACTGGGCTGGATTTGTAGGTGACAGATGGATTTTTGGCAAAGCCTTGTATCAATATCTCCTTAATTATTGAGCTGAAAAACTGTAAAAAACATTCATACAGTAAAATCGCACAAAAAAATTTCCTATTTCCGCAGGTATTGTGCCTTCTGTTTCTTTTTCATTACAAAAACATATTGATTCAAGTTTATAGAGTCACAACTATGTCACTGTGATTTGTGTAACACACATTCTGGAACATGTTCCAGGAATGTCATGAAACAGACAGCTTTAAATACTTACTCTAGCTCATCTTTCAAGACTTGCATGCCAACAACAACACCATCTATCCAATCTGTTTTTATTTCACTCTCATGTTAAGATTTCTCCACAAAGGATGTCATCTGCCATGTAGGCAGTGCAAGAGGAAATTCCACACTCACATTTGGGTAATCAAGTGGATTCTGTGTCTTGTCAGAACCAAGTACAATCAACCCAATATCATCTTTACCACTGGTAAATATCTGGAAACATATTAAATGGTAAAAATAAGTTTTGTTTATAACAAGTTGTATACCAATAGAAACATCACACACAGATACTCTTTATAAAATTATTTAATTGGATAGATAAAAAATCTACTCACCAAGCAGTGGCAGAACACACACATAAAAGACTGTTGTGATAGGCAAGCATTTGGAACCAGTGACTCCTTCTTCAGGCTGAATGGTTGCAGGGGAAGCAAGAAGGGTGAAGGAAAAGGACTGGAGAGGTCTAAGAAAAGGGTTAGATTTTGGGAAAGTTACCCAGAACCATGGCTCATGGGTGACTTACCGTACAGGATGAGAAGGAAAGACTAATTGTTGGAGACTGCATTGGGCAAGATTCGGAAACCTGAGAGCTTAAAGGTGGAAGACAGGGTAATATGCAAGACAGAGATTACTACTAAAACTGTACATGAGTTAATAAGAGTGAGAAGCTAAGTGTATTGTATGCAACAGCTGTGGGAGGGGGCAGTGAAAATAGACGGAAAAGACAATGAAAGATGTAGAAAGCTAAAACGGAGTGAAGCAAAGAGTAATTACAGTGAAGAAAAGCTGAGACAGGAGAAATTAACGTAAATTAAGGCGAGGTGGGTGGTGAGAACCAAGGACACATAGTAGTGCTAGTTCCCACCTGCGGAGTTCTGAGAAACTGGTGTCTGGCGGAAGAATCCAGGTGGCATGTGTGGTGAAACAAGTGCCGAGGTCATGTATGCCATGTTGTAGAGCATGCTCTGCGACAGGATATTGTGAGTTTCCAGTATATACACTATGACTACGCCAATTTATCCTAACTGATAATTTGGTGGTAGTCATGCAGATGTAGAAACCTGAACAGTGTTTACATAATAGCTGGTATATGACGTGTCGTTTCTATTTCTCGCCTGATCCGCAGTTCTGTGTGACTTTCCCAAAATCTACACCTTTTCATGGAACTCTCCAGGCCTTTTCCTTTACCCTTCTTCCTTCCCCTTCAACGCTTCTGTCTGGAAGAGCCACTGTCTTTTATGTGTATGTTCTGCTGCCGCTTGGTGAGTAGATTTTTTTATCTATTCAATTAAATAAATTTATCAATAATTTATTGTTTTTGTTGTTATAGTTACTCTTTATAACCTACTTAAAATACATCACGTACCCTCCTCTCCACAATTCTTCGAACACATAGTTTTGCCTTTTGTAAAAAATCACTGCGTTTCTGTATAACATACTTGGAGTCAAAGTGTCCAACATCTATTACAATTATAAACAGATGAAAGAAGGTCATTGTATTTATTGGCAGTATTACGCAATCAAATATTTTGAAAGAGTTCCAGTGGTATAAATTTACAATATCTTACAATTAAATATATACATTTATTCTTTATATCAATTCTTAGCAATAATATAATAGTATAAATTGCAGAATCAATATAGCCAATTTTAATGTAATGACTGCAATACAAATACAAAATAACAGCGGTAAGTTATAACAAATGAGAGAGAGAGAGAGAGAGAGAGAGAGAGAGAGAGAGAAAGAGAGAGAAAGAGAGGCATTTAGACAATGTTTCATTACAGTGTGAAACTTATTAGAATTAAAATGAAGCCATAGTGAATTATTACATTCCAAAAATAATAATTATTGTGTTCTTTCACCCCAAAATAATACATTCATTAGGCAATGTATACTTTTAATTTCAGAAATTTTTACAACAGCTCTGAACTTCACTGTTTCGATGAATTTATTACATGTGTCAATGAATGAGGGTTGATAACATTGCTTTAGTCATTCAATTGTTCATCATGTGATATTCGCAATGTTCTTAATAACTTCTTATGTAAAGTTCTATCATCAAAAAGATAATCTACGTAAGTTTTAAAAGTCGCGAATCTTTAAACAACAACTTGAAAATGGGTATATCAGTATTTTGTATACATTCTAGCATTGCTAGATTTACTTTTAAATTTTAAAGTATATTAGCAGATTGAGCGACTTTCCATCCAGAAAATTTGCTGTTGGCAAGACCTCACTACAAAGAAAAATGGTCTTTCCGGAGTCAAATGCTAAAAAATTCATAAATACCAGCATTGTAAGTGATACAAACAGGTATTAAGCACTGGCCATAAATATCGTTCTGCTTGGCGAGAAAAAAAAGTAGGTACATGAAAGAGTAAATTGGGTGCAAGGATTGAACATAAACTCACCCAAATTGGAAAGGTTTAAAAAAAAAAAAAAACAAGAGGGTCACTGCTCAAGAATTGAGATCTGCCCCCCCCCCCCCCCCCTTTCATTTACAGGCTTGCTTTCACTTTTCAGATGAGACCATGTCCCCCATATGTGAAGAAAATAGCCAATATGTAAAGAGAATTACAGATAAAGCGTTTTCTAGAATGAGATTTTCACTCTGCAGCATAGTGTGCACTGATTTGAAACTTCCTGGCAGATTAAAACTGTGTGCTGGACCAAGACTCAAACATGGTGATCGTAAACACAGACCTGTGTTGCCGTTTTGGGAGGTAGATCTCGTATCTGGAAAGAGGAGATGACAGTTAGGGTACTATGGGTGACAAGCTGCCATCAATTTTTGATGGTGCAGAACCCACAATAGTGGAACTGCTGCCTAGTCCAAAGGCACCTGTTACCAGTCTTACCCCACAATAGTGTATCGAATCCAGACGTAATGTCGAAGCTGATAAAAAGTCATATGAGAGATTCCTGTAATCTAGGTGTGACTGCACCAGTGCTGCATACAGCCATATCAAAGTAGAGTGGACCACACCGTGGTCAGTGTCGCTGAGGCATAGAAGAGCATTCAGGTGTGACATACATGTCTGCTTTAGTTGACAAAGACGGGGAAGCCATGTCAACTAGGCATCAAAGACCGGTCCTAAAAAACACAATGACAGAAATGCATAACGTAGGTCATGGCAGCCAAAAAATGGATGCTATGAGTGAAAGCCCAGGATTGTGCTTGGTGTATTGCTAGCTGCATTCTGCCTCCAGCAATAGCCGTCGCGGACGAACAGAAAAGATGGGGACACCATATGTCATGCAGCTGCCGCCAGATCATTGATAGCCACAAAAAGGAGAGTGACACTCAAAACAGAACCTTGTGCAAGCCCCTTCTCCTGCAGGGGGGGGATGCTACAGGAGGCACCAACCTGTACCCAAAAAGTGTGACATGGAAGAAAGTTCTGGATAAAAATCAGGAGTGGGCCATGGACTCCCCACTCCTTTAAGGTGGCAAGGATGTTATGGCACCATGTTGTATCATAAGATATATATGCAGATCAATGAAAACTGCAACAAGGAACTGATGCTGAGCAAAAGCTGTTCAGATAGCACACTTCAAGTGGACTAAATTATCTTCAGTAGAGCGCCCTTGGCAAAAAGCACCCTGGATCGAAGCCAAAAGATCCGGGGATTCAAGGACACAATACAGCCTTCGACTAACCATATGTTCAAGTAACTTGCAGGACACTGAGTAAACAATCTGGACAACAGCTGTCCGTTTCAAGAGGCAATTTATCTGATTTCAAAATTGGAATATCGGCATTTTCTCGCTACTGGGAAGAGAATTCTGCATTGCACCAGGGATGGTTAAAGAAAGGCCAGGTACACTGATGGAAAAATTTGCAACACCAAATAATAATTTATGTAGAGTAATGAAATACCAGGAATATGTGGTGTCACCGCCAGACACCACACTTGCTAGGTGGTAGCTTTAAATTGGCCGCGGTCCATTAGTACATGTCGGACCCGCGTGTTGCCACTGTCAGGGATCGCAGACCGAGCGCCACCACAAGGCAGGTCTCGAGATGCGGACTAGCACTCGCCCCAGTTGTATGGACGACGTAGCTAGGGACTAGCAAGTGTGGTGTCTGGCGGTGATACCACATTAAGAAGCTTTGGCTCTCGTGTTTGGTGTTACTAAGTTCCATGATTTCTTGTATGGTCGTCACTTTACCATCATCACCGACGCACAAACAGTTTGTAAATATTGCTGAAACAATGCAGGGGCGGATGCACACCCGAATGGCAGTCTTTTGAATCGGTACAAGCCAAGATGCGTGTTAACCACCAAGACGCGCTGGGATTCGGCGTCCACTGGGATTTGCAAGTACGCATCTGCTAGGTCCAACTTCGAAAAGTATTTACCCCGTCCGCCGGGCGCACTGCACGGCCCAGTAAACTGCCCTTGCACGCGTCCGCGCAGCTGCCGCCTCACTCTAAACCAGGTGTGCCGTGACAGCATACAACTGCAGTGAAATCATGCCCGCGGTGTGCTACTAGACATTTGCGTGAAAATTGCCCGTCACGCCAAGCTATTTGTTTTTACTGTAATAAGAAAGGACATGTTCAAAGTGTTTGCCAGAAAAAGCTCAGATCAGACACTCTTAATCATTCCAAGCCCTTTGCTTCGCGCCGGAATCGAACCAAGAATACTCAGGCTCGTGCACCTTCGCCCATGGACATTCATGTAGTTAATTCCACTTCGTCCAGTGCCACTGTCTCTAACAGTGACTGTGTTCGTCCCACAAATGCTGTGCGTCGACGTTGCCGGAACTCGCGTCAAGTCGCAAGTGCTTCTGTACCAGTGTCAGTTCAAATTGCATGAGACAGTCGCTCTTGTCGTCACCAGGACAATAAACTTTTTGTAGATTTGGACTTAAATGGCAAGGTCATACCATTCCAGCTTGATACCGGAGCTGCAGTTTCATTGCTCAATCATGACACGTACAAACAACTGGGCAAACCTCTGTTGCGTGCCGCAAATGTTAAGTTAAATAGTTATTCAGGTCAGAATATCCCTGTGTTAGGACAGTGCACCCTTCTTGCAACATACAAGGGACAAACAAAACTTGTGTCATTTTACGTTCTTCGTTCTTCTACTGCAGTGAACTTGTTTGGTTTAGATTTATTTCAGTTGTTTAACATGTCTATAGTAAATCAGGACCTATCAGTGAACCAGCCTGTACCTCCGTGTACAGCGCAGAAATTCATTCGCTGGTCTATTTTCCTCTCGCATTACCGCTACGATATCTTTTATCGGTCCACTGCTAAGCACGGAAACGCCGATGCGTTGTCCCGTTTGCCTGTTGCTGAGGATAGAGCATTCGACTCTTCCGAACTTGCTTGTATGCTCATTGATTCGGAAACCGATGACGTGGTCAAATCGTTTCCGATTGATTTTCGTCGTGTAGCTACAGCCACAGCTGCTGACCCGGTCCTTGCTACCGTTTTGCGTTTTGTTGCTACGCAATGGCCTTTGTCAAAGTCTCGGATCGAGGATCCGTTGGTTCGCCGATTTTTTGCTCACAAGGAGAGACTTTTTGTTCGACGTGGTGTTTTGTTGTTGCGTTCTGATAATGATCAGTCCAGAGTCGTGGTCCCACGTTCGTTACAGTCCTCTGTTTTACGGCTTTTTCACCAGGGACATTGGGGTATAGTGCGAACGAAACAACTTGCTCGTCAGCACTGTACTTGGTTCGGCATCGATGCTGCGATTACGAATATGTGTTCTTCTTGCATGGCGTGTGCCGAACAACAATCAGCACCGGCGCGGAAAATATTTGCATGGCCAAAAGCCACTTCCCCTTGGCAACGCTTGCACATCGATTTTGCTGGTCCATTCTGGAATGCTCGGTGGTTTATTCTGGTAGATGCCTTCAGTAATTTTCCTTTTGTTGTCCGGATGTCTTCCACGACGTCAACTGCCACCATCCAAGCATTGTCTGCTATCTTTTGCATTGAAGGTCTTCCGCAGACTATTGTTTCTGACAATGGCCCACAATTCATGTCCGCAGAATTTCAGTCATTCTGCCAGGCCAATGGTATTCAACATCTGACATCCATGCCGTTTTCGCCTCAGTCAAACGGTGACGCTGAACGATTGGTCCGGACTTTCAAGTCACAGATGTTGAAGTTGAAAGAGTCGCATTCTCGGGAGGACGTGTTGTTGCTCTTTTTGTCTTCGTATTGCTCTCAGCCCCGAGATGGTCGCTCACCGGCTGAGTTGCTCCACGGTCGTCCTCATCGAACCTTGATGTCTTTGCTGCACCCGCCGCATCAGGTTCCTGTGCAGCGGCAGACTTCTGCTTTTGCTCCAGGCGACGTTGTATTTTATCGCAACTATCGAGGTTCACGGCGTTGGCTCGCAGGGCGCATTCTTCGCTGCCTCGGCCGCGCGATGTATTTGGTTTTGGGGGCCTCTGGTGAGGTGCGTCGGCATCTCAATCAGCTGCGCCTCTGTCGTCGCACGGGTTCTGCCGCTCCCCGTCTGCTTTCAGCGACGGTGCCGTCAGGTCAGCGCCCTGGGGACCCATCTACTGGCTCGCCTCATCCCCAGGTGTTACCGACGATGCCTTCCATTTTGCCCCATGGCGACGCGCCGCTGCCGCCTCCGCCGCCGCCGCCTGTCCTCCAGCCGGCGCCGCCCACAGTGGATGCTTCGCTGCAGCTGCCAAGCGCCTCCCTGGGTCACCCGCCGCTGATCGCTTCCCGTGACCAGCTGTCCTCCACCATGGAACTCTTGCCCGCTCCGGACCACATGGCGTCTTCGCGGTCGACCCTTCGGCCCCTCCTGTCTCTTTACGGGTGCATACACCGCATGTTGACGTGCACCCTGGACTAGGTTTTCAGGCGTTTCCTAGATCCCCTCGCACCAAATGGCTGGGTGCGGGTGGCACAGCCTCGCCTGTTGTTAGTTTCCCCACCTCATCGCATACGTCAACATGGGGTCCTCCCCACGGCGGGCGGAAGCCTTATAACATGACCGTTCGCCGATTTGCAGGGGAGGAATGTGGTGTCACCGCCAGACACCACACTTGCTAGGTGGTAGCTTTAAATCGGCCGCGGTCCATTAGTACATGTCGGACCCGCGTGTCGCCACTGTCAGGGATTGCAGATCGAGCACCACCACAAGGCAGGTATCGAGATACGGACTAGCACTCGCCCCAGTTGTACGGACGACATAGCTAGCGACTATACTGACGAAGCCTCGCTCCTTTGTCGAGCCGATAGTTAGAATAGCCTTCAGCTAAGTCAATGGCTACGACCTAGCAAGGCGCCATTAGTAACATTGCATGTATCTAAAGAGTCTCACTTGTATCACCACATTCCCCAGATGTACCAAAAGGATGGATTAAAGTTAAGTATTACAGAAGCTATGTACTTTTCTGTATAGCATTCATTACGTATCCTGTTTCAGACCTCACGCCCATCTGCGTGAGCGTAGCGCATGCCTTTCGGCTTCCTCTCATTGTGTCTAGGCTGTCTTGTCTACACACAACAGAATATATTTGTTGAGTCTACGTATGTAAAGTGATTAACGTTGCAGGATCAGAGATCAATGTGAGTGTGAGATAAGCCACTGCAAATGTAAATGCAAATGCTGGTACGCCATTGTACACTTGTCATGTGTCAGTTTGTGGGATGGAGTTCCATGCCTGTTGCGCTTGGTTGGCCAATATAAGGACAGTTAATGATGTTTGTGGATGGGTTGAAGCTGTCATCAGATGATGTCCAATATGTGCTCGATTGGAGGTAGAGCTGGTTATCGAGCAAGCCAAGGCAATATGTTGACACACTATAGCATGTTGGCTTACAACAGCAGTATGTGAGCAAGTGTTATCCTATAGGAAAACACCTCCTGGAATGCTGTTTGTGAATGGCAGCACAACAGGTCAAATAACCAGACGGACATACAAATTTGCAGTCAGCGTTCGTGGGATTCATACAGACAGTTTTGTCAGTGGAAAAGCGAAAGGCATTGTTGATGCTCCAGGAGTAAAGACAATCAAGACATTGCTGAAGGTGCCACTAAGTGAGACAGGTTCATAGAGAACTGCAATAGAAGGCAAAATCGTCAAAAAAAAGGGAGCCGGAGATGCCCAGTGGGAGACAGGCCATTATAGGTTAATGGCGATAGCAAAGAGAATGACACTCAGAATGGAACCCTGAGACACACCATTTTCCTGGATAAAGGTGTCCGACAAGGCAGACCCTTCATGCACCTCGAAAACTCAGTCTTTTAAAAATGTCTGAAGGAAACAGGGTAGGTGGCCATGGAAGCCCCACATGTGAAGAGTATGGAGGGTACTAGCTCTCTAGCAGGTGTCATAGGCCTTCTCCAAACCGAAAAACACGGCGACAATCTGGGATTTCTGCAGAAATCCATTCATGACTAGGGTGGGCAAAATAATGAGACGGTCCACTGCAGAATGCCGTGTTGAAAGCCACACTGTGCATTCATCAAAAATTGTGAGACTCGAGCCACCATATCATCCGGGCATGAATCATATGTCCCATCACCTTGCGAACACACTGGTAAGAGAGATGGAGTGGTAGCTAGAAGGAAGAGTGTGTGTGTGTGTGTGTGTGTGTGTGTGTGTGTGTGTCAGAGAAGGAAGAGTGTGTGTGTGTGTGTGTGTGTGTGTGTGTGTGTGTCAGAGAGAGAGAGAGAGAGAGAGAGAGAGAGAGGGAGACAGAGAGCTAATTTCGGCAAGAGCTGGATTTCCATCAATAAATTGAGTTGAAGTCTGCTGTTGTGGTCTTCATCCAACTACTGGTTTGGTGCATCTCACCAGCCTATTCCAGCCTTTGTAAGCCTCTTCATCTCTGCATAGTATTTCAACCTAAATCCACTTAGAATGGTGAACCACCATTCAGAGAATAACTTTTTAACAACACAGTTTGACTTCTGTAAAGGCTTCTATACTGAGAATCAAACATAATATCTCACAAATTCAATTCCAGTAGAATTAAATAGTGGAAATTATCCCCTCTGTAATCTTGCCAAAGCCTTTGACTGTTTAGATTAAAAAATTCTGTGAGGGGAAGCTAAAATAGTATGGCATTAAAAGTCTTCCCCTTGCATGGATTGAGTTGTACTTTAACTACAGAAAATGGAAGGTCACATTAACAAATGATAAGACAGGAATAAGATTAAACTCAAAAACGGAGAACATAAAATATGGTGTGGCACACAGTGTTTGCTGCCAAGTCCACAAAAATGATTTACTTCCGGCACTGGAGGGCTTAGGAAAAACTCCAATGTTTTGCAGTGCCACAAACTTATTGATGCAAGATCTAAACTCATCCATACCAGAAACATCCAGGAGAATAACAGAACAGGCGTGTACTGATCCACAGGTACCAGCTTAATGCCTAAAAACTTGTATTGTGCAGTTCTAAAGAAATAAAAGTGACTTACAGATACGAATATCAAAAGTAGGGATAAATGGGCAATTAGGCTCCCGTGTTCTAAGTTCCTGGGTATGCAGATACCACTCACGTGTGAGTTTAGGATGAACTCAGCAATTCAGAACTGCAATACTAGAAGCAAAAGTAATTTCCATATATAAAAACCTAAAATCAGGGTTGCCACAAGTTTCTCCAAGTGAAATTCCCTGATATCTCTGATTCCACAGACACATTTTAGAATTTTTCCCCGACAAATTCTGAGGTCTCAAGGGGAGGTAAAGACATAAGTCGACAAAAGAATGTAAGGGCTTTGTATTTCTCCCCCATTTTGTTTTAGGGCGCAAAAACAACTAGGGTCATATGTGTCCATGCCAAAACTGTGAAACACAAAGGTGAGGAGAGGAGTTAAAAATGATTACATGTCAACGTTTAATGACAGGAGAGAGGACAGCTACAATCAGGGATGTGGAGAAAGGTCTATGAAGTACGCAATAGGTAAATGGAGGCCCAGAACTAAAAGTTAAATGGCCTTCACCATATTGCTACAACTGATAAAAAGTAAAACACGTTCGACAGCCCACGCATTGTTCACTAAAACGGCCAATAACTCAGATGGCAAACCCAAACGGGAACGTAAACGGTAAAAAAAAAGGGCACCCTCTCAGGAAACAGCAGACAGTTAAAAGTTGGGTGCAATGTACACAAAGTAGTGGGGGAGCACCACTTAACAAATGGTGATGGCTAAAAAGGCAGTGCCCAATATGCAACCTAGTTAAAATGACCTCCTCGCCGCAGGACGACTGAGAGGAGGTTGTCCAAGCCACTGGAAGAGGCTTAATAACCCAGAGCTTATTCCTATGAATGGAGGACCAGTGGCGATGCCAAAGTGACACCACCTCCTGACAGAAAGCAACAAGAGATCATCAGAGGGAATGCGAGAATTATTGGGCTGAAGTACGAGGAATGCAGCTTTGGCAGCAGTGTCAGCAACCTCTTGGACCGATATGACCTGGAACCGACGTAAACATCACAGTGGCTCCATAAAAAGTGAGCAAGTGGAAGCTTTCCTGGAACCGGTGCACTAAGGGATGGACAGTCTACAGTGCACAGAGGCTTTGAAGGGTGCTGAGAGAGTCTGAGCAGTGACACAGTTGAAAAGAGTATGTCACCAGATGTACTCCATGATCTGATACAGGGTGAAGAGCTCTGCTGTAAATACTGAGCAATGTGCCGGAAGTCAGTACCAAAAAATGTTGGTTGACGTTGAAGGCACACCTGACACCATGGTCAGTCCAAGAGCCATCAGTGTACACAAAGATACTGTTGCAAAAATCCATGCATAGGTCGTGAAACTGAAGGCAAGCCTGAAGGTCAAGGTGAAGATGGGCTGCCGCATGAAGCCAAGATGGTGAAGGGTTCACACCCATCGAAAAAGCTGCAGGGAGCATGAAGTGGGAGGACCAAGATAGTTTTGTATAAAGCAGGAGCCTCAGGAATTTTGTAGTTTCAATGAATGGAAGAGCAACAGGCCTAAGACATCCGGTGGCTGCACGAAAAGCATTATTCGACACAGTGGCATTGCTGTCAGGCTTCCTCAGAGCCATAATCCGTTGGTAGCAGGCACCCACTGCAGTAGTAGCCCTCGGGTGGCCTGAGCAAGGTATGTCACTGATAGTTCCTGTCCCTCTCTATCTCTTCCATGTCCGAACAACATTGCCACGGTTCACTCCACGATGTCTGGACACTACCCTTGCTGAGAGCCCTTCTTGGCAAAGTGTAATAATGCAGATGCAATCGAACTGCAGTAAGGATCATCTAGGCATTGTTGAACTACAGACAACATGCCCTGGATTCCTCATGTCGACAGCAGAAGAAAGCCGACACTTCTGTAGGACCTCATGGAGCAGGATCCTCTTGCCTCTGTGCCCTGTAGCAGTGAGTTTTCGCAGACTGACACTTGGCAGCTGCCGAGGTGACACCCCTTCCTATTGTCCTCATCGTGACTGTCCTCCAATGGAACTTTTGCAGACTTTGATCCAACAAAGAGGATTTATGACTGCTTTTAGAATCACAGCTTCTACTTGTACTCTGCCTTCAGGAAACAAAATTGCATCCTCACGACTGCTTTGAGCTTTTGTATTTCTTCCTGGTCTGTTTTGACCTTCCGCTCGAGGTTGGCATTCTGTCTCATGAAGGAGTCATACTGCTCATATGGGATGACATTCATAGTCAACCCATCCATCTCCCTGACTACCTGTCATCAAGCTGTTGCAGTCTGTCTTTTCCTTCCTCACTTGAACTTTTCCCTTTCTACCATTTACATCCCTCAATCATTTGATGTCACCAGGTTCGACTTCCTCCAGCTTATTGGACAGCTTCCTCGCTGATTTCTGCTGCTTGGGGACTTTAATGCACACCATCCCATTTGGGGCTCTTCCAGAACCTATCCGAGAGGTGCCCTCTTCGCTGCCATTCTTAATTAACTTAACCTTTTCATCTTTAACACAGAAGCACCCATGTTGCTTTCAGACTCGTCGCACTCCTATTCCCATTTGGACCTTTCCTTCTTCACTGCCCGTCCTGCACATCATCTTGAACGGTCCGTTCTTTCTGACACCTACTCGAGCGACCATTTCCTGTGTGCTATCCATTTGCTGACTCCTACCCCACCTCCGTGCACATTGAAATGGCAGCACACTGAGGCTGACTGGAGACTTTACCCCGCCCTGGCGACCTTCAACGAACATGATTTCCACAGTTGTCACAGGTGGAATTTCTTACAAACATTATCCTTACCGTCGCAGAACATTCCATTCCTCACACTTCCTCTTTACCATGCTGTGTCCCAATCCTTTGGTGGACTGAAGCCTGCTGCGATGGAATTCGCATTCTTCAGGATAACCAAAAAGGTAGCTGAACTTCATTCACTAGTTCTTTTAACAGTTTCACCCCCCTCTTCCATTGTGTGCACCAACTTCCGATGGTTCTCTGGGAGCAAGATCCATTCCCCAATTTTCATCCTGACAGTAGCAGACAGTATCATCGTGTACCATATTGCTATCTCCAACACCTTGAGTCGCCATTTTGCAGAAATTTTGAGCTCCTCCCACTATCATCCTGCCTACCTCTATTGGAAATGGGCAGAGAAGACTCAGGCAAAACCCTTCTCTTCTCAGAATCGTGTGTGTTACTGTGCTGCGTTTACTATGAGGAAGCTAGCTCACGTTCTCACTTCATCTCAATCCTTTGCCCTGGACCAGACACTGTTAATTTTCAAATGTTGCAGCACCTTTCTCTTGTGGGCAAGCACTTTTTGCTTAATACGTACAACCGGACCTGGGCAGAGGGCATGTTATTAAGCCACTGTTGTGAAGCCACTGTTATACCCACACCTAAGCCCGGTAAGGACAAACAACTTCCTTCTGGCTATCACCCACTTTGTTTACTAATGTCATGAACGGTTTTCTGTGGAAATCCCAGACTGGCTGTGTTTTTCAATTTGGAGAAAGCCTATGACATTTGTTGGGGACTAGTATCGTTTGTACTCTCTACACATGGCGCCCACTTCCTGTCTTATCATTTGTTAATGTGACCTTCCATTTTCTGTAGTTAAAGTACAACTCAATCCATGCAAGGGGAAGACTTTTAATGCCATACTATTTTAGCTTCCCCTCACAGAATTTTTTAATCTAAACAGTCAAAGGCTTTGGCAAGATGACAGAGGGGTTAATTTCCACTATTTAATTCTACTGGAATTGAATTTGTGAGATATTATGTTGGATTCTCAGTATAGAAGCCTTTAGAGAAGTCGAACTGTGTTGTTAAAAAGTTATTCTCTGAATGGTGGTTCACCATTCTAAGTGGATTTAGGTTGAAATACTATGCAGATGAAGAGGCTTACAAAGGCTGGAATAGGCTGGTGAGATGCACCAAACCAGTAGCTGGATGAAGACCACAACAGCAGACTTCAACTCAGTTTATTGATTGAAATCCAGCTCTTGCCGAAATTAGGTCTCTGTCTCTCTCTCTCTCACTCTCTCTCTCTCTCTCTCTCTCTCTGACACACACACACACACACACACACACACACACACACACACACACACACACACACACACGCACACACACTTCCTTCTAGCTACCACTCCATCTCTTTTACCAGTGTGTTCGCAAGGTGATGGGACATATGATTCATGCCCGGATGATATGGTGGCTCGAGTCTCACAATTTTTGATGAATGCACAGTGTGGCTTTCAACACGGCATTCTGCAGTGGACCGTCTCATTATTTTGCCCATCCATGTCATGAATGGTTTTCTGCAGAAATCCCATATTGTCGCTGTGTTTTTCGATTTGTGAGAAGGCCTATGACACCTGCTAGAGAGCTAGTACCCTCCATACTCTTCATATGTGGGGCTTCCATGGCCACCTACCCTGTTTCCTTCAGACATTTTTAAAAGACCGAGTTTTCGAGGTTCATGAAAGGTCTGCCTTGTCGGACACCTTTATCCAGGAAAATGGTGTGTCTCAGGGTTCCATTCTGAGTGTCATTCTCTTTGCTATCACCATTAACCCTATAATGGCATGTCTCCCACTGGGCATCTCCGGCTCCCTTTTTTTTGACGATTTTGCCTTCTATTGCAGTTCTCTATGAACCTGTCTCACTTAGTGGCACCTTCAGCAATGTCTTGATTGTCTTTACTCCTGGAGCATCAACAATGCCTTTCGCTTTTCCACTGACAAAACTGTCTGTATGAATCCCACGAACGCTGACTGCAAATTTGTATGTCCGTCTGGTTATTTGACCTGTTGTGCTGCCATTCACAAACAGCATTCCAGGAGGTGTTTTCCTACAGGATAACACTTGCTCACATACTGCTGTTGTAAGCCAACATGCTATAGTGTGTCAACATATTGCCTTGGCTTGCTCGATAACCAGCTCTACCTCCAATCGAGCACATATTGGACGTCATCTGATGACAGCTTCAACCCATCCACAAACATCATTAACTGTCCTTATATTGGCCAACCAAGTGCAACAGGCATGGAACTACATCCCACAAACACACACACATGACACATGTACAACAGCGTATCAGCATTTACATTTACATTTGCAGTGGCTTATCTCACACTCAGATTGATCTCTGATCCTGCAACGTTAATCACTTTACATACATTGTCTCAACAAATATATTCCTGGTATTTCATTACTCTACATTAATTATTTTTGGGTGTTGCAAATTTTTCCGTCAGTGTACCTGGCCTTTCTTTAACCATCCCTGGTGCAATGCAGAATTCTCTTCCCAGTAGCGAGAAAATGCCGTTTTTCCAGTTTTTAAATCAGATAAATTGCCTCTTCAAACGGACAGCTGTCGTCCAGATTGTTTACTCAGTGTCCTGCAAGTTACTTGAACATATGGTTAGTCGAAGGCTGTATTGTGTCCTTGAATCCCCGGATGTTTTGGCTTCGATCCAGGGTGCTTTTCGCCAAGGGCGCTCTACTGAAGATAATTTAGTCCACTTGAAGTGTGCTATCTGAACAGCTTTTGCTCAGCATCAGTTCCTTGTTGCAGTTTTCATTGATCTGCGTGTATATCTTATGATACCACATGGTGCCATAACGTCCTTGCCACCTTAAAGGAGTGGGGCTTCCATGGCCCACTCCTGATTTTTATCCAGAACTTTCTTCCATGTCACACTTTTTGGGTACAGGTTGGTGCCTCCTGTAGCATCCCCCCCTGCAGGAGAAGGGGCTTGCACAAGGTTCTGTTTTGAGTGCCACTCTCCTTTTTGTGGCTATCAATGATCTGGCGGCAGCTGCATGGCATATGGTGTCCCCATCTTTTCTGTTCATCCACGACGGCTATTGCTGGAGGCAGAATGCAGGGAGCAATACACCAAGCACAATCCTGGGCTTTCACTCATAGCATCCATTTTTTGCCTGCCATGACCTATGTTATGCATTTCTGTCATTGTGTTTTTTAGGACCGGTCTTAGATGCCTAGTTGACATGGGTTCCCCGTCTTTGTCAACTAAAGCAGACATGTAGGTCGCACCTGAATGCTCTTCTATGCCTCAGCGACACTGACCACGGTGTGGTCCACTCTACTTTGATATGGCTGTATGCAGCATTGGTGAAGTCACACCTAGATTACAGGAATCTCTCATATGACTTTTCATCAGCTTCGACATTACGTCTGGATTCGATACACTATTGTGGGGTAAGACTGGTAACAGGTGCCTTTGGACTAGGCAGCAGTTCCACTATTGTGGGTTCTGCACCATCAAAAATTGATGGCAGCTGCTCACCCATAGTACCCTAACTGTCATCTCCTCTTTCTAGATACGAGATCTACCTCCCAAATCGGCAACACAGATCTGGGGTTAAGATCACCAAGTTAGAGTCTTGGTCCAGCACACAGTTTTAATCTGCCAGGAAGTTTCATATCAGTGCACACTATGCTGCAGAGTGAAAATCTCATTCTAGAAAACGCTTTATCTGTAATTCTCTTTACGTATTGGCTATTTTCTTCACATATGGGGCACATGGTCTCATCTGAAAAGTGAAAGCAAGCCTGTAAATGAAAGGGGGGGGGGGGGCAGTTCTCAATTCTTGAGCAGTGACCCTCTTGGTCCTTTTTTTTTTTTTTTTTTTTTTTAAACCTTTGCAATTTGGGTGAGTTTATGTTCAATCCTTGGACCCAATTTACTTTTTCATCTACCTACTTTTTTTCAAATCAAGCAGAACGATATTTATGCCCATTGCTTAATACCTGTTTGTATAACTTACAAAGCTGGTATTTATGAATTTTTTAGCATTTGACTCCGGAAAGACCATTTTTCTTTGTAGTGAGGTCTTGCCAACAGCAAATTTTCTGGATGGAAAGTCGCTCAATCTGCTCATATACTCTAAAATTTAAAAGTAAATCTAGCAATGCTAGAATGTATACAAAATACTGATATACCCATTTTCAAGTTGTTGTTTAAAGATTCGCGACTTTTAAAACTTACGTAGATTATCTTTTTGATGATAGAACTTTACATAAGAAGTTATTAAGAACATTGTGCATATCACATGATGAACAATTGAATGACTAAAGCAATGTTATCAACCCTCATTCATTGACACATGTAATAAATTCATCGAAACAGTGAAGTTCAGAGCTGTTATAAAAATTTCTGAAATTAAAAGTATACATTGCCTAATGAATGTATTATTTTGATGTGAAAGAACACAATAATTATTATTTTTGGAATGTAATAATTCACTATGGCTTCATTTTAATTCTAATAAGTTTCACACTGTAATGAAACATTGTCTAAATGCCTCTCTCTCTGTCTCTCTCTCTCTCTCTCTCTCTCTCTCTCTCTCTCTCTCTCCTCTCTCTCTCTCTCTCTCTCCCTCTCATTTGTAATAACTTACCGCTGTTATTTTGTATTGGTATTGCAGTCATTACATTAAAATTGGCTATATTGATTCTGCAATTTATACTATTATGTTATTGCTAAGAATTGATTTAAAGAATAAACGTATATATTTATTTGTAAGATATTGTAAATTTATACCACTGGAACTCTTTCAAAATATTTGATTGCGTAATACTGCCAATAAATACAATGACTTTCTTTCATCTGTTTATAATTGTAATAGATGTTGGACACTTTGACTCCAAGTATGTTATACAGAAACGCAGTGATTTTTTACAAAAGGCAAAACTATGTGTTCGAAGAATTGTGGAGAGGAGGGTACGTGATGTATTTTAAGTAGGTTATAAAGAGTAACTATAACAACAAAAACAATAAATTATTGATAAATTTATTTAATTGAATAGATAAAAAATCTACTCACCAAGCGGCAGCAGAACATACACATAAAAGACAGTGGCTCTTCCAGACAGAAGCATTGAAGGGGAAGGAAGAAGGGTAAAGGAAAAGGCCTGCAGAGTTCCAGGAAAAGGTGTAGATTTTGGGAAAGTCACACAGAACTGCGGATCAGGCAAGAAATAGATACGACACATGTCATATACCAGCTATTATGTAACCACTTTTAAGCTTTCTACATCTGCATGAGTACCACCAAATTATCAGTTAGGATAAATGGGCATAGGCGTAGTGTATATACTGGGAACTCGCAATATCCTGTTGCAGAGCATGCTCTTCAACATGGCATATGTGACCTCGGCACTTGTTTCACCACACATGCCACCTGTATTCTTCCGCCAGACACCAGTTTCTCAGAACTTCGCAGGTGGGAACTAGCACTAAAACATGTCCTTGGTTCTCACCACCCACCTCACCTTAATTTATGTTAATTTCTCCTGTCTCAGCTATTCTTCACTGTAATTACTCTTTGCTTCACTCCGTTTTAGCTTTCTACATCTTTCATTGTCTTTCCCGTCTGTTTTCACTGCCCCCTCCCACAGCTGTTGCATACAATACACTTAGCTTCTCACTCTTATTAACTCATGTACAGTTTTAGTAGTAATCTCTGTCTTGCATATTACCCTGTCTTCCACCTTTAAGCTCTCAGGTTTCCGAATCTTGCCCGATGCAGTCCCCAACAATTAGTCTCTCCTTCTCATCCTGTACGGTAAGTCACCCATGACCCATGTTTCTGGGTAACTTTACCAAAATCTACTCCTTTTTTTAGACCTCTCCAGTCCTTTTCCTTCACCCTTCTTGCTTCCCCTGCAACCCTTCAGCCTGAAGAAGGAGTCACTGGCTCCAAACGCTTGCCTATCACAACAGTGTTTTATGTGTGTGTTCCGCCATTGCTTGGTGAGTAGATTTTTTATCTATCGAATTAAATGATTTTATAAAGAGTACCTGTGTGTGATGTTTTTATTGGTATACAACTTGTTATAAACAAAACTTATTTTTACCATTTAATATGTTTCCAGATATTTACCAGTGGTAAAGATGAAATTGGGTTGATTGTACTTGGTTCTGACAAGACACAGAATCAACTTGGTTACCCAAATGTGAGTGTGGAATTTCCTCTTGCACTGCCTACATGGCAGATGATATCCTTTGTGGAGAAAGCTTTACATGAAAGTGAAATAAAAACAGATTGGATAGATGGTGTTGTTGTTGGCATGCAAGTCTTGAAAGATGAGCTAGAGTAAGTATTTAAAGCTGTCTGTTTCATGGCATTCCTGGAACATGTTCCAGAATGTGTGTTACACAAATCACAGTGACATAGTTGTGACTTTATAAACTTGAATCAATATGTTTTTGTAATGAAAAAGAAACAGAAGGCACAATACCTGGAGAAATAGGAATTTTTTTTGTGTGATTTTACTGTATGATGTTTTTTACAGTTTTTCAGCTCAATAATTAAGGAGGTATTGATACAAGGCTTTGCCAAAAACCCATCTGTCACCTACAGTTCCAGCCCTGTCACTGGCATTCCGTACCCCACAATATGACTGGGCCACTATGAAAGCAGCCACATCGTTGTCAAATTCACTGAAACTACTGCACAGCAATTTGCTTGAGTATGGCTGCAGTTGTGGTCTTCTGTTTGGTTTAAGCACTGCATCAATACCTTCTCTTTATAGCACTCAGAGGTCGCGATCTGCGACTGTTTTTACAAGTGGCAAGAGAACTTTTCCTCTAGTTGCTTGTTTTGTCACTGAAAGATGCAAATATTTTAGAATGTAGTGCCCTATGTATATTTGTTAGAATAGCCACAAGGTCTGAAAGTTATTTTCAAATGATTGAGCTCTTCTACAGAGAATTGAAATTCACAGATACTTCCAACCTGGTCCACGAATGTCTTACATACTCCTCTTCCTCCATGGATTGTTTCCAGCATTTGGAGATGAAACGTTAGGAAGCAAAACGTGCCTTATAACCAAAATCTAATGAACATATAATTAAATTAAACAAAGATGTAATGTTGCACTCTCAGGTAAGACTGATCTTGAATGCTTAGCCAAAGTGGAAATTAAATGTACGCTGCAACATTTATCTCAGTTTTTGTTATTGAAATTATTCACTGTGCCATAGGGAGAACTGAGTTTATGTGTTTTATAGAGTCAGATACACACTGTGGCACAGGGTGCTGTCCGTTATTCTCCTGACTATGATGTCCAGGAATGGTAGTCTTCCTTCTTCTTTGGTCTCCATAGTGAATTTGATTTTGTGGCGTGTGGAGTTCAGATGTACAAAGAAGTCAAGAAGTTTGTCTCTTCCATGAGGCCAGATGACAAGTGTGTTATCCACATAACAGAAGAAGAAGAAGATGATGGATTTCCATTTGGATGACATCAGGGCCTCTTCCTCGAAGTGCACCGTAAACATATTCACAATCTCTGGTCAGAGTGGGCTGCCTATTGCGACTCCATCTGTTAGCGGGAGGGGGGTGTGCCACGAGTCAGTGAAGTGGGAAAGTTGACCAAGTAATATGCGTGACGTGTCATACCTCGACCGATATTGAGAACAGAATAAACAATTCAGAGGCATTACTTTTCAGCACTCCCATGCATATTCTGTATGCAAGAAAGCAGGTTTCTCATTCAGAAATTCTATTTCAGTGTTGGTTGTGTACACAAAGACCGTGTTAAGCATAATGGAAGAAGGAGAAATGTTTATCAGCATTCCAGATTTGGCAGTGGCAGGCTCATGGTCTGGTGAGACTCTGGTTTATTGTTTCACTATATTGCTGCTTGCATTGCTCAGAATCTCATTTTGTGCGAACATAGAATTGGTAGGTTCAGGAGGGCCATGCTAAATGCCTTGCAGGGCCTCCGTAGTGCCATCCAACTAGCACCTGAGAGGGCAGACAAGTGTTCGCTCATGCGTACATGATCCTGCAGTGAAGTTGTGTACATTTAGTCAGGAAGTGGGCTTGTATACAGTGAGACAAGTATCCACACATACAATGTGATGGCATCTGGAGCAGCACAGACTGTCAAGCCATTAATGCAGCTCTAGAGAGAGTTGAACTGACAGCGGTGCAACTGACAACAATGCCAGACACAGGAATGGCACTGTGTCATTGTATCAGATGAGTCTCAGTTCTGCAACATCGTCACAATTGATGTACTTGTGTGTGGAGGCTCTGATGCCAACAGACCTGGCCAGATTGTACCTGTCATTCACATGCAGGTCCAGCATGTGATGTGATGGTATGGGGTACAACTGGATACATGTCACAACCTCTGGTTCACATAGCCAGTAATTTGGACAGCAGCCATTGCATTTGTGTTTTGTTAAGGCCTATCGCTGTACCCTATTTTCAAGGGCTCCGTGATGTTATCTTTTAACAGGATAATGCAAGACTTTACATCACCTGAGCTGTACTGAGCTACCTCGATACAGAGAGTGTTCCACTGTTGCCGTATCCAGCATTTTCTTCAAATCTGTCACCTGTGGAGAACGTCTGTTCACAGGATGCCAAGAGATGGGTATGCCACCAGTCGCCAGCCACCAGTCACCAGCCACTACAGTTGAAGAACTCTGACGTATGACATACAGTTGAGTAGCATGAAATGATGTACCCACGGCTGTAATCCAACCTCGATTTGATATCCAGTGTGATGAGAGCTGTTCTGCTGTTCCAGTTTCAATACTGAAATTCATATATTATTTTTATGCTGTCCTAACCAGACTGGACTGTGGTGTCATACAGCATAAAATATCTTACAATGTGTTGAATCAGTGATGAGAAGTGTAGAACAGCCAGCAGGGGAAAGATGTTGACAATGAGACAGCTTTTATGTAGAACAGCAGTACAGTGTTTCACAGTGCATAATGCTTCCGCAGATTGAGAACAAAATGTGTGGTTTGCTTTCATCCATTTTCACAAACATAGCCTTGAAAAATAATGTTGACATTACTGTGCATTTCACTCTGAGGCATATTGCACTCTGAGAATGTTCATCGAATTCAGTTACTTTGTATTATATTTCAGCAACAGTGACATAATAGCAAATTTTGTCTGTATGAGTTTTTATGGATTATTTTTCCAGAGACACACTACCATTTCTTCCGATTTATTTAATTTGGGTATAAATCCTTTCCAGCATATATGCTGTACACAAAATGTTGAACATAAAATGTAGCTATCTGCTGATTTAACATCTTGCTGAGTATACCAGTACAATGTTTTGTTGTAACAAATAGTTCAATGTATTTTACACACTTATAAACTTATTTATACAGTTATAGTAATTTATACTATTACATTAATGTTGTACCTTAATGTTCTGGAAGATGATATTATAAGAAACGTCATACTTTTCCTGGATGATAGAGTTGTCTATAATGAGTTATTGCCTGAAAAAAATCTGCACAAATTTGAGTCAGATCATAACATTTCAAATTGCTCCAAAGATAGGCAACTGAGTTTAAGTTTTCAGAAATGTAAATTGGAGCACATCACAAAACAAATAAAAGACAGTATTGTATGACTACATTATCAAATAATCACAGTTTTAATTGGTCAACTCATACAAATATCTGGATGAAATGAAATGGTGACATAGACTCACTTGTAGGCAAAGCAGAATGCAGACTTCAATTCTTGGTAAGATACTGGAAAATGCAATCAGTCTATAGAGGACATTGCTTACAAAATACTTGTGTGGCCCATTCTAGAATATTGCTTAAGTACGACCCATAACAAATAAGGCTAATGGCAGACATTGAATGTATACAAAATAGTGTAGCATGATTGATCATAGATTTATTTGATGCATGGGAGAGCATCAAGAAGCTACTAAAAATTGGAAATGCCAGACAAGTGAAGATAGACGCCAAATATATGACAAAACCCAACTTATGAAATTTCAGGAACCTGTATTAAGCGAGGTATTTAGGGATTATACAATAACCGCATATGTATCACTCCTATAGGGACCATGAAGGCAAGATTAATTACAGCATGCACAGAACCATTTAAAGAATCATTCTTCCACACTCCACATGAGCATTGAATGGGGATAAACCATAATGTGTGGTACAACAATGTACTTTGTCGGACAAACCCACAGTGGTTTATACAGTGTGCATGGAGACATGGAATCAGTTGACAGTAGCTGGGTAATGGTTCATATTGATTCCCATTTCCCTGTTGCAGTAGGTGATCTTATGCCTCTAATTATTTTTTCATTGCTATCTTAACTTGCATTCTCCAATTCAGTTTATTAACCCTTCTTATCTCTTTGTATTAGGGCAAATGTACAGTTAACTTTTAAGGAATTTGTATTTTCAATTTATCAACTGGAGTTTTGTTTCATATGCAGCAGCAATGTTACAAATTATTTGTTTCAGTTTCTTTAGAATAATTTGCTGTTTCACAGGTGCCTTGAAGAAAATAAAAGATCTTGAAAGTGTCTTAATGACAACCGATGGCCTCATGTTGACAAGACAGCTGGTTGCCTTGCAGAGGGCAGGGCTTGATGGTCTGAACATCAGCTTAGACACCCTGCAGTCCCAACGCTACAACCAGATCATGAGGAGGAAAGGCTGGGAGCGTGTCATGGCTGGCATAGATCTAGCCTTGCAACTTGAATACAAACCTGTGAAGGTATTACTAGTGCAGCTGTCATCGCATGCAGACTTTCATAAACAAAAGATATAAATCTGTTGTTAAGAATATCAATACAAGAATCACCATTTTAAAGCAGTACGCCCTCACCCTCACCCCCATCCCCGCTCCCACCCTCACCGCTGTCTCCACACTGCAGCTGTAAGTGAAGGAAGGTATATTAAGACAGAAGAAGTAAATTTTAGCTGACGATGCTATCAGTTTCGTAGTTTATACAACATAAAAAAGTATGGCTTGCAACTTTACCAATTATTGTCAACATGAGGCCATCGGTTGTCATTAAGACACTTTTGAGATCTTTTATTTTCTTCAAGGGACCTGTGAAACAGGAAATTATTCTAAAGGAACTGAAACAAATAATTTGTAATTGGTATCTTATATTTTCCTCCCAAGAGAGCATTATGAAACTCAAGATCTTTACAGTTTCTCTTTTTTTCTTTTGTGTCTTTAGTTTAAAATAAGTATCCTCTATTGTGGTGCCATTTTGAAAAAAATACTCGATTGTTTGGAAAAATTATTTTTAATTCTATAGTCACACTTTTGTTGTATCTAAGTACTACTGGTTTCAGTAGCAAGTACCAGCATCAGTTCATCTTATTATCAAAAATTTCTTTGCAAAATAAAAGCTGACCACTGTGGCCAAGCGGTTCTAGGCACTTCAGTCCGGAACCGTGCTGCTGCTACGGTCGCAGGTTCGAATCCTGCCTCAGGCAGGGATGTCCTTAGGTTAGTTAGGTTTAAGTAGTTCTAAGTTTGGGGGACTGATGACCTCAGATGTTAAGTCCCATAGTGCTTAGAGCCATTTGAACCATTTTGCAAAATAAAAAGCTTCTGTACAACTGCAAACTAGACATACCATTTTCAGGGTGCAGTTCACATCTATTGAAAGCACAACAGTGACCTTTACTTTTAGTAGATAAGACACCTACTGGGGTAAGTGACTTGATGACTGCACACAAGAAGTTGTCATTTATTCCATATGTAGCTACCATGTAGACTCGTATTTTGTATTTGTTTGTCCTTACTCTTCCAAAAGGTTAAACATTGTCTCTGCAGCCACAGCTTCCTCTCTTCAGCAGTTGTCTTCATCTCCATGTGTGAAGAAAATCCCATTCATTGATCACATTGTTTAAGTAGGATGTTCTCAGTCATCCCCTTGTTTTCTTACCTACGATCTTGCCTTCAGAAATGTTTTTTAAAAGATTATCGTCTCCAGTTAAGTGTCCAGTGTATTTTGCTTTGCCCTGGCCTATAACTTTCAGTGGTTTTTTCTTCTCTCCTATTTCCTTTAATTTTTCTGTCAATGCAGCTAGTTCTTGTACTTCTCCTCCAGAACCACATTTCAGCAGGTTTGAGGCGAGCTTCCTTTGGCTTTTCTAATGTACAGATTTTGCATCTGTGAGTCAGAACACTCCACACAAAGGTCTTTACAAATATTTTGTTAATGTGGAAGCTGATATGTTTATTCAGTTGCAGCTTCTTCTTATTTTGGAAGGAATTCTTCACCTGTGCTATTCTTTTCTTGAATGCCTTGAAATATTGTTTGTTTTCTTGCAAAAAGCTACTGAGATATTGAATTTCAGTTGCTTTCTTGAGTTGCTCATTGCCTATTCTTGTGTCAGTCCTACCTCCACCTCCTTTCTTGTCTGTAGCCATAACTTTTGTCTTCTTTGTATTCATTTTTAGCTTTAGTTTTACCATTTCTAGATTTAAGGCCTGAAACATTTTATTTAGTTCCTACTTTGATTTACTATTGTGATGTCATCAATCTGCAGTGTATATGCATGCAATTAAGTTTCCATATCGACATCATGCTCCAAAAACCACCTAACTGTGTGTGGCAGGGGGTACGTCTCATGCCACCAACTGATCCCCTCTGCCTTGTTCCACTTGTGAACAGTGCTTGAGAAGAATGACTGTCAGTACACTTCTGTATTATCTCTAACTTCTCAAATTTTCTTCACGTGATCATTTCGTGAATTGTATATGAGAGAAACTATTATGTTGTCAGACTCTTCTCGGAAACTACTCTCTCGAAATTTGGGTAGTAAATCTTTCCGTGATGCACAACTGCTCTCTTATGGCATCTACCACTGGAGTTGCTGAGCATCTCTGTAATGATCTCACAGTGACTAAATGATCCTGTGACAAAACACTCCGCACTTCGTTGGATCTTCTTTCTCTCTTCTGTCAGTCCTACTGGGTAAGGACACAGGGGTAATTTACATTCACTTAAGATTCTTCCTGTGGATGTTAGTCTGGCATCTGCTTTTCTATTGCAGTTTTATGTGGTCATTCCACTTTAAGGTTGCTCTGGATAGTTACTTCTAGATATTTTATGGTAGATTCTGTTTCCAGCAATTTGTCATTAATAGTGTAGTTGTACAGTATTGGATTTCTTTTCCTGTGTGTGTGTGTGTGTGTGTGTGTGTGTGTGTGTGTGTGTGTGTGTGTGTGTGAGTGATATGTTACATTTATTTATGTGCAGGGTCAACTGCCAGAGCCTGCATCATTCACCAATCCTCTGCAGGTCATTGTGCAAATTGATACTGCCTTCTGTTGTTGCTACTTTCTGATGGACAAGTGAGAGTACCTGTGAACAATATTAAGGAGCCTCTGACACTTTCTACTGGATCATTTATATTCATTGTAAATGTAATGGTCCTATCACATTTCCTTGGAGTATTCCAGAAATTACCTTTTGATTCTTGTCATCTTTTCTTTGTTGTTGTTATTACTTCCTTGATGAAAATATTAAGGAAGTAAGGTGATAGAAGGCACCCGTCTCTCACTGCCCTTCTGGTTTTCCTTCTTTCATATCCGGTTCAGTACTCTGACTTTTGTATATACTCAAAATTAATCATCTGTCCTTCCACTTTGGACATTACTTTAAGGAATGATGATATAATGGTAATCTGTTTAATAAACAATATTTTAACGATACACTATGCTTTCCAATCATATAGTGGCTTGATGATGGAATTTGATACTGAAATTAGTAATCATTAGACAAAATAAAAGTGAAGCTATAATAAAAAAAAGTAATATTTTGGATCATGTCAGTTGTTGTTCCAAACAACAGCATGTCAGGAATAGGTTCAAATGGCTCTGAGCACTATGCGACTTAACTTCTGAGGTCATCAGTCACCTAGAACTTAGAACTAATTAAACCTAACTAACCTAAGGACATCACACACATCCATGCCCGAGGCAGGATTCGAACCTGCGAACGTAGCGGTCACTCAGTTCCAGACTGTAGCGCCTAGAACCACACGACCACTCCGGCTGTCCAGGAATAGGTACTAAATTATTTGTCCGCTGATGACTTCACAGCTTAGAACACTAAAACGCAAATGTTAATTGTTTGTTATGTGCCCTGGTAGAGTTCACAACTGTTTACAGTTCACGATTGGTTGTTGGAGATTGGGCGTTACTCACATAGTGTATTTAGTGCACAGTGCAGAAAAAGGCAGTGTCCAGAAAAGTAAAAAAGTGTAAAGGCAAAAGTTTCATGACAGGATGTTGTGTCACCATACTTGGAAGACAATTATAGCCAAAGACAGAAATTTAAAAGAAACTGGCTCATTTGAGCTGCGGAGACCTAGTCGAGGATTCTCAGTAGATAATTGTTAGCACAGTAGAATTTATAAAGAGACAATGTCAGTTCATGTGAGGGAAGGTTGATTGGTATGTACCTATCAGCTTTCTCATAAAACTCACAATTTGAAGAATACACATCAAGGAAAAGGTAGAAGTCCAACAGTGTCAAATCTAGACAATAATATCGATCATCCAGCAGTTTTGCAAAATCCCCAGTTGTACTTACTTTACTTACTTACTTACTTACTTACTAACTTACTCAGATTTGCTGTGTACCATACAAGGAACTGGTTTCACAGAGTTCACTCGATCAGCTGCCAAGTTCTCACCTTCCTCCAAGTTTGTGTCCATGCATTGAAGATTCATTGCAAAAGTTCCAGGTGTTAAAAGGTCTTCCTGTACATCTGTATCTGTCCATTGATTTCCACAACAGTGTTGATTTTGGGATTCTTCCACCTTACATGCGTAGAACATAACCTGCAATCTTCAGTCTTCTTTCAACAATAATTACGTGCAGGCTGTGTAGACCTCGTATTCTCAGCACTTCATCGTTTGTAACTTGGTTGGGTTAACATCTTCAGAATTCATCTCTAGCATTGTTGGTGAAAAATATGGAGACTGTGTGCTGATTTTACTGATATTTTCCAAGTCTCATACATATAAATGATAAAGGAGTACAGTCAAAGCTTTGTTGACATATTACAGACCTAATTACCATATGGACTGATTTTCCAGTTCTGCTGGTGATTTCTGCATCTGTGACCTCATTATTACATATAAAGCTACCGAGATATGGCAATCTGTCAACATCTTGTAGTATCTTCTATTGCACTGTAATCAGGGAAGAGATGAGTAATTTCCACTTACTTTGCACATTCTGTTTGTGCAATTGAAAGGATACCAAATAAATTAAAAGGGTGGTGCACAAAATATGTCAAAACCAAGCTGCAGAAGCAATGAAAAAAAGCATGTCAAAATTTAAAAGAATGCAAAATCTCCAAGATTAGCAATGTTTTACTGAAGCTCGAAACTTAGGGTGGGTTTCAGTGCAAGATGTGTTTAATAGTTCCCATAGTGAAACTTCATTTTGAAATCTGGAAGAAAATCCAAAGAGGTTCTGGTTGCATGTGTAGTACACCAATGGCAAGACACAACCAATACCTTCACTGCTCAATAGCTGTGGTAATGTTACTGATGACAGTGCTACTAAAGCAGGGTTACTAAACACGGATTTCTGAAATTTCTTCACCAAAGACAACAAAGTAAATATTGCAGTATTCAAATCAAGAACAACTGCAACTGTGAGTAACTTAGTAGTAGCTCTCCTCAGTGTAATAAAGCAGTTATGTTTCTTTCAGAGAATGCTGATACAATAGCTCCTTTAGAAATCATATATAGCCGCTCATTTGATAAAGATCCATACCTAGAGACTGATAAGTTGCACAGGTCACACCAATGCTCAAGAAAGAAAAGAGGAGTAATCTATTAAATAACAGACTCATATCACTAATGTTGATTTGCATTAGGATTTTGGAACATATATTGTGTTTGAATATTATGAATTATCTCAAAGATAATGATTCATTGATAAATAGCCAAGATAGATTCAGAAATATCGACCTTTTAAAACACAGCTAGCTCTTTAGTCACACAAAGTAATAAGTGCTGTCGACTGGGGATCTCAAATTGATTCCATATTTGTAGATTTCCAGAAGACTTTTTGAAACAGTTCCTCACAAGCATTTTCTAATCATATTGTGTGCCTATGGCGTATTGTCTCAGTTGTGCAACTGGATGTGTGGTTTCCTGTCAGAAAGGTCACAGTTCATAGTAATTGATGGAAAATCATCAAGTAAAACAGAAGTGATATCTGAAATTCCTCAAGGAAGTGTTATAGACCACCTGCTGTTGCCGATCTACATTAACAATTTAAGAGAAAATCTGAGCAGTCCTCTTAGATGATGCTATCATTTACAGTCTTGCAAATCATTTACTGTCTTGTAAAGTGATCAGATGATCAAAATGAACTGCAAAATGATTTAGGCTATGTATCCATATGATGCAAAAAGTGGTAACTGACCTTAAATAATAAAAATTGTTATGTCATCCACATGAGTAGTAAAAGGCATCTACTAAATTTTGGTTACATGATAATTCACGCAGATCTAAAGGCTGTGAAGTCTACTGAATACTTAGGAATTACATTTACAAATAACTTAAATTGGAATGCTCACATAGATAATGCGGTGGGAGAGCAAACAAAAGACTGTGATTTAATAGTAAAACATTTAGAAGATTAGGATTACTAAAGAGACTATCTACAACTATACTTGTCTGTCCTCTTTTGGAGTATTCTGCATGGTGTGGGATCCTTACCAGATAGGACTGACAGAGGACATCATTTAAAAGTTCAAAGAAGGGCAGCTCATTTTGTATTATTGGCAAACAGGAAAGTGCATGCCACAGATATCGCATGTGAATTGGGGTAGCAGTCATTAAAGCAAAAGCATTTTGCTGGAGCAGGTTCTTAAAATTTCAATCATCAACTTTCTCCTCCGAATGTGAAAATATTTTGTTAGAGCCCTCTTACATAGGGAGAAATGATCATTGTAATAAAATAGAGAAATCAGAGCTTGTACGGAAATATTGAAGTGTTTGTTTTTCCTCAAATGCTGTAGGGGAGTGGAATGGTAGATAAAGAGGTTGAGGGTGGTTCTGTGAACCCTCTGCCAGCATTTAATTGTGAATTACAGACTAGTCATGCAGATATAGATTATGTAGATAGGCTTTCAATATTGTGCACTGATTCTCTAATTTTATACATTGCTCAAATACTTTCGTTGCGCTTTGGAGTGACCCCTTTAAAATAACACTATACCAGTGTTCTTAATATGTATTTTGGTAACCAGGTTGATAAGAAGTTACAACAATACTCTCTTATTACTCCCCAGTTTTGGGTTTTATTAATGAACAAAATCGCCGCAGTGTTCCATAACAATTACAGGCTGAAGTTTCCTGCTGATGAAACCAATATGATTTTCTGTGTTTCTGAACATACAGGTTGTGTACGCTGTTTGGAGTCTGGTGTATGCTGAATCAAATGTTTTTATTGTTGTGATCTTCCATCTGAAGATTGGTTTCATGGAGTTGACCATGCTAGCCTATCCTGTGTGACCCTCTTCACCTCTGCATAACTACTGCAGCGTACAATAACTTGAACTTGCTTACTGCAGTCAGTTTTTGGTCTCCTACAGTTGTTACCCCCATTATATTCACAGAGGACCACATATTGTGGAAATTGCATATTGTAATGTAGGATGCAATAATAACGTACGGAAAGTTTCTGTTGAAAATTACGAATTATTTAGGAATAAAGGAGATGGCTCACCAAAAGGCAGAAGCACTGTCTCATCGATAGGCACATGAACAAAAGGTATGTAGAATGAGATTTTCACCGTGCAGTGGAGTGTGCACTGATATGAAAATTTCCTGGCAGATTAAAACTGTGTACCAGACCAAGAGTCGAACTTGGGACCTTTGCCTTTCATGGGCAAGTGCTCTACCATCTGAGCTATCCATGCACGACTCACGACCCGTACTCACAGCTTTACTTCCACCAGTACCTCGTCTTCTACATTCCAAACTAAAAGGTACGTTGCTTGGCGAGCTTCCAGAATGCACTTTCTTTTTCTAGCTGTAGGGAAAACATGCGCACGCGCACACACACACACACACACACACACACACACACACACACACTCACATGCGCATGCGCGTCTCCTTATTTTGTGGTCGCTCAACTGCCAGCTCTTTACTGGCCCACGGTGAGTGTTCTGGAGTGAGGTGGGGCTTTAGAGTGGGGTAGGATGGGGTGGGTTGAGGCAATGTGAGGGATGGAGAGAGATGGGAGGGGTTTGGAGGGAAGCATTTAGTGGCTCGTGGGAGAGTGGGGAGCCATCTGTGGGCTAGCTAGGGGTGCAGGTAGAGGGGTCAGGTGACAGACAGCTGGGTACTCATAGACTAGGGTGTGACGTGAGATAACAGCACACAACTAGCTGATTGGGGGGGGGGGAGAAGGGGGGGGAGGGGCGTGTGTGTGTGTGGGGGGGGGGGGGGGCTGGGAGTTAACTTGGATTTAGACCAGGAAGCAAAGGATGTGCTGTAAGTATGGCTACGAAAGTTGAGTATTCTTAAATAAGATCAGCTGGTGCCAATGTATTGGAAAGTAACTGGCACACAAAGTGCAATTGTGGCTCCTTTTTCTTTATGAATTTTAAATAGTCTGCAGAGCAAATTGAATTAGGAGGATCAGGCATTTGTGTGGGTCTAGGAAAGTAAATTGTAGGGCCAGATAAAAGGCGCGCAAGACAGGAGGGGTACTACTGCTCATCACTGCTGTATCGTGCTACTAGTACGTGTCTGTGTGAGTGCACCGAGAGTGGTGTTGCCGTACTTGCGTCTTTAAATTGGTCACCGACTGATCATTGCAGGCTGGCTGCTGGAGGCCGTCTCTGGGAGCCAAGCTTGCCGTGCGGTCCCTGCCATGCCATCTGCTGGCGACTTGCACATATGTAAGTGTGGAACAGTGCTGACTGACTCTCTGTGTGATTCTAGTTTGTAATGTGCACATCAGCGTTCTGTGTCTTGTTGAGTCCTTAGAGGCATATTGTTCGGAGGTTATTATTAAAGCCATATTTGTGCGACTTGAATCACACTTCAGTATTACTTGGTTAGTACATCACCACAAACATAAGGACCGGGGATGTACATGCTTTGACAGTTTGCTACGTCTCTTTCTTCTAGGACTGACATGGTAGCTGCCTTGCATTTCTTCATGACTCTGACCTTGTCAACCACAAACCGAATCTTAGTACAGTCATGATTTCCCTGAAGAGATTACATGACAGCAGAGACTTGTAAAATTGTGTTACCCATTTCTCTAGCCAGTGAAGATTCATTCTATACCTTCAGATACAGTGTCATGTAGGAGTAGAACAGCAAGAAATACGTAGCTCCTCTAACAGTAATGACAGTTTATCACCTCCCAACACTACATGTGCCAATGTTTCAGTGCATTTTTGAATATGTTTGTTAACAGATTCATCAACACAAGAAAAATTTATGATCTCAGTAGCATCTTATTTCTTAACTCATACTTTACTATTCATCAGAATCTTCATCGCTGCTCTTTGATTCGTCAGAGCTCCCTGCTGTACTTTGTTTTATTTCATAGTCAGAATTAGTTGAAATACCTCCTATCGTATTAACTCAAATCTAAGCCGCACTCAAACCTGAAAAATGAGACTCGAAATAAAGGAAGGAAAAAAAAAAAATTCCCGAATCTAAGCCGCACCTGAAATTTGAGACTCGAAGTTCAAGGGGAGAGAAAAGTTTTAGGCCGCACCTCCAAATCGAAACAAAGTCAGTCCATTGTAATATGAGACACAATTTAGTTCGAGTGAATGACGATACAGCTACAGTAGTTTGGTTCGAGTCGTAAGCATAGCACTTAAGCTTTACCAGGTAGCCATTGCTATGCGTCAGGCGCTCCGTCCGTATTTATACTGGTACCCTTCCTTTTTCACGTGCTTCATCTGGTTTGAATCGATTGCTTATTTTGCTTTGATCTGATAAGTGCCATTTTCCTTGTTATAGGCGTTTATGTCACTCTAAGCTGAAAATGCATTACTGTACTGTGTCATGCATTGTTTGTCGCATTCTGATAGTGCGTGTTTGCAGCCTTTCGTCGCTCGCGGCATGGCTTGCTTTTGTGCACGCTACTGCCACTTAAAAAAAAAAAAAAAAAAAAAAAAAAAAAAAAAACAAAAAGAGAGAGAGAGAGAGAGAGAGAGAGAGAGAGAGAGAGAGAGATTGTCTCATTAGCGGAACAATGGCAAGAGACTACTATTTCTTGTTACTTACACTGCTGCTTTCTTTGATAATGATCAACAAGAACCAAATAATAGACTGCGTATGATAGAACATGTTCTGAACGAGAGTTAGGTGAAAATTTTTCTCCATTTGAAAATCTTTGCGGCCGCTTCTTTAGTACATCAAATTCTGCACAGAAATTAGAGTCATCTTAGATATAAAAATCTAGTCAGTTGCCATGCTTCATTTCTGACTGTTAGGCATAAGAATAATACGAATATAAACATGACACGATATGTATATTCTTCCGCATTTGCTGTTGTCTCACTCTAGTTTCGTAGTTTATTAGGCAGACAGGATTTAAATAAGATAGCAGCAAACACGAAAGAATACGTGGCAAAATGTTTATATTCGTATTACTCTTATGATGAAGAGAATACTGCATGTGATTCATATTTCATCAGGTTCCTATTAGCAACCATCTCTTCTCACAGGTAGGAAAACATTCAGAATGTAGAGTTGGCCATATTGACAAACATCCCAAACAGTCTTGCCAGTCGGATTTTTGTAATACATTGAAGTTCTGCTACATTCGAAGATGAACAATACGGAATTTGTATTTACTTCTTTGGATAATGTATGAAAATTGTCTTCCACCTTTTTTTTTTTTAATTTATTTACTGACGCAGAGGTTTTGGCGCCAGTATTTATCTTTGTGCCTATGAAGCATGCCTGTGTAGCGCTACATATATTCGACGGCAGAAGTTAGTTGTTTCAGCACCTACTGACATTTTTCAGAACTTCCACTTGCTTTGCACTCGATTCTAAGCCGCAGGCGGTTTTTTGGATTACAAAAACCGGAAAAAAAGTGCGGCTTGGATTTGAGTAAATACTACTTAAGTATTATCTTTCAAGTCAACACCTGCTAATCTGTGAGACCGAAATGATGAGCCATACTACTCTATTTCACTGTGCCTGTTTGTTTCGTTTGTATAACATTTTATTCCATCATAGATGCTGCACTTACAGTTTCATATATGCATTGCAGCAGCAGACACAATAAAAGTAGCAATCAGCAGTGCTTAGTTTGTTGAATGGGTAAAAAATATGCCATTGTCCCAGTTCCACATATCCCCAAAATTTGATTCTGCCAAATTCTGTACTCTCTGAAATCGAATGTTTAATCCAAAGATGAAAGTGAACAAGTTTGATGCAGTATTGCTAATATTGTTTATTACGCATCTTGCTGAATGAAGAGCATACCGTGTCTTTTCTGAAAGGTTTGGAGAAGTAATGCACATACCAGTTTTCTAAAAACTTACATTGAGATTGTGCTCTCCTTCCTCTTGTACAAATTAGTAGAGCCCTTCGGATTACTCCACAATATGCCTCTTGGCAAGGTGGTAACGACAGTATTATGAAAAGGATAGATTGGCACTCACTGTATAGTGTAGATGTTGTGTTGCTGGCAGGGGGGGGGGGGGGGGGGGGGAAACACCACCTATTAAACACGTAAGCTTTTGGTGCAAACCCCCCCCCCCATTCCCACACACACACACACACACACACACACGCGCAAATGCAGATCACACATACATGACCACTGTCTCTGGCTGCTAGGGCCAGACTGGGAGCAACTGCGCATAATGGGAGAAACAACGGTCATGGGTGTGTGTGTGTGTGTGTGTGTGTGTGTGTGTGTTTTGTCCACTTTGGAAGAAGACTTTCTGATCGAAAGCTTACTTGTTTAGTAGTCTTTTTGTTGTGCTTGTCTGTGACCTAACATTTCCTGTATACAGTGAATAGCAATGTATCTTTTTTATAATATGGTCATTATTCCAGCCTAGATTTTCTATTGTTTGTTTCCTTTTAAGACCTTATAAAGACAGTTACTGACAATTTCTTTTTTTCTTATTGGAGAAAAGTAAAACCATATGGGGGCCAGACGTAGATTGTAAATGAATATGGAATAGAGTATTTTTATTCTCCCTGTATGCAGTGTCAATAACGTCACCTCACACACTTCATTTCTGGCAGCACCTCCTTCTCAACACATGACTGTCCCCCACCACCTCACCATAGTCTTCAAGTTATATCCTATAGCACTTCTGGGTGGACAAATAGATGAAGGATGTAGTTTAAAACAGTATAACTAAACTTAAAAGTCAAACTGCCCTTTTATAGAGACTGCCATCATTATTGAAACATACTAAACAACATCAAAACAGTCAAAAGAAATTTTTTTTCAAAAGAGCAGAAAATTGTAGTGAAATTCATGAAAGGATTGTTTTAAATTGTTATATCTTAAATCAATAAGTATGTCAGCATTTCCCAGGATTTTCTGGCTTAATTAAGACTAGGTCATGCCACCACAGTGGTCAGACAGTGGACTTGCCTTCGAGAGGACAACGGACCCGAGACCCATCGGGCCACCAAAATTTGGGTTTCCCTTGATTTCCCTAATTGATTTAAGGCAAATGCTGGGATGGTTCCTTTGTAAAAGATGACATTCGGTTGAGGAAGCTAATTTCTGTGGCAGGTCTGATGACACAGTGCTGGTGGAAGCTCGAGTATTTCAGAGCACACCATTCATTGCACATTGTTAAACATAGGGCTCTGCTGTAGACAACCCCTGTATGTTCCCATGTTGACAACACTGTTGAATTACAATTTCTGTGGCTCAGGAGCATTGAGATAGGGCAGTGAATCAATAGAAATGTGTCATCTGGTTGAATCATTCGTGTTTCGCATTACACCTGCTTGACGGTTTTGTGCACATACACTGTCATCAGAGTGAATTGGTGCTTGAAAGGTGCACTTTGCTACAGACTTAGGCCAGTGGGAGCAATATTATGCTATGGAGGACATTCACCTGGTCTTCTATGGGTCCTGTGGTAGTAACTGAAGGCTCCATAACAGCTTTGTTCTGTGTGAACATTATTGTGCACTGTCCGCACTCTGTCCCTAATGAAGGTGACATGTTTCAATAATATGACTTTCAGTGTCACGAGGCCAGAATCAAATTCACCCCTTCTGAATCTGATGGAATACATCTGCGATGATATCAGATACCAGTTCTGCACCCAGAAACCACTGATCTCCAATTTATGGGAATTACATGACCTGTGCTTAGACATGCGGTGCTGCATAATGCTGGGAACATACCTCACATAATGTTGGGAACATACCTGAAATTTATTGAACTTGTCCCACACAAAATCACTGCTGTATTGTGTTCCAACAGTGGACAAACACATTATCAAACAGGAGGTCATAGTGTTTTGTCTCATCAGTTTATATATTCAATGCTTGAATGAAAGGTGTGCTCTTTTCCTTTTTTCTGCCATTGCGTGTATGTGTAAAGCAGGATGTTCTACCATATGGGCTTGTTTATATGAAGGCTGTCAGTGTTACTACCTGCACAGATACTAAATGCTCCTTTTGTGAAGACCTTTTATCTTGAGAACACTTTTAACTTTGTTTCACAAATGGCAGCACAGTTTCAAGAAAGCTTCATAATTTAATGTAATAGTTAAAATAATACCTTCAGCAAAAGATGTGTGCGTTGGAGTGGGAAAAAGGATTGGAGATGTATGTAGTTTAATTTTCTTAAATTGTTAAGAAGGTTAACAGTTTGGCATGCTAAGATAAATTCCCACATTCACTAAAAAGAGAGAAAAAGATTAATTTAACAGAATCAGTGAGGTATACAAATATAACAACAGACTTGTAGAACCATTATTTTGTAGGTTAGATTAGATTAGATTCAGCTTTTGTTCCAAGACCCAAAACATGAGATGATTCTCATGGGTGAGTAACATGCCAGAAAGTATAACATAAAAAATATAAAACATTTGAATACCCTGATCATTTGTCAGGAGATTGTCAAACTAGGTGAATACAATACAAACTGTAACAGCTAATATTTTTGAGAATTGATACGCTGTCAGACCGAAACATTGTTATGCACTATTCATAAATTTATCAAACAAAAAGTACATAATCTTGACTGTTATGACAAAGTGCTCTCAGAACTGAAATCTAACAGACATTCTTATTTAAGCTGGCCTAACAGCCACTGTTAAGATATTCATGTATAGAGTAGGATGAGTCGCCTATCAAAAAGTCTTTCAAACTCTGTTTAAACCATGCTTTATCTGATACCAAGTTTTTAATGGTGTCTTTCTTCCACAGATAATTTGTGTTGTAATGCGAGGTTTTAATGAAGATGAAGTGTGCACTTTTGTGGAGTTAACAAAAGAGAAAAATGTTGATGTAAGATTTATCGAGTACATGCCTTTCAGCGGCAACAAATGGAATGATGGGAAGATGGTCTCCTTTAGTGAAATGCTCCAAATAATTAGAAAGCAGTGGCCTGATTTTGATCCTCTTCCCAATGGGCCCAATGATACCTCAAAGGTACGTGCAGTATTACATATGAACATACATTGAAAATAATTTAATGTTTATGACTTACTACCGATCACAAGAATACTTCACATCTGCTGGTGGTATGAGAGATGGACTGGTTTAGTTACATATTTCTCATCCCATTCAGTAAGTCTGTCCTGGCCTGGGTTTCTCTGCAGCTTCTCTGCAACTCTCCCCATTTCCTAAACCTTGACAATCCTTTTATTTCTTCCCTTTTCCTTCCCCTTCACTGTTTCTGCCAGAAGAAGAAGCCACTGACTCCAAAAGCTTGCACATTTCCATAACTTTAAGGGGAGTTAGAAGGGGAAGACATTCTTTTTCACTTTTTTGGGTTTTTATCTGATTATAAAATTTGCAATTCTCCAACTAAAATGATATGTATATTACTTATAAACTTGTGTGGGAAGTATTTTATTTTATTATCTAAAATATAATCTACACCAGTTGAAAATGTTAAAATTTTTACATGCATTACGTCAAGACCTAATAAAATCGGTAATTTCTTATATACAGGGTAGTTCATTGATTGTGACCGGGCCAAATATCTCACGAAATAAGTGTCAAACGAAAAAACTACAAAGAAAGAAATTTGTCTAGCTCGAAGGGGGAAACCAGCTGGTGCAATGGTTGGCCTGCTATAAGGTGCTGCCATAGCTCAAACTGATATCATCTGTGTTTTTTTTAAATAGGAACCCCATTTTTTATTACATATTCGTGTAATACGTAAAGAAATATGAATGTTTTAGTTGGACCACTTTCTTCGCTTTGTGATAGATGTCGCTGTAATAGTCACAAACATATGTTTCATAATTTTAGACGAACAGTTGGTAACAGGTAGGTTTTTTAAATTAAAATACAGAATGTAGGTACATTTGAACATTTTATTTCGGTTGTTCCAATGTGATACATGTACCTTTGTGAACTTATCATTTCTGAGAACGCATGCTGTTATGGCGTGATTACCTGTGAATACCACATTAATGCAATAAATGCTCAAAATGATTTCTGTCAACCTCAATGCCTTTGGCAATACGTGTAATGACATTCCTCTCAACAGTGAGTAGCTCGCCTTCCGTAATGTTCGCACATGCATTGACAATGCACTGACGCATGTTGTCAGGCATTGTCGGTGGATCACGATATCAAATATCCTTCAACTTTCCCCACAGAAAGAAATCCGGGGATGTCAGATCCAGTGAACGTGCGGGCCATGGTATGGTGCTTTGACGACCAATCCACCTTTCATGAAATATGCTATTCAATACTGCTTCAACCGCACGCAAACTATGTGCCGGACATCCATCATGTTGGAAGTACATGGCCATTCTGTCATGCAGTGAAACATCTTGTAGTAACATTGGTAGAACATTACGCAGAAAATCAGCATACATTGCACCATTTAGATTGCCATCGATAAAATGGGGGCCAATTATCCTTCCTCTCTTAATGCCACACCATACATTAACCTGCCAAGGTCGCTGCTGTTCCACTTGTCGCTGCCATCGTAGATTTTCCGTTGCCCAATAGTGCATATTATGGCGGTTTAGGTTACCGCTGTTGGTGAATGATGCTTCATCGCTAAATAGAACGCATGCAAAAAATCTTTCATCGTCCCGTAATTTCTCTTGTGCCCTGTGGCAGAACTGTACATGACGTTCAAAGTCATCGTCATGCAATTCATAGTGCATAGAAATATGGTACGGGTGCAATCGATGTTGATGTAGCATTCTCAACACCGACGTTTTTGAGATTCCCAATTCTCGCGCAATTTGTCTGCTACTGATGTGAGGATTAGCTGCCCCAGCAGCTAAGACATCTACTAGGGCATCATCATTTGTTGCAGGTTGTGGTTGGTGTTCCACATGTTGCTGGACACTTCCTGTTTCCTTAAATAATGTAACTATCCGGCGAATGGTTCGGACACTTCGATGATGTCGTCCAGGATACCGAGCAGCATACATAGCACACGCCCCTTGGGCATTTTGATCACAATAGCCATACATCAACATGATATCGACCTTTTCCGCAATTGGTAAACGGTCCATTTTAAAACGGGTAATGTATCATGAAGCAAATACCGTCCGCACTGGCGGAATGTTATGTGATACCACATACTTATATGTTTGTGACTATTACAGCAGCTGGCCGGAGTTGCCGAGCGGTGCTAGGCGCTACAGTCTGGAAACGTGCGACCGCTACGTTCGCAGGTTCGAATCCTGCCTCGGGCATGGATGTGTGTTATGTCCTTAGGTTAGTTAGGTTTAAGTAGTTCTAAGTTCTAGGGGACTGATGACCTCAGAAGTTAAGTCCCATAGTGCTCAGCGCCATTTGAACCATTTTTGACTATTACAGCCCCATCTATCACAAAGCGAAAAAAGTGGTCCAGCTAAAACATTCATATTTCTTTACGTACTACATGAATATGTAATAAAAAATGGGGGTTCCTATTTTTAAAAAATGCAGTTGATATGAGTTTGACCTATGGCAGTGCCATCTAGCAGGCCAACCATAGCGCCATCTGGCTTCTCCCTTCAAGCTAGACGAATTTCATTCTTTGTAGTTTTTTCATTTGATGCTTATTTCGTGAGATATTTGGCCCGGTCACTATCAATGGACCACCCTGTAGAAAGCTGTGGATTACTGTGTTATAAATGTTAAATTATGTGTTTGTATTGGTAGCACTGTCAAAAATAGTATCGTATCTTTTCATAGTATAAACATGCTTTGTATATCGAAGTGCTAACGTTCTTCCGAGGAAAAGTGACGAATAGACTGGTAAATCTCTCAAAAAGTATGACCCCAAAATGAAGTGTTTTTAAGAAATGTGGGTTTCATGGTAATAAATTTTTGTATAAACAGAAACTTTGCGTTCAGCATGTGGTGTGTGAAGTTACAGACAACGAAATACTGGCAAACTCATGAGTATCTAGCGAAACACCCATTAGTGCTTCGAAGATTAAAATGAAACATAGTGATAACACAGTTATCTCAAAACAAAACTCATGTAAACGGTAGGTTAGGTTATATTCTGATACATTTACACAACCTAACAGGGGTGTTATGTGAATGTGTGTGCTGTATGTATGTGGAGGGCCAGTTAGTTTACATGAAGACATTGAGGTATCAAATGGACTAGCCAGGAAACGTATCATTAATTCTGCCAGTTGTAAATATACTCATTCATTTTGGAATTCTGATAAGTGTAAAGATAATTATTTTGAAATAAATGTTAGGTGGTTTTATGGATTGAGAGCTATTGGCAAAGGTTACACTGCAGCAGAAACAATGTGTGTCATGATGTATATGCCACGCCCACTTTGTAAAATGGACAAGTATGCAGGATTTATTGGAGCTGCTGTGAAATCTGCTGCATGTGAGTCAATTAAGTGTGCTGCAAATGAAGCTGCTGAAATAAACGATGGTATGATTGACATATCCGTAGCTTTTGGGGCACTTGGTAGAAGCGCAGCTGCATTTCTAAGAATTCTGTTGCTACAGTGACCAGTGTGGATACTGGAAAGCTAATAGATTTCCAGATTTTAACCAAACATTGTTATAAGTATAAATCAGGGCATGAAGAAGGGCATATCTGTGACAGAAATTATGAAGGACAACTAGTCGTACGGAGGCCTGTGCAGCTGTTGAAATTTATAATCGATCTGTAAACTAAAGGCGAGTGTGTTACACTAAGTTCTTTGGTTATGCAGACTCAAATGCATATAACAGTGTAGTAGCCACTCAGCCTTATGGTGAGAAGCTTATCACAGAACTGGAATGTGTTGGTCATGTCCAGAAGAGGATGGGTACCAGATTGAGGAAGTTGAAACAAAGTTTGAGAGACAAGAAACTTTCAGGTGGTAAGACCATAAGAAGCAGGCTGACAGACAAAATGATTGATCAACTACAACAGTATTATGAGATTGCCATTAGAAATAATACTGAGGATTTGTTGAAATTGAAGCAGGCAGTACGGGCTACCTTCTTCCAGAGACTGTCAGCTGATGATAAACCAGTACACCATCTTTGCCCTCCTGGATCTGGTTCATGGTGCAATTACCGCAATGCCCAGTACTCAAACAGGTCATACAGCCATAAACATTCTATCCCAGCAGCAGTTGTGGATATCATAAAACCTGTTTACAGAGACCTGGCAATCTTGAATTATTGAAGAAGTGTCTGCATTGTCAGACTCAAAATCCCAATGAGTCGTTCAATAATCTTATAGTGTCAGTGTTGTCGTAACTGCCGTCTGCGTCATGTCTGCTGTGCAGCGAGCTATGCTAATTTAAGTATTAACTCTATTTTTCTTACTTGTCACTTCTTCTTCCAGGTGTTTTTGCTTTTAGGAAGCTTTTTATTGTCGAGTGCTAGTAATAGTGTTCCATAGATTTTGTGTTTGTTTTGAATACAGTCAGAGAGAGTCCGTTTAGTAAGCCATAGTGCCAGTAGTGCTAGTGTTTGTTTTCAATACAGTCCAGAGACAGGTAGGGCTATTTTCATTGTTTTCTACAGGAAGTGTCTAGTAACCACAGTTTAGTCAACTATCAGCCACCTTTAGTGAATTAGCAGTCTAGTTATAAGTTGATTAACTCTCTACAGTAAATTGATTTCTTAGGATGGATAGGATGTGTGACTGCTGTGTATGGACACAGGTGGAGCTGGCCACTGTTCGCGAACAGCTGAACGTGTTGATGGCCGCGGTTACCCGTCTTCAGGCTGCTGCCTTGGAGTGTAGCGGCAGTGGGGAGTCTGGTGCTTTGCATGGTACACCCCAGGTGATACATGCTTCACCCACTGACCCTTCTGTCGACACATCTTTGCGGGTACCGGGCGCGGTTGGGCCACCCTCTTCCCAAGGGGAGTGGCGGGTTCAGCAGCATTCGCGGCGCACGAGGCGGAGGGTCAGTGTGGAGGCTGGCTGTGTGGCATCGCCCGTTCTGCCTGTGAGTGGACATGTGGCCACTCCTTCAGCAAGGTCTGAGCAGGCATATGGGGGGAGGGGTTTATTAGTTATTGGGAGCTCCAACGTTAGGCGGGTGATGGAGCACCTTAGGGAAATAGCGGAAAGGTCGGGGAAGAAGGACAGTGTTCACTCTGTCTGCTTGCCGGGGGTCTCATCCGAGATGTGGAGGAGGCCGTGCCGGCAGTGATAGAGAGCACTGGGTGCACCCGACTGCAAATTGTTGCTCATGTCGGCACCAATGACTCCTGCCGTCTGGGTTCAGAGGTCATCCTCAGTTCATACAGGCGGTTAGTGGAGTTGGTGAAGGCGGAAAGCCTCGCGGGGTGGAATCTGAGCTAGCTATTTGTAGTATCGTTCCGAGAACCGATAGTGGTCCTCTGGTTTGGAGCCAAGTGGAAGGCTTAAACCAGGGGCTCAGACGATTCTGCGGAGATCTGGGGTGCAAATTTCTCGACATCCGCTATCGGGTGGAGAAATGTAGGGTCCCCCTGAATAGGTCACGCGTGCACTACATGCAGGAAGTGGCTACAAGTGTAGCAGAGTATGTGTGGAGTGCACATGTGGGTTTTTTAGGTTAGAGAATTCCCTCCCTAGGCCCGACAAGACACCTCCTGAGATGCGGCAAGGTAGGAGTAGACAAAATGCAACAGGGAATAACAATATTAATGTGCTAATAGTAAACTGCAGGAGCATCTATAGAAAGGTCCCAGAACTGCTCTCATTAATAAACGGTCACAATGCCCACATAGTACTAGGGACAGAAAGTTGGCTGAAACCCGATGTAAACAGTAATAAATTCTAAACTCAGATTGGAATGTATACCGCAGAGACAGGCTGGAAAGTGAAGGGGGAGGCATGTTTAAAGTGATAAGAAGTGCAATAGTATCGAAGGAAATTGACGGAGATCCGAAATGTGAAATAATTTAGGTGAAGGTCACGGTTAAACCAGGCCCAGACATGGTAATTGGATGTCTCTATAGGCCCCCTGGCTCAGCAGCTGTTGTGGCTGAGCACCTGAAGGATAATTTGGAAAATATTTCGATTAGATTTGCCCAACATGTTATAGTTCTGGGTGGAGATTTTAATTTGCCTGATATGGACTGGGAGACTCAAACTTTCATAATGGGTGGCAGGGACAAAGAATCCAGTGAAATTTTTTAAGAGCTTTATCTGAAAACTACCTTGAGCAGTTAAACAGAGAACTGACTCATGGCGATAACATATTAGTGACAAACAGACCCGAACTATTTGAAACGGTTAACGCAGAACAGGGAATCAGTGATCATAAAGCGGTTACTGCATCGATGATTTCAGCCATAAATAGAAATATTAAAAAAGGTACGAAAATCTTTCTGGTTAGCAAAAGTGACAAAAATCTGATTTCAGAGTACCTGATGGCTCAACACAAAAGTTTTGTTTTAAGTACAGATAGTGTTGAGGATCAGTGGACAAAGTTCAAAACCATCGTACAATATGCGTTAGATGAGTATGTGCCAATCAAGATCGTAAGAGATGGAAAAGAGCCAGCGTGGTACAACAACCGAGTTAGAAAACTGCTGAGGAAGCAAAGGGAACTTCACAGCAAACATAAACATAGCCAACACCTTGCAGACAAACAAAAATTACGCGAAGTGAAATGTAATGTGAGGAGGGCCATGCGAGAGGCGTTAAATGAATTCGAAAGTAAAGTTCTATGTACTGACTTGGCAGAAAATCCTAAGAAATTTTGCTCTTATGTCAAAGCGGTAGGTGGATCAAAACAAAATGTCCAGACACTCTGTGACCAAAAAGGTACTGAAACAGAGGATGATGGACTAAAGCCGAAATACTAAATGTCTTTTTCCAAAGCTGTTTCACAGAGGAAGACTGCACTGTAGTTCCTTCTCTAGATTGTTGCACAGATGACAAAATGGTAGATATTGAAATAGAGGGATAGAGAAACAATTAAAATCACTCAAAAGAGGAAAGGCCGCTGGACCTGATGGGATACCAGTTCAGTTTTACACAGAATATGTGAAGGAACTTGCCCCCCTTCTTGCAGTAATGTGCCGTAGGTCTCTACAAGAGTGTATCGTTCCAAAGAATTGGAAAAGGGCACAGGTCATCCCCGTTTTCAAGAAGGGACGTCGAACAGATGTGCAGAACTGTAGACCTATATCTCTAACATCGATCAGTTGTAGAATTTTAGAACATGTATTATGTTTGAATATTATGACTTTTCTGTAAACTAGAAATCTACTCTGTAGGAATCAGCATGGGTTTCGAAAAAGACGATCGTGTGAAACCCAGCTCGCGCTATTCGTCCACGAGAATCAGAGGGCCATGGACACGGGTTCCCAGGTAGATGCTGTGTTTCTTGACTTCCACAAGGCGTTCGATACAGTTCCCCGCAATCGTTTAATGAACAAAATAAGAGCATATGGACTATCAGACCAATTATGTGATTGGATTGAAGAGTTGCTAGATAACAGAACGTAGCATGTCATTCTCAATGGAGAGAAGTCTTCCGAAGTAAGAGTGATTTCAGGTGTGCTGCAGGGGAGTGTCGTAGGACCGTTGCTATTCACAATATACATAAATGACCTTGTGAATGACATCGGAAGTTCACTGAGGCTTTTTGCGGATGATGCTGTGGTATATCGAGAGGTTGCAACAATGGAAAATGGTACTGAAATGCAGGATGATCTGCAGCGAATTGATGCATGGTTTAGGGAATGGCAATTGAATCTCAATCTAGACAAGTGTAATGTGCTGCAAATACATAGAAAGAAAGATCCCATATCATTTAGCTACAATATAGCAGGTCAGCAATTGGAAGCAGTTAATTCCATAAATTATCTGGGAGTATGCATTAGGAGTGATTTAAAATGGAATGATCATATAAAGTTGATCGTGGGTAAATCAGATGCCAGACTGAGATTCATTGGAAGAATCCTAAGGAAATGCAATCCGAAAACAAAGGAATTAGGTTACAGTACACTTGTTCGCCCACTGTTTGAATACTGCTCAGCAGTGTGGGATCCGTACCAGATAGGGTTGATAGAAGAGATAGAGAAGATCCAACAGAGAGCAGCATGCTTCGTTATAGGATCATTTAGTAATCGCGAAAGAGTTACAGAGATGTTAGATAAACTCCAGTGGAAGACTCTGCAGGGGGGACGCTCAGTAGCTCGGTACGGGCTTTTGTTGAAGTTTCAAGAACATACTTTCACCGAGGAGTCAAGCAGTATATTGCTCCCTCCTACGTATATCTCGCAAAGAGACCATGAGGATAAAATGAGAGAGATTAGAGCCCGCACATAGGCATACTGACAATGCTTCTTTCCACGAACAATACGAGACTGGAATAGAAGGGAGAACCAATAGAGGTACTCAAGGTACCCTACACCATCAGGTGGCTTGAGGAGTATGGATGTAGATGTAGATGTAGACCAAAAAATGTTTTTCTTGTAATGAAGACACTAAAGTGGGGGTCAGTCATGCTGTTATTGCTTTTAATGATGGCAACATTGGTAGCGTGAAAGTGCTACAACATATGGGAATTAATTCTGGAGCAAACTGCATCAGAGAATTTGAATGGATGGACAAGGTTTGCACTGGTAAAGCAGAGTATGCAGCACAGTTGGCCACTACGGAGTCCAGAAAGAAGAAAACAAGAAAAAACTTAAAAAAGATCAAGAGGATGATATACAGTATGGTGCAGGGTGCTTCTGAGTGACTAAAAATAAAATGTTACGCATATATTGAGTTACAGTCTATTAAAACTTTAAAAACTCTTCCTGAAAATTTACATTTTGTCTTGCATTTTTCCCTAAATCTCAGTAACTAATTCGAATAGCGAATTCAAATTTTCAGTATGTATCCTGAGCCTTCTGATCTAAAAGAAGAACATAATGTTATGTATAAATAAAATTATTTAGAATAACATACAAAAAAGTACACAAAATTTTAACTGTGTAATTAAAAAATTGTATTTCCAAAAGCAGTGGCTGAAATGCAATTATTGTAAGACTCAGAACATATAGTTTAATGTCCTGTAAAAGTTTCTTGTCAATGGCTACAGTTGTTCCTGAAATATGGGGAAGTTAAGTCACTAAATTTAACATTGTCAGGATATGGCGTTCAAACTCCCCTTAATGCACATTTTCTCCTTCCTCCACTTGGTGAGCAACACATTTATAGTATTTTCACAACAGCAGTAGCTATTTTCTTACAATTTCTTTTTGCAGGCATACCATGTGCCGGGCTTCAAGGGACATGTGGGATTTATTACCTCAATGAGTGAACACTTCTGTGGCATGTGCAACCGTTTACGGATAACAGCTGATGGCAATTTGAAGGTGTGTCTCTTTGGGAATTCAGAGATATCTCTCAGGTGAGTGATGAAACATAGAATAATCGTGTCCAAGTGAAAATTCATGTGAGGAAACCATAAAATTACTAGAAGACTGACAGACTGATCAGTATTTTACCTCCAGGAGGTGAAATTCCAAAACTTCTTATAGACACATTTGTTCCTCTTGTCCTCACATTAGTCATGGAGTCCGAGTGACCTTTGAGACCTTCAGAAACTTATCCCTCTTTCCTCTCTCATGAAGGAACTGATAGTTCCAAATGCTGAGTATAGAATAATACTTTCAAACTGTTTGCCATGCACATTAGGTATGTGGTTGGTATATGGAAGAGATAAACTGCAGTTAAATCCAGCAGGTATGAAATGAGTAATCTTTTCTTGAAGTTTTCAGCTTGCACCTTCCTCCCTCCCAGACATACAAACCAGATACCTCTAGCTAAATAATTTGTGAGTATATATAATTTGCCTCTGTCAACATCATGTTACACTAACCTATTTGTGAGATTAAATTAAAGGAAAGTAATCAGAACTGGAAATTATGTAAAGACATTTTTAGTTATGTCCCTATGTTGTAATAAAGTTAACACAATATTTCTGTCCATGTGATGGTAACTATGATTCGTCAGCCACTGTTGCCGAGCGGTTCTAGGCACTTCAGTCCAGAACTGCGCGACTGCTACGGTCGCAGGTTTGAATCCTGCCTTGGCTCAGATGTTAAGTCCTATAGTGCCCAGAGCCATTTGAACTGTGATTCATGATTATCAGAGTCTATGTGTTCCAAATAAAAATTGGAACTTCATGTGTATAAATGTACAAATTATTAGACAATGGGACCAACAACTGACACTTTTAAATTGATGACTAGACTAAGAGATTAATAATAGGAAAAAAACTGCAAGATACTTGGCGATAAGTTTGCTTCAGGACAAGGTAAGGGGGGTGAGGGGTGGGAAGAATCAGCTCTCTCTTTGTGAGCATACCAGAAATCCTTTATCAACCGAAGGTAAAATAAGATATAAAAATACAGGGTCAAACAAGTAATTTAAGTATCTTAAAAAACCAAATGACTAATAAAATTGGAAGCTAAGAAAAGTAAGTTCGTAGTAAGTAGGGTGAAACACAAGGGGCTGCAACATATTGCCATTGTTGTTTGACTTGTCTATCAAAGAAAAAAGAAATGGATCAAAACAAAATAAAAGTGAGAATGGAAATGTATCAGAAGCAAATAGGAATAAGCAAGGAACATATTCTTTAATAAAAAAAAATGACCTGTGAGGCAGATGTTCCTACAATTTTATGTTCATAGCACAGCAGTCTGTGAAAGCAAAATATTTATGACATTGAAAAAAGAAAATCAGTGAGTGAAAAGTGTGTGTAGGTGAATTGTGGTGAAAGACTGGATATTGGAACTTCTGTTAGGCTGCCCAGTATTAGTTAACTTGGTAGTAAAGGAGCAAGTTTGCAAGGGCAGATAACTGTTTGACTACGTAAAATAGAGTGGGAGTATGGAAAAGCTAGTCCAAGATAGGATGAAAAAGATAACAGCAACTTAAAAAATGAATTGATAAGTTACCATGAACCCCATTCCAATCTAGTGAATGCAGTGGTTGACAATATCTTGTGACATTCGCCTATAAGGCTCAAACAATAATTGCTAAATAAAAATACAAAATGTTGACAAGACTGTATCGAAGCTGTCACTCTCTTTTGAAACAAGGGTGTTTAAACCAACAAACACGCAGGAAAGCAGGGACAACTCGGACACTAGAGGAGGATAGGAAGTATCATTGAAGGAGTGAGCATAAACCGTGTGGAATATGTGTGGTAAAAAAAAAAAAAAAAAAAAAAAAAAGAGAGAGAGAAGAAGTGGAAAAATCTTGATCTGGAAACAAGGGAATAAAAATTTGCCACGCGAAGAGACAATATGGTACTGTGCTGATGAGTGTGTACAAGTGGTGATATACAGTATACATTGATAAAGGAACTCTGCATTGGGCCCAGAAGACCACGCAATGCTCTTCGAGAGATGTCCTCTACTATATATCTATGGAGAGTTAGGGGGTCAGTATACAACTCTCCAGGCTGTTATCAACTTCCAGAAGTTGAAGACACTGCTTCTCACTTGAGTAGCTCCTCAGCTGGAACTACAAGCAGAGTGTACCCTATTCCAGTCCGTCCACCGAGCAGAATTTCCCGGCTCTACAAGGAATTGAACCTGATCCCTTTCTATGGCACCCCTGTGGCATACTGACTGCATAGCTGTGGCAAGAGTCATAATATACACTTGTGAACAATTGAGTTATAACTATTCTGTTTATTGGGGAGAGAGTATGTATATTGCGCCGTGAATGAAACAGTTTAGTGTATCGTAAATGGAATGTATTCAGACCTTGTACTTGTTGTGTGAGAGCACGGTGTCTTAGACACTTGTAGTGTTTGTCTTAGCATGTACGGACCAGTGAGCCTTACTTTCTAGTATTTTTAATTATATATCATTACTGGTGCCTCTGGCACTTTTGTGCTGCAATAGCAATAGCTTGCAATAGCAAACATTGAGTCAACCATGGTTTTTGGATTAGAAGAAGAGGTCAACTGGGTTGACATTGGGAATAGAGTGATGGGAAGTGGACAATAAGCAGTTATATCAAAGGGTGCATTATTTGATATGTTAAGGTTAATTATAAAATGTGGATTGGAGAATTTTTCACGTTGAGCAGAAGTAAGTTTACAGGACCAGATGTCAAATTACACATGATCCGTGTGAATCCCTATAGTCAGCATGAACACTGGCACACAGAATAATTTATAGGTAGCCTTTCTGTATATAAAAAATCAGATTTGTGCTGAACTGTCATGAACAAACTGTCACTTCTCTGGAATAAATAGACTCTGATTTGTTAATTACATCTGTGTAAATGAAAAATATAGGAAAACATAGATTGCTGCTTACTGTAAAGGAGACATGTTACATTGTAGACAGGCACAATTAAAAAGGCACTTACACAAAGCTTTCGGTCACAGCCTTCATCAGCAAAAGAGATACAGAGAAACACACACATTCATACACACAGGCAAGCACATGTCACACACATATGACTGACAACTCCAGCAGCTTGCCCCTAGCTGCTGGACTTGGCAGTTTTTTTTTCTCTGTGTGTGTGTGCGTGCGTGCGCGCGTGGAGTGCTTGCTTGTGTGTTGTGCCTGTGTGCAACTTTGTTTTCTTTACGGTAAATAGTGATCTATCTTTCCCTGCACTGTTGATATTCCTACCTGGAATTTCCATTGTTTAATCAGTGTAAATAAGAAGGACACAGTTACATATATTCTGTCACTTGAAGACTAATACATGAAGTAAGTGGACATTATTTTTTATTGCAGAGGATCTTTGTCACCACTAATTATTAATTTTGTGTTCCAGTTAATTAGACATGGTTTCATCCTTTCGTGGATGTGCTCTTTTTGTTAAATCTTCCTGCAAAAGATCTGATTTACTTCAAATTAATAAACCTGAGTATTCTGAAAAAGGAGGTGCAGCTTACAGCTGCAGTGTGACAGTTGATCACAGGGTGATTTTATCACTGCCATATCGTGGGTAACCATGGCTCGAGACACTTATTCTATAAGGGTGTGTAGTCATTGGGCTTTCTTGTACCACAGTGTCAAAGCTGTACTGTGAGCAGATTTATTCAAGGAAAATACTACCACAATCAGCAGAGTGAACTGCTATGGGCAACAGGATATCATTGACAGGGGTTACCACCGACTAGCATGGCTTTAGCAGCGGACAGGTGGGCCACAATGTAGCAAATGACTCACCAACTCAGTGACAGTCAATAAACAGTAACCATTCATGCCACTGGGAACTGTCACCTCTTTGTGGGATACAAAGATGCAATCTGCACACTGCTCATCACAGTTACAAAGATTAGCATTGGTTCGGAACAGCACCAGGGGATGCTCGAAGCATGCAGGAAGGTCGTCTGTCTGATGATTTGCGGTACATATTGCCAAGGTGGCAGGGTGCAAAATAAGGAGTGATCAAAAAACTTCCATTTGAAGGCTGCATAGTTCAGACCAGTATGCCACACACACACACACACACACACACACACACACACACATATCCATCCGCACATATACCCTGCTTGTGTCTGTATATGTGCGGATGGATATGTGTGTGTGTGTGTGTGTGTGTGTGTGTGTGTGTGTGTGTGTGCGAGTGTATACCTGTCCTTTTTCCCCCCTAAGGTAAGTCTTTCCACTCCCAGGGTTGGAATGACTCCTTACCCTCTCCCTTAAAACCCACATCCTTTCGTCTTTCCCTCTCCTTCCCTCTTTCCTGATGAAGCAACTGTGGGTTGCGAAAGCTTGAATTTTGTGTGTGTGTTTGTTTGTGTGTCTATCAACATACCAACGCTTTCATTTGGTAAGTTACATCATCTTCGTTTTTAGATATATTTTTCCCATTTGGAATGTTTCCCTGTATTATATTATATATCAGTGCTTTCCTCTCCCACAACTATCCTGCAGACCTTGTCCACAAACAGATCTCCCAAACAATACATTCCTCCCCACCCAACAACAATGTTACTACCCCCAGACCACACAGAAGCATCCCCCTTGTCACCCAATATTATCCTGGCCTCGAATACATCAACTAATTACTCCGCCACGGATATGAATTTCTCAAGTCAAGCCCTGAAGTGAGATCATCCCTTGACAATATTCTCCCCACACCACCCAGAGTTGCCTTTTGCCGACCCCCTAACCTCCGTAACATCCTTGTCAAACCCTACAATATTCCCAGTCCACCTTCTCTACCCAGCGGTTCCTACCCCTGTAACCGACCCCGATGCAAAACCTGCCCCATGCATCCCCCCACAACCAACTACTCCAGCCTTGCTACTGGTATAACATACACAACTCAAGGCAGGGCCACATGTGAGACAACACGTCATTTATCAGCTGACATGCCTGCACTGCACAGCCTTTTACATTGGTATGACGACAACTAAACTGGCTGAGCGCATGAATGGGCACAGACGAACTGTCCACCTAGGAGATGTCCAATACCCAGTAGCGGAGCATGCCCTCCAGCATAATTCTAGGGACCTAGGAACCTGCTACACCATATGTGCCATTTGGCTTCTCCCACCCAACACCAGTACCTCGGAACTGCGGAGATGGGAACTTGCACTCCAACACATCCTTTCATCCCGCCATCCCCCTGGACTGAACCTATGTTAACCAACCTCACTCCCATTTACTCTTTAGTCTTCCCCTCTTTCCCTTTCCTCTTTAGCCATTCATGCATCTTTTTATCCTACATAGTTGTGTTTATCTTTATACTATGTACCTCTTTACTTCTGTATTCATCCTCCTTGGTTTGAAGCTGGCACAGTAATTACAGTAGAATATCTTTGGCTTCCCTCTGACATCCATGCCTCCATCTTTGCTACCCTCCCTGTTTACCTTTCCCCTGTTGCTTCATAACCTGGGTTGTGAATAACTGAATCCACTTTCCCTTCTTCCCCTTTTTTCCCCTCTCTCCTCCCTGATGAAGGAACGAAGTTCCGAAAGCTAGGATACGTCAATTTTCTGTTCTGTTTTGTGTATCTATCGGCTGTACTGAGCTGAGGTAAGTACTCAGCAGGCCCTCTATCTCTTTGTTAGTATTTGTTTCATATATATAAACACACACATACACACACACACTCACACACACACACACACACACACACACACACACACACACACACACACAGGGTGATGCGTATTAACATTTAAAAACCTCCAAAGCACTGTAGATGACCCTGAGACAAGTAATTTAATACAAGACACATGGGATCACAAATGTTGGATACGATACAAATGTTGGGAAATGTGTCAAAAGCGAATGACAAATGTCACCAGATGATGTACCTTGCCATGCTTGCAGTGGTTGAGCCTCTTGGTCTGTCACACTTGATCATCCCAACCCAAGTCAAGTATTCATATCGTTGTGGCTACGGATACATGTGTGCGACTTTAGTGATGGCGTTCAGGATTTGCGTCTTGCATCTGGCAGGCAGTATTTTTTCATTGTGTTAAACAATTATGTATTTATATTGAAGTTTATTATTTTATTTACCGGTCTTGCAGTTTCCTTGATTTCTTGCAAAGTACAGTACAATGAAAACCTACCATATTGCATAACAAGTAGATGAGTGTAAACTTCAGAATAGCATCATCGCCATTAAATGACCTTTGTTTTCTTTACTAACTAATGTCTGTAAACAAAAAGAGAAGTGACAGAAGCAAAAAACACAAAATCAGAACTGCTTTTGCTTGATTACAGCAGGGACAGTAATTTTGTAACATCTACATTTACAACAGATCATATTTACAAAAGTTTTGAAATTTGCTCTGTTTTCTCAAATGAAAGTATTGCACTGCTCAATCATTCCTTTACACTCAACCCCGACTGCTGCACATGCTGTGGGGTATGTCATCTGGTTACGTCATATGTTCAGTGTTTCTCACCAATTTTTGGGGTATTTTGAAATTTACAAAAAGGCAAATGCAGAAAGTTATCACATTTTGCTGCACAATACCTGCGTCACAGAAAAATAATGCATACAAATCTTCTCAGATTGGCCACTGAATAACTTTGTGCAAGCCTCGCAATATTTCACCAACACAACTGTTCATCATCTTCAGGTAGTGGTGGGTCCTGTCATCACTGCTGCAAGATGTGACTGGTGATATTCGCACAGCAGAATTGAAATTTGTCAGGCTAGAAGCAGGAGTACGAATGTGTGGACAGGCACTCCCAGTTGGATGGAAATGCCATTCATAGTAGCCTTCTGCTTATGTGTTGTGGGCAATGACTGCACTTCTGGACACTCGTCTGGTTAAAAGCTGAATTAACTCTCTGCAAGGTGCTGCATCAGGTCATACATCGGAGGATCTGGTTTCTACTGTTTTAATTTCATGGCAGTCAGTGCTGGATTCTGGGCAGTGCTTAGTCAAAATTCCATATTCCTGTTGGTAAGATTGCCCACCGTATGGCCTCTTGGGAAACGTGTGGTGCCCTGTATTCAGGCAGTGCTCTGCTACCACAAATTTACTGGGTGGCATTTTTGTCAGTGCTGTTGAACACAGTGTTCTTGCACGATGTGAGGTGTCTGCCCTATATAAGATTTCCCATAATGGCATCAGATCTTATATATAATCTATGTTTTCTAGGGTCAAGATTGTCTTTAACTGAACACAAACACTTCCTTACTTTCGCTGGTAGACGAAAAACACACTTGATTCTGTTTCTCCTAGCGATTCTTTCTATTTTTGAAAACATGCCACTGAAATATGGCAAGAAAGCCATTTGCAGTGCTTGTCTAAGTATCTTCATTTACATCCCTACACTGAACTTGCTTTGCTCAGAACACATTGCAAATCTGTTTACAAGAATAAACATTCTGCTGCAACACTGTTCTTAGGTTTTACAGTTCACCAGGCAGACTGTTGGTATCTGAGATCACGTGTGCTCTATGTGCCAGGGAGTGTAAGACACTACCACATTGTGCAGGGTGATGGCAACTTTTGGACCGCAAATATAACTCTGCGTGTATCAGTTTGCAGTAGAGACTATGCCCCAGTGTTCTGTCAGCTTTTCTTCTAACTGTGACATCCAGGAATGGTAAGCTGCTATCTTTTTGTACTTCCACAGTGAACTGAATATTCAGATGGAGGGAGTGCAAATGCTGCAGGGACATAGGTAGTGTCTGTATTATGTGGGCCACACCATAAATGTCTCTTCAGCATTCTGCCAGAAGGAGGAATGTTGGATATTTACTAAGGGAAATAGAGGATCTCCCATGGGAACACTGTCCACTTGATTAAAGTAGTTGGTGTTACATAAGAAATAGGATGAGGTATGCACATGTTTAAACAGCACCACAATTTCTTTCTCAAACTTGCTGTTAATAACCTCTAATGAGGGCTGCAGGGGCACTTTTGTAAGTAATGATATAACATTTGAGCTAACTAAAAGATCTGAAAGTTCTGGTTTAAGCATCTTCAGGTATTCTATGAAATCCTCTGAATTCTAAATATGATGGTCATAGTCATCCACATGATAAATTTCAAAGCTGTCATGTGGAAATTGCCAGTTGCATCTTGCAGCAGTGATGGTGGAAATCACTACCACCTGTAGATGCCAAAACGTTGTGTCACTGAAATATTGAGGGAGGGACTTGCATAATGTTATCTGGTGGGGAACCCAAAGTGTTTTTGCAACAGATCTATCAGGCAAGCCTGAAAAGTCACATATACTCCAAGCAGTAAGTACCTGTCATAAAATGGTCACATTAGTGAGCTTGGCAATTAATTAAGAGTTTATCAATAAATTTGGCTTCATTTTGCAAGAAATTGTGCTGTGTTCCAGTACTCCCTCTTCAACAAAACTAATGTCAGTTTCTGCTCCACCTCTTCAGCCCAAGATCCTATGTACACTCTTGAGCATTTGTGTAAGATACCTGTTTATTTATAAAAATAAAAGTAACTTCTATCATGACTTTCCCATTCTTGTCCAGTGGGTTTGTTATCCTGCTGTTGCCTACTGCAGACTACAAGATTACTGTTGAAGATTTCTGCAAAGTTTTTCTTCCTTTTTAGTGTACCAACATTTCACTGTGTGGTAATTGCCTGGTACTGTTTAACGGGTGTTTTAACAGTTGTTTCAGAGATGCAATACGAAGCAAATGCAGTGAGGATGACTTGCTTGCCATGATTGGGGCAGCAGTGAGAAGAAGGAAGAAACAACATCGAGGTAAGATACATTACAGCAAATGTAACTCTATAGATAGAAAGAAAATTTCTGTTTAACAAGTCATAGCAAACATAAGAGCAAAATAGAACGAAAAACAACAGTGATAGAACCTGTGTTTTTTGTGTACACTTGGATTTAATTTTTATTTAGTATTCATTCTGATTAATGCCCATTGGTCAACAAGATATTTCAGCCCTAGAATTTGGTTCTGCAAGGTCCACCAGATAACCATATATGGCTGTTGTAACTCCTTTATTGGACTTCAGAAGTTTTCCAGCAACAAATCTTTTTTTTTTCTTTCTTTCTTTCTTTTTTTTTCTTTTTTTAAAAAAAAAGCTAAAATGCAGAAAACATCATAAAGCAAACACTCACAGAAAAGCATCAGTGTCCTTGAAACAATGGAAACTCCAGTAGGAATATCAACAATATTGGAAAAGGCAGATTACTACTTACTGGTGAAGGCTGTGGCTGAAAGCTTTATGTAAGTGTCTTTTAATTCTGCCCATCTGCAGCCTAAGGTATCTTCTTTATGGTAAGTAACAGTCTGTCTTTTCCTTCATTATTCATTAGTGTTCTTTGTTTTTATTGCTGTTTAGCAAACATCATGTGGTATATAAGGGATGCGAATAGCGTCAGATGAATCATCACTCTGGAGGATATGAAGGTGCTGCATATTGGTGTGAGACAGCATTATCTGATGAGAGTTTGAAAGAAACCTCATTGTGGATGTCCATTTGGTCGCCTGGTTAAACCTTGCAACATCTGTATTTTTGGAGTATTTGGATCTGACAGTGGCCTGATGTTGGAAAGTAAGGGCATACTCATCATCAATGTTCCAGTTGACTACATGAGACCACTACAAGGGAGCATCACTGTGTAGTGTACTGAGTACATTGTAACCTGTTCACATCTGTGACTGCCATCTGAGAACAAGTACAGTAAACTCTCGTGCAGCTACACTTTTGGCTAGCTAGATTGACACTTGACAAGTTTCAGTTTGCGTGCACCTGGAGCCAAGCATTTGCTGGTGTTTTTTGGCAATCTACTGCTAATCAGTGCACTGGTGCGTGTCAAAAGTCCAAGTATCGTCAATTCGTGCGTGTGTTGGTTGAAGCTCTAGTGTGTTTCTTATTCGTATTGCATGGTTTCATGCCACTGCCATCTATTGGAACTCCTTGGTAGTACAGTACATACAGTATTGTTCTATGCAGCGCAACGTAGCCCTGTCAAAACCGACAATTAGAGTGCGCCGCCTAACACTTTCCACTTGTTGTCAGTACATCAAAGCTGAGTGTTTAACAGTGAATGTACAACACCCTGTTGTGTTGCCATGTGGGCTTGGGTAGAACAGAGGAAATGGCATAGATGTATCGAATGCTTTCATTTGATGGCTGCCACAGCCTGGTTTCAAAAGTCAAACGTTTGTCTAGTGCATCTCGAGTGTTGTCAAGTTGTGCATCTGTGTGTTTCTGATTTGAGGTTTCGTGCTCCCACTATGTGCCTTAAAGTGTCCAGAGATAAAAGGGGCCAAAAACCATAAAGGACTCAGTCGAGTGTCTGTAGAAAGAACACTGAACATGACTACAGGCACGAAACATAAAATGAATGTGATCTTGTTGGAAAAAGAGCTTCACACTTTGCAGAGAATTGATGCTGGTGAGCCACCCACAAAAGTTGCTGCAGAGTAGGAGTACAATTACTGATCGGAAGACAAATTGATCAGGAATTGAAAAATTTTGTTCCATCCAAGCATTGGGCAGCGCAGTGAAATCTTGAAAAACAATGAGAAAAGGTGCACATCCTCAGTTAGAAGAGGCATTATTTTTGTGGCACGAATAAATAAGAGCCAAAAGTGTGTCAGTTTCAGGTCCTCTACTTTGTCAAAATGAGCTGATGAGCTGATTGAAGGAAAGAAGCAAGAATTGCTCGGAAGTAATGGCCAGCAGGATCGTTTCAAGAAGCAGCATGGCATTCATGAAATTGCCATCAGTGCCAAATCATTATCTGGGGATGAAGCTGCTACACTGATTTTAAGAAGAAACTGCACACAATCATTGACAAAGGAGGTTATACTGGCAATCAACTTTACAAATGTGATGAAACTGGGTTGAATTACAAAATGCTGCCAATGAAAGCCCTTGCCTCTAAAGAAGAAGAAATGGCTTCAGGGTACAAAAAAATCAAAGAAAGATTTACTGTCCTTGCTTGCAGTAATGCCACTGGCAATCATAAACTGTGTCTTACCTTAATTGGCAAATCCAAAACACCAAGAGCATTTAGACTCCAACCAACCAGTTTGCCACTGAGGTACACGAGTCAGTCTTAAGGCATGTATGAACAGTGCCATCTTCAGAGAGTGGTTCCAGGCAGAGTTTGTTCCAACTGTAGTAAATTACATGGAAGGAAAAGGACTTCCTTGAAAAGTGCTACTTCTTGTGGACAATGCTCCTTCTCACCCAGGTGATCTGCAAGATGGGGATATCAAAGTTGTATTTCTCCCACAAAATGTCACATCTCTATGTCAACCGATGGACCAAGGTATTCTTGAGGCGATGGAAAAACATTACAGACGCAAGATGCTGGAATAATTAATAGGTGTGATTGATGCTGCAGATGATTTTGTGGAAGCTCTTAAAAAATCGATGTTTTAAGTGTCATTCATTGATTGCTGAAGCTTGGAATCTAATTCCTCCAGTTCCTCTTGTTAGGTCTTGGAAAAAACTCTTAGATCGTAAGGCAACCTAAGTGGTGGGAAGGAGGAGGCAACACCGAAACTCAAGCTGACATAATTTTGGTGAATTTACTGGAGAAGCTGGTTGTAAAGACACACACTTCGAAGACACTGAAGAGTGGATAGAAAATGGCATTTTTTCATGTGACTGAGGATGAAATCGTCCAAATTGTGACCGATCATAAAGTGTCAGAAGACTATGTTTCTGATGATGAATCAGAGAAAAATATTCCTCACACATTCTGTTGCGAAGTGATCCAAACTGCCCTGGAGTACATCAGCCAACAGGCGGAGACGATTTATCTTGAAATAGTTTGATTTCAACGTTGGAGATGTATTGTTGCAGCAATAGTTTCTCAAGCAAAAAAACAAAAAAAAAAGACGTTTGTGACTTCGTTACCAAAAGATAAACTCTAATGAAGCATCCTAGAACTTCTATGTCCATAACTTAAAAAGTTTTTTTTTTTTTTAATTTTCTTGAAAGTTCCTCTAGACAGACTTTTTGTTCCTTTGAGTAATCTCTAGATTTGTTTCATAATTTTGTTCAGTAGTTTGTTTCTTACTCAAAAGAGTAGGTAATAAAATTAAAACTCCTGTTATTTCCTGCTGCCAAATAAGGGAGATTTTTTCTGTAAGAATGCAAAATAAACGAGCTTTGTTATACAGCACTTAAAAACTTTGAGTTTTCAATCATAGTTTGGTGCCTTTTTAACATGTCAACACAATTTTTTCAGTAAAAAAGTGCAGGGTTATTTGCAACCATATCAGTAACGTTTTACATACCCCACGCACGTTTTACGATCGTATTTCGCAATATTGATGCAATTTGAAGTGTTCACATGTGAAAACAGGGGGACTTTGATTTATCTGAAATTTTTGTTATCGGAACCGGCCACCATCCCGATCATTTAGGATAAACAGGAGTTCACTGTAATAGACTCCTTGCAACATGCTGTGTCATACAGCTAGGAGCAGCCAGACTATGGAATTGCCGTCCTGCACATAGGCTGCCATTAACACCCAAGCAAATGACTGCATGTGAAGTGGTGCCATGATCGAGAAGTACGGACTGCTAATGAATGGTGTCACATTATGTTCACTAATGAGTCCCAGTCCTGCACTGCTCCAAATGACTATCGTGGAGAAGTTCGACAGTGACCCGGGGAGATGGGTAGAGGTCCCATTCTTCCACATTTTGGGGGGGGGGGGGGGGGGGGTCACAAAGCAGTCCCATGGTGTGGGGAGCCATTGGGTATGACTTCAGGTCACGGCTTGTAATGGCCGAGGGAACTCTGATGGTACAGCAGTGTGTAATAGTATTGTGGTGCTATTTTTCAACAGGCCAGTGCTTGTCCACATGTAGTGTGTGTCTCTTTAAGTTGTCTGCGTGATGTTGATATACTCCTGTGGCCAGCAAAATCCCCATATCTGTCCCCGATAGAACATTATGGGACCAACATGGACGTCAACTCCATCCCACTGCCTGTATCCATGATTGCAATGTCCAGTTACAACAGTTGTGGATCACCTTTCTCAGGAGGGTATGCAGCAGCTTTACGACATCCTCCCGCACTGTCCAGGCCAGACAGGGTGCATTGCTGTATTGATAAGTGGGCTCAAACTGATAAGTTCTGTGTAAATTTGACTCTGTTTTGTTATCACTGAAATAACATCACATACCCTCTAAATTAGCTATGTTTCAATTTGTTTTCTCCCCACCTTCTGAGTGTCTCACTTTTTTTCAAGCAGTGTAATTTAAGACAGACATAAGTATATGAAAATGGGATGGCATAACACATTGCTATTCAACTATGCCCCTAAGAAAATTGTAAGATAATGGATAAGAGCAGGTGCACTATTACACTGACTAGAACGTAAACTTAAAGATAGAATTATATTGTGTAACCTATACCGATGATGTAATACTAATTGACAAAAACATCACTGATGTGCTAAAGCAATTTGAAATATTAAGGGAGCAATCTAGGAAAATTGGACTAATAATTTCACCTGGATAAAAAATTAATGGACGATACCAAAATGGCACTGGGTGAACTTATATAGGCAACAACATAGTATTCGGTGATAAAGAGTTTAAATAATTAGGTGAAAAAGACCACTGAACATCATAATGAAAAGAAGGCATAGAATCCAGACTACAGAAAATACAAACTGTCTCTCAGTTAACTAAAAGTATTTTTCCTGGAACTCTAAAATCTAACATTGCACAACAGTGATCAAATTAGAATTTCCTTATGCATGAGAGAGACTCTTTGTCCAACACAAGACATGAAAACAGCAAACTGAATTAGAAGAATGTAAAATTGTAGTAAAAATCTTAGGTCCAAGAATAAAAGATGGAATACATCACACAGAACCCAGTGTGAAATCTCCAGGCAAATTCCTAAAAACTCTTGTTACAATGTGTCTCCAAAGAATCCAACTTGTGGGACATACAGAAAGAATGTATCCAAACAGGCAGCTCATTGGATTCCCACATACTTGAAAAATAAGATCCAACTGATGAAAACAAACAGGAAGAGACCTTACGAAATTGGAATCACCCCATTTACAGTATTCTGATGTAGTGATGAGTCACACAGAGTGCAGTTTCACAGTAGCTTGATCGATGCTTGTACTTGTGTATGTAGTATATGCAAGTGTGTACAGCGTCTCTTCTGGTGTACTCACGATATGCTAATTTAGTGGCCGAGCAGTAAACCGGATCCCTACTCGGTTCCAGTGTGCTGTGCTAATTATTCTTCTTCACTATACATTTATGCTTGGAGCTGCAAGAGAGGCCATTTTCCGGATAGTGCCACAAAAACAACAAATTTTCAGATATCAGTTTAACTTAAACTCTTCAACATCATAGACAACATTTCACATTAATATGTTGCAGAACACTAGATTAGTGTTAAAATTGCCAGAGTAAACATTGTTCTCCATGTGACAGGTTGTCAAAAGATGTCCAAAATCGATAAATTTTATATCTCTGCACAGAGAAGCAGCTGGTTGCTCATTGTCATCTGTGGTGCTAATCAATGGGTCGAGCTCGTTGCTGGCACAGCGCCACCTCAGAGTAAGTGGCCCCTCATCCCAGCAGGTGGCGATGTTTAAACACCCGTATAGCTCCCAAGACTTACTGCGTCTGTGGATAACTCCGTCTCTGCACAGAACTTCCCACATTTCCCACACAGTGGGCCCTCGTGTCTCTTACACACAATAAATCTTCAAACTTATTTCATTGGCTAAGTTAAATTTCGAGTGTGACGTGCTATTTCGTAAAAAATAGCAAACGGTAGACATGGATGTTATTGTGACACTTTCCTAAGGCAACATTTGTGTATTACACTTGTAGAAGTGCACTGCAACATAAAACAGTAGACCGTAAGTTCAAACAATGGAAACTCCAGGTTGGAATATCAGCAGTGTAGGAAAAGATAGAGTGCTAATTACCATAAAGATGGCACGTTAAAATGCAGACAGGCACAGTTAAGACACTTACACATAAGCTTTTGGCCACAACCTTCAACAGAAAAAGAAATAGAAATACACACCATTCATTCACCACACACACACATGACCACCAACTCAGACAGCTCAGGCCAGAATGCTAGCCTGTAAGTTTGCTACACAATAAAATAATTATTCTGAGCTACAAGAAAAATGGATTCAAAGAACTAAACTGCTTGAAGAAAAAAAAGGGAAGCTCCCTGAAGCAACATAGTTTCACGAGTGTGCATACCAGTGGTAAATTATGAGAGTCGCAACTCTCTGAAATGGATAAAAAGGTCACCAGATTGCATTAGCTTTGTTTGTGTCTCGGATTGTTAACGTGAATGGTAGGAGCTATAAGAGATGTGAAGAGCGTAAGATGTTGAGTGATCCCTGTTAAGGACACAGATGCCCTGTACTTCTGTGAGTCAGCATTATCAGCACGTAACAAAATTTGAAGGGGCCTAATTGTGTGTCTCCATTTGCCAGGCTGATTGAATTATGCAGTATGCAGATTTGTGAGACATTCAGATGTGGTAGTGTCCCCATGTTGGACTGTTTGGGTACGTAAGGGTGGCTTGCTTTTCAGCAAGCTTCCGGTTGACCGTGTCTGACGAGCCCATGGGAGAATTGCTGCAAGTACGCCGAGCACATTGTAACCCTTTCACACCTGCACCTGTCATGTGATCAGCAGTGAGTCACATCCTGCAAGACCCGCGATGACAGTTGTCAGTGAGTATGACAACGACATAGGGAGAGGGCGTTTGGGGCAGCATCGGATATGACTTCAGGTCACTCTGACAGCACAGCAGTATTTCATGGACATCCTACATCCTCATTTGCTACCTCCATGTCCAACGGAGTTACAAGAGACAGAGCAGTGAAAACATATCCAGTTGTTGACTCACAAAACGGTTTTGAGCTGTGACGCATGTAGTCTTAAGTGAATCATTCATACAAAAAGGAAAGAAGAGGAAGCTAAAGTCAGAATGTGAAAAAATTGGAGAATGGAATAGATATTTGAAGACTTCACACTTGAAACTCCCAGTTTTCCTATTGTGAAAGTGCCTTTGTGACCATATGCATTTCACTGATGATAAACTTTTTTTTCCCCCTGGGTCTTGGCTCCATATTTTTTCATCCAGTTGAGTCAGAATACTTGCATAGTATTTGTGAGGTATTGTTTCAGTCTTGCAAGCTAATCTAAAATACAATCCCTTTTGCATCCTAGAAAACAATGACCACTCTTTCTCTCCAATTAAGTCACCTTGGCTACTTTTGTGCAACTGCTGTTTCATTTCATCCACGGGAACAGATTGGTGCATAGAATCAGTTGTGTGTCAGATTGTCCCAAATTGTTTTTCACATTAGGTTGTAGTCAGGCTTCAACAGACATGCCACTCACTTTCTGGTATGGCCACGGCATCAACTGTTTTGCACATCTTTTTAATTACTGATCTTGCAATATCACACTGTGTTCTTTCTCAGCATTTTCATATTTGATTGTAATTCTAGGAAGTAGTTCATGAGTCATCTTACAGAGACATATGCCACATATGAATTCAGCCACCCATTCCTTAACTGTTGACTATGAAGGAACTCCCCCCATGAACCATGGACCTTACCGTTGGTGGGGAGGCTTGCGTGCCTCAGCGATACAGATGGCCGTACCGTAAGTGCAACCACAACGGAGGGGTTTCTGTTGAGAGGCCAGATAAACATGTGGTTCCTGAAGAGGGGCAGCAGCCTTTTCAGTAGTTGCAGGGGCAACAGTCTGGATGATTGACTGATCTGGCCATGTAACATTAACCAAAACACCTTGCTGTGCTGGTACTGCGAACGGCTGAAAGCAAGGGGAAACTATAGCCATAATTTTTCCCGAGGACATGCAGCTCTTCAACTTGACTAGAAGAAGAGATCGGTTGGTAGGACATGTTTTGAGGCATCAAGGGATCACAAATTTAGCATTGGAGGGCAGCGTGGAGGGTAAAAATCGTAGAGGGAGACCAAGAGATGAATACACTAAGCAGATTCAGAAGGATGTAGGTTGCAGTAGGTACTGGGAGATGAAGAAGCTTGCACAGGATAGAGTAGCATGGAGAGCTGCATCAAACCAGTCTCAGGACTGAAGACCACAACAACAACAACAACAACATGAAGGAACTGACTCCTAATAAGTAAGATGATGCCTGTAGAAAAGTACAACAAAACAGTAATCTCAAAAAAGGACAGGATAGACAGTACATTCTGTAGGACATATTAAAAGTGATTGGTAAAAGAGACTTGGTGTGTTAAATGCAGCTTTTGATTACATGATAATTGAATTGGATAGATAAACAACCTACTTGCTAAGTGGCGGCAGAACACACACATAAAAGAAGATTATAATTAGGCGAGCTTCAGAGCCAGTAGCTCATTCTTCAGGCAGAAGGGTTGAAGTGGAAGGAAGAAGGGTGAAGGATAGGTCTAGGAAAAAGGGTAGATTTTGAGAAAGTTACCCAGAACTGCAGATCAAGGGCTGATTTTCCAGATGGGATGTGATTCCACATCTACATACATACTCCACTAGCCACCATATGGTGCATGGCAGAAGGTACCCTGTCTCACTACAATAGTCTGAATAAAATTACTTGATAGTTGACATCAATCACTTGCTGCAACAATGTTGCCACATTGGCTACCAGCTACCGTTTGGTTACAGGTGACAACAAACAAGCAGCTCACTTCACAAATTATGTTAAATGTTTAACACAGAGCAATTTTTCTAGTGGCTGGTGCAAGGTATGTCAGAAATGTTGGATACTCTGTCGACTATTGATTTAAAGTGACCAGTGACTGAACTGGGGCAGACGACCCGTTTTGTATCCCTGACTGTAAACTTGTGTCCTAACCCAGCCGAGAAAATTGTGGTCAACAGTCTGCAGCAGTACTAATATCATGATCGCTTTGTTCATGGCAATTAAAGCTAACCCTTAAGGGTAAACTCACGACAACAAAAACTCAATTTCAGGGCTGAAAGCAAATTGAAATTTCTCCATGTCATTTGTTACCTGTAACTATCCTTACACTAGCTGCACATGCTGCCATGTTAGAAACCAGTGAACAGTCCATGTGGGCACTTGGTCGTGGATTATAGATGACTGAGGCAGATTCCAAATGAAGAAATAATGACAGGAAGAAAAATAAGACCAAATAGAACAGTCAAAACAATGATGAAAAATGATGCAGCAAATTATTAAAAATAAAAAAAAATATATTTAAACCAATTAATTGAATGAAAATAATAATCACACTCTTTTGGTTAGATTTAAAAATAAAAATTTTGCTACATTGATGAGATTCAAACCTACAACATGCTACATATTAGATTAATCTGCCAACCATTGTGCTATGCCACAGCACTGCATGAAGTATTTATATATGTGAATGTAGTGACCCAGTTGCAACTATGAATTGCAACATTAAAAATTTCAGTTTCACGCAGTGTAGTGAAAAGCTTATCTAATGTAAGATGATCTCTGTGAATATGATAACTATATGTATGATACTGAATTACACCTTGTGCTGAGTTATTCAGTAGTGTTTGGTTAGTGCTATGAATGAAATGTGTGTCTTTCATTAGCATTGTTAATGTGTGTTGTTTTTGGTGTAGCTATCGCGTGTCATGAAATACATAATAAAAGTGTCGGGCTCGTAATTCGGGATACAAATACATCAAGAAAGAATGCTGAACCAGGAATTGGAAGTGACTGGCCAATTTTGGTGGAGTTTGGCAACAGCAGATAGTTCAAGTGTGACGCTGACTACTCTTATTGGCGTTTGAAGTGCCAACTATCAAGTAATTTTATTTCAACTGTAGTCAGTTCCTTTCCCGTTCCATCTGCCAATTGAGTGAGGAAAAAGTGAATGTCTATATGCCTCTCTATGAGTCCTTACGCATAATGTATGTTGGTGCAAGCAGAATTGTTCTGCAGTCAGCACAGTGTTCCTCAAAATCCCTCCAGGGATTCCCATTTGAGTTCCAGAAACATCTCCATAATACTTGTATGTTGTTGTTTCAACCTACTGTTAACAAATCTAGTATCCTGCCTCTGAATTACCTCAATGTCTGCTTTAATTCGACCCCTTGCGGATACCAGACACTCAAACTGTACTCAAGAAGAGATCACACTAGCATCCTATATGTGATGTCCATCACAGCTGAGCCACACTGTAGTAAAATCCACCCAACAAGCGAAAGATGATTATTCGCCTTCCCTACCATGACCCTCACACGTTTGTTCCATTTCATATCACATTGCAATGTTACGTCCAGATATTGAAACAATGTGACTTCTTCATTCATGACACTACTAATGCTGGATTCTGGCATTATGGATTTGTTTTTCCAACTCATCTGCAGTAACTTATATTTTTCTACATTTAGGGTTAGCTGTCATTTATCACACCAACTGGGAACTTTGTCCAGGTCATCTTTTATCCTCCTAAATCACTCAACGATGACACCTTCCATACACCACAACATCATCAGCAAACAACCACAGATTACTGTCCACTTTGTCCATCAAATCAGTTATGCACATAGAAAATATGAGTAATAGCGCTCCTATCACACATCCCTGGAACGATCCTAATGATACCCCAGTCACTGATGGACACTCACCGTCGGTATAATGTAGTGGGTTCTATTACTTCAGAAGTCTTTGAGCCACTCACATGTCTGGGAATGTATTCCATGTGCTTGTACCTTTGTTAAAAGTCTGCAGTGAGGCATTATGTCAAATGCTTCTCGGAAATCAAGAAATATGGAATCTGGGTTTGTGAATTTTGTAATGGCAAAGTTAGAGGAGCAATGCATCTGCATTAAATTTTGTGTGAAACTCAAGAAAACCTTTACAGAGACACACCAAATGATGCTGGGAGCCTATAGCGATGAGTACTTAAGCCATACTCGGTGTTACATATTATTCACACGTTTTAAAAATGGCTTTACAAAAGTCAAACATGATCCTTGTTCAGGACGCTCTTAGATGTCCACTGATGATGCTTGTGTCAGGAACGTCAACGAAATTGTGTGTGCCAGTCGAAGATTCACTGTCCGAGAGATTGTAGAAGAATGCAACATTTCAATTGGATCATGTTATGAAATGACACAGCATCTTGGAATGCATTGTGTTGCCGTCAAGTTCATTCCATGCTCATGAGTCAAGACCAAAAAAACTTTTTGGATCTTACAAATGAGACTGAGATGTTCCTTGTGAGAATAGTATGACCCCTGCAGAGTTCTTTTTATTTCCAAAGGTCAAAAGGATGAAGTTTTGCAATGGTAGATGAGATAGAAGAAAATTCGCAGACGGCACTTTATGCGACCCAGAAAGATGTGTGTCAAGACTGCTCCTGGAAGTGGAAATGATATTGGGAGCAGTGTATCAATTTTGGAGTAGAGTATTTTGAAGGAGACAATCCATAGTAACTAAAAGATAAGCATAGAAAATTTTGTGGACAAAGTTCTGGAATTTTTTGAACAGACATTGTATGACAAAAGGGCATGCTGAGTTGCCCATGAGTGATGCTTTGTACTGATTTGTGGACATAAACTTATTGGTCTCTATGAAACTGATTAGATTCAAACCCAGAATATGTTCAAGAATTCTGCAGCAAACTGATGTTACGGGTATTGGTCTGTAATTTCGCGGGTCTATTCTTTCGCCCTTCGTATATACAGGAGACGCCTCTGTATTTTTTCCCCAGTTGCTTAGGTCTTTCTGCTGGGTGAGAGATTCACAATAAATACCAGCTAAGTAAGGGTGCAGTGCCATATAGCACTCTTTGTAAAACCAAATTGAGATTCCATCTGCAACTGGTGACTTATTTGTTTTTAATTATTTCAGGTGTCAGGGATCCTTACGAGGGTGGTTTGAAAAGTTCTTGAAACAGAATAGAAAAAAAGTACTTATGTCACTGAAACTTTTTTGTTTTTCAATGTACCCTGCTTGTAGATTAATTCACTTGGTCCAACAGTGTTCCAATACCTTGATCCCATCTCGACAATGATTTTCCTCCAGGCCTACAAAATAGTTGTCAACTCAGGCTATCAATTCTTAATTTAAGTGAATCTTCATCCACAAAGAAAAATTTTCAGTTTAGGGAAGAGGCACGTGTGGCAACAATTCATACCTTAGTTTGTGTAATTTTACCATGGCGATGGCACATGCGTGCGAGCGTGCATTGGCTTGATGCTAGATGACTTTCTTCCTTATTAAACCTGGCCTTTTTCTCATATCTTTTGTTGCAATTTGTCCAGAAGGTTAGCATAGTATTCTCCAGTAATTGTTTGCCCAGTGGGGAGATAAAGTACAAACAGAATCCCCTTCTCATCCCAGAACACTGATGCCATGATCTTCCCCACTGAAGGAATTTGGTGGCGCATCCCAGAACACTGACGCCATGTCCTTCCCCGCTGAAGGAGTTTGGCGGCGGAGATTCAGCATGTTTCCAATGCTTTGATTGTTGCTTTGTCTCTGGGGTATAGTAGTAAACCAAAGTTTCCTCGTGGTCACAAACCAGCACAAAAGATCTTGTTTGTTTCTCCTAAAACAGGCCAAACATTGTTGTGATATGTCCATTCTCATGTGTTTTTGACCCAGCATCAAGAGTCGCGGCACCCATCTTGTGAATACCTTTCAGATGACATCTGGCAAGCGTGAGCAATTTCATGCACTCTAAATTGGTGATCCTCCTTGATTATTATGCGCACTTTTGCAATGATTTCTAGAGTAGTGACACATCTTGGCTGACCTATTCATGGATGATCATCATCTAAGCTCTCCTGACCAAATTTAAATTCATTTATCCACTTGGCAACAGTTGAAGACAAAGGAGCAGAGCCCCTGGTGTATTCTGGAAATCGGCATGAATGTCCTTCGCTTTCATACCTATCTTTATGAAGTACTTCATCACTGCTTGAATCTCTACCCGTCCCCCCCCCCCCTCCCCCTCCCCCCCCGTCTTTGCAGATCACTACACAGGAACAACAACAGCCGTGTCACTGCCACAGCTCTCTTCCAAGAGCACTGACATGGCACATGTTTACAGGTGAACAGGTGATTGTTGTTAGGTGTCTTTGTGCTATTGTCAAATGACGGTATGTTTATATGATTCTCTTGCATGAATTATTTCTTAAATGTAAAATTTAAAACATTTATCTCCTACTGCCACACCAGACTGGTCAAGTGACATGATGGAAACCTTTGACTCACTTAGTGATTTTACATAGGACAATAATTTCCCCTGCTTCTCAGCCAGATCTTTTGCTGAGGTATGACAGTGGTAGTAACCTTTCCTTGTTGCCATTTGGCATTCTCTTTTGAACCAAGAGTGCAGTAGCTTTTCCTTCCTCAGTATTTTCCGAATTTCATTGTTAAACCACAGTGGCTCTTTTGCATCCTTAATTCGTTTACTAGGTACAGACTTGTTGAGAGTGCAATTCACGATCTGTTTAAGCTTTGACCATAATCTCTCTACGTCCATCTTAATGGAACTAAGTGATGTCAGTTCTGTCTAAGTGAGATGCTAACATCTGCTTATCTGCTCTTTCTGGCATGAACGTTTTCCTAGCCTTCTTGACTGATTTATTAATTTTTGTAACCTTAGTTATTATGATGTTATCATGATTATTAATCCCCATCTCTATGCTGAAGTCGTTGATGATATCTGGCCTGTTTGTAACTACAAAGTCTAAGATATTTCCATTGCATGTGGCATGCCAAACTAGGTGCTCAAGACAATTTTTGAAAACCACATTCAAAAGTGCTTCACAAGATTGACTGCACCCCCTGCAATGAAGCCATAGGCTACCATCTATACTCAGTAGGCTAAATTAACCTCCAACTAGTATTGCATGATCTAGGTATTGACGTGCTACTGTCTGTAGACTTTCTGTGAATGGCTCCAAAACTGTCATAGCAGAACCGGGTGGCTGATTAAAACATTCATTAATTAACTTGATTTCACGTAGACTTGTTATATGCAACCAGATAACTTCACTGTCACAATCAGCTTTGACCTCAATAGAGACAATGGACACTCCCTCTCCTACAGTGTCTAACCTGCCTTTCCATATATATTCCATTAATCACTAAATATGTCAGAGCTTTCTACTCTGGGTTTCAGCCAGCTCTCAGTCTCTGAGAATAATTTGAGTGCGAGACTTTCCTGGATGGCAGTAAATTCGAAAACTGTGTTACAAGTACTTTGACAACTGATAAAATTTTGACAATCTACAATGGAGTGAATTCAAAAGATAAACCTCAACCAACATTGAATGTATCTTGGTGATAAAGAGCCCAAATAAATAAATAGATGATTTTATTCCATTTCATCTGATTGAATGAAACACACACAGCATAACTACTCAGAAAACAACTATAGTGCTGATTACATTTACTATCATACATGTAGCACTCTGAGAACATTTCACCTTGTCATAGTAGTCCTGTGTTTTGGAACTAGGCAGTGCTTCATTTCACAAAGCGAAAGGAATGGCTTGTGGGTAAAAAAAAAAAAAAAAAAAAGAAGAAGAGGAAATAGTGGTTGCTGGTGTTTTTAACACTATCAATCAATTTAGTTCCTATTGTGAACTTTGCAGCTAGGATATGTAAATGCTCTGAGACTGCTATTGATAATATCTTTATGAACAAATCTAGGGGAAAAAAGTCATATCACAAAACCAATAGTAAATGGACTATCTGATCACAACGTGCAGCATCCTGTGTTAAATGTTGAAACTTGTCAGGATAAAAAAAATATTAAATCTGAGTACAGGAGGATAATAAATAAGCCAGAAATTGAGGAATTCAGGAAATTGCTCAAAGGCATGAACTGGAGAGATGTTTACCTGACTCAAATGGAAAATACAAAGCATTTATTAATAAAGTTACCTCCTCTTTTGAAAATTGTTTTCCCCTAAAGGTAACTCAAATCACACAGAAGTCAAAAGATAAACCATGGATTACACAAGGAATAAAGATATCATGTGGGGAAAAAGGAGACTGTATCTACTATCTAGGAACATTTCTGATATTAGCATTGTAATGCATTACAAAGAATACTGCAAAATATTGAATCAAGTAATCCAGAAATTGAAGTAGCTTTATTAAGAGAAAAAGATAATTGTATCAACAAAATAAGAACTGTATGGGATATAGTGAAGACAGAGAGAAGTGGGGCCAAAAAGGAAGTGGAACAGATAGCTCTAAAAGTAAATGAGGCTTTGGTAACAAGTGCATGTAGTGTTGTAAATCTCTTAAGCAAGACTTAATTTTTGTTACTGACGGCTCGGGGTTATCAGGTTCGGTGAATGGTGCAATGGAGTATCTGGGACCAGTCTTTGAAGAACATTGTGTAGAACCTATTCAAGGAACTTTGAATTCCGACCATTGCTTCTCAGTATACTTACTCCTTAATGAAATTTGTTGCAAGTTACATATCTATATTTCCAACAAATAGCTCAATACATATTATCAATACTAGGAATAAGAACAATCTACATAAAGACCTAAAATCACTTATGTTGGTCCAAAAGGGGGTCCCATATTCAGGAACACACATTTTCAATAAATTACCAGCACCCATTAAAAACTTGGTTTCAGATAAAGCACAGTTTAAACAGAGTTTGAATGACTTTTTGATAGGCAATGCCTTCTACTCTATAGATGAATATCCTAACAGAGACTGAAAGGCCAGCTTAAGTAAAAATATGTTAGATTTAAGTTTTGACAGCACTTGGTTGCAACAGTCAATATTAAGTATTTTGTGTATGATAAATTTATTAATAGTGCATAACAATGTTTCATTCTGACAGCATATTAATTCTGTAAATATTAGCTTTTCCAGTTTACTGTATTGTATTCACCTATTTTGACAATCTCGTGACAAATGATCAGGGAAGTATTCATTATATTAAAATGTTTTGTGTTATACATTCTGACATGTTCCACACCCTCGAGAATCATCTCATTTTTTCGGTGTATGTAACAAAAACTGAATCAAATCAAATCCAATCACCATCTCTCGTCATGTAATAACTTCACTTCTTCTTCTTCCCTTGTCGTCTCCTGTTTTTCCAGTACTCGTCCATCTCCTCCTCATGTTTTTCCCCCTTTATTCTATTCGTGTTGTTCTCAATCCCCTATTTCTTCTGCATTGAAAACCTTTTATTTTTATTTACTTATTTTTTTTATTGAGGTGAGTCTCTATGGACTGCGTGGTAACAACCGACTTCACTCTAGTGTCCAGGTCTTGTTCTTGCTCCAGCTTTGACTTCCTGCCAGTATCTTCTGAGCCCCTCCAAGAAGTGCCTTTTTATGCTCTTCAGATAATGGTCCTCACTGTCTTTCGGATGTTGATGCCATGTTAAAACCTTGGTAGTTGGTCACCAATCTTCTAAATTTGTTCCTTTCAGGAATTTCTCTCTGAGATACCAATCTGCTTAAGATCTTTTTCACATTCTTTGAACCATCTCGGCCTCGTTTTCTTAGATAGGATGAAACTCCATATTCTTTTTGTTAGTCAATCACCGTCCATTTTCATGAGATGACCATAAAATAACAATCATTTCTTTGTAATGGATGCTGTGATAGGTTCTGTCTCACTGCACGTGTCCTCATTTGCTCTCATTCGTCATTGTCCATCGACCCATCTATTACCTTAGGATTTTCCTTAATATCCTACACTCACGCTTTTCCAGCCACTCAGCTTGACCTTGTCTATTCGTGGTCAAAGTTTTGGATGCTTATAAGCCCTCAGGTTGTACAACTGTATTATAATGTTGGAACTTGGCCCATATACTCATAGACTTTTTGTTATAAGTATTCTTTGTCAGTTGGTATGCTTGGTCTAACTTCCTCATCCCGACAATTGCTTCTTCTTTTAATCCATTCTCCTGGTGGATGACTTCACCGAGATACCTGAAATTCTTAACTCATCCGATTTTTTCCCAGGTTGGTTATCTTCCATTCAGGTCCGTCACAGATGTTCGTCATATATTTTGTCTTTTGAATAGAGATCTGGAGTCTAACTTTTTTCATCAATTTCTGACAGCCTATTTATTTTGTTGATTGCTGACTCTATGTTGTTAGCAAAAATGGCCAGGTCAGCCTCAAAATCTAAGCAGTCAATGCACACCCCTTTGTTCTTAGGACCAAGTCTGAACCACTCTTCATTTGTTTCTTCTTGGGCTAATAACTTTCTCCACTCTTGAATGACCTTTTCCAAGACACAATTGAAAAGGAGAGGGATAGTCCATCTCCTCGTCTTATGTCCGTTCTGATTGTAAAGGGTTCAGATACCTCACCCATAAGTTTAATTTTCGACACTGTGTTAGCAAGAGTTTGTTTGATCAGCTTTCTTGATGTATTATCCACCCCAAACTTTTCCAAAATATTCATTAATGCATGTCAGTCGATGGAGTCATATACTTTCTGAAAATCAACAAACATGACCACATAGTTATTTCTTCCAATTTTTTTTTGTACCTCATGATGTTCTTCAGGTTAAAGATCTGTTCTGCGCAAGAATCACCCTTTTGGAAACCAGCTTGATAGTCCCCAATCAGTTGGTTACAATGATCTTCTATTCTATTCTGTATCACTTTCGAGAGAATCTTATATGGAACAGATACTAATGAGGTACCCCTATAGTTATTGGCATTCTATTTATCACCTTTTTTGTGTAGACGATGGATTAAAGCTGACTGCCATTCAGTTGGTATCATCCTAGCTCTCCAGATCTCCTCAAAAAGTTGGATTAGTATATCTAGAGTTTCATTATTTGCCAGCTTCAGTAGTTCCACCACTATTGAATCCTCTCCAGCTGCCTTATTATTCTTAAAGTTGTTGATGATCTCTTTGGTCTCCTCTTTACTAGATGGAGATGAGGGGTAGTTTGTGGATTGGGGCACATACAGGGAATCTTTCTTTCGGTTCATCACAATTAAGTAGGTTTTCAAAGTAACGAGACATTATCTTGCAGTTTTTTTGTTGGTCAGGCCGAGTGTGGTGTGCGTACTGTAAGACCTTCAGTGCACACACCATCAGATTATTTGACTTGTTGCTCTAACAAAGTAAGCGAGTGTCAGCAATATGTCTCGTGGTCTTATCATGGCGTATTTATCTTCTGCCATTAGGTCAGACGATAGAAATGCCACTTGCACGCTGAGAGTAGCAGATTGACGGTGACCAACTTTAAACAGAACTTGATTAATTTTCACATACATTTATTAAAATAATAACAAATATAAAAATTACTTAACTTGGTTCTGGATGCTATTTACAATTGACAATCTGAAGTTCCTTTGGTATTGATACATTAATCTTATTCTCACATATATCTCGGGTACTTGACGAAAGTGTCTATACATTTATCTTCATGGCAATGTACAGGAATATGGTAATCTTATTAGGCGCAGACTGAATCTTGACTATGGACTGGTACAGACAATTGTAGAACTCGTACAGACTGGTACAGACTATGCAGACTGGTACAGACTAATGCAGACTGGTGCAGACAAATGCAGACTGACTGGTCGAAGGTCTTTACACTCGTTATAATACCTCGCACGTTCACGTACCACTGCGCGAGTGTGATGCGCGAGGAGAAAGTGTTCTGTCTTAGCAGCAACCTCATTGGCTGTGTTACATATTAATACGCGGATCGGCGGAAGCAGAATTTGGTCCGTCTCTGTGGCAGCGCCATCTCGTAGTGCGGAGATGGACGAGTGCTGCGCCTGCGCTGTTGTGCTTAGCGGGGCTCACTCTAGTGGGAAATTTGTTTACCCCCTGAATACGCAGAACTATGTACACAACACTGAGCTTTCCATTTTCGTCTCTAAAACAAAAACTAGGGGCTTGGTATCCTTTCAAATTCGATTTGAACGTCTGATAGAAGTCTCTGACATTGTTTATCTGGAAACGCTGATCGATCTGTTATAACTGCTGTTTCTCATGCAACTGCTTAGCCCTTCGTAGAGTTCTGGCTGCATATTTTCGAACTTCATGGAATACATCAAAATCATCAGGTCTCCTGGTAGAGTTCCACTTTTTCCATGCACTTGCTGTTTGGCCCACCACCTCACCACAAACCTCATTCCACCATGTATGATTCCTCTTTTTAGCTGTCAGGATTTTAGTATTAGCTGCTTGTTGGATCATGGAGTCAATGTCTGCCCATTTATGGGATTCAACTGTCAGTACTGGTGGCATTGTTCCAATATGTTTTGATTGATTTTGAGCTTCGCAATATCATATTTATGAATTTTATTTCCGGTTTTCACGGTCTTATTGAGAGGGATGAAATTAATTTTGATCTTGGAGAGGTGATGATCCTTTTAAATTCAGTATTTTATCTGTAAAAAGGTTTCTTTCTATTATTTCTGATTGTTTGATGTTGTTTCTTTCTTATTTCTGTAATCCATGCTATCATTGATTCCTTCTTCCAGAACTACTCATTCAGTAGAGGTCTCTAAAAAAGATTAATCTTCTTTTAGCCATTACTTCTGATATTTTCTCAAAATTTTTGTAGATCTCCTCATTACTTCTCATTTTCCAGCCATCTGTAGCTTGTATTGCAACCATTATTTTCTAATAATGCTCCTTTGAGGAACCTCTGTTCTGTCCAGCTTATAGTTCATCATTAGGCATCCTCATCCATATAAACATCCTGGTCATACCACTGTGGGATAATGTCTTAGTTTTGTTTTTTTAGTTGTACATTTCTTGTTGTAAATATCCTTTGTCAAACGATTTGCTCTCTCCAGTTTGCTGACTCTTGCATCTACTGTTAATTCTTCTAGTCCTTTTTGTTGTACAGTTTGTCCAATATATTTAAATTTACTTCCTAATGCTATTTTACATTTTTGTTTTTCTAAGAGTGTTGATGCATTGTTTGAAATTGTCATCAATGTTGTGATTCTTGAGTTTCTCCCGGCGTATTTGATAGTCAAAATATCCACGGGTGTGCTGCCGCTCTACAGTGTCCAATGGGCACAATATTTCGGCGATCATACATGTCGCCATCATCAGGTGAACTGACGGACTGAGCTCCTGTGAACGTGCCGGCACGGAGATCCGTACGCTATGGCTGCTCAGAGGGAACTGGGTTCGGTCGCGGCGGCGGCTGATTTAAATACCCTCCGCCCGCGGCGCGCTCCCTCCGCCGTCCGCGCCCCGCGCCACGGTCGCGCGGTGGAACAGATTGCGACGGCGTCTGAGATGACGTCGGAGTGATGGCTCTGTCCGCCGTGGTCGTCACAACTATACGTTTGCTCGATTTACTCTTGATTAACCCGATCGCTGGTTCCCAAGCCTTGCTAAGATTATAGCCACAGTCACGGTTTATGAGGTCGTCATTGGTGCGAATTTCGATGGCCTCTCTAACAACGCTGTCCCAATATCTCGACGTCTGTACTAGAATCCTCGTGCGGTCATATTCCATGGCGTGATTTTCCGACAAACAATGTTCAGCGACCGCCGACTTGCTCAGACGAGTGTGCCTCTGGTGTTCACGGCATCGATCTTCGACGGTACGCATCGTCTGACCAATATACGACTTGCCACATTGACACTGAATCTGGTACACGCCGGCCTTCCTCAAACCGAGGTCATCTTTGGCACTCCCCACCAGTGCACGAGTTTTATTTGGAGGACAAAACACAGTTCCGACCCGGCGTTTCTTCAGAATGCGAGCGATTTTCCCCGAGAGTGAGCCTGTGTAAGGAATAAATGCAGTGCCTACCTCCTCCCTCGTGACTTCATCCATCTCAAGAGGTTGTGCTGCAGTGGTTGGGCGGAGAGCACGTTGAATCTGCCACTCTGAGTACCCATTTTTTCGAAATACAGTTCTCAGATGTTCCAATTCCTGGGGTAGACTCTCTGCGTCAGAGATAGTGCGCGCCCTATGTACTAGAGTTTTAAGTACCCCATTCCTCTGTGAAGGGTGGTGGCAGCTGTCTGCGTGCAAATACAGATCAGTGTGCGTAGTCTTCCGATACACCCCATGACCTAGGGTGCCGTCAGCCCTTCTCTTGACCAAGACGTCAAGGAAAGGTAATTTACCCTCCGTTTCAGTCTCCATAGTGAGTTTGATGTTGGGGTGTATGGAGTTTAGATGTGTAAGGAAGTCAAGGAGTTTGTCCATACCATGTGGCCAGATGACGAACGTGTCGTCCACGTAACGGAAAAAGCAAGTAGGTTTCCATACGGATGACGACAGGGCTTCCTCCTCGAAGTTCTCCATGTACAAATTCGCTACCACCGGTGAGAGTGGGCTACCCATGGCGACTCCCTCCGTTTGTTCGTAGTATTCTCCATTAAAAAGAAAATACGTGGAAGTCAAGACATGCCTAAAAAGTTCAGTGGTCTTCTCGTCAAACTTCTGACTAATCAATTCTAGTGACTCTCGCAGGGGTACCCTCGTAAACAAGGAAACGACGTCAAAACTCACCATGATATCTGACTCATCCAACCTGAAGCTGTCAAGGCGTTTAACAAAATCCACGGAATTACGGATGTGATGAGGGCATTTACCCACATAAGGACTTATTATTCCCGTCAGGTATTTGGCCAACAAATATGTAGGTGCCCTGATGTTGCTGACAATGGGGCGTAATGGTATCCCCTCTTTGTGAACCTTCGGGAGTCCATATAGTCTAGGCGGTACCGGACCTTGGGGTAACAATTTCTTAGCGTCACCCTCCGGTAAATCTGCGTCCTTGAGAAGCGCCCTCGTCTTGTTCTCCACCTTCTTTGTAGGGTCAACGCTGATCTTCCGGTAGGAATCGTCATTTAGCAGGCTCTGCATCTTATCAGTGTAGTCCTTATGGGAGACAACAACTGTAGCATTGCCTTTGTCAGCCGGTAAGACAACAATTTCAGAGCGCTCCCTCAGATCACGAATGGCCGCCCTCTCTTTACTGCTGATATTTGACTTCATCGGCTTGGATTTCGTCAACGCACGACAAGTTTCACGACGTATTTCCTCGGCTGATTCTGGCGGAAGTCGAGCTGCAACCTGTTCAACAGCACTAACAATTTCTGCGACCGGAGTGAACTTGGGGGTGGGAGCGAAGTTGAGACCTTTCTGCAAAACCGAGACTGCATCCTCACTCAACACCATGCCACTCAAATTGATGACAGTCTTGCACGGAACCTGTAGAGATGGTTTGTCAAGGAGACGTGAGAACTTAGCTGTTTGACGTCCCGTAGCCTTCTTATGGGCGGAGTCAGCTGACACCCAGGTGACACCATCAATCCAATCCCAGGAACAAGAAGTAAACTTACTAGCCAGTTGCAAATGTAGTTTGAGTAATTCCTGTGAGATAAACTCAAGGCTCCGGCGGGTGAATTGCACTCTCTGACGTACCAATGCGAGGCTGGCTCGTTTCTTGATTCTCTTAGCTGCTGCAGAATCGATGTGATGCATAACCTTAGCAAAATTTGGAACAACATTCTCGGAACGACATCTCTTTAGAAAGGCAAGAGTACTTAGCAAACGACATCTACGGCGGCGCAACTTTTCAAATTTCTTCATGCTGCGATACATCTCCTCCCCGTAAAGGTGTATGATGTGATTCTTGAGTTTCTCCCGGCGTATTTGATAGTCAAAATATCCACGGGTGTGCTGCCGGTCTACAGTGCCCAACGGTCACAATATTTCGGCGATCATACATGTCGCCATCATCAGGTGAACTGACGGACTGAGCTCCTGTGAACGTGCCGGCATGGAGATCCGTACGCTATGGCTGCTCAGAGGGATCTGGGTTCGGTCGCGGCGGCGGCTGATTTAAATACCCTCCGCCCGCGGCGCGCCCCCTCCGCCGTCCGCGCCCCGCGCCACGGTCGCGCGGTGGAACAGATTGCGACGGCGTCTGAGATGACATCGGAGTGATGGCTCTGTCCGCCGTGGTCGTCACAACTATACGTTTGCTCGATTTACTCTTGATTAACCCGATCGCTGGTTCCCAAGCCTTGCTAAGATTATAGCCACAGTCACGGTTTATGAGGTCGTCATTGGTGCGAATTTCGATGGCCTCTCTAACAACGCTGTCCCAATATCTCGACGTCTGTACTAGAATCCTCGTGCGGTCATATTCCATGGCGTGATTTTCCGACAAACAATGTTCAGCGACCGCCGACTTGCTCGGATACATCAGGCGAGTGTGCCTCTGGTGTTCACGGCATCGATCTTCGACGGTACGCATCGTCTGACCAATATACGACTTGCCACATTGACACGGAATCTGGTACACGCCGGCCTTCCTCAAACCGAGGTCATCTTTGGCACTCCCCACCAGTGCACGAGTTTTATTTGGAGGACAAAACACAGTTCCGACCCGGTGTTTCTTCAGAATGCGAGCGATTTTCCCCGAGAGTGAGCCTGTGTAAGGAATAAATGCAGTGCCTACCTCCTCCCTCGTGACTTCATCCATCTCAAGAGGTTGTGCTGCAGTGGTTGGGCGGAGAGCACGTTGAATCTGCCACTCTGAGTACCGTCATCCGTATGGAAACCTACTTGCTTTTTCCGTTACGTGGACGACACGTTCGTCATCTGGCCACATGGTATGGACAAACTCCTTGACTTCCTTACACATCTAAACTCCATACACCCCAACATCAAACTCGCTATGGAGACTGAAACGGAGGGTAAATTACCTATCCTTGACGTCTTGGTCAAGAGAAGGGCTGACGGCACCCTAGGTCATGGGGTGTATCGGAAGACTACGCACACTGATCTGTATTTGCACGCAGACAGCTGCCACCACCCTTCACAGAGGAATGGGGTACTTAAAACTCTAGTACATAGGGCGCGCACTATCTCTGACGCAGAGAGTCTACCCCAGGAATTGGAACATCTGAGAACTGTATTTCGAAAAAATGGGTACTCAGAGTGGCAGATTCAACGTGCTCTCCGCCCAACCACTGCAGCACAACCTCTTGAGATGGATGAAGTCACGAGGGAGGAGGTAGGCACTGCATTTATTCCTTACACAGGCTCACTCTCGGGGAAAATCGCTCGCATTCTGAAGAAACACCGGGTCGGAACTGTGTTTTGTCCTCCAAATAAAACTCGTGCACTGGTGGGGAGTGCCAAAGATGACCTCGGTTTGAGGAAGGCCGGCGTGTACCAGATTCAGTGTCAATGTGGCAAGTCGTATATTGGTCAGACGATGCGTACCGTCGAAGATCGATGCCGTGAACACCAGAGGCACACTCGCCTGATGTATCCGAGCAAGTCGGCGGTCGCTGAACATTGTTTGTCGGAAAATCACGCCATGGAATATGACCGCACGAGGATTCTGGTACAGACGTCGAGATATTGGGACAGCGTTGTTAGAGAGGCCATCGAAATTCGCACCAATGACGATCTCATAAACCGTGACTGTGGCTATAATCTTAGCAAGGCTTGGGAACCAGCGATCGGGTTAATCAAGAGTAAATCGAGCAAACGTATAGTTGTGACGACCACGGCGGACAGAGCCATCACTCCGACGTCATCTCAGACGCCGTCGCAATCTGTTCCACCGCGCGACCGTGGCGCGGGCGCGGACGGCGGAGGGAGCGCGCCGCGGGCGGAGGGTATTTAAATCAGCCGCCGCCGCGACCGAACCCAGTTCCCTCTGAGCAGCCATAGCGTACGGATCTCCGTGCCGGCACGTTCACAGGAGCTCAGTCCGTCAGTTCACCTGATGATGGCGACATGTATGATCGCCGAAATATTGTGCCCGTTGTACACTGTAGACCGGCAGCACACCCGTGGATATTTTGACTGTCATCAATGTTGTTTTTTCGGCTGAAATTTTGGGACCAGCTCCCTTTGCTATTTCATCCAAAAGATTTCTTTCAATAACTGTCTGCCAGATTTTTTGAAAGTATATCAGAATCATCTGCAGAAGCCAGGCAGTTTACCTTAATTCCATTTGTTTTTCATCCTAAAATTATTGGTTCAATTTTGTGATTTTTTTTTTCTCCAAATTCCAGATACTTTCTATTTTTTCTAGAATGCAGTGTACAGTAAAGGTGATAAACTGTCCCCTTGTCTAACATCAGTTTTTATTTCAAATGGTTGAGATACTTCTCCCATAAATTTAGCTTCTGCCATCCTATTTGCTGGTGTTTTGAGGATTATGTTTGCTTTAACACAAAATTCTTTGATGATTTTACCTATAATTTCTCTGCCTACCAAATCAAATGTTTTCTTGAAACCAATACATGATACTATTATAGGTTTGGTGATTAACAGTATGTGGAGAATTATCGATTTTCTAATAAACATCTGTTCTGTGCAGGGTATTCCCTTTCTAGAGCTCCTTGAGATTCTCCCAGTTATTTGTCTAAAGTTTCTACAACTCTGTCCAGAGAATTTTTGATAATATTTTGTATACCACTGGCAGAAGTGAGGCATCTCTGCAATTGTTGACATTTTGTGTGTCCCCTTTTTTTCATAGCTGTGGGTTAATGCTTTCCATAATCTCTTCAGCTTTCCAAATGTTCTCAAACAGCAGTTGTAGATCATTTGTGTGTTCTGACTATTTCAATAACTTTTCTGTAGTGGAGTCTTCATTTGTTGCTTTGAAGTGTTGGAATGATTTGATGGCTTCATGAATTTATTGTTCTGTTAGTGGAAAATCTTCCTCCAGATGTTGTGGGACTGCTATTATATATTGCTACAATGTGCTGTTATTATTATTGTTGTTGTTGTTGTGGTTGTTTGGTTGCCTGTTCTTCAGCACTATCTTTCTGTTTCGTTTATCTATTTGCCGCCATTCTAGCCCATTTACCGGTATTTTCAGCTTGTTTTCCACTTATTTGACCTTTTGGTGGCTCCTCTTGAAGAGATCTTATTTCTCAGCATTTAAAATTACATCATCTGCTGCTCTTTCGCAACTCAATTTCATCATGTCCAGTCTAGTTTTTTCATTCATTTAACCATCCATCTTCCTTGACTCAAGATCCTGAATTTTCATCCTTAATTCTTGAACAGTCTCATTTCTCTTTTTACATTTTCCAGATGAAGAAACTTTTGGTCCTCAAAGCTAAGATTAGTATCAGTTTTTTTATTTGTTTCTGCCTATGGCTGCTATATCTCTTTAGTTAGAATATTTTCTCTCTCTGTATTTGATTATAGTCTAAGTCTGAATATTTTTATAAGTACATTTATTGCTGTAGCAATGAGTAAAATAAATTGCATTGCACTGCCTGTAGCATGTAGCACCATTTTGACTGTTAGTCCTCTTGCTGTATAAAAAGTAGCTTTGATGATTACTTAATGCAAGTATTTTGTAAGAGCTGTGGAATGGTTAGTATCTGTTTATATTTTTCTGATTAATTCAAGCTCGTCAATGCACATCCTCTGTTAAGGAAATACTTGAACTGAATTTACTGTGTGTTAAATATAAGCAGTGGATCCATTGGGGTAGTCTTTTTGGTTAGAAATATGTCAAGGTGAACAAAACAGGAGATGAAACTTCCTGGCAGATTAAAACTGTGTGCCCGACCGAGACTCGAACTCGGGACCTTTGCCTTTCGCAGGCAAGTGCTCTACCAAAGCACGACTCACGTCCGGTACTCACAGCTTTACTTCTGCCAGTACCTCGTTTCCGCTGCAGAGTGAAAATCTCATTCTGAAAACAGGAGATGGTGAAGGAAGAGAGGGAAAAGATCAACATTTGCTTCTCATCAGCAATATAACTGGGTTGCAACATTCAGTGAAAATTATCTGTGACAGGAAGTTGTCAGAAATACATTTTTTGAAGAAACTTTATGTTTGTATAAGCATTTATTAAATTTAAAAAGTTGGATTTCATCTGTTAATACAAAAGATAATATTTTGCATTGCAGGCATGCTGAACCTGTCAAAGATGAAGAATCGGCCAATGATTCTTATTGGAGGATTACAGTATGTATAACTTAAACTTGAGATTCTTGAAAATAAAGCTAGTCAGTATTTCTTAACAGTACTGATTTAAATACATCTAAAGATCGCTGTTACCTAAATGAAAGTTGACGAGCAAAGTCTTAGTGGACATTTGTATAAAATTGTCATAGGTGTTATTTACAAGAAGAGTAAATAGTTTCAATAGGAATGTGGTGAGACATTTAACAAATGTCATGACCACACATTAATAGGACCTTATAACACTACCATTATGATATTAGTATGCTTTTACGTAAATAACAGAAACCCTGTCTCTATGATGCCACGTATAACCCTCTTACTAAAATTTAATTTAGTTTCCAAATAAAATACACTATGGAAGGATAGTCCTGTTTGTAGGAAAAGATAATCAATAGAGTTATCCTTCTTACAGGATTTACCATGTGTTGCATCTAATGGATAAGAAAATTTGACTATTCACTTCTTTTCCTAAGATCTTACCCAGTGGCTAGATAGAAACACAGTATGAATAATAATATACTGAAGCTAGCACAACTCATTTCCAAGTTCATATAGTGGTATGAAACATGTACTTAATGGTCACCAACCTATCCTGGCAATGAAATAGTGAAGTATTGGAGAAGCAGAAATGTGAATTTTGCCTACTTTCTTGCTACTGTTTAGTTTGGCTCTTCAAATAAATTACCCCACTTAAACAATTTTGGGCTACATCTTCATGCATTATGTTTTTAAAAAAGAAAAAACCTTCAAGGAAGGTAAAAAAAATTAGCCGGGGTGGGGGGGACAACCTTTAGAAAAGCACTTTCCATAATCAAGAAACTTAAATACTTAGACACTAAAGCACACACTTTTTAACTGAACATTTCACTTAAAGAAAACCTCTTTCTTGGTGGAATTAACTTTCAAAAGCTATTATTCTTTGAACTAATTCTGTATAGCCATATAACAGGTTTTAGTAACTTGGCTTCACTCTGATTGAATTTTATGTAACCAAACTACAACACTTTGCAATAGTTAAGAAAACATTTTTATTATTTACACTAAAGCTATTTAAATGGTGCCTCTTTATATTAACTTGGAACTTCATAAGTCTGTAAAACAGGACACTCGGATTAATCAAACACCAGGAAGGAACCCTATACAGATGTATGATTAGGATGAAATAACAGGGTGAGCCAGTTTCCGTAAAGTTCAAGAATGATTATTAAAACACAGTTTAAATTAATGGTTCATGCCCTACAAAGGTAAAAATAGAAAAAAATCTTATCTGTGGGCTGTAGGCTTGGGTGTGGCGAACAGTTATGACGGCTAAACTACCCACACTACAGCCTGCAAGTTTCTTGCTGTATGGGCTCAATTTCTCTACTTGGCTTCATTCAGTTTTACATACAGTAGCTCAACAACTCGCAGCTATGCTGCAAGCTGTTTGCAGTCTTCAACCGAGGCATTTTTATGAAAATTTGCAGGCAAAGCTTCTGCTCCACAAAGGAGTTACCTCAATCACTGCTGCCTACAGACTGTGTGACTTACTTCCCGCACTTGCTCAAAGTAGCACGCCAATTCGCCTTTCGAACCTTTTCCACTCTCCATAGCCATTTTTGTTTCAAACAAAAGCACACTGGCTTTTACATAACGCCTATTTCTTATATTGTTCCTAAGCATGACCATTTCTTAAATTGTCAAATTCACATCAACATGAACAATTTATACACACAAATATTTTTAAATACAAAATGTTATCAAAAAATTATTTAGACCCTTGGTATCCTTTGTAGAGGACTTGGGCAGCTTTGTCATATCCTACTACACATTATTTTGTTACTTCCCTTCAGATATTCCATTTAGCTACATCTACAATTATTCCCAATGTTCTGCCTTTTGAGGTATCCAGTGCGGGTTCCTCTCCACTTCCTGGGTGTATTGTAACGAGTTAGCTCCCAGGAGCCTCTCAAACCACAAACTCTTAGAAGATTCACTCTTCTTGTACTTAAGTCAGCATTGTCACTTTTGTATTCAATCCCGATGCAATTTCTGTGTTTCATAGTCAATGTGAAGGTCCAAGGGATACAGAAAACCTGCACTGGTGCATCAGAATTCAATACTGGTCTCCCAGGAGCCACTGAAAGCACAAACTATAAGAAGATTCACTCTTCTTGTACTTAAGGTGGCATTGTCTCATTTGTATTCAATCCCGATGCAATTACTGTGTTTCATGGTGAATGTGAAGGTCCAAGTAATACAGTAAACCAGCACTGGTGCATCGGAATCTAATACTGGTCTCCCAGGAGCCGCTCAAAGCACAAACTCTTAGAAGATTCAATCTTCTTGTACGTAAGTCAGCATTGTGCATTAAGTATTCAATCCCGATGCGATTTCTGTGTTTCATGGTCAATGTGAAGGTCAAAGGGATACATTTAACGTTCACTGGTGCATCGGAATCTAACACTGGTCTCCCAGGAGCCGCTCAAACCACAAACGCTTAGAAGATTCCCTCTTCTTTTACTTAATTGGCATTGTGCCTTTTGTATTCAATCCCGATGCAATTTCTATGTTTCATGGTCAATGTGAAGGACCAAGGGATACAGTAAACCTGCACTGGTGCATCGGAAAGTAATACTGGTCTCCCAGGAGCTGCTCAAACCACAAACTCTTAGAAAATTCACTCTTCTTGTACTTAAGTCGGCATTGTTCCTTTTGTATTCAATTCCGATGCAATTTCTGTGTTTCATGGTCAATGTGAAGGCCAAAGGGATACAGTAAACCTGCACTGGTGCATCGGAATCTAATACCGGTCTCGCAGGAGCCGCTCAAACCACAATCTCTTAGAAAACTCACTCTTCTTATACTTAAGTCGGCATTGTCCCTTTTGTACACAATCCCGATGCAATTTCTGTATTTCATGGTCATTGTGAAGATCCAAGGGATACAGTAAACTTGCACTGGTGCATCGGAATCTAATACTATTCTCCCAGGAGCCGCTGAAAGCACAAATTCCTAGAAGATTCATTCTTCTTGTACTTAAATTGGCATTGTCCATTTTGTATTCAATGCCGATGCAATTACTGTGTTTCAAGGTCAATGTGAAGAAACAAATGATACAGTGAACCTGCACTGGTGCATCCGAATCCAATACTGGTCTCCCAGGAGCCGATGAAAGCACAAACTCGTAGAGGATACATTCTTCTTGTACTTAAGTCATCATTGTCCTATTTGTATTCAATCCCGATGCAATATCTGTATTTCATGGTCAATGTGAAGGTCCAAATGATAGAGTCAACCTGCACTGGTGAATGGGAATGTAATACTGGTTTCCCAGGAGCCGCTCAAAGCACAAACTCTTAGAAGATTCACTCTTCTTGTACTTAAGTTGGCATTGTGCATTTGATTTCAATCCCGATGCAATTTCTGTGTTTCATGGTCATTGAGAAGTTCCAAGGGATACAGTAAACCTGCACTGGTTCATCGGAATCCAATACTGGTCTCCCATGAGCCGCTCAAACCACAAACTCTTAGAAGATTCACTCTTCTTGTACATAAGTCGGCACTGTGCATTTAGTATTCAATCCCGATGCGATTTCTGTGTTTCATGGTCAATGTGAAGGTCCAAGGGATGCAGTAAACCTGCACTGGAGCATCGGAATCTAATACTGGTCTTCCAGGGGCCACCCAGAACACAAACTCTTAGATGATTAACTCTTCTTGTACTTAAGTTGGCAGTCCCTTTTGTATTCAATCCCGGTGCAATTTTTGTGTTTCATGGTAATGTGAAGATCCAAGGGATACAGTAAACCCGCACTGCTGCATTGGAATTTGATACTGGTCTCCCAAGAGCGGCTCAAAGCACTAACTCTTAGAAGATTCACTCTTCTTGTACTTAAGTCGGCATTGTCCCTCTTGTATTCAATCCCGATGCAATTTCTGTGTTTCATGGTCAATGTGAAGGTCCAAGGGATACAGTAAACCTGCACTGGTGAATCGGAATATAATACTGGTCTCCCAGGAGCCGCTCAAAACACAAACAGTTAGAAGATTCACTCTTCTTGTACTTAATTCGGCATTGTCCCTTTTGTACTCAATCCCCATGAAATTTCTGTGTTTCATGGGCAATGTAAAGGTCCAAGGGATACAGTACACATGCACTGCAGCATCAGAATCCAATACTGGTCTCCAAGGAGCCGCTCAAATCAATTTCTCAGATGATTAACTCTTCTTGTACTTAAGTCGGTAGTAGCTTTTCTATTCAATCCCATTGCAATTTCTGTGATTCATGGTATATGAGAAGGTCCAAGGGATACAGTAAACCTTGCGCTGGTGCATCGGAGTCTGATACAGGTCTCCCAGGAATTGCTGAAAGTACAAATTCCTAGAGGATTCATTCTTCTTGTACTTAAATTGGCATTGTCCATTTTGTATTCAATCCCGATGCAATTTCTGTGTTTCATGGTCAATGTGAAGATCCAAATGATACAGTCAACCTGCACTGGTGCATCGGAATGTAATACCGGCCTCCCAGGAGCCGCTCAAAGCGCAAACTCTTAGACGATCACTCTTTTTGTACTAAAGTCGTCATTGTGCCTTTTGTATTCAATCCCGTTGCAATTTCTGTGATTCATGGTTAATGAGAAGGTCCAAGGGATACAGTAAACCTGTGCTGGTGCATCGGAATCTAATACTGGTCTCCCAGGAGCCGCTGAAACCCCAAACTCCTAGAGGATTCATTCTTCTCGCACTTAAGTCGTCATTGTCCTATTTGTATTCAATCCCGATGCAATTTCTGTGTTTCATGGTCAATGTGAAGGTCCAAATGATATAGTCAACCTGCACTGGTGAATTGGAATCTAATACTGGTCTCCCAGGAGCCGCTCAAAGCACATACTCTTAGATGATTCACTCTTCTTGTACTTAAGTTGGCATTGTGCATTTAGTATTCAATCCCGATGCGATTTCTGTGTTTCATGGTCGATGTGAAGGTCCAAGGGATGCAGTAAACCTGCACTGGTGCATCGGAATCTAATACTGGTCTCGCAGGAGCCGCTCAAACCACAATCTCTTAGAAAACTCACTCTTCTTATACTTAAGTCGGCATTGTCCCTTTTGTATTCAATCCCCATGCAATATCTGTGTTTCATGGTCAATGTGAAGGTCAAAAGGGATACAGTAAACGTGCACTGGTGCATCGGAATCTAATACTGGTCTCCCAGGAGACGCTCAAATCACAAACTCTTCGAAGATCCACTCTTCTTGTACTTAAGATGGCATTGTGAGTTTTGTATTCACCCCAATGCAATTTCTGTGGTTCATGGTCAATGTGAAGGTCCAAGGAATTCAGTAAACCTGCACTGGTGCATCGGAATCTAATACTGGTCTCCCAGGAGCAGCTCAGACCGCAAAATCTTATAAAATTCTCTCACCTTGTACTTCAGTCGGCATTGTCCATTTTGTATTCAATCCCGATGAAATTTCTGTGTTTCATGGTCAATATGATCGTCCAAGGGATGCAGTAAACCGGCACTGGTTCATCGGAATCTAATACTGGTCTCCCATGAGCCGCTCAAACCACAAACTCTTAGAAGATTCACTCTTCTTGTACTTAAGTCGGCATTGTGCATTTAGTATTCAATCCCGATGCGATTTCTGTGTTTCATGGTCAATGTGAAGGTCCAAGGGATACAGTAAACCTGCACAGGTGCATCAGAATCTAATACTGATCTCCCAGGAGCCGCTCAAATTCTTAGAAGATTCGCATTTCTGGTACTTAAGTCGGCATTGTCCCTTTTGTATCCAATCCCGATGCGATTTCTGCGTTTCATGGTCAATGTGAAGGTCCAAGGGGTACAGTAAACCTGCACTGGTGCATCGGATTCTAATACTGGTCTCGCAGGTGCCGCTCAAACCACAATCTCTTAGAAAACTCACTGTTCTTGTACTTTAGTCGGAAATGTTCTTTTTGTATACAATATCGATGCAATTTCTGTGTTTCCGGGTCAATGTGAAGGTCCAAGGGATACAGTAAACCTGCACTGGTGCATCGGAATCTAATACTGTTCCCCCCAGGAGTTCCTCAAAGCACAAAATCTTGGAAGATTCGCTCTTCTGGTACTTGAGTCGGCATTGTGCCTTTTGTATTCAATCCCGATGCGATATCTGTCTTTCATGGTCAATGTGGAAGTCCAAGGGTATACAGTAATCCTGCACTAGTGCATCGGAATCTAACACTAGACTCCCAGGAGCAGCTCAAAGAACAAACTGTTATATAATTCACTCTTCTTGTACTTAAGTCGGCATTGTCCCACTTGTATTCAATCCCGATGCAATTTCTGTGTATCATGGTCAATATGAAGGTGAAAGGGATACAGTAAATCTGCACTGGTGCATCGGAATCTGATACTGGTCTCGCAGGAGCCGCTCAAACCACAATCTCTTAGAAAACTCACTCTTCTTATACTTAAATCGGCATTGTCCCTTTTGTACACAATCCCGATGCAATTTCTGTGTTTCATGGTCAATGTGAAGATCCAAGGGATACAGTAAACTTGCACTGGTGCATCGGAATCTAATACTATTCTCCCAGGAGCCGCTGAAAGCACAAATTCCTAGAAGATTCATTCTTCTTGTACTTAAATTGGCATTGTCCATTTTGTATTCAATCCCGTTCCAATTACTGTGTTTCAAGGTCAAAGTGAAGATCCAAATGATACAGTGAACCTGCACTGGTGCATCGGAATGTAATACTGGCCTCCCAGGAGCCGCTCAAAGCACAAACTCTTAGACCATCACTCTTCTTGTACTTAAGTCGTCAGTGTGCCTTTTGTATTCAATCCCGTTGCGATTTCTGTGATTCATGGTCAATGAGAAGGTCCAAGGGATACAGTAAACCTGCGCTGGTGCATCCGAATCCAATACTGGTCTCCCAGGAGCCGCTGAAAGCACAAACTCGTAGAGGATACATTCTTCTTGTACTTAAGTCATCATTGTCCTATTTGTATTCAATCCCGATGCAATATCTGTATTTCATGGTCAATGTGAAGGTCCAAATGGTAGAGTCAACCTGCACTGGTGAATGGGAATGTAATACTGGTTTCCCAGGAGCCGCTCAAAGCACAAACTCTTAGAAGATTCACTCTTCATGTACTTAAGTTGGCATTGTGCATTTGATTTCAATCCCGATGCAATTTCTGTGTTTCATGGTCATTGCGAAGTTCCAAGGGATACAGTAAAGCTGCACTGGTTCATCGGAATCCAATACTGGTCTCCCATGAGCCGCTCAAACCACAAACTCTTAGAAGATTCACTCTGCTTGTACTTAAGTCGGCATTGTGCATTTAGTATTCAATCCCGATGCAATTTCGGCGTTTCATGGTCAATGTGAAGGTCCAAGGGATGCAGTAAACCTGCACTGGAGCATTGGAATCTAATACCGGTCTCCCAGGGGCCACCCAGAACACAAACTCTTAGATGTTTAACTCTTCTTGTACTTAAGTCGGCAGTCCCTTTTGTATTCAATTCCGGTGCAATTTTTGTGTTTCATGGTAATGTGAAGATCCAAGGGATACAGTAAACCCGCACTGCTGCATTGGAATTTGATACTGGTCTCCCAAGAGCGGCTCAAAGCACGAACTCTTAGAAGATTCACTCTTCTTGTACTTAAGTCGGCATTGTCCCTCTTGTATTCAATCCCGATGCAATTTCTGTGTTTCATGGTCAATGTGAAGGTCCAAGGGATACAGTAAACCCGCACTGGTGGATCGCAATCTAATACTGGTCTCCAGGAGCCGCTCATATCACAAACTCTTTAAGATTCACTCTTCTTGTACTTAATTTGGCTTTGTGACTTTTGTATTCAATCCCGATGAAATGTCTGTGTTTCATGGTCAATGTGAAGGTCCAAGGGATACAGTATACCTGCACAGGTGCATCGGAATCGCATACTGGCCCCCAGGTGCCGTTCAAAACACAAACTCTTAGACGATCACTCTTCTTGTATTTAAGTCGTCATTGTGCCATTTGTATGCAATCCCGTTGCAATTTCTGTGATTCATGGTATATGAGAAGGTCCAAGGGATACAGTAAACCTGCGCTGGTGCATTGGAGTCTGATACAGGTCTCCCAGGAATTGCTGAAAGTACAAATTCCTAGAGGATTCATTCTTCTTGTACTTAAATTGGCATTGTCCTTTTTGTATTCAATCCCGATGCAATTTCTGTGTTTCATGGTCAATGTGAAGATCCAAATGATACAGTCAACCTGCATTGGTGCATCGGAATGTAATACCGGCCTCCCAGGAGCCGCTCAAAGCGCAAACTCTTAGACGATCACTCTTCTTGTACTAAAGTTGGCATTGTGCATTTGTATTCAATGCCGATGCAATTTCTATGTTTCACAGTCATTGAGAAGTTCCAAGGGATACAGTAAACCTGCACTGGTTCATCGGAATCTAATACTGGTCTCCCATGAGCCGCTCAAACCACAAACTCTTAGAAGATTCACTCTTCTTGTACTTAAGTCGGCATTGTGCATTTAGTATTCAATCCCGATGCGATTTCTGTGTTTCATGGTCAATGTGAAGGTCCAAGGGATGCAGTAAACCTGCACTGGTGCATCGTAATCTAATACTGGTCTCGCAGGAACCGCTCAAACCACAATCTCTTAGAAAACTCACTCTTCTTATACTTAAGTCGGCATTGTCCCTTTTGTATTCAATCCCCATGCAATATCTGTGTTTCATGGTCAATGTGAAGGTCAAAAGGGATACAGTAAACGTGCACTGGTGCATCGGAATCTAATACTGGTCTCCGAGGAGCCGCTCAAAGCACATACTCTTAGATGATTCACTCTTCTTGTACTTAAGTTGGCATTGTGCATTTAGTATTCAATCCCGATGCGATTTCTGTGTTTCATGGTCGATGTGAAGGTCCAAGGGATGCAGTAAACCTGCACTGGTGCATCGGAATCTAATACTGGTCTCGCAGGAGCCGCTCAAACCACAATCTCTTAGAAAACTCACTCTTCTTATACTTAAGTCGGCATTGTCCCTTTTGTATTCAATCCCCATGCAATATCTGTGTTTCATGGTCAATGTGAAGGTCAAAAGGGATACAGTAAACGTGCACTGGTGCATCGGAATCTAATACTGGTCTCCCAGGAGACGCTCAAATCACAAACTCTTCGAAGATCCACTCTTCTTGTACTTAAGATGGCATTGTGAGTTTTGTATTCACCCCGATGCAATTTCTGTGGTTCATGGTCAATGTGAAGGTCCAAGGAATTCAGTAAACCTGCACTGGTGCATCGGAATCTAATACTGGTCTCCCAGGAGCAGCTCAGACCGCAAAATCTTATAAAATTCTCTCACCTTGTACTTCAGTCGGCATTGTCCATTTTGTATTCAATCCCGATGAAATTTCTGTGTTTCATGGTCAATATGATCGTCCAATGGATGCAGTAAACCGGCACTGGTTCATCGGAATCTAATACTGGTCTCCCATGAGCCGCTCAAACCACAAACTCTTAGAAGATTCACTCTTCTTGTACTTAAGTCGGCATTGTGCATTTAGTATTCAATCCCGATGCGATTTCTGTGTTTCATGGTCAATGTGAAGGTCCAAGGGATACAGTAAACCTGCACAGGTGCATCAGAATCTAATACTGACCTCCCAGGAGCCGCTCAAATTCTTAGAAGATTCGCATTTCTGGTACTTAAGTCGGCATTGTCCCTTTTGTATCCAATCCCGACGCGATTTCTGCGTTTCATGGTCAATGTGAAGGTCCAAGGGGTACAGTAAACCTGCACTGGTGCATCGGATTCTAATACTGGTCTCGCAGGTGCCGCTCAAACCACAATCTCTTAGAAAACTCACTGTTCTTGTACTTTAGTCGGAAATGTTCTTTTTGTATACAATATCGATGCAATTTCTGTGTTTCCGGGTCAATGTGAAGGTCCAAGGGATACAGTAAACCTGCACAGGTGCATCGGAATCTAATACTATTCTCCCAGGAGCCGCTGAAAGCACAAATTCCTAGAAGATTCATTCTTCTTGTACTTAAATTGGCATTGTCCATTTTGTATTCAATCCCGTTGCAATTACTGTGTTTCAAGGTCAATGTGAAGATCCAAATGATACAGTGAACCTGCGCTGGTGCATCGGAATGTAATACTGGCCTCCCAGGAGCCGCTCAAAGCACAAACTCTTAGACCATCACTCTTCTTGTACTTAAGTCGTCAGTGTGCCTTTTGTATTCAATCCCGTTGCGATTTCTGTGATTCATGGTCAATGAGAAGGTCCAAGGGATACAGTAAACCTGCGCTGGTGCATCCGAATCCAATACTGGTCTCCCAGGAGCCGCTGAAAGCACAAACTCGTAGAGGATACATTCTTCTTGTACTTAAGTCATCATTGTCCTATTTGTATTCAATCCCGATGCAATATCTGTATTTCATGGTCAATGTGAAGGTCCAAATGGTAGAGTCAACCTGCACTGGTGAATGGGAATGTAATACTGGTTTCCCAGGAGCCGCTCAAAGCACAAACTCTTAGAAGATTCACTCTTCATGTACTTAAGTTGGCATTGTGCATTTGATTTCAATCCCGATGCAATTTCTGTGTTTCATGGTCATTGCGAAGTTCCAAGGGATACAGTAAAGCTGCACTGGTTCATCGGAATCCAATACTGGTCTCCCATGAGCCGCTCAAACCACAAACTCTTAGAAGATTCACTCTGCTTGTACTTAAGTCGGCATTGTGCATTTATTATTCAATCCCGATGCAATTTCGGCGTTTCATGGTCAATGTGAAGGTCCAAGGGATGCAGTAAACCTGCACTGGAGCATTGGAATCTAATACCGGTCTCCCAGGGGCCACCCAGAACACAAACTCTTAGATGATTAACTCTTCTTGTACTTAAGTCGGCAGTCCCTTTTGTATTCAATTCCGGTGCAATTTTTGTGTTTCATGGTAATGTGAAGATCCAAGGGATACAGTAAACCCGCACTGCTGCATTGGAATTTGATACTGGTCTCCCAAGAGCGGCTCAAAGCACTAACTCTTAGAAGATTCACTCTTCTTGTACTTAAGTCGGCATTGTCCCTCTTGTATTCAATCCCGATGCAATTTCTGTGTTTCATGGTCAATGTGAAGGTCGAAGGGATACAGTAAACCCGCACTGGTGGATCGGAATCTATTACTGGTCTCCCAGGAGCCGCTCATATCACAAACTCTTTAAGATTCACTCTTCTTGTACTTAATTTGGCTTTGTGACTTTTGTATTCAATCCCGATGAAATGTCTGTGTTTCATGGTCAATGTGAAGGTCCAAGGGATACAGTATACCTGCACAGGTGCATCGGAATCGCATACTGGCCCCCAGGTGCCGTTCAAAACACAAACTCTTAGACGATCACTCTTCTTGTACTTAAGTCGTCATTGTGCCATTTGTATGCAATCCCGTTGCAATTTCTGTGATTCATGGTATATGAGAAGGTCCAAGGGATACAGTAAACCTGCGCTGGTGCATTGGAGTCTGATACAGGTCTCCCAGGAATTGCTGAAAGTACAAATTCCTAGAGGATTCATTCTTCTTGTACTTAAATTGGCATTGTCTTTTTGTATTCAATCCCGATGCAATTTCTGTGTTTCATGGTCAATGTGAAGATCCAAATGATACAGTCAACCTGCATTGGTGCATCAGAATGTAATACCGGCCTCCCAGGAGCCGCTCAAAGCGCAAACTCTTAGACGATCACTCTTCTTGTACCTAAGTTGGCATTGTGCATTTGTATTCAATGCCGATGCAATTTCTATGTTTCACAGTAATTGAGAAGTTCCAAGGGATACAGTAAACGTGCACTGGTGCATCGGAATCTAATACTGGTCTCCCAGGAGACGCTCAAATCACAAACTCTTCGAAGATCCACTCTTCTTGTACTTAAGATGGCATTGTGAGTTTTGTATTCACCCCGATGCAGTTTCTGTGTTTCATGGTCAATGTGAAGGTCCAAGGAATACAGTATACCTGCACTGGTGCATCGGAATCTAATACTGGTCTACCAGGAGCTGCTCAGACTGCAAAATCTTAGAAAATTCTCTCATCTTGTACTTCAGTCGGCATTGTCCATTTTGTATTCAATCCCGATGAAATTCCTGTGTTTCATGGTCAATATGATCGTCCAAGGGATGCAGTAAACCGGCTCTGGTTCATCGGAATCTAATACTGGTCTCCCATGAGCCGCTCAAACCACAAAATCTTAGAAGATTCACTCTTCTTGTACTTAAATCGGCATTGTGCATTTGGTATTTAATCCCGATGCGATTTCTGTGTTTCATGGTCAATGTGAAGGTCCAAGGGATGCAGTAAACCTGCACTGGTGCATCGTAATCTAATACTGGTCTCGCAGGAACCGCTCAAACCACAATCTCTTAGAAAACTCACTCTTCTTATACTTAAGTCGGCATTGTCCCTTTTGTATTCAATCCCCATGCAATATCTGTGTTTCATGGTCAATGTGAAGGTCAAAAGGGATACAGTAAACCTGCACAGGTGCATCGGAATCTAATACTGATCTCCCAGGAGCCGCTCAAATTTTTAGAAGATTCGCACTCCTGGTACTTAAGTCGGCATTGTCCCGTTTGTATCCAATCCCGATGCGATTTCTGCGTTTCATGGTCAATGTTAAGGTCCAAGGGGTACAGTAAACCTGCACTGGTGCATCGGATTCTAATACTGGTCTCGCAGGTGCCGCTCAAACCACAATCTCTTAGAAAACTCACTGTTCTTGTACTTTAGTCGGAAATGTCCTTTTTGTATACAATATCGATGCAATTTCTGTGTTTCTGGGTCAATGTGAAGGTCCAAGGGATACAGTAAACCTGCACTGGTGCATCGGAATCTAATACTGTTTCCCCAGGAGTTGCTCAAAGCACAAAATCTTAGAAGATTCGCTCTTCTGGTACTTAAGTCGGCATTGTGCCTTTTGTATTCAATCCCGATGCGATATCTGTCTTTCATGGTCAATGTGGAAGTCCAAGGGTATACAGTAATCCTGCACTAGTGCATCGGAATCTAACACTAGGCTCCCAGGATCCGCTCAAAGTACAAACTGTTAGATGATTCACTCTTCTTGTACCTAAGTCGGCATTGTCCCAATTGTATTCAATCCCGATGCAATTTCTGTGTTTCATGGTCAATGTGAAGGTCGAAGGGATTCAGCAAACCAGCACTGGTGCATCGGAATCAGATACTGGTCTCCCTGGAGCTGCTCAACCCACAACCTCTTAGAAAATTCACTCTTCTTGTAGTTAAGTCGGCATTGTCCCGTTTGTATTTAATCTCGATGCAATTTCTGTGGTTCATGGTCAATTTGAAGGTCCAAGGGATACAGTAAACCTGCACTGGTGCATCGGAATCTAATACTGGTCTTCCAGAAGCCGCTCAAATCACAAACTCTTAAAAGATTCACTCTTCTTGTACTTACGTAGGCATTGTGCCTTTTGTATTCAATCCCGATGCAATTTCTGTGTTTCATGATCAATGTAAAATTCCAAGGGATACAGTAAACCTGCACTGGTGCATCGGAATCTAATACTGGTCTCCCATGAGCCGCTCAAAGCACAGACACTTAGAAGATTTTCTCTTTTTGTACGTAAGTTGGCATTGTGCATTTTGTATTTAATCTCGATGCGATTTCTGCGTTTCATGGTCAATGTGAAGGTCCAAGGGATACAGTACACCTGCACTGGAGCATCGGAACTAATACTGGTCTCTCAGGAGCCGCTCAAAGCGTAAACTCTTAGATGATTAACTCTTCTTGTACTTATGTAGTTATTGTTCCCTTTGTATTCAATCCCAATGCAATTTCTGTGTTTCATGGTAAATGTGAAGGTCTAAGGGATACAGTAAATCTGCACAGGTGCATCGAAATCTAATACTGGACACCCAGGAGCCACTCAAATCTTAAACTCTTGTAAGATTCACTCTTCTTGTACTTAAGTCGTCATTGTCCCATTTGAATTCAATCCCGATGCAATTTCTGTGTTTCATGGTCAATGTGAATGTCGAAGGGATACAGTAAACCTGCACTGGTGCATCGGAATCTAAAACTGGTCTCCCATGAGCCGCTCAAAGCACAAACTCTTAGATGATTAACTCTTCTTGTACTTAAGTCGGCAGTCCCTTTTGTATTCAATCCCGATGCAATTTCTGTGTTTCATGGCCAATGTGAAGGTTCAAGAGATACAGTAGACCTGCACTGGTGTTTCGGAATCTAATACACGTCCCCAGGACCCGCTCAAAGCAGAAACTCTTACAAGATTCACTCTTCTTATACTCAAGTGGGCATTGTGAATTTTGTTTTCAATCCCGATGCAAAATCTGTGTTTGATGGTCCATGTGAGGGTCCAAGGGATACAACAAATCAGCACAGGTGCATCGGAATCTAATACTGGTTTCCCAGGAGCCGCTCAAAGCACAATATCTTAGAAGATTCACTCTTCTTGTACTAAAGACGGCATTGTGCCTATTGTATTTAATTCCGATGCAATTTCTGTGTTTCATGGTCAATGAAAAGGTCCAAGGGATACAGTAAACCGGCACCGGTGCATCGGAATCTCACACTGGCCCCCAGGTGCCGTTCAAAGCACAAACTCTTAGATGAATCACTCTTCTTGTACTTAGGTCGACATTGTCCCTTTTGTATTCAATCCCGAAGCAATATCTGTGTTTCATGCTCAATGTGAAGGTCTAAGGGTTACAGTATACCTGCGCTGGTGAATCGGAATCTAATTCAGGTCTTTCTGAAGCCGTTCAAAGTACAAGCTCTTAGAAGATTCACTCCTCCTGTACTTAAGTCGGCATTGTGCCTCTTGTATTCAATGGAGATGCGATTTCTGTGTTTCATGGTCAATGTTAAGGTCCAAGGGATACAGTAAACGTGCACTGGTGCATCGGAATCTAATACAGGTCTCCCAGGAGACGCTCAAGGCACAAACTCTTAGAAGATTCACTCTTCTTGTACTTACATCGGCATTGTGCCTTTTGTATTCAATCCCAATGCAATTTCTGTGTTACATGGTCAATGTGAAGTTCCAAGGGATACAGTAAACCTGCACTTGTGCAACGGAATTTAACACTGGTCTCCCATGAGCCGCTCAAAGCATAAACTCTTAGAAGATTTACGCTGCTTTTTGTACTCAATCCCGTTGCAATTTCTGCATTTCATGGTCAATGTGAAGGTCCAAGGGATACAGTAAACGTGCACTGGAGCATCGGAATCTAATACTGGTCTCCCAGGGGCCACTCAAAACACAAACTCTTTGATGATTAAATCTTCTTGTACTTAAGTCGGCAATGACCCTCTTGTATTCAATCCCGATGCAATTTCTGTATTTCATGGTCAATATGAAAGTCCAAGGGATACAGTAAACCTGCACTGGTGCATCGGACTTCAATACTGGTCTCCCAGGAGCCGCTCAATTCACAAATTACTAGAAGATTCACTCTTCTTGTACTTAAGTCGACATTGTATCTTTCGTATTGGTCCGAATGCAATTTGTGTGTTTCAAGGTCAATGTGAAGGTCCAAGGGATACAGTAAACCTGTACTGGTGCATCCGAATCTAATACTGGTCTCCCAGGAGCCGCTGAAAGCACTACTCTTAGAAGATTCACTCTTCTTGTACGCAAGTCGGCATTGTGCGTTTTTTATTCAATCCCGATGTGATTTCTGTGTTTCATGGTCAATGTGAAATTCCAAGGGAAACAGTAAACCGGCGCTGGTGCATCGGAATCTAATACTGGTCTTCCAGGAGCCGCTCAAATCACAAACTCTTAAAAGATTCACTCTTCTTGTACTTACGTAGGCATTGTGCCTTTTGTATTCAATCCCGATGCAATTTCTGTGTTTCATGATCAATGTAAAATTCCAAGGGATACAGTAAACCTGCACTGGTGCATCGGAATCCAATACTGGTCTCCCATGAGCCGCTCAAAGCACAGACACTTAGAAGATTTTCTCTTTTTGTACGTAAGTTGGCATTGTGCATTTTGTATTTAATCTCGATGCGATTTCTGCGTTTCATGGTCAATGTGAAGGTCCAAGGGATACAGTACACCTGCACTGGAGCATCGGATCTAATACTGGTCTCTCAGGAGCCGCTCAAAGCACAAACTCTTAGATGATTAACTCTTCTTGTACTTAAGTCGGAAGTCCGTTTTGTATTCAATCCCGATGCAATTTCTGTGTTTCATGGTCAATGAAAAGGTCCATGGGATACAGTAAACCTGCACAGGTGCATCGGAATCAAATACTGGTATCCCAGGAGCCGCTCAATGCACAAACTCTGAAGTGAATCACTATTCTTGTACTTAAGTCGGCATTGTCCTTTTTGTATTCAATCCCGACGCGATATCTGTGTTTCATGGTCAATGTGAAGGACCAAGGGGTACAGTAAACCTGCTCTGGTGCATCGGAACCTAATACTGGTCTCCCAGGTGCCGCTCAATGCAAAATCGCTTATAAGATTCACCCTTCTTGTACTTAAGTCGGCATTGTCGCTTTTGTATTCAATCCCGATGCAATTTCTGTGTTTCATGGTCAATGTGACGGTCCAAGCGATAGAGCAAACCTGCACTGGTGCAACGGAATCTAATACTGGTCTCCCAGGAGCCGCTCAGAGCAGAAACTCTTAGAAGACTCACTCTTCTTGAACTTAAGTCGGCATTGTGCCTTATGTATTAATCCCGATGCAATTTCTGTGTTGCATGGTCCATGTTTGGGGCGAAGGGATAAAGTAAACCTGCACTGGTGCATCAGAATCTAATACTGGTCTCCCATGAGACGCTCAAAGCACAAACTCATAGAAGTGTCACTCTTCTTGTTCTTAAGTCGGCATTGTCCATTTTGTATTGAATACCGATGCGATTTCTGTGTTTCTTGGTCAATGTGAACGTCCAAGGGATACAGTAAACCTGCACTGGTACATCGAAATTTAATACTGGTCTCCCAGGAGCCGCTCAAAGCACAAACTCTTAAAAATTCACTTTTCGTCTACTTGAGTTGGCATTGTCCCTTATGTATTCCCTCCCGAAGCAATTTCGGTGTTTCATGGTCAATGTGAAGGTCCAAAGGATACGGTAAACCTGCACTAGTGCATCGGAATCTAATACAGGTCTCCCATGTGCCGCTAAAGCACAAACTCTTGGAAGATTTACTCTTCTTGTACGTAATCGGCATTGTGCATTTTGTAATCAATCCCGATGCAATTTCTGTGTTTCATGGTCAATGTGAAGGTCCAAGGGATACAGTAAACCTGCACTGGTACATTGGAATGTAATACTGGTCTCCCAGGAGCCGCTCAAAGCACAAACCCTTACAAGATTCACTCTTCTTGTACTTATGTAGATAATGTTCCCTTTGTATTCAATCCCAATGCAATTTCTGTGTTTCATGGTCAATGTGAAGGTCTAAGGGATACAGTAAATCTGCACAGTTGCATCGAAATCTAATACTGGACACCCAGGAGCCACTCAAATCTTATACACTTGTAAGATTCACTCTTCTTGTACTTAAGTCGGCATTGTCCCATTTGAATTCGATCCCGATGCAATTTCTGTGTTTCATGGTCAATGTGAATGTCGAAGGGATACAGTAAACCTGCACTGGTGCATCGGAATGTAATACTGGTCTCCCATGAGCCGCTCAAAGCACAAACTCTTAGACGAATCACTCTCCTTGTACTTATGTAGGCATTGTGCCTTTGGATTCAATCCCGATGCAAATTCTGTGTTTCATGGTCAATGTGAAGGTCCAAGGGATACAGTAAACCTGCACTGGTGCATCGGAATCGAATACTGGTCTCCCAGGAGCTGCTCAAAGCACAAACTCTTAGATGATTAACTCTTCTTGCACTTAAGTCGGCAGTCCCTTTTGTATTCAATCCCAATGCAATTTCTGTGTTTCATGGTCAATGTGAAGGTCCAAGGGATACAGTAAACCTACGCTGCTGCATTGTAATCTAATACTGGTCCCCCAGGAGCCACTCAAATTACAAACTCTTAGATGATTAACTCCTCTTGTACTTTAGTCGGCAGTCCCTTTTGCATTCATCCTGGTGCGATTTCAGTGTTTCATGGTCGTTGTGAAAGTCCAAATGATAGAGTAAACCCACGCTGCTGCATTGGAATCTAAAACTGGTCTCCCATGAGCCGCTGAAAGCACAACTCTTAGAAGATTCACTCTTCTTGTACTCAAGTCGGCATTGTGCGTTTTTTATTCAATCCCGATGCGATTTCTGTGTTTCATAGTCAATGTGAAGGTCAAGGGATACAATAAACCTGCGCTGGTTCAACGGAATCTACTACTGGTCTCCCAGGAGCAGCTCAAACCACAAACGCTTGGAAAATTCTCTCATCCTGTTCTTATGTCGGCATTGTCCATTTTGTACCCAATCCCGATGAAATTTCTGTGTTTCATGGCTAATGTGAAGGTCCAAGGGAAACAGTAAACCGGCACTGGTGCATCGGAATCTAATACTGGTCTCCCAGGAGCCGCTCAAATCACAAACTCTTAGAAGATTTACTCTTCTTGTACGTAATCGGCATTGTGCATTTTGTAATCAATCCCGATGCAATTTCTGTGTTTCATGATCAATGTGAAATTCCAAGGGATACAGTAAACCTGCACGGGTGCATCGGAATCTAATACTGGTCTCCCATGAGCCGCTCAAAGCACAAACTGTTAGATGATTAACTCTTCTTGTACTTAAGTCGGCATTGTCCCTTTTGTATTCAATCCCGATGCAATTTCTGTGTTTCATGGTCAATGTGAAGGTCCAAGCGATAGAGAAAACCTGCACTGGTGCAACGGAATCTAATACTGGTCTCCCAGGAGCCGCTCAGAGCAGAAACTCTTAGAAGATTCACTCTTCTTGTACTTAAGTCGGCATTGTGCCTTATGTATTAATCCTGATGCAATTTCTGTGTTTCATGGTCAAAGTTGGGGGCCAAGGGATAAAGTAAACCTGCACTGGTGCATCAGAATCTAATACTGGTCTCCCATGAGACGCTCAAAGCACAAACTCATAGAAGTGTCACTCTTCTTTTTCTTAAGTCGGAATTGTCCATTTTGTATCGAATGCCGATGCGATTTCTGTGTTTCTTGGTCAATGTGAAGGTCCAAGGGATACAGTAAACCTGCACTGGTACGTCGAAATTTAATACTGGTCTCCCAGGAGCCGCTCAAAGCACAAACTCTAAAAAATTCAATCTTCTTTTACTATAGTTGGCATTGTCCCTTATGTATTCCCTCCCGAAGCAAATTCGGTGTTTCATTGTCAATGTGAAGGTCCAAAAGATACGGTAAACCTGCACTAGTGCATCGGAATCTAATACAGGTCTCCCATGAGCCGCTCAAATCACAAACTCTTAGAAGATTTACTCTTCTTGTACGTAATCGGCATTGTGCATTTTGTAATCAATCCCGATGCAATTTCTGTGTTTCATGGTCAATGTGAAGGTCCAAGGGATTCAGTAAACCTGCACTGGTACATCGGAATGTAATACTGGTCTCCCAGGAGCTGCTCAAAGCACAAACCCTTACAAGATTCACTCTTCTTGTACTTATGTAGTTATTGTTCCCTTTGTATTCAATCCCAATGCAATTTCTGTGTTTCATGGTAAATGTGAAGGTCTAAGGGATACAGTAAATCTGCACAGGTGCATCGAAATCTAATACTGGACACCCAGGAGCCACTCAAATCTTAAACTCTTGTAAGATTCACTCTTCTTGTACTTAAGTCGGCATTGTCCCATTTGAATTCAATCCCGATGCAATTTCTGTGTTTCATGGTCAATGTGAATGTCGAAGGGATACAGTAAACCTGCACTGGTGCATCGGAATCTAAAACTGGTCTCCCATTAGCCGCTCAAAGCACAAACTCTTAGATGATTAACTCTTCTTGTACTTAAGTCGGCAGTCCCTTTTGTATTCAATCCCGATGCAATTTCTGTGTTTCATGGTCAATGTGAAGGTTCAAGAGATACAGTAGACCTGCACTGGTGTTTCGGAATCTAATACACGTCCCCAGGACCCGCTCAAAGCACAAACTCTTACAAGATTCACTCTTCTTATACTTAAGTGGGCATTGTGCATTTTGTTTTCAATCCCGATGCAATATCTGTGTTTGATGGTCCATGTGAGGGTCCAAGGGATACAACAAATCAGCACAGGTGAAACGGAATCTAATACTGGTTTCCCAGGAGCCGCTCAAAGCACAATATCTTAGAAGATTCACTCTTCTTGTACTAAAGGCGGCATTGTGCCTATTGTATTTAATCCCGATGCAATTTCTGTGTTTCATGGTCTATGTGAAGGTCCAAGGGATACAGTAAACCTGCACTGGAGCATCGGAATCTAATACTGGTCTCCCAGGCGCCGCTGAAAGCACAAACTGTTAGAAGATTAACTCCTCTTGTACTTAAGGCGGAATTGTGCCTTTTGTATTCTATCCCGATGCAATATCTGAGTTTGATGGTCATTGTGAAGGTCCGAGGGATACAGTAAACCTGCACTGGTGCATCGGAATCTAATACTGCTCTCCTAAGAGCCGCTCAAAGTACAAACTCTTAGATGAATAAATCTTCATGTACTTAAGTCGGGAGTCCCTTTTGTATTAAATCCCGATGCAATTTCTGTGTTTCATTGTCAATGTCAAGCTCAAAGGGATACAGTAAACCTGCACTGGCGCATCGGAATCTAATACTGGTATCCCAGGGGCCGCTGAAAGCACAAACTCTGAAGTGATTCACTCTTCTTGAACTTAAGTCGGCATTGTCCCTTTTGTATTCAATCCCGATGCAATATCTGTGTTTCATCGTCAATGTGAAGGACCAAGGGATACAGTAAAACCTCACTGGTGCATCGGAACCTAATACTGGTCTCACAGGAGCCGCTCAAAGCACAAACTGTTAGAAGATTTAGGCTTCTTGTACTTAAGTCGGCATTGTCTCTTTTGTATTGAATCCTGATTAAATTTCTGTGTTTCATGGTCAATGTGGAGGTCCAAGGAATACAGTTAATTAGTACTTGTGCATTGGAATCTTATACTGGTCTCCCAGGAGCCGCTCAAAGCGCAAACTCTTAGAAAATTCTCTCATCTTGTACTTATGTCGGCATTGTCCACTTTGTATGCAATCCCGACGAAATTTCTGTGTGTCATGGTCAATGTGAAGGTCCAAGGGATAGAGTAAACCTGCACTGTTGCATCGGAATCAAGTACTGGTCTCTCAGGAGCCGCTCAGAGCACAAACTCATAGATGATTAACTCTTCTTGTACTTAAGTCGGTAGTCCCTTTTGCATTCAATGCAGATACAATTCCTGTGTTTCATGGTCATTGTGAAGGTCCAAGGGATACAGTACACCTGCACTGGTGCATCGGAATTTAATACTGGTCTCCCAGGTGCCGCCCAAAGCACAAACTCTTAAAAATTCACCCTTCTTCTACTTGAGTCGTCATTGTCCCTTATGTATTCATTCCCGAAGCAATTTCGGTGTTTCATGGTCAATGTGAAGGTCCAAGGGATACGGTAAACCTGCACTGGTGCATTGGAATCTATTACTGGTCTCCGAGGTGCCTCTCAAGTCACAAACTTTAAGAAAATTCACTCTTCTGGCACTTAAGTTGGCATTGTGCATTTTGTATTCAATCCCGATGCAATTTCTGTGTTTCATGGTCAATGTGATGGTCCATGGGATACAGTACCGATACACTGGTACATCGGAATGTAATACTGGTCTCCCAGGAGCCGCTCAATGCACAAACCCTTAGAAGATTCACTCTTCTTGTACTTATGTAGTTTTGTCCCTTTTGAATTCAATCCCGATGCAATTTCTGTGTTTTATGGTCAATGTGAAGGTTGAAGGGATGCAGTAAACCTGCTCTGGTGCATCGGAATCAAATACTGGTCTCCCATGAGCCGCTCAAAGCACAAACTCTTACAAGATTTACTCTTCTTGTACGTAAGTCGGCATTGTGCATTTTGTATTCTATCCCGATGCAATTTCTGCGTTTCATGGTCAATGTGAAGGTCAAAGAGATACAGTACACCTGCACTGGAGCATCGGAATCTAATACTGGTCTCCCAGGAGCCGCTCAAAGCACAAACTCTGAAGAGATTCACTCTTCTTGTACTTAAGTTGGCATTGTCTCTTTTGTATTCAATCTCGACGCAATATCTGTGTTTCATGGCCAATGTGAAGGACCACGGGATACAGTAAACCTGTACTGGTGCATCGGACCTTAATACTGGTCTCCCAGGAGCAGCTCAAAGCACAAACTCTTAGAAGATTCACTCTTCTTGTAAATAAGTCGGCATTGTGCATTTTGTATTTAATGCCGATGCAATTTCTGCGTTTCATGGTGAATGTGAAGGGCCAAGGGATGCAGTAAACCTGCACTGGTGCATCGGAATCCAATACCGGTCTCCCAGGGGCCACTCAAAATACAAACTCTTAGATGATTAACTGTTCTTGTACTTACGTCGGCAGTCCCTTTTGTATTCAATCCCGATGCAATTTCTGTGTTTCATGGTCAATGTGAAGGTCCGAGGGTTACAGTAAACCTGCACTGGTGCATCGGAATCTAATACTGGTCTCCCAGCCGCCGCTCAAATCACAAACTGTTAGAAGATAAACTCTTCTTGTACTTATTACGGCATTGTGCCTTTTGTATTCAATCCCGATACAATTTCTGTGTTTCGTGGTCAATGTGAAGGTCCAAATGATACAGTCAACCAGCACTGGTGCATCGGAATCTAATACTGGTCACCCAGGAGCGGCTGAAAGCACAAACTCCTAGAAGAATCATTCTTCTTGTACTTAAGTCAGAATTGTCCCTTTTGTATTCAATCCCGATGCAATTTCTGTGTTTCGTGGTCAATGTGAAGGTCCAAATGATACAGTCAACCAGCACTGGTGCATCGGAATCTGATACTGGTCTCCCAGGAGCCGCTCAAAGCACAAATTCTTAGAAGATTCACTCTTCTTGAACTTAAGTCGGTATTGTGCGTTTTGTAATCAATCCCGAAGCAAACTCTATGTTGCATGGTCAATGAGAATGTCCAAGGGATACAGAAAACCTGCTCTGGTTCATCGGAATCGAATACTGGCCTCCCTTGAGCCGCTCAAACCACAAACTCTTAGAAGATTCACTCTTCTTGTACTTAAGTCGGCATTGTGCCTCTTGTATTCAATCCCGATGCGATTTCTGTGTTTCATGGCCAATGAGATGGTCCAAGGGGTACAGTAAACCTGCATTGGTGCATCGGAATCTAATACTGGTCTCCCAGCAGCCGCGCAAACCGCAAACTCTTAGAAAATTCAACTTCTTATACTTAAGTCGGCATTGTCCCTTTTGTATTCAATCCTGATGCAATTTCTGTGTTTCTTTGTCAATGTGAAGGTCAAAGGGATACAGTAATCGTGCACTGGTGCTTCGGAATCGAATACAGGTCTCCCACGAGACGCTCAAAGCACAAACTCTTCGAAGATTCAGTCATCTTGTACTTAAGTTGGCATTGTGTGTTTTGTATCCAATCCCGATGCAATTTCTGTTTATCATAGTCAAATTGAAGGTCCAAGGGATACAGTAAACCTGCACTGGTGCATCGGAATGTAATACTGGTGTCCCAGGAGCAGCTCAAACCACAAACTCTTAGAAAACTCTCTCTACTTGTACTTATGTCGGCATTGTCAATTTTGTATTCAATCCCGATGAAATTTCTGTGATTCATGGTCAATGTGAAGGTCCAAGGGATACAGTAGACATGCAGTGGTGCATCGGAATCTAATACGGGTCGCCCAGGAGCCGCTCAAAGCACAAACTCTTAGAAGATTCACTCTTCTTGTATTTACGTCGGCATTGTGCCTTTTGTATTCAATCCCAATGCAATATCTGTGTTACATGGTCAATGTGAAGTTCCAAGGGATACAGTAAACCTGCACTGGTGCATCGGGATCTAATACTGGTCTCCCATGAGCCGCTCAAAGCACAAACTCTTAGAAGAATTACTCTACTTGTACGTAAGTCAGCAGTCCCTTTTGTATTCATTCCCAATGCAATTTCTGTGTTTCATTGTCAATGTGAAGGCCCAAGGGATACAGTAAATCTGCACTGGAGCATCGGAATCTAATACTGGTCTTCCAGGGGCCACTCAAAACACAACCTCTTAGATGATTTACTCTTCTTGTACTTAAGTCGGCAGTCCCTTTTGAATTCAATCCCGATGCAATTTCTGTGTTTCTTGGTCAATGTGAAGGTCCAAGGGATACAGTAAACCTCCACTGGAGCATCGGAATCTAATACTGGTCTCCCAGGGGCCACTCAAGACACAACCTCTTAGATGATTCACTCTTCTTGTACTTAAGTCGGCAGTCCCTTTTGAATTCTATCCCAATGCAATTTCTGTGTTTCATGGTCAATGCGAAGGTCCAAGGGATACAGTAAACCTGCACTGGTGCATCAGAATCTAATACTGGTCTCCCAGGAGGCGCTTAAAGCACAAATTCTTAGAAGATTCACTCTTCTGTTACTTAAGTCGGCATTGTCCTTTTGTATTCAATTCCGATGCGGTTTCTGGGTTTCATGGTCAATTTGAGGGTCCAAGGTATAGAGTAAACCTGCACTGGTGCATCGGTATCTAATGCTGGTCTCCCAGGAACCGCTCAAAGCACAATCACGAAGAAGATTCACTCTTCTTGTACTTAAGACGGCATTGTGCCTTTTGTATTCAATCCCGATGCAATTTCTGTGATTCATGGTCATTGTGAAGGTCCAAGGGATACAGTAAACCAGCACAGGTGCATCGGAATCTAATACTGGTATCCCAGGAGCCGCTCACAGCACAAACTCTGAAGTGATTCACTGTTCTTGTACTTAAGTCGGCATTGTTCTTTTTGAATTCAATCCCGATGCAATATCTGTGTTTCATGGTCAATGTGAAGGACCGAGGGATACAGTAAACCTGCACTGGTGCATCGGAATCTAATACTGGTCTCCCATGAGCCGCTCAAAGCTCAAACTCTTAGAAGTTTTACTCTTCTTGTACGTAAGTCGGCATTGTGCATTTTGTATTCAATCCCGTTACAATTTCTGCGTTTCGCGGTCAATGTGAAGGTCCAAGGGATATAGTAAACCTGCACTGGAGCATCGGAATGTAATACTGGTCTCTCAGGGGCCACTCAAAGCACGAACTCTTAGATGATTAACTCTTCTTGTACTTAATTCGGCAATCCCTTTTGTATTCAATCCCAATGCAATTTCTGTAGGTTCATGGTGAATGTGAAGGGCCAAGGGATACAGTAAAATTGCACTGGAGGATCGGAATCTAATACCGGTCTCCCAGGAGCCACTCAAAGCACAAACTCTTAGATGATTAACTCTTCACTGTACTTAGGTCGGCATTGACCCTCTTGTATTCAATCCCGATGCAATTTCTGTATTTCATGGTCAATGTGAAAGTCCAAGGGATACAGTAAACTTGCACTGGTGTATCGGAATCTAATACTGGTCTCCCAGGAGCCGCTCAAAGCACAAACTGTTAGAAGATTCACCCTTCTTGTACTTAAGTCGGCCTTGTCCCTTTTGTATTCAATCCCGATGAAATTTCTGTGTTTCATGGGCAATGTGAAGGTTCAAGTGATACAGCAATCCAGCACTGGTTCATCGGAATCTAATACTGGTCTCCCAGGAGCCACTCAAAGCACAAACTCCTGGAAGATTCACTCTTCTTGTACTTACGTAGGCATTGAGCCTTTTGTATTCAATCCCGATGCAATTTCTGTGTTTCATGATCAATGTGAAGTTCCAAGGGATACAGTAACCTGCACTGGGGCATCGAAATTTAATACTGGTCTCCCAGGAGCCGCTCAAAGCACAAACTCTTAAAAATTCACTCTTCTTCTTTTCGAGTTGGCATTGTCCCGTATGTATTCCCTCCCGAAGCAATTTCGGTGTTTCATGGTCAATGTGAAGGTCCAAGGGATACAGTAAATCTGCACAGGTGCATCGAAATTTAATACTGGACACCCAGGAGCCACTTAAAGCTCAAACTCTTGTAAGATTCACACTTCTTGTACTGAAGTCGGCTTTGTCCCATTTGAATTCAATCCCGATGCAATTTCTGTGTTTCATGATCAATGTGAAGTTCCAAGGGATACGGTACACCTGCACTGGAGCATCGGAATCTAATACTGGTTTCCCAGGAGCCGCTCAAAGCACAAATTCTTAGAAGATTAACTCTTCTTGTACTTAAGTCGGCATTGTGCATTTTGTATTTAATCCCAATGCAATTTCTGCGTTTCATGGTCCATGTGAAGGTCCAAGGGATACAGTGAACCAGCACAGGTGCATCGGAATCGAATAGAGGTCTCCCAGGAGCCGCTCAAAGCACAATATCTAAGAAGATCACTCTTCTTGTACTAAAGACGGCATTGTGCCTTTTGCATTTTATTCCGATGCAATTTATGTGTTTCAAGGTCATTGTGGAGGTCCAAGGGATACAGTAAACCTGCACAGGTGCATCGGAATCTGATACTGATATCCCAGGAGCCGCTCAAAACACAAACTCTGAAGAGATTCACTCTTCTTGTACTTAAGTTGGCATTGTCCCTTTTGTATTCAATCTCGACGCAATATCTGTGTTTCATGGCCAATGTGAAGGACCACGGGATACAGTAAACCTGTACTGGTGCATTGGAACCTAATACTGGTCTCCCTGGAGCAGTTCAAAGCACAAACTCTTAAAAGATTCACTCTTCTTGTACTTAAGTCGGCATTGTGCATTTTGTATTTAATCCCAATGCAATTTCTGCGTTTCATGGTCAATGTGAAGGGCCAAGGGATACAGTAAACCTGCACTGGCGTATCGGAATCTAATACTGGTCTCCCAGGGGCCACTCAATAAACAAACTCTTAGATGATTAACTCTTCTTGTACTTAAGTCGGCAGTCCCTTTTCTATTCAATCCCGATGCAATTTCTGTGTTTCATGGTCAATGTGAAGGTCCGAGGGATACAGTAAACCTGCACTGGTGCATCGGAATGTAATACTGGTCTCCCAGGAGCCGCTCAAAGCACAAACTCTTAGAAGATTCACTATTCTTGTACTTAAGGCGGCATTGTTCCCTTTGTATTCTATCCCGATTCGTTTTCTGAATTTCATGGTGAATGTGGCGGTCCAAGGGATACAGTAAACCTGCACTGGTGCATTGGAATTTAACACTGGTCTCCCACGAGCCGCTCAAATCACACATTATTAGAAGATTCACTCTTCTTGTACTTAAGTCGTTATTGTATCTTTTGTATTGGTCCCCATGTAATATCTGTGTTTCATTGTCGATGTGAATGTCGAAGGGATACAGTAAACCTACACTGGTGCATCGGAATGTAATACTGGTTTCCCAGGAGCCGCTCAAATTAGAAACTCTATATGATTCACTCTTCTTGTACTTAATTTGGCATTGTGCCTTTTGTATTCAATCCCGATGCAATCTCTGTGTTTCATGGTCAATGTGAAGGGCAAGGGATACAGTAAACCTGCACTGGTGCATCGGAATCGCACATTTGCCCCCAGGTGCCGTTTAAAGCACAAACTCTTAGATGAATCACTCTTCTTGTACTTAAGTCGGCATTGTGCCTTTTGTATTCAATCCCGATGCAATTTCTGTGCTTCATGGTCAATGTGAAGGTCAAGGGATACAGTAAACCTGCACAGGTGCATCGGAATCTAATACTGATATCCCTGGAGCCACTCAAAGCACAAACTCTGAAGTGATTCACTCTTCTTGTACTTAAGACCGCATTTTTCCCTTTGTATTCAATCCCGATTCGATTTCTGTGATTCGTGGTCAATGTGGATTTCCAAGGGGTACAGTAAACCTGCACTGGTGCATCGGAATCTAATACTGGTCTCCCATGAGACGCTCAATGAACAAACTCTTAGAAGACTCACTCTTCTTGTCCTTAAGTCGGCATTGTCCTCATTGTATTCAATCCCATTGCGATTTCTGTGTTTCTTGGTCAATTGGAATGTCAAAGGGATACAGTAAACTTGCACTGGTGCATCGGATTTTATTACTGGTCTCCCAGGAGCCGCTCAAAGCACAAACTCTTAGAAAACTCACTCTTCTTGTACTGAAGCCGGCATAGTGCCTTTTCTGTTCGATCCCGATGCGATTTCTTTGTTTCATGGTCAATGTGAGGGTCCAAGGAATGCAATAAACCTGCACTGGTTCATCGGAATCTAATACTGGTCTCCCAGGAGCAGCTCAAACCACAAACTCTTAGAAAATTCCCTCCTCTTGTACTTATGTCGGCATTGTCCATTTTGTATTCAATCCCGATGAAATTTCTGTGTTTCATGGTCAATGTGAAAATCCAAGGGATACAGTAAACCTGCACTGGTGCATCGGAATCTAATACTGGTCTCCCTGGAGCCGCTCAAAGCACAAAACCTTAGAAGATTCACTCTTCTTGCACTCAAGTCGGCATTGTGCCCTTAGTATTCAATCCCGATGCGATTTCTGTGTTTCATGGTCATTGTGAAAGTCCAAGAGATACAACATACCTGCACTGGTTCATCGGAATCTAATACTGGTCTCCTAGGAGCAGCTCAAACCACAGACTCTCAGAAATTTCTCTCATCTTGTACTTATGTCGGCATTCTCCATTTTGTATTTAATTCCGATGAATTTTCTGTGTTTCATCGTCAATGTGATGGTTCGAGGGATACAGTAAACCTGCACTGGTGCATCGGAATCTAATACTGGTCTCCCAGGAGACGCTAAAAGCACAAACCCTTAGAAGATTCACTCTTCTTGTAGTTACGTCGGCATTGTGCTTTATGTATTCAATCCCGATGCAATTTCTGTATTTCATTATCAATGTGAAGGTCCAATGGCTACAGTAAACCTGCACTGGTGCATCAGAGTCTAATACTGGTCTCCAAGGAGCCGCTCAAAGCACCAACCCATAGAAGATTAACTCTTCTTGTACTTTAGTCGGCATTGTCCCTTTTGTATTCAATCCCGATGCAATATCTGTGTTTCATGGTCAATGTGAAGGTCGAAGGGATACATTAAACCTGTATTGGTTCATCGGAATCTAATACTAATCTCCCAGGAGCCGCTCAAAGCACAAACTCTTGAAAGATTAACTCTTCTTGTACTTAAGTCGGCAGTCCCTTTTGTCTTCAATCCCAATGCAATTTCTGAGTTTCATGGTCAATGTGAAGATCCAGAGGATACAGTAAACCTGCACTGGTGCATCGAAATCTAATACTGGTCTCCCAGGAGCCGCTCAAACACAAACCCGTCGAAGATTAACTCTTCTTCTACTTAAGTCGTCATTGTCCCTCTTGTATTCAATCCCGAGCAATTTCTGTGTTTCATGGTCACTGTTAAGGTCCAAGGGATATAGTAAACCTGCACTGGTGCATCGGAACCTAATACTTGTCCCCCAGGAGCCGCTCAAAACACAAACCCTTAGAAGATTCACTACTCTTGTACTCAAGTCGGCATTGTGCCTTTAGTATCCAATCACGATGCGATTTCTGTGTTTTTGGTCAATGGGAAAGTCCAAGGGATACAATAAACCTGCACTGGTGCATCGGAATCTGATACTGGTCTCGCAGGAGCAGCTCAATACACAAACTTTTAAAAAATTCTCTCATCTTGTACTTATGTCGGCATTGTCCATTTTGTATTGAATCCCGATGCAATTTCTGTGTTTCATGGTCAATGTGAAGGTCCAAGGGATACTGTAAACCTGCACTGGTGCATCGGAGTCTATTACTGGTCTCCCAGGAGCCGCTAAAAGCACAAACTCTTAGAAGATTCACTTTTCTTGTACTTACGTCGGCATTGTCCCTTTCGTATTCAATCCCAATGAAATTTCTGTGTTTCATGATCAATGTGAAGATACAATGGCTACAGTAAACCTGCACTGGTGCAACAGAATTTAATACTGGTCTCCCAGGAGCCGCCAAAACACTATCTCAGGGAAGATTCACTCTTCTTGTACTTAAGTCGACATTGTATCTTTCGTATTAATCCCCATGCAATTTCTGTGTTTCATTGTCAATGTGAAGGTCCAAGGGATACAGTAAACCTGTACTGTTGCATCGGTATCTAATACTGGTCTCCCAGGAGCCGCTCAAAGCACAAACTCTTAGAAGGTTCACTCCTCTTGTAATAAAGTCGGCAGTCCCTCTTGTATTCAATCCCGATGCAATTTCTGATTTTCATGGTCAATGTGAAGGTCCAAGGGATATAGTAAACCTGCACTGGTGCATCGGAATCCAATGCTGGTCTCCCAGGAGCCGCTGAAAGCACAAACCATTAGAAGATTCACTCTTCTTGTTCTTAAGTCGGCGTTGTCCCTCTTGTATTCAATCCCGAGCAATTTCTGTGTTTCATGGTCAATGTGAAGGTCCAAGGGATACAGTAAACCCGCACTGGTGCATCGGAATCGATCACTGGTCTCCGAAGAGCCGCTCAAAGCACAAACTCTTAAAAGATTCGCTCTTCTGGTACTTAAGTCGGCATTGTCCCTCTTGTATTCAATCCCGATGCAATTTCTGTGTTTCATGGGCAATGTGAGGCTCCAAGGGATATAGTAAACTAGCACTGGTGCATCGGAATCTAATACTGGTCTCCCTGGAGCTCCTCAACAAACAACTTCTCAGAAAATTCACTCTTCTTGTACTAAAGTCGGCACTGTCCCGTTTGTATTCAATCTCGATGCAATTTCTGTGTTTCACGGTCAATGTGAACGTCGAACGGATACAGTAAACCTACGCTGGTGCATCGGAATCTAATACTGGTCTCCCAGGAGCCGCTCAAAGCACAAACTCTTATAAGATCCACTCTTCTTGTACTTAAGTCGACATTGTATCTTTTGTATTGGTCCCCATGCAATTTCTGTGTTTCATGGTCAATGAGAGGATCTAAGGGGTACAGTGAACCTCTATTGGTGCATCGGAATCTAACACTGGTCTCCCAGGTGCCGCTCAAAGCACAAACTTTTAGAACATTCTCTCTTCTTGTACTCAAGCCGGCATTGTGCGTTTTCATTCAATCCCGATGCGATATCTGTGTTTCATGGTCAATGTGAAGGTCCAAGTGATACAATAAACCTGCACTGGTTCATCGGAATGTAATACTGGTCTCTTAGGAGCAGCTCAAACCACAAACCCTTCGAAAATTCCCTCAACTTGTACTAATGTCAGCATTCTCCATTTTGTATTCAATCCCGAGCAATTTCTGTGTTTCATGGTCAATGTGAAGGTCCAAGGGATACAGTAAACCTGCACAGGTGCATCGGAATCTAATACTGACACCCAGGAGCCGCTTAATGCTCAAACTTTTGAAAGAATCACTCTTCTTGTACTTCAGTCGGCATTGTCTCTTATGTATTCCATCCCGATGCAATTACTGTGTTTCCTGGTCAATGTGAAGGTCCAAGGGATACAGTAAACCTCCACTGGTGCATCGGAATCGAACACAGATCTACGAGGAGCCGCTCAATGCACAAACTCTTAGAAAATTCACTTTTTTTGTACTTAAGTGGGCATTGTGTAATTTGTATTATATCCCGATGGAATTTCTGTGTCTCATGGTCAAATTGAAGGTCCAAGGGATTCAGTAAACCTGCACTGGTGGAGCGGAATCTAATACTGGTCTCCCAGGAGCTGCTCAACCCACAAACCCTTAGAAAATTCACTCTTCTTGTACTTAAGTCGGCAGTCCCTATTGTATTCATCCTGATGCAATTTCTGTGTTTCATAGTCAATGTGAAGGTCCAAGGGATACAGTAAACCTGCACTGGGGCATCGGAATCTAATACTGGTCTCCCAGGAGCCGCTCAAAGCACAGCCCCGTCGAAGATTCACTCTTCTTGTACTTAAGTCAGCATTGTCCGTCTTGTATTCAATCCCGAGCAATTTCTGTGTTTCATGGTCAATGTGAAGGTCCAAGGGATACAGTAAACCTGCACTGGTGCATCGGAAACGAACACAGGTCTCTGAGGAGCCGCTCAAAGCACAAACTCATAGAAAATTCACTCATCTTGTACTTAAGTTGGCATAGTGTATTTTCTATTCAATTCCGATGCAATTTCTGTGTTTCATGGTCAAATTGAAGGTCCAGGGGATACAGTAAACCCGCACTGGTGCATCGGAATCGAACACTGGTCTCTGAGGAGCCGCTCAAAGAACAAACTCTTAGAAAATTCACTCTTCCTGTACTTAAGTTGCATTGTATATTTTGTATTCAATCCCGATGCAATTTCTGTGTTTCATGGTCAAATTGAAGGTCCAGGGGATACAGTAAACCTGCACTTTTACATCGGAATCTAATACTGGTCTCCCAGGAGCCGCTCAAAGCACAAACCCTTTGAAAATTCACTCTTCTTGTACGTATGTCGTTATTGACACTTTTGTATTCACTCCCGATGCAATTTCTGTGTTTCATGGTCAATGTGAAGGTCCAAGGGATACAGTGAACCTGCACAGGTGCATCGGAATCTAATACTGGACTCCCAGGAGCCGCTCAATGCTCAAACTCTTGAAAGATTCACTCTTCTTGTACTTTAGTCGGCATTGTCCCTTATGAATTCCATCCCGATGCAATTTCTGTGTTTCCTGGTCAATGTGAAGTTCGAAGGGATACAGTAAAACTTCACTGGTGCATCGGAATCTAATTCAGGTCGCCCAGGAGCCGCTCAAAGCACAAACTCATAGAAGATTATCTCTTCTTGTACTAAAGTCGGCAGTCCCTTTTGTATTCAATCCCGATGCGATTTCTGAGTTTCATGGTCAATGGGAAGGCCCAAGGGATACAGTAAACCTGCACTAGTGCATCGGAATCGAACACAGGTCTACGAGGAGCCGCTCAAAGCACAAACTCTTAGAAAATTCACTTTTCCTGTACTTAAGTGGGCATTGTGTAATTTGTATTATATCCCGATGGAATTTCTGTGTCTCATGGTCAAATTGAAGGTATATGGGATTCAGTAAACCTGCACTGGTGCATCGGAATCTAATACTGGTCTCCCAGGAGCTGCTCAACCCACAAACACTTAGAAAATTCACTCTTGTTGTACTTACGTCGGCATTGTCCCTCTTGAATTCAATCGCGAGCAATTACTGTGTTTCATGGTCAACGTGAAAGTCCAAGGGATACAGTAACTCCTGCACAGGTGCATCGGAATCTAATACTGGACACCCAAGAGCCGCTCAAAGCTCAAACATCCTGAAAGATTCACTCTTCTTGTACTTCAGACGGTATTGTCCCTTATGTATTAAATCATGATGCAATTTCTGTGTTTCATGGTGAATGTGAAGGTCCAAGGGATACAGTAAACCTGCACTGGTGCATCGGAATCGAACACAGGTCTCTGAGGAGCCGTTCAAAGCACAAAGATTTAGAAAATTCACACTTCTTGTACTTAAGTTGGCATAGTGTATTTTGTATTCAATCCCGATGCAATTTCTGTGTTTCATGGTCAAATTGAAGGTCCAAGGGATTCAGAAAAACCTGAACTAGTGCATCGGAATCTAATACTGGTCACCCAGGAGCTGCTCAACCCATAAACTCTTAGAAAATTCACTCGTCTTGTACTTAAGTCGGCATTGCCCGTTTGTATTCAATCTCGATGCAATTTCTGTGATTCATGGTCAATGTGAAGGTCGAAGGGATGCAGTAAACCAGCACTGCAGCATCGGAATCTAATACTGGTCTTCCTGGAGCCGCTCAAAGCACAAACTCTTAGAAGATTCGCTCTTCTGGTACTTAATTCGGCATTGTGCATTTTGTATTTAATCCCAATGCAATTTCTCCGTTTCATGGTCAATGTGAAGGGCCAAGGGATGCAGTAAACCTGCACTGGTACATCGGAATCTAATACTGGTCTCCCAGGGGCCACTCAAAACACAATCTCTTAGATGATTAACTCTTCTTGTACTGAAGTCGGCAGTCCCTTTTGTATTCAATCCCGATGCAACTTCTGTGTTTCATGGTCAATGTGAAGGTCCGAGGGATACAGTAAACCTGCACTGGTGCATTGGAATCTAATACCGGTCTCCCAGGAGCCGCTCAAATCACAAACTATTAGAAGATTCACTCTTCTTGTACTTAAGTCGACATTGTATCTTTTGTATTGGTCCCCATGCAATATCTGTGTTTCATGGTCAATGTGAATGTCCAAGGGATACAGTAAACCTGCACTGGTCCATCGGAATGTAATACTGGTCTCCCAGGAGCCGCTCAAACCGGAAACTCTATAAGATTCACTCTTCTTGTACCTAGTTTGGCATTGTGCCTTTTATATTTAATCCCGATGCTATTTCTGTGTTTCATGGTCAATGTGAAGGTCCAAGGGATACAGTAAACCTGCACTGGGGCATCGGAATCTAATACTGGTCTCCCAGGAGCCGCTCAAAGCACAACCCCGTCGAAGATCCACTCTTCTTGTTTTTACGTCAGCATTGTCCCTCTTGAATTCAATCCCGAGCAATTACTGTGTTTCATGGTCATTGTGAAAGTCCAAGGGATACAGTAAACCTGCACAGGTGCATCGGAATCTAATACTGGACACCCAGGAGCCGCTCAAAGCTCAAACATCCTGAATGATTCACTCTTCTTGTACTTCAGACGGTATTGTCCCTTATGTATTAAATCATGATGCAATTTCTGTGTTTCATGGTGAATGTGAAGGTCCAAGGGATACAGTAAACCTGCACTGGTGCATCGGAATCTTATACTGGTCTCCCATGTGCCGCTCAACGCACAAACTCTTAGGAGACTCACACTTCTTGTTATTAAGTCGGCATTTTCCATTTTGTATTCAATCCCGATGCGATTTCTGTGTGTCTTGGTCAATGTGAAGGTCAAAGGGATGCAGTTATCCTGCACTGGTGAATCGGAATTTAATACTGGTCTCCCTGGAGCCGCTCAAAGCACATACTCTTAGAAAATTCTCTCATCTTGTACTTATGTCGGCATTCTCCATTTTGTATTTAATAACGATGAATTTTTTGTGTTTCATCGTCAATGTGATGGTCCAAGGGATACAGTAAACCTGCACTGGTGCATCGGAATCTAATACTGGTCTCCCAGGAGCCGCTCAAAGCACAAACTCCTATAAGATTCACTCTTCTTGTACTTAATTCGACATTGTATCTTTTGTATTGGTCCCCAAGCAATTTCTTTGTTTCATGGTCAATAAGAAGATCTAAGGGGTACAGTGAACTTGTACTGGCGCATCGGATTCTAAAACTGGACTCCCAGGTGCCGCTCAAAGCACAAACTTTTAGAACATTCTCTCTTCTTGTACTCAAGCCGGCATTGTGCGTTTTTATTCAATCCTGATGCGATATCTGTGTTTCATGGTCAATGTGCAGGTCCAAGGGATACAGTAAACCTGCACTGGTGCATCGGAATCTAATACTTGTCCCCCAGGAGCCGCTCAAAACACAAAACCTTAGAAGATTCACTACTCTTGTACTCAAGTCGGTATTGTGCCTTTAGTATTCAATCACGATGCGATTTCTGTGTTTCATGGTCAATGGGATAGTCCAAGGGATACAATAAACCTGCAGTGGTTCATCGGAATCTGATACTGGTCTCGCAGGAGCAGCTGAAACCACAAACTTTTAAAAAATTCTCTCATCTTGTACTTATGTGCGCATTGTCCATTTTCTATTGAATCCCGATGCAATTTCTGTGTTTCATGGTCAATGTGAAGGTCCAAGGGATACAGTAAACCTGCACTGGTGCATCGGAGTCTATTACTGGTCTCCCAGGAGCCGCTAAAAGCACAAACTCTTAGAAGATTCACTTTTCTTGTACTTTCGTCGGCATTGTCTCTTTCGTATTCAATCCCAATGCAATTTCAGTATTTCATGATCAATGTGAAGATACAATGGCTACAGTAAACCTGCACTGGTGCATCAGAATTTAATACTGGTCTCCCAGGAGCCGCTCAAAACACTAACTCAGGGAAGGATCACACTTCTTGTACTTAAGTCGACATTGTATCTTTCGTATTGGTCCCCATGCAATTTCTGTGTTTCATTGTCAATGTGAAGGTCCAAGGGATACAGTAAACCTGCACAGGTGCATCGGAATCTAATACTGGACTCCCAGGAGCCGCTCAATGCTCAAACTCTTGAAAGATTCACTCTTCTTGTACTTTAGTCGGCATTGTCCCTTATGAATTCCATCCCGATGCAATTTCTGTGTTTCCTGGTCAATGTGAAGTTCGAAGGGATACAGTAAAACTTCACTGGTGCATCGGAATCTAATTCAGGTCGCCCAGGAAGCGCTCAAAGCACAAACTCATAGAAGATTAACTCTTCTTGTACTAAAGTCGGCAGTCCCTTTTGTATTCAATCCCGATGCAATTTCTGAGTTTCATGGTCAATGGAAAGGCCCAAGGGATACAGTAAACCTGCACTGGTGCATCGGAATCTTAAACTGGTCTCCCAGGAACTGCTCAAAGCACAAACCCGTCGAAGATTCAGTCTTCTTGTACTTAAGTCAGCATTGTCCGTCTTGTATTCAATCCCGAGCAATTTCTGTGTTTCATGGTCAATTTGAAGGTCCAAGGGATACAGTAAACCTGCACAGGTGCATCCGAATCTAATACTGACACCCAGGAGCCGCTTAATGCTCAAACTCTTGAAAGATTCACTCTTCTTGTACTTCAGTCGGAATTATCACTTATGTATTCCATCCCGATGCAATTACTGTGTTTCCTGGTCAATGTGAAGGTCCAAGGGATACAGTAAACCTGCACTAGTGCATCGGAATCGAACACAGGTCTACGAGGAGCCGCTGAAAGCACAAACTCTTAGGAAATTCACCTTTCTTGTACTTAAGTGGGCATTGTGTAATTTGCATTATATCCCGATGGAATTTCTGTGTCTCATGGTCAAATTGAAGGTATATGGGATTCAGTAAACCTGCACTGGTGCATCGGAATCGAACACAGGTCTCTGAGGAGCCGCTCAAAGCAAAAACACTTAGAAAATACACTCTTCTTGTACTTAAGTTGGCATAGTGTATTTTGTATTCAATCCCGATGCAATTTCTGTGTTTCATGGTCAAATTGAAGGTCCAAGGGATTCAGTAAACCTGCACTAGTGCATCGGAATCTAATACTGGTCACCCAGGAGCTGCTCAACCCATAAACTCTTAGAAAATTCACTCGTCTTGTACTTAAGTCGGCATTGCCCGTTTGTATTCAATCTCGATGCAATTTCTGTGATTCATGGTCAATGTGAAGGTCGAAGGGATGCAGTAAACCTGCACTGCTGCATCGGAATCTAATACTGGCCTTCCTGGAGCCGCTCAAAGCACAAACTCTTAGAAGATTCGCTCTTCTGGTACTTAAATCGGCATTGTGCATTTTGTATTTAATCCCAATGCAATTTCTCCGTTTCATGGTCAATGTGAAGGGCCAAGGGATGCAGTAAACCTGCACTGGTACATCGGAATCTAATACTGGTCTCCCAGGGGCCACTCAAAACACAATCTCTTAGATGATTAACTCTTCTTGTACTGAAGTCGGCAGTCCCTTTTGTATTCAATCCCGATGCAACTTCTGTGTTTCATGGTCAATGTGAAGGTCCGAGGGATACAGTAAACCTGCACTGGTGCATTGGAATCTAATACCGGTCTCCCAGGAGCCGCTCAAAGCACAAACTCTTAGAAGATTCACTATTCTTGTACTTAAGACGGAATTGTTCCCTTTGTGTTCTATCCCGATTCGATTTCTGAATTTCATGGTGAATGTGGCGGTCCAAGGGATACAGTAAACCCGCACTGGTGCATTGGAATTTAATACTGGTCTCCGAGGAACCGCTCAAATCACAAACTATTAGAAGATTCACTCTTCTTGTACTTAAGTCGACATTGTATCTTTTGTATTGGTCCCCATGCAGTATCTGTGTTTCATGGTCAATGTGAATGTCCAAGGGATACAGTAAACCTGCACTGGTGCATCGGAATGTAATACTGGTCTCCCAGGAGCCGCTCAAACCGGAAACTCTATAAGATTCACTCTTCTTGTACCTAGTTTGGCATTGTGCCTTTTATATTTAATCCCGATGCAATTTCTGTGTTTCATGGTCAATGTGAAGGTCCAAGGGATACAGTAAACCTGCACTGGGGCATCGGAATCTAATACTGGTCTCCCAGGAGCCGCTCAAAGCACAACCCCGTCGAAGATCCACTCTTCTTGTTTTTACGTCAGCATTGTCCCTCTTGAATTCAATCCCCAGCAATTACTGTGTTTCATGGTCAACGTGAAAGTCCAAGGGATACAGTAAACCTGCACAGGTGCATCGGAATCTAATACTGGACACCCAGGAGCCGCTCAAAGCTCAAACATCCTGAATGATTCACTCTTCTTGTACTTCAGACGGTACTGTCCCTAATGTATTAAATCATGATGCAATTTCTGTGTTTCATGGTGAATGTGAAGGTTCAAGGGATACAGTAAACCTGCACTGGTGCATCGGAATCTTATACTGGTCTCCCATGTGCCGCTCAACGCACAAACTCTTAGGAGACTCACACTTCTTGTTATTAAGTCGGCATTTTCCATTTTGTATTCAATCCCGATGCGATTTCTGTGTGTCTTGGTCAATGTGAAGGTCAAAGGGATGCAGTTATCCTGCACTGGTGAATCGGAATTTAATACTGGTCTACCTGGAGCCGCTCAAAGCACATACTCTTAGAAAATTCTCTCATCTTGTACTTATGTCGGCATTCTCCATTTTGTATTTAATAACGATGAATTTTTTGTGTTTCATCGTCAATGTGATGGTCCAAGGGATACAGTAAACCTGCACTGGTGCATCGGAATCTAATACTGGTCTCCCAGGAGCCACTCAAAGCACAAACTCTTATAAGATTCACTCTTCTTGTACTTAATTCGACATTGTATCTTTTGTATTGGTCCCCATGCAATTTCTTTGTTTCATGGTCAATAAGAAGATCTAAGGGGTACAGTGAACTTGTACTGGCGCATCGGATTCTAAAACTGGACTCCCAGGTGCCGCTCAAAGCACAAACTTTTAGAACATTCTCTCTTCTTGTACTCAAGCCGGCATTGTGCGTTTTTATTCAATCCTGATGCGATATCTGTGTTTCATGGTCAATGTGCAGGTCCAAGGGATACAGTAAACCTGCACTGGTGCATCGGAATCTAATACTTGTCCCCCAGGAGCCGCTCAAAACACAAAACCTTAGAAGATTCACTACTCTTGTACTCAAGTCGGCATTGTGCCTTTAGTATTCAATCACGATGCGATTTCTGTGTTTCATGGTCAATGGGATAGTCCAAGGGATACAATAAACCTGCAGTGGTTCATCGGAATCTGATACTGGTCTCGCAGGAGCAGCTGAAACCACAAACTTTTAAAAAATTCTCTCATCTTGTACTTATGTGCGCATTGTCCATTTTCTATTGAATCCCGATGCAATTTCTGTGTTTCATGGTCAATGTGAAGGTCCAAGGGATACAGTAAACCTGCACTGGTGCATCGGAGTCTATTACTGGTCTCCCAGGAGCCGCTAAAAGCACAAACTCTTAGAAGATTCACTTTTCTTGTACTTTCGTCGGCATTGTCTCTTTCGTATTCAATCCCAATGCAATTTCAGTATTTCATGATCAATGTGAAGATACAATGGCTACAGTAAACCTGCACTGGTGCATCAGAATTTAATACTGGTCTCCCAGGAGCCGCTCAAAACACTAACTCAGGGAAGGATCACACTTCTTGTACTTAAGTCGACATTGTATCTTTCGTATTGGTCCCCATGCAATTTCTGTGTTTCATTGTCAATGTGAAGGTCCAAGGGATACAGTAAACCTGCACAGGTGCATCGGAATCTAAACTGGACTCCCAGGAGCCGCTCAATGCTCAAACTCTTGAAAGATTCACTCTTCTTGTACTTTAGTCGGCATTGTCCCTTATGAATTCCATCCCGATGCAATTTCTGTGTTTCCTGGTCAATGTGAAGTTCGAAGGGATACAGTAAACCTTCACTGGTGCATCGGAATCTAATTCAGGTCTCCCAGGAGCCGCTCAAAGCACAAACTCATAGAAGATTAACTCTTCTTGTACTAAAGTCGGCAGTCCCTTTTGTATTCAATCCCGATGCAATTTCTGAGTTTCATGGTCAATGGAAAGGCCCAAGGGATACAGTAAACCTGCACTGGTGCATCGGAATCTTAAACTGGTCTCCCAGGAACTGCTCAAAGCACAAACCCGTCGAAGATTCAGTCTTCTTGTACTTAAGTCAGCATTGTCCGTCTTGTATTCAATCCCGAGCAATTTCTGTGTTTCATGGTCAATTTGAAGGTCCAAGGGATACAGTAAACCTGCACAGGTGCATCCGAATCTAATACTGACACCCAGGAGCCGCTTAATGCTCAAACTCTTGAAAGATTCACTCTTCTTGTACTTCAGTCGGAATTATCCCTTATGTATTCCATCCCGATGCAATTACTGTGTTTCCTGGTCAATGTGAAGGTCCAAGGGATACAGTAAACCTGCACTAGTGCATCGGAATCGAACACAGGTCTACGAGGAGCCGCTGAAAGCACAAACTCTTAGGAAATTCACTTTTCTTGTACTTAAGTGGGCATTGTGTAATTTGCATTATATCCCGATGGAATTTCTGTGTCTCATGGTCAAATTGAAGGTATATGGGATTCAGTAAACCTGCACTGGTGCATCGGAATCGAACACAGGTCTCTGAGGAGCCGCTCAAAGCAAAAACATTTAGAAAATACACTCTTCTTGTACTTAAGTTGGCATAGTGTATTTTGTATTCAATCCCGATGCAATTTCTGTGTTTCATGGTCAAATTGAAGGTCCAAGGGATTCAGTAAACCTGCACTAGTGCATCGGAATCTAATACTGGTCACCCAGGAGCTGCTCAACCCATAAACTCTTAGAAAATTCACTCGTCTTGTACTTAAGTCGGCATTGCCCGTTTGTATTCAATCTCGATGCAATTTCTGTGATTCATGGTCAATGTGAAGGTCGAAGGGATGCAGTAAACCTGCACTGCTGCATCGGAATCTAATACTGGCCTTCCTGGAGCCGCTCAAAGCACAAACTCTTAGAAGACTCGCTCTTCTGGTACTTAAATCGGCATTGTGCATTTTGTATTTAATCCCAATGCAATTTCTCCGTTTCATGGTCAATGTGAAGGGCCAAGGGATGCAGTAAACCTGCACTGGTACATCGGAATCTAATACTGGTCTCCCAGGGGCCACTCAAAACACAATCTCTTAGATGATTAACTCTTCTTGTACTTATGTCGGCAGTCCCTTTTGTATTCAATCCCGATGCAACTTCTGTGTTTCATGGTCAATGTGAAGGTCCGAGGGATACAGTAAACCTGCACTGGTGCATTGGAATCTAATACCGGTCTCCCAGGAGCCGCTCAAAGCACAAACTCTTAGAAGATTCACTATTCTTGTACTTAAGACGGCATTGTTCCCTTTGTGTTCTATCCCGATTCGATTTCTGAATTTCATGGTGAATGTGGCGGTCCAAGGGATACAGTAAACCCGCACTGGTGCTTTGGAATTTAATACTGGTCTCCGAGGAACCGCTCAAATCACAAACTATTAGAAGATTCACTCTTCTTGTACTTAAGTCGACATTGTATCTTTTGTATTGGTCCCCATGCAGTATCTGTGTTTCATGGTCAATGTGAATGTCCAAGGGATACAGTAAACCTGCACTGGTGCATCGGAATGTAATACTGGTCTCCCAGGAGCCGCTCAAACCGGAAACTCTATAAGATTCACTCTTCTTGTACCTAGTTTGGCATTGTGCCTTTTATATTTAATCCCGATGCAATTTCTGTGTTTCATGGTCAATGTGAAGGTCCAAGGGATACAGTAAACCTGCACTGGGGCATCGGAATCTAATACTGGTCTCCCAGGAGCCGCTCAAAGCACAACCCCGTCGAAGATCCACTCTTCTTGTTTTTACGTCAGCATTGTCCCTCTTGAATTCAAGCCCCAGCAATTACTGTGTTTCATGGTCAACGTGAAAGTCCAAGGGATACAGTAAAACTGCACAGGTGCATCGGAATCTAATACTGGACACCCAGGAGCCGCTCAAAGCTCAAACATCCTGAATGATTCACTCTTCTTGTACTTCAGACGGTACTGTCCCTTATGTATTAAATCATGATGCAATTTCTGTGTTTCATGGTGAATGTGAAGGTCCAAGGGATACAGTAAACCTGCACTGGTGCATCGGAATCTTATACTGGTCTCCCATGTGCCGCTCAACGCACAAACTCTTAGGAGACTCACACTTCTTGTTATTAAGTCGGCATTTTCCATTTTGTATTCAATCCCGATGCGATTTCTGTGTGTCTTGGTCAATGTGAAGGTCAAAGGGATACAGTTATCCTGCACTGGTGAATCGGAATTTAATACTGGTCTCCCTGGAGCCGCTCAAAGCACATACTCTTAGAAAATTTTCTCATCTTGTACTTATGTCGGCATTCTCCATTTTGTATTTAATAACGATGAATTTTTTGTGTTTCATCGTCAATGTGGTGGTCCAAGGGATACAGTAAACCTGCACTGGTGCATCGGAATCTAATACTGGTCTCCCTGGAGCCGCTCAAAGCACAAAACCTTAGAAGATTCACTCTTCTTGCACTCAAGTCGACATTGTGCCTTTAGTATTCAATCCCGATGCGATTTCTGTGTTTCATGGTCATTGTGAATGTCCAAGAGATACAATAAACCTGCACTGGTTCATCGGAATCTAATACTGGTCTCCCAGGAGCAGCTCAAACCACAGACTCTTAGATAATTTTCTCATCTTGTACTTATGTCGGCATTCTGAATTTTGTATTTAATCCCGATGAATTTTCTGTGTTTCATCGTCAATGTGATGGTCCAAGAGATACAGTAAACCTGCACAGGTGCATCGGAATCTAATACTGGTCTCCCTGGAGCTCCTCAACAAACAACTTCTCAGAATATTCACTCTTTTTGTTCTAAAGTCGGCATTGTCCCGTTTGTATTCAATCTCGATGCAATTTCTGTGTTTCACGGTCAATGTGAACGTCGAACGGATACAGTAAACCTACGCTGGTGCATCGGAATCTAATACTGGTCTCCCAGGAGCCGCTCAAAGCACAAACTCTTATAAGATTCACTCTTCTTGTACTTAATTCGACATTGTATCTTTTGTATTGGTCCCCATGCAATTTCTGTGTTTCATGGTCAATAAGAAGATCTAAGGGGTACAGTGAACTTGAACTGGTGCATCGGAATCTAATACTGGTCTCCCAGGTGCCGCTCAAAGCACAAACTTTTAGAACATTCTCTCTTCTTGTACTCAAGCCGGCATTGTGCGTTTTTATTCAATCCTGATGCGATATCTGTGTTTCATGGTCAATGTGCAGGTCCAAGGGATACAGTAAACCTGCACTGGTGCATCGGAATCTAATACTTGTCCCCCAGGAGCCGCTCAAAACACAAACCCTTAGAAGATTCACTACTCTTGTACTCAAGTCGGCATTGTGCCTTTAGTATTCAATCACGATGCGATTTCTGTGTTTCATGGTCAATGGGAAAGTCCAAGGGATACAATAAACCTGCAGTGGTTCATCGGAATCTGATACTGGTCTCGCAGGAGCAGCTCAATCCACAAACTTTTAAAAAATTCTCTCATCTTGTACTTATGTCGGCATTGTCCATTTTATATTGAATCCCGATGCAATTTCTGCGTTTCATGGTCAATGTGAAGGTCCAAGGGATACTGTAAACCTGCACTGGTGCATCGGAGTCTATTACTGGTCTCCCAGGAGCCGCTAAAAGCACAAACTCTTAGAAGATTCACTTTTCTTGTACTTACGTCGGCATTGTCTCTTTCGTATTCAATCCCAATGCAATTTCTGTATTTCATGATCAATGTGAAGATACAATGGCTACAGTAAACCTGCACTGGTGCATCAGAATTTAATACTGGTCTCCCAGGAGCCGCTCAAAACACTAACTCAATGAAGCTTCACACTTCTTGTACTTAAGTCGACATTGTATCTTTCGTATTGGTCCCCATGCAATTTCTGTGTTTCATTGTCAATGTGAAGGTCCAAGGGATACAGTAAACCTGTACTGGTGCATCGGAATCTAATACTGGTCTCCCAGAAGCCGCTCAAAGCACAAACTCTTAGACGATTCACTCCTCTTGTGCTAAAGTCGGCAGTCCCGCTTGTATTCAATCCCGATGCAATTTCTGATTTTCATGGTCAATGGGAAGGTCCAAGGGATACAGTAAACCTGCACTGGTGCATCGGAATCTTAAAGTTGTCTACCAGGAACCGCTCAAAGCACAAACCCGTCGAAGATTCACTCTTCTTGTACTTAAGTCAGCATTGTCCGTCTTGTATTCAATCCCGAGCAATTTCTGTGTTTCATGGTCAATGTGAAGGTCCAAGGTATACAGTAAACCTGCACAGGTGCATCGGAATCTAATACTGGACTCCCAGGAGCCGCTCAATGCTCAAACTCTTGAAAGATTCACTCTTCTTGTACTTCAGTCGGCATTGTCCCTTATGTATTCCATCCCGATGCAATTTCTGTGTTTCCTGGTCAATGTGAAGGTCCAAGGGATATAGTAAACATGCACAGGTGCATCGGAATCTAATACTGACACCCAGGAGCCTCTTAATGCTCAAACTATTGAAAGATTCACTCCTCTTGTACTTCAGTCGGCATTGTCCCTTATGTATTCCATCCCGATGCAATTACTGTGTTTTCTGGTCAATGTGAAGGTCCAAGAGATACAGTAAACCTGCACTGGTGCATCGGAATCGAACTCAGGTCTACGAGGAGCCGCTCAAAGCACAAACTCTTAGAAAATTCACTTTTTTTGTACTTAAGTGGGCATTGTGTAATTTGTATTATATCCCGATGGAATTTCTGTGTCTCATGGTCAAATTGAAGGTCCAAGGGATTCGGTAAACCTGCACTGGTGCACCGGAATCTAATACTGGTCTCCCAGGACCTGTTTAACCCACAAACCCTTAGAAAATTCACTCTTCTTGTACTTAAGTCGGCAGTCCCCATTGTATTCATCCCGATGCAATTTCTGTGTTTCATGGTCAAATTGAAGGTCCAGGGGATACAGTAAACTCGCACTTGTGCATCGGAATCGAACACTGGTCTCTGAGGAGCCGCTCAAAGCACAAACTCTTCGAAAATTCACTCTTCCTGTACTTAAGTTGCATTGTAAATTTTGTATTCAACCCCGATGCAATTTCTGTGTTTCATGGTCAAATTGAAGGTCCAAGGGATACAGTAAACCTACACTGGTGCATCGGAATCTAATACCGGTCTCCCAGGTGCCGCTCAAAGGACAAACTTTTAGAACATTCTCTCTTCTTGTACTCAAGCAGGCATTGTGCGTTTTTATCCAATCCCGATGCGATATCTGTGTTTCATGGTCAATGTGAAGGTCCAAGTGATATAATAAACCTGCACTGGTTCATCGGAATGTAATACTGGTCTCTTAGGAGCAGCTCAAACCACAAACCCTTCGAAAATTCCCTCATCTTGTACTAATGTCAGCATTCTCCATTTTGTATTCAATCCCGATGAAGTTTTTGTGTTTCATGGTCAATGTGCAGGTCCAAGGGATACAGCAAACCTGCACTGGTGCATCGGAATCTAATACTTGTCCCCCAGGAGCCGCTCAAAACACAAACCCTTAGAAGATTCACTACTCTTGTACTCAAGTCGGCATTGTTCCTTTAGTATTCAATCACGATGTGATTTCTGTGTTTCATGGTCAATGGGTAAGTCCAAGGGATACAATAAACCTGCGCTGGTTCATCGGAATCTGATACTGGTCTCGCAGGAGCAGCTCAATCCACAAACTTTTAAAAAATTCTCTCATCTTGTACTTATGTCGGCTTTGTCCATTTTGTATTCAATCCCGATGCAATTTCTGTGTACATGGTCAATGTGAAGGTCCGAGGGATACAGTGAACATGCACTGGTGCATCGGAGTCTATTACTGGTCTCCCAGGAGCCGCTAACAGCACAAACTCTTAGAAGATTCACTTTTCTTGTACTTACGTCGGCATTGTCCTTTTCGTATTCAATCCCAATGCAATTTCTGTGTTTCATGATGAATGTGAAGATACAATGGTTACAGTAAACCTGCACTGGTGCAGGAGCCACTCAAAACACTAACTCAGGGAAGATTCACTCTCCTTGTACTTAAGTCGACATTGTACCTTTCGTATTGGTCCCCATGCAATTTCTGTGTTTCATTGTCAATGTGAAGGTCCAAGGGATACTGAAAACCTGCACTGGTGCATCGGAATCTAATACTGGTCTCCCAGGAGCTGCTCAACCCATAAACTCTTAGAAAATTCACTCGTCTTACACTTAAGTCGGCATTGCCCGTTTGTATTCAATCTCGATGCAATTTCTGTGATTCATGGTCAATGTGACGGTCCGAGGGATACAGTAAACCTGCACTGCTGCATCGGAATCTAATACTGGTCTTCCTGAAGCCGCTCAAAGCACAAACTCTTAGAAGATTCACACTTCTGGTACTTAAATCGGCATTGTGCGTTTTGTATTTAATCCCAATGCAATTTCTGCGTTTCATGGTCAATGTGAAGGGCCAAGGGATGCAGTAAACCTGCACTGGTGCATCGGAATCTAATACTGGGCTCCCAGGAGCCACTCAAAACACAATCTCTTAGATGATTAACTCTTCTTGTACTTAAGTCGGCAGTCCCTTTTGTATTCAATCCCGAAGCAATTTCTGTGTTTCATGGTCAATGTGAAGGTCCGAGGGATACAGTAAACCTGCACCGGTGCATCGGAATCTAATACTGGTCTCCCAGGAGCCGCTCAAAGCACAAACTCTTAGATGATTCACTATTCTTGTACTTAAGACGGCATTGTTCCCTTTGTGTTCTATCCCGATTCGATTTTTGAATTTCATGGTGAATGTGGCGGTCGAAGTGATACAGTAAACCTGCACTGGTCCATTGGAATATAATACTGGTCTCCGAGGAGCCGCTCAAATCACAAACTATTAGAAGATTTACTCTTCTTGTACTTAAGTCGACATTGTATCTTTTGTATTGATCCCCATGCAATATCTGTGTTTCATGGTCAATGTGTATGTCCAAGGGATACAGTAAACCTGCACTGGGGCATCGGAATCTAATACTGGTCTCCCAGGAGCCGCTCAAAGCACAACCCCGTCGAAGATTCACTCTTCTTGTACTTACGTCGGCATTGTCCCTCTTGAATTCAATCCCGAGCTATTACTGTGTTTCATGGTCAACGTGAAAGTCCAAGGGATACAGTAAACCTGCACAGGTGCATCGGAATCTAATACTGGACACCCAGGAGCCGCTCAAAGCTCAAACATCCTGAAAGATTCACTCTTCTTACACTTCAGACGGTATTGTCCCTTATGTATTAAATCATGATGCAATTTCTGTGTTTCATAGTGGTTGTGAAGGGCCAAGGGATACAGTAAACCTACACTGGTGCATCGGAATCGAACACAGGTCTCTGAGGAGCCGCTCAAAGCACAAACTCTTAGAAAATTCACTCTTCTTGTACTTAAGTTGGCATAGTGTATTTTGTATTCAATTCCGATGCAATTTCTGTGTTTCATGGTCAAATTGAAGGTCCAAGGGATTCAGTAAACCTGCACTAGTGCATCGGATTCTAATACTGGTCTCCCAGGAGCTGCTCAACCCATAAACTCTTAGAAAATTCACTCGTCTTGTACTTAAGTCGGCATTGTCCCGTTTGTATTCAATCTCGATGCAATTTCTGTGATTCATGGTCAATGTGAAGGTCGAAGGGATACTGTAAACCTGCACTGGTGCATCGGAATCTAATACCGGTTTCCCAGGAACCGCTCAAACACAAACTTGTAGATGATTCACTCTTCTTGTACTTAAGTCGGCATTGTATCTTTTGTATTGGTCCCTAAGGAATTTCTGTGTTTCATAGTCAATGTGAAGGTCCAAGAGATACAGTAAACCTGCACTGGTGCATCGGAATCTTATACTGGTCTCCCATGTGCCGCTCAACGCACAAACTCTTAGGAGACTCACACTTGTTGTTATTAAGTCGGCATTTTCCATTTTGTATTCAATCCCGATGCGATTTCTGTGTGTCTTGGTCAGTGTGAAGGTCAAAGGGATACAGTTATCGTGCACTGGTGAATCGGAATTTAATAATGGTCTCCCTGGAGCCGCTCAAAGCACATACTCTTACAAAATTCACTCTTCTCGTACTTGAGTCGGCATTGTCCCTTATGTATTCCATCCTGATGTAATTACTGTGTTTCATGGTCAATGTGAAGGTCCAAGGGATACAGTAAACCAGCACTGGATCATCGGAATCTAATACTGGTCTCCCTGGAGCTGCTCAACCAACAACCTCTTAGAAATATCACACTCCTTGTACTTAAGTCGGCATATTCCCGTTTGTTTTCAGTATCGATGCAATTTCTGTGTTTCACGGTCAATGTGAAGGTCCAGGGGATACAGTAAACCTGCGTTGGTGCATCGGAATCTAATACAGGTCTCCTAGGAGGCGCTCAAAGCACAAACTCTTAGAAGATTCACTCTTCTTGTACTTAAGTCGTCATTGTTCCCTTTGTATTCAATCCGGATTCGATTTCTGTGTTTAATGGTCAATGTGGAGGTCCAAGGGATACAGTTATCCTGCACTGGTGCATCGGAATTAAATACTGGACTCCCAGGAGCCGCTCAAATCAAAACTAATAGAAGAATCACTCTACTTGTACTTCAGTCAACATTGGATCATTTGTATTGGTCCCCATGCAATATCTGTGTTTCATGGTCAATGTGAAGGTCCAAGGGATACAGTAAACCTGTACTGGTGCATCGGAATCTAATAGTGGTATCCCAGGAGCCGCTCAAAGCACAAACTCTTAGATGATTAACTCTTCTTGTACTTAAGTCGGCAGTCCCTTTTGTATTCAATCCCGATGCAATTTCTGTGTTTCATGGTCAATGTGATGGTCCAACAGATACAGTACACCTGCACAGGTGCATCGGAATCTAATACTGGTCTGCCAGGAGCCGTTCAGAGGACAAGCCCTTCGAAGGTTCACTGTTCTTGTACTTAAGTCGGCATTGTCCATCTTGTGTTCAATCCCGAGCAATGTCTGTGTCTCATGGTCAACGTGAAGGTCCAAGGGATACAGTAAACCTGCACTGATGCATCGGAATCGAACATTGGTCTCCAAGGAGTCGCTCAAAACACAAATTCTTAGAAAATTCACTCTTCTTGTACCTAAGTTGGCATTGTGTATTTTGTAATCAATCCCGATGAAAATTCTGTGTTTCATTGTCAAATTGAAGGTCCAAGGGATACAGTAAACCTGCACTGGTGCATGGGAAACTAATACTGATCGCCAGGATCCGCTAAAACACAAACTCCTAGAAGATTCGCTGTTCTAGTACTTAAGTCGCCATTGTCCCGTTTGTATTCAATCTCCATGCAATTTCTGTGTTTCACGGTCAATGTGAAGGTAGAAGGGATACAGTAAACCTGCGCTGGTGCATCGGATTCAAACACTGGCCTCCGAGGAGCCGCTCAAAGCACAAACTCTTAGAGAATTCACTCTTCTTGTACTTAATTTGGCATTGTGAATTTTTTATTCAATCCCGATGCAATTTCTGTGTTTCATGGTCAATGTGAAGGTCCAATGGCTACAGTAAACTAGCACTGGTGCATCGAAATCTAATACTGGTCTCCCAGGAGCCGCTCAAAGCACAAATTCTTAGAAGATTAACTCTTTTTGTACTTAAGTCGGTATTGTCCCTTTTGTATTCAATCCCGATGCAATTTCTGTGTTTCATGGTCAATGTGAAGGTCGAAGAGATACAGTAAACCTGCACTGGTGCATCAGGATCTAGTACTGGTCTCCCACAGGCCGCTCAAAGCACAAGCCCTACGAAGATTCACTGTTGTTGTACTTAAGTCGGCATTGTCCATCTTGTATTCAATCCCGAGCAATTTCTGTGTTTCATGGTCAATGTGAAGGTCCAAGGGATTCAGTAAACCTGCACAGGATCATCGGAATCTAATACTGGACTCCCAGGAGCTGCTCAAATCTCAAACTCTTTGAAGATTTGCTCTTCATGTACTTCAGGCGGCATTGTCGCTTATGTATTCCATCTCGATGCAATTTCTGTGTTTCATGGTCATTGTGGGGTCCAAGGGATACAGTAAACCTGCACTGGTGCATCCGAATCGAACAGTGGTCTCCAAGGAGTCGCTCAAAGCACAAATTCGTAGAAAATTCACTCTTCTTGTACTTAAGTAGGCATTGTGTATTTTGTAATCAATCCCGATGAAAATTCTGTGTTTCATGGTCAAATTGAAGGTCCAAGGGATACAGTAAACCTGCACTGGTGCATCGGAATCTAATACTGATCTCCCAGGAGCTGCTCAAACGCAAACTCTTAGAGGATTCGCTCTTCTGGTACTTAAGTCGGCATTGTCCCGTTTGTATTTAATCTCGATGCAATTTCTGTGTTTCATGGTCAATGTGAAGGTCGAAGGGATACAGTAAACCTGCACTGGTGCATCGGAATCTGATACTGGTCTCCCAGGAGCCACTCAAAGCACAAACCCTTCGAAGATTCACTCTTCTTGTACTTAAGTCGGCATTGTCCCTCTTGTATTCAATCCCGAGCTATTTCTGTGTTTCATGGTCAATGAGAAGTTCCAAGATATACAGTAAATCTGCACAGGTGCATCGGAATCCAATACTGGACACCCAGGAGCCGCTCAAAGCTCAAACACTTAGAAGATTCACTCTTCTGGTACTTCAGTCGGTATTGTCCCTTAAGTATTCCATCCCGATGCAATTTCTGTGTTTCAAGGTCAATGTGATGGTCCAAGGGATACAGTAAACCTTCACTGGTGCATCGAAATCGAACACTGGTCTCCGAGGAGCCGCTCAAAACACAAACTCTTAGAAAATACACTCTTCTTGTACTTAAGTTGGCATTGTGTATTTTGTATTCAATCCCGATGCAATTTCTGTGTTTCATGGTCAATGGGAAGGTCCAAAGGCTACAGTAAACCTGCACTGGTGCATCGAAATCTAATACTGGCTTCCCAGGAGCCGCTCAAAGCACAAACCCTTAGAAGATCACCTCTTTTTGTACTTAAGCCGGCACTGTCCCTTTTGTATTCCATCCCGATGCAATTTCTGTGTTTCAAGGTCAATGTGATGGTCCAAGGGATACAGTAAACCTTCACTGGTGCATCGAAATCGAACACTGGTCTCCGAGGAGCCGCTCAAAGCACAAACTCTTAGAAAATACACTCTTCTTGTACTTAAGTTGGCATTGTGTATTTTGTATTCAATCCCGATGCAATTTCTGTGTTTCATGGTCAATGTGAAGGTCCAAGGGATACAGTAAACTTGCGCTGGTGCATCGGAATCAAATACAGTTCTCCTGAGAGCCGCTCAAAGCGCAAACTCTTATAAGATTCACTCTTCTCGTACTTAAGTCCTCATTGTTCCCTTTGTATTCAATCCGGATTCGATTTCTGTGTTTCATGGTCAATGTGGTGGTCCAAGGGATACAGTTATCCTGCACTGGTGCATCGGAATTAAATACTGGTCTCCCCGGAGCCGCTCAAATCACAAACTATTAGAAGAATTACTCTTCTTGTACTTAAGTCAACATTGTATCATTTGTATTGGTCCCAATGCAATATCTGTGTTTCATGGTCAATGTGAAGGTCCAAGGGATACAGTAAACCTGTACTGGTGCAACGGAATGTAATTGTGGTAACCCAGGAGCCGCTCAAAGCACAAACTCTTAGATGATTAACTCTTCTTGTACTTAAGTCGGCAGTCCCTTTTGTATTCAATCCCGATGCAATTTCTGTGTTTCATGGTCAATGTGATGGTCCAACAGATACAGTACACCTGCACTGGTGCATCGGAATCTAATACTGGTCTGCCAGGAGCCGTTCAAAGGACAAGCCCTTCGAAGGTTCACTGTTCTTGTACTTAATTCGGCATTGTGCATCTTGTATTCAATCCCGAGCAATGTCTGTGTCTCATGGTCAATGTGAAGGTCCAAGGGATACAGTAAACCTGCACTGATGCATCGGAATCGAACAGTGGTCTCCAAGGAGTCGCTCAAATCTCAAACTCTTAGAAGATTCGCTCTTCATGTACTTCAGGCGGCATTGTCCCTTATGTATTCCATCCCGATGCAATTTCTGTGTTTCATGGTCATTGTGAAGGTCCAAGGGATACAGTAAACCTGCACTGGTGCATCCGAATCGAACAGTGGTCTCCATGGAGTCGCTCAAAGCACAAATTCGTAAAAAATTCACTCTTCTTGTACTTAAGTTGGCATTGTGTATTTTGTAATCAATCCCGATGGAAATTCTGTGTTTCATGGTCAAACTGAAGGTCCAAGGGATACAGTAAACCTGCACTGGTGCATCGGAATCTAATACTGATCTCCCAGGAGCTGCTCAAACGCTAACTCTTAGAGGATTCGGTCTTCTGGTACTTAAGTCGGCATTGTCCCGTTTGTATTTAATCTCGATGCAATTTCTGTGTTTCATGGTCAATGTGAAGGTCGAACGGATACAGTAAACCTGCGCTGGTGCATCGGAATCTAATACTGGTCTCCCAGGACCCGCTCAAAGCACAAACCCTTCGAAGATTCACTCTTCTTGTACTTAAGTCGGCATTGTCCCTCTTGTATTCAAACCCGAGCTATTTCGGTGTTTCATTGTCAATGAGAAGGTCCAAGATATACAGTAAATCTGCACAGGTGCATCGGAATCCAATACTGGACACCCAGGAGCCGCTCAAAGCTCAAACACTTAGAAGATTCACTCTTCTGGTACTTTAGTAGGCATTGTCCCTTATGTATTCCATCCCGATGCAATTTCTGTGTTTCAAGGTCAATGTGATGGTCCAAGGGATACAGTAAACTTTCACTGGTGCATCGAAATCGAACACTGGTCTCCGAGGAGCCGCTCAAAACACAAACTCTTAGAAAATACACTCTTCTTGTATTTATGTTGGCATTGTGTATTTTGTATTCAATCCCGATGCCATTTCTGTGTTTCATGGTCAATGGGAAGGTCCAATGGCTACAGTAAACCTGCACTGGTGCATCGAAATCTAATACTGGCTTCCCAGGAGCCGCTAAAAGCACAAACCCTTAGAAGATCACCTCTTTTTGTACTTAAGCCGGCACTGTCCCTTTTGTATTCAATCCCGATGCAATTTCTGTGTTTCATGGTCAATGTGAAGGCCGAAGGGATACAGTAAACCTGCACTGGTAACCGGAATCTAATACTGGTCTCCCAGGAGCCGCTGAAAAGACAAATTCTTAGAAGACTCGCTCTTATGGTACTTAAGTCGGCATTGTCCCTTTTGTGTTCATTCCCGGTGCAATTTCTGAGTTTCATGGGCAATTTGAAAGTCCAAGGGATACAGTAAACCAGCACTGGATCATCGGAATCGAATACTGGTCTCCCTGGAGCTGCTCAACCCACAAGCTCTTAGAAATATCACTCTCCTTGTACTGAAGTCGGCATATTCCCGTTTGTTTTCAATATCGATGCAATTTCTGTGTTTCATGGTCAGTGTGAAGGTCCAAGGGATACAGTAAACTTGCGCTGGTGCATCGGAATCTAATACAGGTCTCCTGAGAGCCGCTCAAAGCGCAAACTCTTAGAAGATTCACTCTTCTTGTACTTAAGTCGGCAGATCCTTTTGTATTCAATGCCGATGCAATTTCTGTGTTACATGGTCAATGTGAAGGTCCAACGGATACAGTAAACCTGCAGTGGTGCATCGGAATCGAATACTGGACTCCTAGGAGCCGCTCAAAGCACAAACTCTTAGATGATTATCTCTTCTTGTACTTAAGTCAGCAGATCCTTTTGTATTCAATGCCGATGCAATTTCTGTGTTTCATGGTCAATGTGAAGGTCCAACGGATACAGTAAACCTGCACTGGTGGATCGGAATCGAATACTGGTCTCCCAGGAGCCGCTCAAAGCACAAGCCCTTCGAAGATTCACTGTTCTTGTACTTAAGTCGGCATTGTCCATCTTGTATTCAATCCCGAGGAATTTCTGTGTTTCATGGTCAATGTGAAGGTCCAAGGGATACAGTAAACCTGCACAGGTGCATCGGAATCTAATACTGGACACCCAGGAGCCGCTTAAAGCTCAAACACTAAGAAGATTCGCTCTTCTGGTACTTAAGTCGGAATTGTCCCGTTTGTATTCAATCTCGATGCAATTTCTGTGTTTCATGGTCAATGTGAAGGTCGAAGGGATACAGTGAACGTGTGCTGGTGCATCGGAATCTAATACTGGTCTCCCAGGAGCCGCTCAAAGCACAAACTCTAAGAAGATTCACTCTTCTTGTACTTAATTCGGCATTGTTCCCTTTGTATTCAATCCCGATTCGATTTCTATGTTTCATGGTCAATGTGGTGGTCCAAGGGATACAGTAAACCTGCACTGGTGCATCGGCATCTAATACTGGTCTCCCAGGAGCCGCTCAAAGCACAAACACTTAGAAGATTAACTCTTCATCCACTTAAGTCGGCATCGTGCATTTTGTATTCAATCCCCATGCACTTTCTGCGTTTCATGGTCAAAGTGAAGGTCCAACGGATACAGTAAACCTGCACTGGTGCATCGTAATCTAATACTGGTCTCCCAGGAGCCGCTGAAAGCACAAGCCCTTCGAAGATTCACTGTTCTTGTACTTCAGTCGGCATTGTCCATCTTGTATTCAATCCCGAGCAATTTCTGTGTTTCATGGTCAATGTGAAGGTCGAAGGGATACAGTAAACCTGCACAGGTGCATCGGAATCTAATACTGGACACCCAGGAGCCGCTCAAAGGTCAAACTCTTAGAAGATTCACTCTTCTTGTACTTCAGTCGGCATTGTCCCTTATGTATTCCATCCCGATGCAATTTCTGTGTTTCATGGTCAATATGAAGGTCCAAAAGATGCAGTGAACCTGCACTGGTGCATCGGAATCGAACAGTGGTCTCCATTGAGTCGCTCAAAGCACAAATTCTTAGAAAATTCACTCTTCTTGTTCTTCGGTCGGCATTGACCCTTATGTATTCCATCCTGACGCAATTTCTGTGTTCCATGGCCAATGTGAAGGTCCAAGGGATACGGTAAACCTGCACTGGTGCATCGGAATCTAAAACTGGTCTCCGAGGAGCCGCTCAAAGCACAAACTCTTAGAAAATTCACTCTTCTTGCACGTAAGTTATCATTGTGCGTTTTATATTCAATCCCGATGCAATTTCTGTGTTTCATGGTCAAATTGAAGGTCCAAGGGATACAGTAACCTGAACAGGTGCATCGGACTGTAAAACCGGTCTCCCAGGTGCCGCTCAAAGCACAAACCCTTAGAAGATTCACTCTTCTTGTACTTATGTTATTATTGTCTCTTTTGTATGCAATCCCGATGCAATTTCTGTGTTTCATGGTCAATATGAAGGTCCAAGGGATACAGTAGACATGCACAGGTGCATCGGAATCAAAAACTGGACACCCAGGAGCCGCTCAAAGCTCAAACTCTTAGGAGCTTCACTCTTCTTTTACTTAAGTCGGCATTGTCCCTTATGTATTCCATCCCGATGCAATGTCTGTGTTTCATGGTCAATGTGAAGGTCGAAGGGATATAAAAAACCTGTGCAGAAGCATCGGAATCTAATACTGGTCTCCCAGGAGCCGCTCAAAGCACAAACACTTAGATGATTAACTCTTCTTGCACTTAAGTCGGCAGTCCCTTTTGTATTCAATACCGATACAATTTCTGTGTTTCATGGTCAATGTGAAGCTTCAAGGGATACAGTAAACCTGCACAGGTGCATCGGAATCTAATACTGGACACCCAGGAGCCGCTCAAAGTTCAAACTCTTAAAAGATTCACTCATCGTGTACTTTAGTCGGCATTGTCCCTTATGTATTCCACCCCGATGCAATTTCTGTGTTTCATGGTCAGTGTGAAGGTCCAAGGGATACAGTAAACGTGCACTGGTGCATCGGAATCTAATAGTGGCCTCCCAGTAGCCGCTCAAAACACAAACCCTTCGAAGATTCACTCATCTTGTACTTAAGTCGGCATTGTCCCTCTTGCATTCAATCCCGAGCAATTTCCGTGTTTCATGGTCAATGTGAAGCTCCAAGGGATACAGTAAACCTGCACAGGTGCATCGGAATCTAATACTGGACACCCAGGAGCCGCTCAAATCTCAAACTCTTAGAAGATTCACTCTTCTTGTACTTCAGTCGGCGTGTCCCTTATAAATTCAATCCCAATTCGATTTCTGCGTTTCATGGGCAATGTGGAGGTCGAAGGGTCCAAGGGATACAGTTAACCTGCACTGGTGCATCGAAATTTAATACTGGTCTCCCAGGAGCCGCTCAAATCACAACCTAATAGAAGAATCACTCCTCTTGTACATAAGTCATCATTGTATCTTTTGTATTGGTCCCCATGCAATTTCTGTGTTGCATGGTCAATCTGTAGATCCAAGGGATACAGTAAACTTGCACTGGTGCATCGGAATCTAATAGTGGCCTCCCAGGAGCCGCTCAAAACACAAACCCTTCGAAGATACACTCTTCTTGTACTTAATTCCGCATTTTCCCTCTTGTATTCAATCCCGAGCAATTTCTGTGTTTCATGGTCAATGCGAAGGTCCAAGGGATAGAGTAACCTGCACAGGAGCATCAGAGTCTAATACTGGACAACCAGGAGTCGCTCAAAGCTCAAACTCTTAGATGATTGACTCTTCTTGTAGTTAAGTCGGCAGCCCGTTTGTATTCAATCCCGATGCATTTACTGTGTTTCATGGTCCATGTGAAGGGCCAAGGGATACAGTAAACCAGCACTGGTGCATCGGAATCTAATACTGGTCTCCCAGGAACCGCTGAAAGCACAAACCTTTCGAGGATTCACTCTTCTTGTACTTAAGTCGGCATTGTCCCTCTTGTATCAATCCCGAGCAATTTCTGTGTCTCATGGTCAATGTGAAGGTCGAAGGGATACAGTAAACCTGCACTGGTGCATCGGAATCTAATACTGGACACCCAGGAGGCGCTCAAAGCTCAATTTCTTAGAAAATTCACTCTTCTTGTACTTCAGTCGGCATTGTCCTTTATGAACTCCATCCCGATGCAATTTCCGTGTTTCATGGTCAATGTGAAGCTCCAAGGGATACAGTATACCTGCACTGGTGCACCATAATCTAATACTGGTATCCCAGGCGCCGCTTATAGCACAACTTCTGAGGAGATCACTCTTCTTGTACTTAAGTCGACGTATTCAGTCCCATCGCAATATCTGTGTTTCATGGTCAATGTGAAGGACCAACAGATACAGTTAACCTGCACTGGTCCATCGGATCCTAATACTGGTCTCCCAGGAGCCGCTCAAAGCACAAACTCTTAGAAGATTTCTCTCTTCTTGTACTTAGGTTGGGATTGTCTCTTTTGTATTCAATCCCGAAGCAATTTCTGTGTTTCATGGTCAATGAGTAGGTCCAAGGGATACAGTAAACCTGCACTGGTGCATCGGAATGTAATACTGGTCTCCCAGGAGCCCCTCAAATCAGAAACTATTAGAAGATTCTCTCTTCTTGTACTGAAGTCGACATTGTATCGTTTGTATTGGTCCGCATGCAATTTCTGTGTTTCATAGTCAATGTCAAGCTCCAAGGAATACAGTAAACCTCTACTGGTGCATCGGAATCTAATAATGGTCACCCAAGAGCCTCTCAAAGCACAAACTCTTAGAACATTCACTCTTCTTGTACTCAAGTCGGCATTGTGCTTTTGTATTTGATCCCGATGCGATTTCTGTGTTTCATGGTCAATGTGAAGGGCCAAGGGATACAGTAAACCTGCACTGGTGCATCGGAATTTAATAGTGGTCTCCCATGAGCCGCTCAAAGCACAAACTCTTAGAAAATTCACTTTTCTTGCACTTAAGTTGGCATTGTGTATTTTGTATTCAATCCCGATGAAATTTATGTGTTTCATGGTGAAATTGAAGGTCCAAGGGATACAGTAAACCTGCGGTGGTGCATCGGAATCTAATACTGGTATCTCAGGCGCCGGTCATAGCACAAACTCTGAGGCGATTCACTCTTCTTGTACTTAAGTCGGCATTGTCCCTTTTGTATTCAATCCCGACGCAATATCTGTGTTTCATGGTCAATGTGAAGGACCGACGGATACAGTAAATCTGCACTGGTGCATCGGAACCTAATACTGGTCTCCCAGGAGCCGCTCAAAGCACAAACTCTTAGAACATTCACTCTTCTTGTACTTAAGTCGGCATTGTGAATTATGTATTCAATCCCGATGCAATTTCTGTGTTTCATGGTCAATGTGAAGGGCCAAGGGATACAGTTAACCTGCACTGGTGCATCGGAATCTAATACTGGTCTCCCAGGAACCGCTGAAAGCACAAACTAAAGTTGGCATTGTGCATCTTGCATTTAATCCCTATGCAATTTCTGTGTTTCATGGTCAATGTGAAGGTCGAAGGGATACAGTAAACCTGCACTGGTGCATCGGAATCTAACACTGGTCTCCCAGGAGCCGCTCAAAGCACAAACACTTAGATGATTAACTCTTCTTGTAGTTAAGTTTGCAGTCCCTTTTGTATTCAATCCTGATGCATTTATTGTGTTTCATGGTCCATGTGAAGGTCCAAGGGATACAGTAAACCAGCACTGGGTCATCGGAATCTAATACTGGTCTCCCAGGAACCGCTCAAAGCACAAACCGTTCGAGGATTCACTCTTCCTCATACTTCAGTCGGCATTGTCCCCTATGTATTCCTTCCCGACGCAATTTCTGTGTTCCATGGTCAATGTGAAGGTCCAAGGGATACAGTAAACCTGCACTGGTGCATCGGAAACGAACACTGATCGCCGAGGAGCTGCTCAAAGCACAAACTCTTAGAAGATTCACTCTTCTTGTACTTAGGTTGGGATTGTCTCTTTTGGATTCAATCCCGAAGCAATTTCTGTGTTTCATGGTCAATGTGAAGGTCCAAGGGATACAGTAAACCTGCACTTGTGTAACGAAATCAAATACTGGTCTCCAATGAGCCGCTCAAAGCACAAACTCTTAGAAGATTCACTCTTCTTGTACGTAGGTTGGCATTGTGCATTTTGTATTCAATCCCAATGTAATTTCTCCACTTCATGGTCAAAGTGAAGGTGCAAGGGATACAGTAAACCTGCACTCGTGCATCGGAATGTAATTCTGGTCTCCCAGGAGCCCCTCAAATCACAAATTATTAGAAGATTCTCTCTTCCTGTACTTAAGTCGACATTGTATCTTTTGTATTGGTTCGCGTGCAATTTCTGTGTTTGATGGTCAATGTCAAGCTCTAAGGGATACAGTAAACCTGTACTGGTGCATCGGAATCCAATACTGGTCACCCAGGAGCCTCTCAAAGCACAAACTCTTAGAAGATCAGTTTTCTTGTACTCAAGTCGGCATTGTGCTTTTGTATTCGATCCCGATGCGATTTCTGTGTTTCATGGTCAATGTGAAGGTCCAAGGAATTCAATAAACCTGCACTGGTGCAACGGAATCTAATATTGGTCTCCTAGGAGCCGCTCAGAGCAGAAACTCTTAGAAGACTCACTGTTCTTGTTCTTAAGTCGGCATTGTCCCTTTTGTATTCAATCCCGATGCGATTTCTATGTTTCTTGGTTAATGTGAAGGTGCAAGGGATACTGCAAACCCACACTGGTGCATCGGAATTTAATACTGGTCTCCCAGGAGCCGCTCAAAGCACAAACTCTTCCAAAATTCACTCTTCTTGTACTTGAGTCGGAATTGTCCCTTATGTATTCCATCCTGATGCAATTTCTGTGTTTCATGGTCAATGTGAAGGTCCAAGGGATACGGTAAACCTTCACTGGTGCATCGGAATGTAATACTGGTTTCCGAGGAGCCGCTCAAAACACAAATTCTTAGAAACCTCACTCTTCTTGCACTTAAGTTGACATTGTGCATTTTGTATTTAATCCCGATGCAATTTCTGTGTTTCATGGTCAATGCGATGGTCCAAGGGATACAGTAAACCTGCACTGGTGCAACGGAATCTAATACTGGTCTCCAGGAGCCGCTCAAAGCACCAATTCTTAGAAGATTCACTCTTCTTGTACTTACGTCGGCATTGTGCTTTTTGTATTCAATCCCAATGCAATTTCTGTGTTTCATGATCAATGTGAAGGTCCAATGGCTACAGTAAACCTGCACTGGTGCATCATAATCCAATACTGGTCTCCCAGGAGCCGCTCAAAGCACAAGCCCTTAGAAGATTAACTCATTTTGTACTTCAGTCGGCATTGTCGTTATGTATTCAATCCCGATGCAATTTCTGTGTTTCATGGTGTAGCGTTGCTCTTGGGGGACAAAAAATAAAAAGAATTGTTACTTTTTTTTTAATGTCGAAAATTTGAATATTTTGGTGGGCCACTTGGCAACAGAATCATGGATTTATTACGCTATTATAATAACGTATGTTGACCATTAAATACCTGAATAAGAGCAGCATATTGATATATATATATTTGAGATCACTCGGAAGAAACATTATCATTTCTGTGCATTTTTATAGTCACGATACAGTCATACCCGGAACAACACTAAGGGACCAGAAGATTTATAGACTTTAAAAGAAATGCAACACTACACAATTAAAAAAAAATTGGTTCAGAAATAATAGGAAAACGATAATGTTCCTTCTGCCTCATGCTGCGTTCGGCCCATCAGCGTGATCGTAATTTCTGTTGATGAAGTAACACAAAATAATTAAGTTAAGTAAATAAGGAGATGGACTCATCAAGGTTAATTTACGAAAATAAGCACACTTATCTTTAACACACGTTTTTTTTAATGCTACATACCTTTTCATATTAAATTACAATAGATGACCATTGTGGTTAAATACTTTATACATAACAGTCAAAATGTCCTCTTGATGCTGTCTGTTCGATATCAGTTACTAGAAACTACATCTTTTCTGATTGTAAAAAATAACAATTAGCATATTCACTCAATATTTTCACATCAAATATAAAATACAGTTGTGGAACGCAGCAAGTCCGCGTCCGCCTCTCATGGAATACAAACAGTAAAAGGTGAGGCGCCAAAAGCCTCATTTGTCTTGAAATAACAGAATTCTTTTTTATACCATTAATCGATACATGTACATAGAGATTTACTGGCACCGCGCAAGAACGGCAAAGATAAAGAATAATTGATTCTGTCGCTGCTATGCGATGGTTCATTTCGTTTACTTTACAATTGTTCGATAACTTTAGGCCAACAGGCGTTTACTATTGAGCGTATATTAATGTTTGTGAGGCGAAAATTACTAATATTACACTGCCTCTCATGAGGAGGGAAGGAATACCGAAGGTATTACTTTCATCCTCATGCCCATTGGAATATTTGTAATTTTTGGGTGTAACACACAGGTTATTGAAAGTTTCATTTCATATTCATTCCATAAAAAAAGAATTAACGTTTCAGTTTGTAATTACTGACAGTGGATCGTTGTGAATTTGTTCTGTGTTTCTATCAGTGTTTGCATGGATTCAGTCTATCTTGATGATTCTTAAAATTAAGGCTATAAGTACACATATTTACAAAATTTATAAGGAAATAGAGTCACACTTCATTTTTCATCGTTGCAAAAGTAATTTGACTATCACAACTGGTACACAACTTTCTGTTTTGACAGTATTCATTATATTGTCATCGTCTTGTCGATTGATTGCCTTGTCCGTCGTCGCACTTAATTATACATTTATTTTCGTCGCACATACACTATTTATGATAGACTTGGATTGTAGAGCGGCCACTGGTGATGGCTTCGACAAGGAAGTCCATATCTTTCACTTTCAGGGCTCGTGTGTGGCTCTCCGAATTATTTCACATATGAAACAGATAAAATATCTTATATTAGAATAGCTTACAAAACTAATTTTATATACATGTGGGATGGGATATAGGAAGGATCGGATCCTTTGACGTATTTTCGTGTGCTTATTTTCATTCGTATCGTGACCTCTCGTCAAAGTTTACATTTCAACAGTGTTCAGAGGTGACCTTGTGACTTGTCTCTGTGTACAATCAGTCATTACAATAATTACGTTAACTTCTCTATCTTAGAGTCTCTCGGAAGGTTTATGATACATATAAAATGTTTTCAGTACTGGGTGTGAATGTTTTTGCTACAGAATGTAGCGCACAGCAACTGCGTTGGCGGTTGAACGTTTACATTATTTCGTCACGTGGTGGCTGTCCGCCTCCACTGTTGCGAGCAATCTTGAAATTCAGTCTGTGCGCGCGCACGTGACCGGAGCTTTCTTGCAGAGCGTTGATTTCGCGCTTGAGGTGCCGTGCGTCGCTTTTGTTCGGCGGATCGTGGCTTTGTGCTTTTTAGATTGCTGGAGGGAGCTTCTGCCACCGAAACTGCCTCACATCACTTCCTGTCCACTATCCAGTTACGGATTCACAGGTAAGTGGTGGCTACCGCTGCAACTGCATGTGTGGAATGACACTGATTATTACACACTGCACACATCAACGAATTTTTCACACATATGGTGCAGTAGAATACTGACACTGAAAACCGTCGAACTTTAAAACTTCACTTGCACTGTGTCGAGCGTCTGCATGAACGGTGTATTAAAAGAAATTCTCGCGTCATAACATCACACGGTGTTTACAAGTTGATTTACATACTAATATTTACAAGAGTTAATATAAATCGATAAATAATCTAATTGACCACTTTGAATCAAAACAATTGTTTCTTAATTAGTCTTTTTTTTATTTAAGCCTACGGTCACAGATAGGCTATTATAAGTCCTTTTTCTTTGACCAAATCCATTCCAATCTCCTTTACAAATTAATTTCATTCATAGTAATCTTTATCACGCTTGCTTATTCATTTTGTAGGACCAATACTTTTTCTTTTAGTGCTCGTCTTATTTAGTGACTTGTGAGGGGAGCTTCATTTATGTCAAAAGTTTTTCTCGTATGTGCTTGTCTTTAAAGAAAGTTCGAGGACAGATTTGAAAATAGCAATTCCGCCTCTGAGTTTCGTGTAGAAATACAAACAGTCGAAAAAAGAAAGGTGGGAAAAGCGGGTCTACTCGCTGATCGTCGACAGAATTTAAATTACTCCTCAACCAGGTCGAAACTTTAATTTACCTTGCGCATTACAAAAGCAATATGCGCGTCGCGAACCTACTCATTTTTATATGTAGTGCCTCACTTCCTAAGCACACGTGCATCTTTACAAGTTGATCCTGAGGAGTGGATAGGATCAAGGATCTTAAAGGATTTGCACTTAGGAAAGGGATTCAATAATCACATAATCACAGAGAAAACAATAAATATTGCAGTGCACACTTAAAATAAAATCTATCACTTCAAGCATGTATATCTAATATGTATCTTGCTGCAGCTTGCTTACTACTCTTTGCTCATTTCTTAGACTAAGTCAAGTTTATGCATTACGCATTTGGGTATTAATTATCATTTGTATATATAAGCCTCTCACTAGAGTGTTGTTTGCTGCTGTCGCTACCTGTGAAGCTTGGGCGAGATCCTTATTCTATGTGCTGCTAGCTTGTGAATTTGCAGTATCGCTAATGCTCAATAGTACCGTGAAGTTGACATAATAAACCATGTTACTCATATGCTCTTTTACTCAGCTTGTTTATAGTGTGGACTCATCTTACCTTGCGTTATATAATAAACTTCCTTTTTATTCCATCACGCTTTTACTTAAGGTTAACGTCAGGCCTTTTTAGAACAATTGCACTGCGTTATCAATCTGTTCATGCTTAATCCTATGTATCTGTTCACTTCAAAGAGATGTTATTTTATCGCTGGCACAGCACTGTGCTGGAATTTACAAGTTAAATCTACCGACTGTTTTACGCTAACAGGTGGTGCCTTATTTACGTCACCTTTGAAAATAGGAAATAACCTCATGGAATCGAATCTTTCTCACAACTTTCCTCTTTTGTCTGGACGTTTAAGTATTTCCTTTTAAAACAGGTCATTAATTTGTCCTCGATTAAATTTCACTTACTAATACTAAGCACATATAATCATCATTTTCATATTACTATTTAGTGAGAGAAGTGCATTATTCGCTCCTTCCTGCTCATTCTCAAATTACTATTTAGCGAGAGAAGTGCATTATTCGCTCCTTCCTCTTTCCTCATTTTAGTACTTTGGGGCTAATTAATACCTCTCGAGTACATCATTTTCCTTACATACTAACTTATAACTAAAATTGAAAATCGCCTCTAGGACATGTCCTCCTGTTTGCATAAAGATTATTCATGTAAATACTCGTCTACAACTTATTCTGTATTTTATTTTCCAGACGCGTTGTTTTAATACATAAGGTTTCCTTTCAGCACCGGTTAACGTCTGTAGTCAGTTCAGTTCCGTTCTTGTTACTCATTGGTTAATCCTGATCTCCAATACCTTAGAATTTTCTTACAGCTTAAATTAACTTAATTCCTGGCGTTATAAAATTTTCTTAAATCTTGATGGTGGAACAAACCTTTGATTTTATTCGTGGCAGGGTCAGATAACAAATAGCTACCAATGTGTGGTTTCCTCATTATCACAAAGGGACCTTCATAAATGTGTTGCCACTTACGATTCTTCTTTAACAACAGGGATGGTTTAAAGTGAGTCCTGACTAAAACCTTTTCTCCTTCTTTGAAATCTATAACTCTGTTTACCTTCTTATCAAATGCCTTTTTTCGGAGGTTAGCATACGTTGTCAATGATATGAGAGCTTGCCTGATTTTTGCGTCTAGGTCCAATTCGTTGTCTTGTAACTTTGGAAGGGGGTCTATCCACTCATTCCTCTCTTTTGATCTTGACATTAACTCATGTGGCGTGAATCCGGTCGACAGATGAGGAAGGTGGTTTACAATCTGTTCGAATGGTGTTACGAAGTCTACCCACTTAGATTGCTTATTCGGAATGTACGTCCTTATAAATCTGTTAAATTCTTTGAAGATTCTTTCTGTCGGATTCGATTGCGGTCGAAACAGGGATATCAAAATTTGTTTGATTCCATGGCGAGCAAGAAATGCACGCCACGGGCGTGATGTGAAATTTGAAGCATTATCAGACAAGATTGATTCTGGAACCCCGAATCGTGGGAAATAATCATTTTCAATGCGACGAATTATTGGATTTGCACAAGAAGATTTTACTGCTTACAGTCTTATGTGCTTAGAAAAATTGTCCAGGATTGCTACTAAGTATTTAGCGCCTCCCCTACCGGTGGGTAGTGGACCTGCTAAATCAATACTAAGAAGCTGGTTTGGCCTTTCAGCAACTATTGGATTTAGTGGAATTGAAGTGGAAATGTTTAAGGATTTTGCCTTTTGACAGATGACACAGTTTCTCAATAATTTATGAATTCTCTGGTGTAGATTCGGAACATAACAGTAAGTCGAGATTTTCCTTTTACATTTTTCTGGTCCGTAGTGACCCCATGAAATGTGAGTGTACCACAGAGATGTTCAATGAAATTTCGAGGGATGCAAACACACCACCCCTCAGATGACTCAGACGTCTTATGAAATAGCACTTGGTTATGAACTTTATAAAACTTGGACAACTTGTGGGCTGGATTTTCGTGAAGAATTTGTCTAACCTTTTTCCATTTTGGATCTGTATTTTGAAGAATCTGAATCTGCCTACATAACTGAAGAAAATACTTTCTGTGAATTGGATCATTCATTAACAAAACTTTATAATTAGACATTTGTTCCACCAGTTCGCTGGTTTCTAGTAAGCCCTCAGGTGAGCGAGAAAGTGCGTCTGCTATAACATTATCTTTACCTTTTATATATACAATGTCAAAGTCATATTCCTGCAGGAATAAGCACCATCGAGTAAGACGAGGGTGTTGCAACTTGCATGTAAGGAGGAATGATAAAGCTTGATGGTCTGAATAGACTTTAATTTTTCTTCCATAGATACAATAGTAAAATAGCCTAAAAGCCCATATTACGGCAAGTGCCTCCAACTCCGTAACCGAATAAGACTTCTCACACTCTGATAACACTCGACTCGCAAAGCTAATCACTTGGATTTGCTCGTGTCCATTTACTAATTGAATCTGGAAAAGACAAGCGCCGATACCCACAAAGGAAGCGTCTGCAGTAATACAAAATTCCTTATCCATCTGAGGATGATGGAGAATGTTACTGTTAACCAGACTGTCTTTAATTTTCTTAAATCCGTCTTGGCATTCCGGCGTCCAATTCCAATGTGAATTCTTTTTTAAAAGGTTGTGAAGAGCGGGATTGTTCAATACCTGATTAGGAACAAAACGTCTGAAAAATGACGTAAGACCGATAAATCCTCTCAGTTGCCTTTTTGTAACAGGGGTTGGAAAGTATTTTATAGCAGACAATTTTTCCGGGTCGGGTTTAATTCCTTCAGGGGTGATGATGTGTCCTAAAAATTTAATTTCACTTTTTCCAAACTTGGATTTCTTAAGATTTGCTGTAACACCATACTCTCTGAATCGTTGAAATATCTTTTGCAGAAGGGCCACATGATCTTCCCAATTTTTCGATGCTACAAGAACGTCATCCACATAGACTGTTACCTCATCTAAAAGTTCAGGACCTAGTACATAGTCAAGGGCAGAAATAAAAATTCCGGAACTCACATTTAGTCCAAATGGTACAACTTTGAAATGGTAAGATCTACCTGCAAATATAAAGGCAGTGTACTTCCTTGACTCCTGCGCAAGTTTTACTTGCCAGTAACTGCTTTTCAAATCAAGGGTACTCAAATACTTAACTCCATGAAACTTCTGCAGATGCTCTTCAAGAGCCTCTGGTCTCGTTCTTATGGGTACTATAATTTTATTGATTAATCTTGCATCTAGGACTAGCCTTACGGTACCATCTGATTTTAGCGCAGACAATAAAGGACTCGAATAAGGTGAATGAGATACTTCTATCACATTCCAGCGTAACATTTTCTTGATCTCGCATTTGACAGCTTCTCGTCTCGCATATGGAATGGAATAGCTTGTTCTACAGTAGGTTGAATGGGGCAGGACATCCATTCGATATTCAAAGCCTTTTATTAGTCCAGGTTTCTCAGAAAATACTTGAACGTAATCTGTTAACAAATTGTAAAGCTCATTCTTCTGTTGTTTGGATAATTCAATAGACTCACTAGCTTTACCGTATAATTCATTCTGACCGGGAATTAGGTCTTTATACTCATCGTCATTAACACTTTCAAGATCTGTCATGTCTTCTGTCTGACTGTACTGTTGTCTTTTAGTCCATGGCCGTACTGCTATTTGAAGCACCCCAAAGTTTGTCTTCACCTTACTTCTTAACAAATTTACAGTTACTTGTTGCTGACTCGCTACTAGAGTACAGATTCCACACTCGATGTCAATTTTAGCTTTCGTCTGCCTCAAGAATTCCATACTCAGGATACATGGCACTGATAGGTTTTTAACAATAAGAAAAATGCACGTTACTGAAATAGACTCTATCTGGATTTGAAGCTGAGTCTGAAGATTTACACGTTCTGTTAGTGGACCAATTGCTCCCGATACGGTGCAACCTTGAATTGGAAGTGATAAAACTTTGCATACAGAGGATATTGGCTTAAATAAACATAAAGATAAGACATTTATATTAGCTCCTGTATCTACAATGGCTGTTACTGGTATGTTGGCAATTGATGCTCTTATGGAAGCTTGAACTTGTTCGTCCCATACGTCATCATTGTCTTTCGTCTCAGTGTCTGCTACTAGATCATCCCGTAAGTTTGTCTCTTTGTCATACCTAATTGTTTTAATTTCGTGTGGACTAAGGGACAGGGTGCCCCCATTCAAACCTGCGGCATCATCTAGGAGGCTCAAAGGTGCTGCTTTTAATTTTCCGCTCGACGCTTACTTTCCTGCTGATTTATATTTCTTAATGTTTCTTCCGTCTGGAACTGGTGTTGGTTTTGTGGTACGAACTCGGTTGGAAACGATTCTTGTTGTCCTGGCGTATTCGCTTGCGCATAATAAATTTGCGTATTATGCGGGCGTTTAGGCTTCAGAGTTCCCGAAGGTCCGTTCGCTTGTGGCTGAAAAATATTTTGCTGTGGCTTGTGTTGATTGTAACCGTTAGTGAAAGGTGTACATTGGTCTCCACCTTGATTATGGCATTTATTTCTTTTCCACTGTCGATTTGAATCGTAAGACTGATCGTTATGATAATTCCCGTTGATCGGTTGCGCGTTTCCATATTGCTGGGGCTGTTTGTTATAATGTGCATTTTCGTACTGAGGTGGTGACGAATTATATATTGGATTGTATCTCTGGCCGTTATTGTACTTATTTTTGTATTTGCTGTTGGAGTACGTAGTGTGTTTATTTTTGAAACCGTTGTGGGGTTGGTACTGGTTGTCGCTGTGACGCGCTTTCGCTCGGCCACCAGTGTTGCCTACGTATTCTGTATTGTGCTGGCCGCCTGCACTGAAGTGAGCGTTGCCAACATCAACTCTAGCGTCCTCGTAAATCAGATCTAACGAGTCTAACACAGATAGGAAAGTGTCCGTATCGTCCTCAGACACGTTTACTAACTTTTCTCTGATCCCAATCGGTATCTTAGTTTTTAGAATCATAATAACGTCTTTGGCGGTGATCGGCGAATCCCAGAACTTGATTTTCGCTAAATACTTTTCAAAATATCGTCTCAAACCACCGCGCTTGCTGTTAAACACTTCGGCGTTGTAAACCTCTTTTCTCAGGCGCTGCTGCACACCAGAACTCCAGAATTTAGCTAAAAACATCTGTTCAAACTCTTTGTAACTTTTACAAGAGTCGACCATTTCGGTTCCCCATAAGGCAGCATCGCCTACGATAAATCCACTAACTAATTGAATTCGCTATCGGTCACTCCAGCTATTCGGGAAAATTCCTGAAAAATTTCGGAGGAACACTATAGGATGAATTTCTCTTTTCTGTGGGTGAAAGGTCGGAAAAATGCGATGTTTGATCACGCTTTCCTCCTGCATCAAACTGACAAAAGTGGGTGGGCTGGTAGTCTGGTTAACTTGTGCTTCTATAGAACTATGAGTTTGAGCGTTATCAAATGGTGAACGGTAGTGTACCTGCTGTTGTTCATTACTTCGTGGTGAATTATTCCACTCTCCTGACACGGAAGGTGGGGAATTTTCAATTTGACATTTTAGTGTACGAACTTCATCAACTATCTGTTGACGCCATTCAGGTAAATCTTGAGCTAACGTTCGTCTTATCTGGCCTAATTCTGACATCACCGTGTCTCCTGTTTTTCCAGGGGCTGCCAATATTTCAAAGGCCACGTTTTTGACCGTTCCCCTGAGTTCGTTCTTGACCTTGTTTTCTATGAATCCGTTTTTGTTTTTAATCCACTCTTGGTAGTGGTCGGACAATGCTTCAGCATGTGCCTTAACAGTATTCTTTATTTGATCCTCTACATTAAGAGTCTCAATCTGTTTGGAAAGATCATCAACAACATTCTCGATCGTGTCTACTGCGGTTTTAACTCCTTTGACCTCATCAGAGATTGCAGTATAATCTTGTTTTAAGGTCGCAGCTTGTTTTTGATATTCTATCACTTTTGAATTTATCTCTCCCTGGGCTGCTTCGATTTTTTCATCTAACCGTTTTGAAATATCCTCTATTTTTGACTCTACTTGTGTGTCAATTTCTAGGCTCATGATCGTGATCTTACTACTGATTTGGCTTTGGACATTACCCAACAGGGTATTTAAATCAGCTGTTATGTCTGCCTTTAGTTCGGCCTTTACCGAATTTAACTGTGTATTTAGGTCATTTATTTCCGTTTGCAGATCTGTTTTTACTGAATTTATGTCTATTTTTAACGAATTTATTTCTGTTTTTACTGAATTTATGTCTTCTTTTACTGAGTTGCACAGATTTGTAAGGACCTGATTTTTATTATGCCGTCTTTCGGCCTTCTCTTTTTCTTCACGGGCTTTTTCATCTAATCTTTCCTGTTTTCAGCTTTCGAACTTGCGTTCCATTATGGCTTCGATCATTGCAGCCAAGTCATTTTTTTCAAATGCGGGAATAGTTTGCACACTAGGACCAGCTTCTAAAACTTCTGTCGAGGCTGCTTCTGCTTCCGCTCGTGTACCTATCGCGCGTGATCGTAATGGATGTTGAGGTCCATTCGCATCACCGCTGTCGTCTGGTTTTGTTTGTGTGCGCTGTTTACCGTCAGTCATGGTCGTGAATTATTTGTCAAATGTCAAAATGCTACAGATACTGTTTGTCACTGCCGTCAGTCGTTTGTCTGTGACGTAGTGCTATGGCTTACTGGGACCTAAGATAAAATTTTAACTCTGGGTAACTAAAGTTCATTTACGCCAAGAAGACAAGATGGTTCCTACTAATTACAAACAAATGAAATATCACACGTTTTACCCGTTTTGAGCGTAGTTATCCGCCATATCGTAATTTTTTTTATGCACTGACAACAATGGTACACTTTCACTGAATTTAACTACATAAGAATGGACTATGGACAAATTGAAATAAAGCTGTTTCAAGGCAAGGAAAGACAGGTTTACGTTCTGATCAACTCGAAAGATGCTACGTCACTACGAAAGCTTGGCTACAGCGTATAAAAATTTGACTTACTATGGCTGATTTGATAATGATACAGCTGGATACTCGCGTTTTTTGGTAATTTCATCAATCGTTCTTCTGAATAAATTAAAAGGTTTTCCCACTTCTCTTTCTTGGTTGAATTGCATCCACATGAAAAAATGAAACAGTTATTAGAACAAGCACTGGAAAATTAATAAACACATACATGAAATGATTTTTGATCATGTCCCTGTTCGGGCGCCAAGTGTAGCGTTGCTCTTGGGGGACAAAAAATAAAAAGAATTGTTACTTTTTTTTTTAATGTCGAAAAAGTGAATATTTTGGTGGGCCACTTGGCAACAGAATTAGAGATTTATTACGCTATTATAATAACATATGTTGACCATTAAATACCTGAATAAGAGCAGCATATTGATATATATATATTTGAGATCGCTGAGACGAAACATTATCATTTCTGTGCATTTTTATAGTCGCGATACAGTCATACCCGGAACAACACTAAGGGACCAGAAGATTTATAGACTTTAAAAGAAATGCAGCACTACACAATTAAAAAAAATTGGTTCAGAAATAATAGGAAAACGATAATGTTCCTCCTGCCTCATGCTGCGTTCGGCCCATCAGCGTGATCGTAATTTCTGATGATGAAGTAACACAATATAATTAAGTTAAGTAAATGAGGAGATGGACTCATCAAGGATAATTTACGAAAATAAGCACACTTATCTTTAACACACGTTTTTTTTAATGCTACATACCTTTTCATATTAAATTACAATAGATGACCATTGTGGTTAAATACTTTATACATAACAATCAATAAGTCCTCTTGATGCTGTCTGTTCGATATCAGTTACTAGAAACTACATCTTTTCTAATTGTAAAAAATAACAATTAGCATATTCACTCAATATTTTCACATCAAATATAAAATACAGTTGTAGAACGCAGCAAGTCCACGTCCGCCTCTCATGGAATACAAACAGTAAAAGGTGAGGCGCCAAAAGCCTCATTTGTCTTGAAATAACAGAATTCTTTTTTATACCATTAATCGATACATGTACATAGAGATTTACTGGCACCGCGCAAGAATGGCAAAGATAAAGAATAATGGATTCTGTCATGCTGTGCGATGGTTCATTTCTTTTACTTTACAATTGTTCGATAACTTTAGGCCAACAGGCGTTTACTATTAAGCGTATATTAATGTTTGTGAGGCGAAAATTACTAATATTACAATGGTCAATGTGAATATCGAAAGGGATACAGCAAACCTGCACTGGTGCATCGGAATCTAATACTGGTCTCCCAGGAGCCGCTCAAAGCACAAACTCTTAGATTTATTAACTCTTCTTGTACTGAAGTCGGCAGTCCGTTTTGTATTCAATCCCGATGCATTTCTGTGTTTCATGGTCAATGTGAAGGTCCAAGGGATACAGTAAACCTGCACTGGTGCATCGGAATCTAATACTGGTCTCCCAGGAGCTGCTCAACCCACAAAATCTTAGAAAATTCACTCTCCTTGTACTTTAGTCGGAATTGTCCCTTTTGTATACAATTTCGATGCAATATCTGTGTTTGCTGGTCAATAAAAAGGTCCAAGGTATACAGTAAACCTGCACTGGTGCATCGGAATCTAATAGTGGTCTCCCAGGACTCGCTCAAAGCACAAACCCTTCGAAGATTCACTCTTCTTGTAATTAAGTCGGAATTGTCCCTCTTGTATTCAATCCCGAGCAATTTCTGTGTTTCATGGTCAATGTGAAGGTCCAATGGCTACAGAAAACCTGCACTGGTGCATCGGAATCCAATACTGGTCTCCCAGGAGCCGCTCAAAGCACAAACCCTTAAAAGATTAACTCTTCTAGCACTTAAGTTCTCATTGTCCTTTTTGTATTCAATCCCGATGCATTTTCTGTGTTTCATGGTCAATGTGAAGGTCGAAGGGATACAGTAAACGTGCACTGGTGCATCGGAATCTAATATTGGTCTCCCAGGAGCCGCTCAAAGCACAAACTCTTAGATGATGAACTCTTCTTCTACTTAAGTCGGCAGTCCGATTTGTCTTTATTCCCGATACAATTTCTGTGTTTCATGGTCAATGTGAAGGTACTAGGGATACAGTAAACCTGCACTGGTGCATCAGAATCTAATACTGGTCTCCCAGGAACAGCTCAAAGCACAAACCATTCGAAGATTCACTCTTCTTGTACTTAAGTCGGCATTGTCCTACTTGTATTCAATTCTGAGCAATTTCTGTGTTTCATGGTCAATGTGAAGGTCCAAGGGATACAGTAAACCTGCACTGGTGCATCGGAATCTAACACTGGTCTCCCATGAGCCGCTCAAACCACAAACCCTTAAATGATTCACTCTTCTTGTACTTAAATCGGCATTGTGCATGTTGTATTCATCCCCGATGCGATTTCTTTGTTTCATGGTCAATGTGAAGGTCCAAGGGATACAGTTAAAGTGCACAGGTGCATCGTAATCCAATACTGGACACTCAGGAACCGCTCAAATCCCCAACTCTTAGAGGATTCACTCTTCTTGTACTTATGTCGTTATTAACCCTTTTGTATTCAATCCCGGTTCAATTTCTGTGTTTCATGGTCAATGTGAAGGTCCAAGGTATACAGTAAACCCGCACTGGTGCATCGGAATCTAATACTGGTCTCCCAGGAACCGTTACAAGCACAAACCGTTCGAGGATTCACTCTTCTTGTACTTAAGTCGGCATTGTCCCTCCTGTTTTCAATCCCGAGCAATTTCTGTGTTACATGGTCAATGCGAAGGTCCAAGGGATACAGTAAACCTGCACAGGTCCATCGGAAACTTATACTGGACACCCAGGAGCCGCTCAAGGCTCAAACTCTTAGAAGATTCACTCTTCTTGTACTTCAGTCGGCATTGTCCCTTACGTATTCCATCCCGATTATATTTCTGTGTTTCATGGTCAATGTGAAGGTCCAAGGGATACAGTAAACCTGCACTGGTGCATCGGATTAGAACACTGGTCTCCGAGGAGGCTCTCAAAGCACTAACTCTTAGAAAGTTCACTCTTCTTGTACTATAGTTTAATATTGTGTATCTTGTATTCAATCTCGATGCAGTTTCTGTGTTTCATGGTCAATGTGAACGTCCAATGGATACAGTAAACCTGCACTGGTGCTTCGGAATCTAATACTGGTCTCCCAGGAGACGCTCAAAGCACAATCCCTTAGAAGATTCACTCTTCTTGTTCTTAAGTCGCCATTGTCCTTTTGTATTCAATCCCGATGCAATTTCTGTGTTTCATGGTCAATGTGAAGGTCCAAGGGATACAGTAAACCTGCACTGGTGCATCGGATTAGAGCACTGGTCTCCGAGGAGGCGCTCAAAGCACTAACTCTTAGAAAATTCACTCTTCTTGTACTATAGTTTACTATTGTGTATCTTGTATTCAATCCCGATGCAGTTTCTGTGTTTCAAGGTCAATGTGAACGTCCAATGGATACAGTAAACCTGCACTGGTGCATCGGAATCTAATACTGGTCTCCCAGGAGACGCTCAAAGCACAATCCCTGAGAAGATTCACTCTTCTTTTTCTTAAGTCGCCATTGTCCATTTGTATTCACTCCCGATGCAATTTCTGTGTTTCATGGTCAATGTGAAGGTCCAAGGGATACAGTAAACCAGCACTGGTGCATCGGAATCTAATACTGGTCTCCCAGGAGCTGTTCAAAACACAAACTCTTAGATGATTAACTCTTCTTGTACATAAGTAGGCTGTCCCTTTTCTATTCAATCCCAATGCAATTTCTGTGCATCATGGTAAATCTGAAGGTCCAAGGGATATAGTAAACCTGCACTGGCGCATCGGAATCTAATACTGGTCTCCCATGAGCCGCTCAAAGCACAAACTCCTAGAATATTAAGTCATCTTGTACCTAAGACGGCATTGTGCGTTTTGTATTCAATCCCGATCTAATGTCTGAATTTCATGGTCAATGTGTAGGACCAACCGATTCAGTAAACCAGCACTGGTGCATCGGAATCTAATACTGGTCTCCCATGAGCCGCTCTAACCACAAACCCTTAGAAGATTCACTCTTCTTGTACTTAAGTCGGCATTGGCATTTTGTATTCAATCCCGATGATATATCTGTGTTTCATGGTCAATGTGAAGGTCCAAGGGATACAGTAAACTTGCACCTGTGCATCGCAATCTAATACTGGTGTCCCAGGAGCCGCTCAAAGCACAAACCCTAAGAAGATTCACTCTTCTTTTACTTATGTCGGCATTGTCCCTTTTGTTCTCAATCCCGATGAGATTTCTGTGCTTCATGGTCAATGTGAAGGTGCAAGGGATACAGTAAACATGCACTGGTGCATCGGAATCTTATACTGGTCTCCCAGGAGCCGCTCAATACACAAACTCTTAGAGTATTAACTCTTCTCGTATTTAAGGCGGCATTGTGCATTTTCTTTTCAATCCCGATGCAATTTCTGTGTTTCTTGGTCAATGAGAAGGTCCAAGGGAGAGATTAAATCTGCAATGGTGCATCGGAATCTAATACTGGTATCCCAGGAGCCGCTCAAAGCTCAAACTTTGAAGAGATTCATTCTTCTTGTACTTAAGTCGGCATTGCCCCTTTTGTATAGAATCCCGATGCAATATCTGTGCTTCATGATCAGTGTGATGGACCAAGGGATACAGTAAACCTGCACTGGTGCATCGGAACCAAATAATGGTCTCCCAAGAGCCGCTCAAAACACAAATTCTTAGAAGATTCACTCCTCTTGTACTTAAGACGGCATTGTCTCTTTTGTATTCAATCCCGATGCTATTTCTGTGTTTCATGGTCAAAGTGAAGGTCCAAGGGATACAGTAAATTCACACTGATGCATCGGAATCTATTACTGGTCTCCTATAATCCGCTCAAACCACAAACCCTTAGAAGATTCACTCTCCTTGTATATAAATCGGCATTGTGCATTTTGTATTCAATTTCGATGCGATCTCTTTGTTTCATGGTCAATGTGAAGGTCCAAGGGATACAGTAAACCTTCACTGGTGCATCGGAATCTAATACTGGAATCCCAGGAGCCGCTCAAGGCACAATCCCTTAGAAGTTTCACTTTTCTTGTACTTCAGTCGGCATTGGCCCTTTTGTATTCATTCCCGATGCAATTTCTGTGTTTCATGGTCAGTGTGAAGGTCCCAGGGATACAGGAAACCTGCACTGGTGCATCGGAAACTAATACTGGACACCCAGGAGCCGCTCAAAGCACAAACTCTTAGAAAATTAACTAATCTTGAACTTAAGTTGGCATTGTGCATTTTGTATTCTATCCCGATCCAATTTCTATGTTTCATGGTCAATGTGAAGGTTCAAGGGATACAGTTAACCTGCGCTAGGTGTATCAGAATCTAATACTGGTATCCCAGGAGCCGCTCAATCTACAAACTCTGAAGAGATTCACTCTTCTTAGACGTAAGTCGGCATTGTCCCATTTGTATTCAATCCCGACGCAATATCTGTGTTTCATGATCAATATGATGGACCAAGGGATACAGTAAACCTGCATTGGTGCATCAGAACCTAATACAGGTCTCCCAGGAGCTGCTCAAAACACAAACACTTAGAAGTTTCACTCCTCTTGTACTTAAGTCAGCACTGTCTCATTTGTATTCAATTTCGATGCAATATCTGCGTCTCATGGTCAATGTGAAGGTCCAAGGGGTACAGATAACCAGCACTGGTACATCGAAATCTAATACTGGTCTCCCAGGAGCCGCACAAAACACAAATCCTTATAAGATTCACCCTTCTCATACTTAAGTTGGCATTGTCCCTGTTGTATTCAATCCCGATGCAAATTCTGAGTTTCATGGTCAATGTGAAGGTCCAAGGGATACAGTAAACGTGCACAGGTGCATCGGAATGTAATGCTGGACACCCAGGAGCCGCTCAAAGCTCAAACTCTAACAAGATTGACTCTTCTTGTACTTAAGTTGGCACTGTGCATTTTGTATTCAATCCCGATGCAATTTCTGTTTTTCATTGTCAATGAGAAGGTCCAAGGGATACAGTAAACCCGCACTGGTGCATCGGAACCTGATACTGGTCTCCCAGGAGCCGCTCAAAGCACAAACCCTGAGAAGATTCACTCTCCTTGTACTTAAGTCGGCATTGTCCCTGTTGTATTCAATCCCGATGCAATTTCTGTGTTCCATGGTCAACGCGAAGGTGCAAGAGATACAGTAAACCTGCACAGGTGCATCGGAATGTAATGCCGGACACCCAGGAGCCGCTCATAACTCAAACGTTTAGAAGATTCACTCTTCTTGTACTTAAGTTGGCATTGTGCATTTTGTATTCAATCCCGGTGCAATTTCTGTGTTTCATGGTCAATGTGAAGGTACAAGGGATACAGTAAACCTGCACTGGTGCATCGGAATCTAATACTGGTCCCCCAGCAGCCTTTCAAAGCACGAACTCTTAGAAGATTCACTCTTCTTGTATCTAAGTCGGCATTGTCCCTTTTGTACTCAATCCCGACGCAATTTCTGTGTTTCATGGTCAATGTGACGGTCCAAGGGATACAGTGAACCAGCACTGGTGCAACGGAATCAAATACTGGTCTCCCAGGAGCCGCTCAGAGCAGAAAGGCTTAGAAGATTCACTCTTCTTGTTATTAAGTCGGCATTGTGCCTTATGTATTCATTCCTGGTGCAATTTCTGTGTTTCATGGTCAATGTGAAGGTACAAGGGATACATTGAACCTGCACCTGTGCATCACATCTAATACTGGCCTCCCAGGAGCCGCTCAAAGCACAAACACTAAGAAGATTCACTCTTCTTGTACTTATGTCGGCATTGTCCCTTTTGTTCCCAATCCCGATGCGATTTCTGTGCTTCATGGTCAATAAGAAGGTCCAAGGGATACAGTAAACTATCACAGGTGCATCGGAATCTAACACTGGTCTCCCAGGAGCCGCTCAATACACAAACTCTTAGAATATTAACTCTTCTCGTGCTTAAGGCGGCATTGTGGCTTTTGTATTCAATCCCGTTGCAGTTTCTGTGTTTCTTGGTCAATGAGAAGGTCCAAGGGAGAGATTAAACCTGCACTGGTGCATCGGAATCTAATACTGGTATCCCAGGAGCCGCTCAAAGCACAAACTCTGAAGAGATTCATTCTTCTTGTACTTAAGTCGGCAATGTCCCTTTTGTATTCAATCCCGATGCAATATCTGTGCTTCATGGTGAAAGTGATGGACCAAGGGATACAGTAAACCTACACTGGTGCATCGGAACCAAATACTGGTCTCCCAAGAGCCGCTCAAACACAAACTCTTAGAAAATTCACTCCTCTTGTACTTAAGACGGCATTGTCTCTTTTGTATTCAATCCCGATGCTATTTCTGTGTTTCATGGTCAATGTGAAAGTCCAAGGGATACTGTAAACCTGCACCGGTGCAACGGAATCAAATACTGGTCTACCAGAGCCGCCCAGAGCAGAAACTCTTAGAAGATTCACTCTTCTTGTACTTAAGTCGGCATTGTGCATTATGTATTCAATCCCGAAGCAATTTCTGTGTGTCATGGTCAATGTGAAAGTCCAAGGGATACAGTAAACCAGCACTGGTGCATCGGAATCTAATACTGGTTTCCCATGTGCCGCTCAAACCACAAAACCTTAGGAGATTCACTCTTCTTGTACTTAAGTCGCCATTGGCATTTTGTATTCAATCCCGATGCTAGTTCTGTGTTTCATGGTCAATGTGAAGGTCCAAGGGATACAGTAAACGTGCACTGGTGCATCGGAATCTAATAGTGATCTCCGAGGAGCCGCTCAAAGCACAAACTCTTTGAAAATTCACTCTTCTTGCACTTAAGTTGCAATTGTGCATCTTGTATTAAATCCCGATGCAATTACTGTGTTTCGTGGGCAATGTGGAGGTCCAAGGGATACAATAAACCTGCACCTGTGCATCGCTATCTAATACTGGTCTCCGAGGAGCCGCTCAAAGCAGAAACCCTTAGAAGATTCACCATTCTTGTACTTAAGTCGGCATTGTCTCTTTTGTATTCAGTCCCGATTCAATTTCTATGTTTCATGGTCAATGTGAAGGTCCAAGTGATACAGTAAACCTGCACTTGTGCATCGCAATCTAATACTGGTCTCCCAGGAGCCGCTCAATGCACAAACCCTTTGAAGATTCACTCTTCTTGTACTTATGTCGGCATTGTCTTTTCTATACTCAATCTCGATGCGATTTCTGTATATCATGGTCAATGTGAACGTCCAAGGGATACAGTAAACCAGCACTTTTGCATCCGAATCTAATACTGGTCTCCCAGGAGCCGCTCAAATCACAATCTCTTAGAAGATTCACTCTTCTTGTACTTAAGTCGGCATTAACCCATTTGTATTCAATCCCAATGCAATATCTGTGTTTCATGGTCAATGTGAAGGTGCAAGGGATACAGTAAACCTGCAATGGTGCATCGGACTCTTATTCTGGTCTCCCAGGAGCCGCTCAATACACAAAATCTTAGAATATTAACTCTTCTTGTACTTAAGGCGGCATTGTGCCTTTTGTATTCAATCCCGATGCAATTTCAGTGTTTCATGGTCAATGTGAAGGTCCAAGGGATACAGGTAAGCAGGGCTGGTGCATCGAAATCTAACACTGGTCTCCCAGGAGCCGCTCAAAGCACAAACTCTTAGAAGATTCACCATTCTTGTACTCAAGTCGGCATTGTCTCTTTTGTATTCAGTCCCGATTCAATTTCTATGTTTCATGGTCAATGTGATGGTCCAAGGGATACAGTAAATCAGCACTGATGCATCGGAATCTATCACTGGTATCCCAGGAGCCGCTTAAACCACAAACTCTTAGAAGATTCACTTTTCTTGAACTAAAGTCGGCATAGTGAATAATGTATTCAATCCCGAAGCAATGTCTGTGTGTCGTGGTCAATGTGTATGTCCAAGGGATACAGTAAACCAGCACTGGTGCATCGCAATCTAATACTGGTCTCCCAGGAGCCGCTCAATGCACAAACCCTTTGAAGATTCACTCTTCTTGCACTTATGTCGGCATTGTCGCTTTTGCTCGCAATCCCGATGCGATTTCTGTGTTTCATGGTCAATGTGATGGTCCAAGGGATACAGTAAATCAGCACTGATGCATCGGAATCTATCACTGGTATCCCAGGAGCCGCTTAAACCACAAACTCTTAGAAGATTCACTTTTCTTGAACTAAAGTCGGCATAGTGAATAATGTATTCAATCCCGAAGCAATTTCTGTGTGTCGTGGTCAATGTGAAGGTCCAAGGGATACTGTAAACCTGCACTGGTGCATCGGAATGTAATACTGGTCTCCGAGGAGCCGCTCAAAACACAAACTCTTTGAAAAATCACTCTTCTTGCACTTAAGTCGGCATTGACCCAATTGTATTCAATCCCGATCCAATTTCTGTCTTTCATGGTGAATGTGAAGGTCGACGGGTTACAGTAAACCTGCACCGGTGCAACGGAAACTTATACTGGTCTTCCAGGAGCCGCTCAACACACAAACTCTTAGAATATTAACTCTTCTTCTACTTAGGGCGGCATTGTGCTTTTTTATTCAATCCCGATTCAATTTCTGCGTTTATTGGTCAATGTGAAGGTCCAAAGGAGAGATTAAACCTGCACTGGTGCATCGGAATCTAATACAGGTATCCCAGGAGCCGCTCAAAGCACAAACTCTGAAGAGATTCATTCATCTTGTACTTAAGTCAGCATTGTCCCTTTTGTATTCAATCCCGATGCAATATCTGTGCTTCATGATCAATGTGATGGACCAAGGGATACAGTAATCCTGCACTGGTGCATCGGAACCTAATACTGGTCTCCCAAGAGCCGCTCAAAACGCGAACTCTTAGAAGATTCACTCCTCTTGTACTTAAGTCGGCATTGTCTCTTTTGTATTCAGTCCCGATTCAATTTCTGTGTTTCATGGTCAATGTGAAGGTCCAAGTGATACAGTAAACCTGCACTGGTGCATCGGAATCTAACACTGGTCACCAAGGAGCCGCTCTAACCACAAACTCTTAGAAAATTCACTCTTCTAGTACTTAAGTCGGCATTGTCCCTTTTGTATTCAATCCCGATGCAATGACTGTGTTTCATGGTCAATGTGAAAGTCCAAGGGATACAGTAAACCTGCACTGGTGCAACGGAATCAATTACTAGTCTCCTGGGAGCCGCTCAGAGCAGATACTCTTAGAAGATTCACTCTTCTTGTACTTAAGTCGGCTTTGTGCTTTATGTATTCAGTCCCGAAGCAATTCCTGTGTGTCATGGTCAATGTGAAGGTCCAAGGGATACAGTAAACCAGCACTGGTGCATCGGAATCTAATACTGGTGTCCCATGAGCCGCTCAAACCACAAAGCCTTAGAAGATTCTCTCTTCTTATTCTTAAGTCGGCATTGGCATTTTGTATTCAATCCCGATGCTATTTCTGTGTTTCTTGGTCAATTTGAAGGTCCATGGGATACAGTAAACCAGTACTGGTGCATCGGAATCTAATACTGGTCGCCGAGGAGCTGCTCAAAACACAAACTCTTTGAAAATTCACTCATCTTGCACTTAAGTTGGCATTGTGCATTTTGTATTCAATCCCGATGCAATTTCTGTGTTTCAGTGTCATTGTGAAGGTCTAAGGGATACAGTAAACCTGCACTTGTACATCGCAATCTAATACTGGTCTCCCAGGAGCCACTCAAAGCGCAAACTCTTAGAAGATTCACCCTTCTAGTACTTAAGTCGGCATTGTCTCTTTTGTATTCATTCAAGATGCAATTTCTGTGTTTCATGGTCAATGTGAAGGTCCAAGAGAGACAGCAAACCTGCACTGGTGCATCGGAATCTAATACTTGTCTCCCAGGAGCCGCTCGAACCACAAACTCTTAGAAAATTTACTCTTCTTCTACTTAAGTCGGCATTGTCCCTTTTGTATAAAATTCCCATGCAATTTCTGTGTTTCATGGTCAATATGAAAGTCCAAGGGATACCGTAAACCTGCACTGGTGTAACGGATTCAAATACTGGTCTCCCAGCAGCCGATCAGAGCAGAAACTCTTAGAAGATTCACTCTTCTTGTACTTAAGTCGGCATTGTCCCTTATATATTCAATCCCGAAGCAATTTCTGTGGGTCATGGTCAATGTGAAGGTCTAAGGGATACAGCAAACCAGCACTGGTGCATCGGAATCTAATACTGGTATCCCATGAGCCGCTCAAACCACAAACCCTTAGAAGGTTCACTCTTCTAATACTTAAGTCGACATTGGCATTTTGTATTCAATCCCGATGCTATTTCTGTGTTTCATGGTCATTTTGAAGGTCCTAGGGATACAGTAAACCAGCACTGGTGCATCGGAATCTAATACTGGTCTCCGAGGAGCTGCTCAAAACACAAAATCTTTGAAAATTCACTCTTCTTGGACATAGGTTGGAATTGTGCATTTTGTATTCAATCCCGATGCAATTTATGTGTTTCATGGTCAATGTGAAGGGCCAAGGGATACAGTAAACCTGCACTTGTGCATCGCAATGTAATACTGGTCTCGCAGGAGCCGCTCAATACACAAACCCTTCGAAGATTCACTCTTCTTGTACTTATGTCGGCATTGTCCCTTTTGTTCTCAATACCGATGCGATTTCTGTGTTTATATTCAATGTGAAGGTCCAAGGGATACAGTAAACCAGCACTGGTGCATCGGAATCTAATACTGGTATCCCAGGAGCCGCTCATATCACAAACTCTGAAGAGATTCATTCTCCTTGTACTTAAGTCGGTATTGTCCCTTTTGTATTCTATCCCGATGCAACCTCTGTGTTTCATGGTCAATGTGAAGGTCCAAGTGATACAGTAAACCTGCACTGGTGCATCGGAATCTAACACTGGTCTCACAGGAGCCGCTCAAACTGCAAACTCTTAGAAAATTCACTCTTCTTAAACTTAAGTCGGCATTGTCCATTTTGTATTCAATCCCGATGCAATGACTGTGTTTCATGGTCAATGTGAAAGCCCAAGGGATACAGTAAACCTGCACTGGTGCAACGGAATCAAATACTGGTCTCCTAGGAGCCGCTCAGAGCAGAAACTCTTAGAAGATTCACTATTCTTGTACATAAGTCGGATTTGTGCCTTATGTATTCAGTCCCGAAGCAATTTCTGTGTGTCATGGTCAATGTGAAGGTCCAAGGGATACAGTAAACTAGCACAGGTGCATCGGAATCTAATACTGGTCTCCAAGGAGCCGCTCAAAGCACAAACTCTTAGAAAATTCATTCTTTTTGTACTTCAGTTGGCATTGTGCATTTTGTATTCAATCGCGATGCAATTTATGTGTTTCATGGTCAATGGGAAGGTCCACGGGATACAGTAAACCTGCTCTGGCGCATCGGAAACAAACACTGGTCTCCCAGGAGCGGCCCAAACCACAAACTCTGAGAAAATTTACTCTTCTTGTACTTAAGTCGGCTTGACCCTTTTGTATTCAATCCCGATGCAATTTCTCTGTTACATGGTCAATGTGAAGGACCATGGGATACAGTAAACCTGCACAGGTGCATCGGAATCTAATACTGGACACCCAGGAGCCGCTCAAAACTCAAACTCTTAGAAGATTCACTCTTTTTGTACTTATGTCGGCATTGTCCCTATGTATTCCATCCCGATGCAATTCCTGTGTATCATGGTCAATGTTAAGGGCCAAGGGATACAGTAAACCGCCACTGGTGCATCGGAAACTAATACTGGTCTTTGAGGAGACGCTCAAAGCACAAACTCTTTGAAAATTCACTCTTCTTGTACTTAAGATGTCATTGTGCATTTTGTATTCAATCCCGTCGCAATTGCTGTGTTTCATTGTCAATGTGAAGGTGTAAGGGATACAGTATACCAGCACCGGTGCTTTGGAATATAATACTGGTCTCCCAGGAGCCGCTCGAAGCACAAACTCTTGGAAGTTTAACTCTTATTTTACTTATGTCAGCGTTGTCCCATTTGTACTCAATCCGTATTCAATTTCGGTGTCATGGTCAATGTGAAGGTCCAGGGGATACAGTAAACCTGCACTGGTGCATCTGAAACTAATACTGGTATCCCAGGAGCCGCTCAAAGCACAAACTCTGAAAAGATTCACTCATCTTGTACTTAAGTCGGTATTGTCCCTTTCGTATTCAATCCCGATGCAATAACTGTGCTTCATGATTTAATGTGATGGACCAAGGGATACAGTAAACCTGAACAGGTGAATCGGGACCTAGTACTGGTCTCCCAGTAGCCGCTCAATGCACAAACTCTTAAAAGTTTCACTCCTCTTGTACCTAAGTCGGCATTGTCTGTTCTGTAATCAATCCCGATACAATTTCTGTGTTTCATGGTCAATGTGAAGGTCCACGCGATACAGTAAACCTGCTCTGGTGCATCGGAAACTAACACTGGTCTCCCAGGAGCCGCTCAAACCACAAACTCTTAGAAAATTCACTCTTACTGTACTTCAGTCGGCATTGTCCCTTTTGTATTCAATCCCGATGAAATTTCTGTGTTTCATGGTCAATGTGAAGGTACAAGGGATACAGTAAAGGTGCACTGGTGCAACAGAATCTAATACTGGACTCCCAGAAGCCGCCCAGAGCACAAACTCTTAGAAGATTCACTCTTCTTGTACTTAAGTTGGCATTGTGCATTTTGTAATCAATCCCGATGCAATATCTGTGTCTCATGGTCAGTGTGAAGGTCCAAGGGATACAGTAAACATGCACTGGTACAACGGAATCTGAGACTGGTCTCCCAAGAGCCGCACAAAGCACAAAGTCTAAGAAGGTTCGATCTGCTTGTACTTAAGTCGGCACTGAGCATTATGTATTCAATCCAGATGCAATTTCTGTGTTTCATGGTCAGTGTTAAGGGCCAAGGGATACAGTAAACCGCCACTGGTGCATCGGAATGTAATACTGGTCTTTGAGGAGCCGCTCAAAGCACAAACTCTTTGAAAATTCACTCTTCTTGTACATAAGATGCCATTGTGCATTTTGTATTCAATCCCGATGCAATTTCTGTGTTTCATGGACAATGTGAAGGTGCAAGGGATACAGTATACCAGCACTGGTGCATCGGAATCTAATACTGGTCTCCCAGGAGCCGCTCAAAGCACGAACTCTTAGAAGATTCACTGTTCTTGTACGTAAGTCGGTTGTGCCTTTTGTAATCAATCCCGAAGCAATATCTGTGTTTCATGGTTAATGTGAAGGTCCAAGGGATACAGTAGACCTGCACAGGTGGATCGGAATCTAATACTGGACACCCAAGAGCCGCTCAAAGCTCAAATCCATAGAGGATTCACTCTTCTTGTACTTAAATCGGCATTGTACCTATGTATTTAAACCCGATGCAATTTCTGTGATTCTTGGTCAATGTTAAGGGCCTAGGAATACAGTAAACCTGCACTGGTGCATCGCAATCTAATACTGGTCTCCCAGGAGCCGCTCAATACACAAACCCTTTGAAGATTCATTCTTCTTGTACTTATGTCGGCATTGTCCCTTTTGTTCTCAATACCGATGCGATTTCTGTGTTTCATATTCAATGTGAAGGTCCAAGGGATACAGTAAACCAGCACTGGTGCACCGGAATCTAATACTGGTATCCCAGGAGCCACTCAAAGCACAAACTCTGAAGAGATTCATTCTGCTTGTACTTAAGTCGGCATTGTCCCTTTTGTATTCTATCCCGATGCAACCTCTGTGTTTCATGGTCAATGTGAAGGTCCAAGTGATACAGTAAACCTGCACTGGTGCATCGGAATCTAACACTGGTCTCCCAGGAGCCGCTCAAACTGCAAACTCTTAGAAAATTCACTCTTCTTAAACTTAAGTCGGCATTGTGCATTTTGTATTCAATCCCGATGCAATGACTGTGTTTCATGGTCAATGTGAAAGTCCAAGGGATGCAGTAAACCTGCACTTGTGCAACGAAATGAAATACTGGTCTCCTAGGAGCCGCTCAGGGCAGAAACTCTTAGAAGATTCACTCTTCTTGTACATAAGTCGGATTTGTGCCTTATGTAATCAGTCCCAAAGCAATTTCTGTGTGTCATGGTCAATGTGAAGGTCCAAGGGATACAGTAAACTAGCACAGGTGCATCGGAATCTAATACTGGTCTCCAAGGAGCCGCTCAAAGCACAAACTCTTAGAAAATTCATTCTTTTTGTACTTAAGTTGGCATTGTGCATTTTGTATTCAATCGCGATGCAATTTATGTGTTTCATGGTCAATGGGAAGGTCCACGGGATACAGTAAACCTGCTCTGGTGCATCGGAAACAAACACTGGTCTCCCAGGAGCGGCCCAAACCACAAACTCTGAGAAAATTTACTCTTCTTGTACTTAAGTCGGCTTGACCCTTTTGTATTCAATCCCGATGCAATTTCTCTGTTACATGGTCAATGTGAAGGTCCATGGGATACAGTAAACCTGCACAGGTGCATCGGAATCTAATACTGGACACCCAGGAGCCGCTCAAAACTCAAACTCTTAGAAGATTCACTCTTTTTGTACTTAAGTCGGCATTGTCCCTATGTATTCCATCCCGATGCAATTCCTGTGTATCATGGTCAATGTTAAGGGCCAAGGGATACAGTAAACCGCCACTGGTGCATCGGAATCTAATACTGGTCTTTGAGGAGCCGCTCAAAGCACAAACTCTTTGAAAATTCACTCTTCTTGTACTTAAGATGGCATTGTGCATTTTGTATTCAATCCCGTCGCAATTTCTGTGTTTCATTGTCAATGTGAAGGTGTAAGGGATACAGTATACCAGCACTGGTGCTTTGGAATCTAATTATGGTCTCCCAGGAGCCGCTCGAAGCACAAACTCTTGGAAGTTTAACTCTTCTTGTACTTAAGTCAGCGTTGTCCCATTTGTATTCCATCCGTATTCAATTTCGATGTCATGGTCAATGTGAAGGTCCAGGGGATACAGTAAACCTGCACTGGTGCATCTGAAACTAATACTGGTATCCCAGGAGCCGCTCAAAGCACAAACTGTGAAAAGATTCACTCATCTTGTACCTAAGACGGCATTGTCCCTATCGTATTCAATCCCGATGCAATATCTGTGCTTCATGATTTAATGTGATGGACCAAGGGATACAGTAAACCTGAACAGGTGAATCGGGACCTAGTACTGGTCTCCCAGTAGCCACTCAATGCACAAACTCTTAAAAGTTTCACTCCTCTTGTACCTAAGTCGGCATTGTCTGTTTTGTATTCAATCCCGATGCAATTTCTGTGTTTCATGGTCAATGTGAAGGTCCACGCGATACAGTAAACCTGCTCTGGTGCATCGGAAACTAACACTGGTCTCCCAGGAGCCGCTCAAACCACAAACTCTTAGAAAATTCACTCTTACTGTACTTCAGTCGGCATTGTCCCTTTTGTATTCAACCCCGATGAAATTTCTGTGTTTCATGGTCAATGTGAAGGTACAAGGGATACAGTAAAGGTGCACTGGTGCAACAGAATCTAATACTGGACTCCCAGGAGCCGCCCAGAGCTCAAACTCTTAGAAGATTCACTCTTCTTGTACTTAAGTTGGCATTGTGCATTTTGTAATCAATCCCGATGCAATATCTGTGTCTCATGGTCAGTGTGAAGGTCCAAGGGATACAGTAAACATGCACAGGTACAACGGAATCTGAGACTGGTCTCCCAAGAGCCGCTCAAAGCACAAAGTCTTAGAAGGTTCGATCTGCTTGTACATAAGTCGGCACTGAGCATTATGTATTCAATCCAGATGCCATTTCTGTGTTTCATGGTCAGTGTTAAGGGCCAAGGGATACAGTAAACCGCCACTGGTGCATCGGAATGTAATACTGGTCTTTGAGGAGCCGCTCAAAGCACAAACTCTTTGAAAATTCACTCTTCTTGTACATAAGATGCCATTGTGCATTTTGTATTCAATCCCGATGCAATTTCTGTGTTTCATGGTCAATGTGAAGGTGCAAGGGTACAGTATACCAGCACTGGTGCATCGGAATCTAATACTGGTCTCCCAGGAGCCGCTCAAAGCACGAACTCTTAGAAGATTCACTCTTCTTGTACGTAAGTCGGTTGTGCCTTTTGTATTCCATGTGTTGGACCAAGGGATACAGTAAACCTGCGCAGATGAATTGGAACCTAATACTGGCCTCCCAGAAGCCGTTCAAACCACAAACTCTTAGGAAATTCACACTTCTTGTACTTAAGTCGGCATTGTGCGTTTTGAAATCAATCCTGATGAAATATCTGTGTTTCATGGTCAATGTGAAGGTCAAGGGATACAGTAAACCTGCACTGGTGCGTCGGAATCTGATACTGGTCTCCGAGAAGCCGATCAAAGCACAAACTCTAAGAAAATTCACTCTTCTTGTACTTAATTTGGCATTGTGCATTTTGTATTATATCCCGATGCAATTTCTGTGTTTCAAGGTCAATGTAAAGGTCCAAGGGATACAGTAAACCTGCACAGGTGCATCGGAATGTAATACTGGACTTTCAGGAGCCGCTCAAAGCACAAACTCTTAGAAGATTCACTGTTCCTGTACTTAAGTTCGCATTGAGCATTATGTATTCAATCCCGATGCAATTTCTGCGTTCCTTGGTCAATGTGAAGGGCCAAGGGATACAGTAAACCTGCACTGGTGCATCGGAATCTAATACTGGTCTCCCATGAGCCACTCAAAGCACCAACTATTAGAAGACTCACTCTTCTTGCACTTAAGTTGGCATTGTGCATTTCGTATTCAATCCCCATGCAATTTCTGTATCTCATGATCAATGTCAAGGTCCAAGGGATACAGTAAACCTGCACTGGTGCACCTGAATCTAATACTGGTCTCCCAGGAGCCGCTGTATGCACAAACCCTTATAAGATTAACTCTTCTTGTACTTAAGTCGGCCTTGTTCCTTTTGAATTCAATCCCGATGCAATTTCAGTGTTTCATCGTCAGTATGAACATCCAAGGGATACAGTAAACCTGCACAGCTGCATCAGAATCTAATACTGGACACACAGGAGCCGCCCAAAGCTCAAACTCTTAGTAGATTCACATCTTCTTGTACCTAAGTCGGCATTGTCCCTTATGTATTCGATCCCGATGTAATTTCTGTGCTTCATGGTCAATGTGAAGGTCCAAGGGATGCAGTAAACCTGCACTGGTACATCCAAATCTAATACTGGTCTCCCAGGAGCCGCTCAAGGCATAAATTCTTAGAAAATTCACTCTTCTTGTACTTAAGTCGGCATTGTCCCTAATGTATTCCACCCCAATGCAATTTTTGTGTGATTCATGGTCAAAGTGAAGGTCCAAGGGATTCAGTAAACCTGCACTGGGGCATCGGAATCTAATACTGGTCTCCGAGGAGCCCCTCAAAGCACAAACTCTTAGAAAATTCACTCTTCTTGTACTTAGGTTGGCATTTTGCATTTTTTATTTAATCCCGATGCAATTTCTGTGTTTCATGGGCAATGTGAAGGTTCAAGGGACACGGTAAACCCTTACAGGTGCAGCGGAATCTAATACTGGACACCCAGGATCCGCACAAACTGAAACTCTTCGAGGATTTACTGTTTTTGTACTTAAGTCGGCATTGTCCTTTACGTATTCCACCCCGACGCAATTTCTGTGTTTCATGGTCAATGTTAAGGGCCAAGGGATACAGTAAACCAGCAGTGGTGCAACGGAATCTAATATAGGTCTCCCAGGAGCCGCTCAAACCACAAATTCGTAGAAGACTCACTCCACTTGTACATAAGTTGGCCTTGTGCCTTTTGTATTCAATCCCATTGCAATTTCTGTGTTTCATGGTCAATGTGAATGTCCAAGGGATACAGTAAACATGCACTGGTGCATCGGATTCTAATACTGGTCTCCCAGGAGCCACTAAAAACACAAACTCTTAGAAGATTCAGTCTTTATGTACTTATGTCCGCATTGTCCCTTTCGCATTCAATGCCGATGAAAATTCTGTGTCTCAGGGTCAATGTGAAGGTCCGAGTGATACAGGAAACCAGCACTGGTGCATCGTAATCTAATACTGGTCTCCAAGGAGCCGCTCAAAGTACAAGCTCTTAGAAGATTCACTCTTCTTGTACATAATTCGTCATTGTGCTTTTTTACTTAATCACGATGCGATTTCTTTGTTTCATGGTCAATGTGAAGTCCAAGGGATACAGTAAACCTTCACTGGTGCATCGGAATCGAATACTGGTTTCCCAGGAGCCACCAAAAGCACAAACTGTTAGAAGATTCACTCTTAATGAACTTAAGTCGTCATTGTCCCTATCGTATTCAATGCCGATGCATATTCTGTGTTTCATGGTCAATGTGAAGGTCCAAGGGATACAGTAAATAGGCACTGGTGCATTGTAATCTAATACTGGTCTCCAAGGAGGCGCTCAAAGCACAAACACTTAGAAGATTCACTCTTCTTGTACTTATGTCGGCATTGTACATTTTGTATTCAATCCCGATGCAATTTCTGTGCTTGATGGTCAATGTGAAGGTCCAAGGTATACAGTAAACCTGCGCTGGTGCATCGGAGTCTAATACTGGTCTCCCAGGAACCAGTAAATACACAAACTCTTAGAAGATTCACTCTTTATGTACTTAAGTCGGCATTGTCCTTTTCGTATTCAATGCCGATGCAATTTCTGTGTTTCATTGTCAATGTAAAGGTCCAAGGTATACAGTAAACCTGAATTAGTGCATCAGAATCTGATACTTGTCTCCCAAGAGCCGCTCAAAGCACAAACTCTTACATTATTCACTCATCTTGTACGTTTGTCGTCATTATGCCATTTGTATTCAATTCGATGCAATTTCTGTGTTTCATGGTCAATGAGACGGTCTAGGGGATACAGTAAATCTGCACTGGTGCATAGGAATCTAATACTGGTCTCCCATGAGCCGCTCAAACCACAAACCCTTTGAAGATTCACTCTTCTTGTACTTAATTCGGCATTGTGCCTAATGTATTCAATCACGATGCGATTTCTGTGTTTCATGGTCAATGTGAAGGTCCAAGGGATACAGTAAACCTTCACTAGTGAATCGGAATTAAATACTGGTCTCCCAGGAGCCGCTAAAACCACAAACTCTTAGTAAACTCACTGTTCTTAAACATAAGTCGACATTGTCCTTTTGTATTCATTCCCGATGCAATTTCTGTGTTTCATGGTCAATGTGAAGGTCCAAGGGATACAGTAAACCTGCTCTGGTGCATCGGAATCTAATACTGGTCTCCGAGGAGCCGCTCAAAGAACAAACTCTTAGAAGTTTCACTCTTCTTGTCCTTAAGTCGGCATTGTCCCTTTTGTATTCAATCCCGATGCAATTTCTGTGTTTCATGGTCAATGTGCAGGTCCAAGTGATAAAGTAAAAGTGCACTGGTGCATCGGAATATAATACTTATGTCCCAGGAGACGCTCAAAGCAAAAATTCTTAGAAGATTCACTCTTCTTGTACTTTAGTCGGCATTGTGCCTTTTCTATTCAATTCTGATGCAATTTCTGTGTTTCATGGTCAATGTTAAGGTCTAAGGGATATAGTAAACCTGCACTGGTATATCTGAATCTAATACTGGTCTCCCATAAGCCGCACAAACCACAAACTCTTAGGCGATTCACTCTTCTTGTACTTAATTCGGCATTGTGCCTTTTGTATTCAATCACGATGGGATTTCTGTGTTTCACGGTCAATGTGAAGGTCCAAATGATACAGTCAACCTGAACTGGTGCATCTGAATCTAATAGTGGTCTCCCAGGAGCCGCTCAAAGCACATACTCTTAGAGGCTTCACTCTTCTTGTACTTAGGTCGTCATTGTGCCATTTGTATTAATCCCGGTGCAATTTCTGTGTGCCATGGTCAATGTGAAGGTCCAAGAGATACAGTAAACCTGCACTGGTGCATCGGAATCTTATACTGGTCTCCCATGAGCCGCAGAAATCACAAACCCTTAGAAGATTCACTCTGCTTGTACTTAATTCGTCATTGCGCTTCTTTACTTGATCACGATGCGATTTCTTTGTGTCATGGTCAATGTGAAGGGCCAAGGGTTACAGTAGACCTTCACTGGTGCATCGTAATCTATTACTAGTCTACCAGGAGCAGCTCAAACCACAAACTCTTAGAAAGCTCACTCTTCTTGTACTTAAGTCGGCATTTCCCATTTTGTATTCAATCCCGATGCAATATGTGTGTTTCATGGTCAAGGTGAAGGTCAAAGGGATACAGTAAACGTGCAATGGTGCATCGGATTCTAATATAGGTCTCCCAGGAGCCGCTCAAACCACAAACTCGTAGACGATTCACTCTTCTTGTACATAAGTTGGCATTGTGCATTTTGTATTCAATTCGATGCAATTTCTGTGCTTCATAGTCAATGGGAAGGTCCAAGGGATACAGTAAACTTGCACTGGTGCATCGGAATCTAATACTGGTCTCCTAGGAGCCGCTCAAAGCACAAACTCTTAGAAGATTCACTCTCCTTGTACTTAAGTCAGCATTGTCCCTTTTGTACTCAATGCCAATGCCACATCTGTGTTTCATGGTCAATGTGAAGGTCCAAGGGATACAGTAAAACTGCACTGCTGCATCGGAATCGAATACTGGTCTCCCAGGAGCCGCAGAAATCACAAACTCTTAGAAGATTCTATCTTCTTGTACTTAAGTCGTCATTCTGCTTTTTGTATTCAATCCCGATGCAATTTCTGTGTTTCATGGTCAATGTATAGGTCCAAGGTATACAGTAAACCAGCACTGGTGCATCGGAATCTAATACTAGTCTCTCAGGAGCCGCTCAAAGCACAGACTCTTAGAAGACTCACTCTCCTTGTACCAAAGTCGGCATTGTCCCTTTTGTATTCAATGACGTTGCAATTTCTGTGTTTCATGGTCAATGTGAATGTCCAAGGTATACAGTAAACCTGCACTGGTGCATCAGATTCTAATACTGGTTTCCCAGGTGCCTCCAAAAACACAAACTCTTAGAAGATTCACTCTTAAGGTACTTAAGTCGTCATTGTCCCTTTCGTATTCAATACCGATGCAAATTCTGTGTTTCATGGTCAATGTGAAGGTCCAAGGGATACAATAAATCTCCAATTGTGCATTGTAATCTAATACTGGTCTCCAAGGAGGCGCTCAACGTACAAACACTTAGAAGATTCAATCTTCTTGTATTTATGTCGGCATTGTACATTTTGTATTCAGTCCCGATCCTATTTCTGTGCTTCATGGTCAATGTGAAGGTCCAAGGGATACAGTAAACCTGCACTGGTGCATCGGAGTCTAAAACTGGTCTCCCGCTAGCCACTAAAATCATAAACTCTTAGAAGATTCACTCTTTATGTACTTAAGTCGGCATTGTCCTTTTCGTAACCAATGCCGATGCAACTTCTGTGTTTCACTGTCAATGTAAAAGTCCAAGGTATACAGTAAACCTGCTCAGGTGCATCGGAATCTAATACTGGTCTCCGAGGAGTCGTTCAAAGCACATACTCTTAGAAGTTTCACTCTTCTTGTCCTTAAGTCGGCATTGTCCCTTTTGTATTCAATCCCGATGCAAATTCTGTGTTTCATGGTCAATGTGAAGGTCCAAGGGATATGGTAAACTGGCACGGGTGCATCGGAATCTAATACTGGTCTCCCAGGAGCCGCTCAAAACACAAACTCTTAGAAGATTCACTCTTCTTGTACATAATTCGGCATTGTCATTTTTGTATTCAGTCCTAATGCATTTTCTGTGTTTCATGGTCAATGTGAATGTCCAATGGATACGGTAAACCTGCACTGGTGCATCGCAATCTAATACTGGTCTCCCAGGAGCCGCCCAAAGCACAAACTCTTAGAAGATTCACTCTTCTTGTACTTATGTCGGCATTGTACATTTGTATTCAATCCCGATGGAATATCTGTGTTTCGTGGTCAATGCGAAGATCCAAGGGATATGGTAAACCTGCAGCGGTGCATCGGAATTTAATACTGGTCTCTCAGTAGCCGCTGGAAGCACAAACTCTTAGTAGATTCACTCATCTTGTACTTACGTCGGCATTGTGGTTTTTGTGTTCAATCCCGTAGCAATATCTGTGTTTCATTATCAATGTGAATGTCCAAGGGATAGAGTAAACCTGCACTGGTGCATCGGAATCTAATACTGGTCTCACGTGAGCTGCTCAAACCACAAACCCTTATAAGATTCACTTTTCTTGTACTTAATTCGGCATTGTTAATTTTGTATTCAGTCACGATGCGATTTCTGTGTTTCATGGTCAATGTGAAGGTCCAAGGGATACAGTAAACCTGCACTGGTGCATCGGAATCTAATACTGGTCTCCCATGAGCCGCTCAAAGCACAAACTCTTAGAAGATTCACACTTCTTGTACATAAGTCGGCATTGTGCCTTTCGTATTCAATCCCGATGCATTTTCTGTGTTTCATAGTCAATGTGAAGGTCCAAGGGAAACGGTAAACATGCACTGGTGCATCGGAATCTGATACTGGTATCCCAGGAGCCGCTGAAATCACAAACTCTTGGGAGATTCACTCATCTTGTACTTAAGTCGTCATTGTGCTCTTACTATACAATCCCGATGCAATTTCTTTTTTTCATGGTCAATGTGAAAGTCCAAGGGATAAAGTAAAAATGCACTGGTGCATCGGAATCTAATACAGGTCTGCCAGGAGCCGCTCAAATAACAAACTCTTAGAAGATTCACTCTTCTTGTACTTAAGTCGGCATTGTCCCTTTCGTGTTCAATCCCGATGCAATGTCTGTGTTTCATGGTCAATGTGAAGGCCCAAGGGATACGGTAAACCTGCTCTGGTGCATCAGAATCTAATACAGGACTCCCAGGAGCCGCTCAAACCACAAACTCTTAGAAAATTCACTCTCCTTGTACTTAAGACGGCTTTGTCCCTTTTGTATTCGGTACCGATGCAACTTCCGCGTTTCATGGTCAAAGTGAAGGTCAAACTTATACAGAAAACCTGCACTGGTGCATCTGAGTCTGATACTGTTCTCCCATGAGCCGCTCAAATCTCAAATTCTTAGAAGATTCACTCATCTTGTACTTAAGTCGTCATTGTGCCTTATGTATTCAACCCCGATGCAATTTCTGTGCTTCACGGTCAATGAGAAAGTCCAAGGAATACAGTAAACCTGCATTGGTGCATCGGAATCTAATACTGGTCTCACAAGTAGCCGCTCAAAGCACGAACTCTTAGCAGATTCACTCTTCTGGTATTTAAGTCGCCGTTGTGCCTTTTGTATTCAATCCCGATGCAATTTCTATGTTTCATGGTCGATGTGAAGGTCCAAGGGATACGTTAAACCAGCACTAGTGCTACGGAATCTAATACTGGTATCCCAGGAGCCGCTCAAAGCACAAACTCGCAGAAGATTCACTCTTCTTGTACTTTAGTTGGCATTGTGCCTTTTGTATTCAATCCCGATGCAATTTCTTTGTATCATGGTCAATGTGAAGGTCCAAGGGATACAGTAAACCTGCGCAGCTGCATCGGAATCTAATACTGGTCTCTCAGGAGCCGCTCGAAGCACAAACGCTTAGATGACTTACTCTTCTTGTACGTCAGTCGGCATTGTGCATTTTGTAATAAATCCCGATGCAATTTCTGTGTTTCATGGTCAATGTGAAGGTCAAACGGATACAGAAAACCTGCACTGGTGCATCTCAATCTAATACCGGTCTTCCATGAGCCGGTCAAGGCAAAAATTCGTAGAAGATTCACTCTTCTTATACTTAAGTCGGCATTGTGCTTTTGTGTACAATCCCTATGCGATTTCTGTTTTTCATGGTCAATATGAGGGTCCAAGGGATACAGTAAACCTGCACTGGTGCCTCGGAATCTAATACTGGTCTCCCAGGAGCCGCTCAAAGCACAAACTCATAGAAGACTCACTCTTCTTGTATTTAAGTCGGCATTGTGTTTTTCTATACAATCCCGATGCAATATCTGTGTTTCATGGTCAATGTGAAGGTCCAAGCGATACAGTAAACCTGCACTGGTGCATCGGAATCTAATACTGGTCTCCCATGAGCCGCTCAAAGCACAAACTCTTAGAAGATTCACTCTTCTTGTACTTAAGTCGGCATTGTGCCTTCTGTATTCAATCCCGAAGCAATTTCTTTGTATTATGGTCAATGTGAAGGTCCAAGGGATACAGTAAATCTGCAGTGGTGCATCGGAAACTAATACTGGTTCCCCAGGAGCCGCTCAAAGCACAAACTCATAGAAGATTTACTCTTCTTGTACTTAAGTCGGCATTGTCCCTTTTGTATTCAATCCCGATGCAATTTCTGTGTTTCATGGTCAAAGTGAAGGTCAGACGGATACAGAAAACCTGCACTGGTGCATCTGAGTCTGATACTGGTCTCCCATGAACCGCTCAAAGCACAATTACTTAGAAGATTCACTCTTCTTGTACTTATGTCGGCTTTGTGCCTTTTGTATTCAACCCCGATGCATTTTCTGTGCTTCATGGTCAATGAGAAAGTCCAAGGAATACAGTAAACCTGCATTGGTGCACCGGAATCTAATACTGGTCTCACAAGTAGCTGCTCAAATCACGAACTCTTAGAAGATTCACTCTTCTTGTGTTTAAGTCTCCTTTGTGCTTTTTGTATTCAATCCCGATGCAATTTCTATGTTTCATGGTCAATGTGAAGGTCCAAAGGACACGTTAAACCAGCACTGGTGCATCGGAATCTAATACTATTATCCCAGGAGCCGCTCAAAGCACAAACTCTCAGAAGATTCACTCTTCTAGTACTAAAGTCTGCATTGTCCCTTTTGATTTAAATCTCGATGCAAGTTCTGTCTTTCATGGCCAATGTGAAAGTATAAGGGATGCAGTAAACCTGCACAGCTGCATCGGAATCAAATACAGGTCTCCCAGGAGCCGCTCGAAGCAAAAACTCTTAGAAGATTCACTCTTCTTGTACTTAAGTCGGCATTGTCCCTTTCGTTTTCAATCCCGATGCAATTTCTGTGTTTCATGTTCAATGTGAAGGTCCAAGGGATACGGTAAACCTGCACTGAAGCATCGGAATCTAATACTGGTCTCCCAAGCAACCGCTCAAAGCACAAACTCTTAGAAGATTCATTCTTCTTGTACGTAAGTCGCCGTTGTACCTTTTGTATTCAATCCCGAAGCAATATCTATGTTTCATGGTTATTGGAAAGGTCCAAGGGATACGTTAAACCAGCACTGGTGCATCGGCATCTAATACTGGTATCCCAGGAGCCGCTCAAAGCACAAACTCACAGAAGATTTACTCTTCTTGTACTTAAGTCGGCATTGTCCCTTTTGATTTCAATCCCGATGCAATTTCTGTCTTTCATGGTCAATGTGAAGGTCCAAGGGATACAGTAAACCTGCACAGCTGCATCGGAGTCAAATACTGGTCTCCCAGGAGCCGCTCGAAACACAAACTCTTAGAAGATTCACTCTTCTTGTACTTCAGTCGGCATTGTTCATTTTGTATTCAATCCCGATGCAATTACTGTGTTTCATCGTCAATGTGACAGTCCAAGGGATACAGTAAACTTGCACTGGTGCATCGGAATCTAATTCTGGTCTTCCTGGAGCCGCCCAAACCACAAACTCTTAGAAGATTCACTTATCTAGTACTTAAGGCCGCATTGTCCCTTTTGTATTCCATCCCGATGCAATTTCTGTGTTTCATGGTCAATGTGAAGGTCCAAGGGATACAGTAAACCAGCACTGGTGCATCGGAAACTAATACTGGTCTCCCATGAGCCGCTCAAATCACAAATTCTAAGGAGTTTCACTCTTCTTGTACGTCAGTCGGCATTGTGCATTTTGCATTCAATCCAGATGCAATTTCTGTGTTTCGTGGTCAATGTGAAGGTCAAAGGGATACTGAAAACCTGCACTGGTGCATCTGAATCCAATACTGGTCTCCCATGAGCCGCTCAAGGCAAAAATTCTTAGAAGATTCACTCTTCTTGGACTTAAGTCGGCATTGTGCTTTTCTATACGATCCCGATGCAATATCTGTGTTTCATGGTCAATGTGAAGGTCAAAGGGATACTGTAAACCTGCACTGGTGCATCGGAATCTAATACTGGTCTCCCATGAGACGCTCAAAGCACAAACTCTTAGAAGATTCACTCTTCTTGTACTTAAGTCGGCATTGTGCCTTTTTTATTCAATCCCGATGCAATATCTGTGTCTCATTGTTAATGTGAAGGTCCATGGGATAAAGTAAACCTACACTGGTGCATCAGAATCTAGTACTGGTTTCCCAGGAGCTGTTCAAAGCACAAACTCTTAGAGGAATCACTCTTCTTGTACTTAAGTCGGCATTCTGCCTTCTGTATTCAATCCACAAGCAGATTCTTTGTATCATGGTCAATGTGAAGGACCAAGGGATACTGTAAACCTGCACTGGTGCATCGGAAAACTAATACTGGACTCCCAGGAGCCGCTCAAAGCACAAACTCGTAGAAGATTCACTCTTCTTGCACTTATGTCGGCATTGTGCTTTTGTATTCAATCCCGATGCGATTTCTGTGTTTCATGGTAAATATGAGGGTCGAAGGGATACAGTAAACCTGCACTGGTGCCTCGGAATCTAATACTGGTCTCCCAGGAGCCGCTCAAAGCGCAAACTCATAGAAGACTCACTCTTCTTGTACTTAAGTCGGCATTGTGCTTTTCTATACGATCCCGATGCAATATCTGTGTTTCATGGTCAATGTGAAGGTCCAAGGGACACAGTAAACCTGCACTGGTGCATCGGAATCTAAAAGTGGTCTCCCATGAGCCGCTCAAATCACAAACTCTTACAAGATTCACTCTTCTTGTACTTAAGTCGGCATTGTGCTTTTATTTTACAATCCCGATGCAATATCTGTGTTTCATGGTCAATGTGAAGGTCCAAGGGAAACGGTAAACCTGCACTGGTGCATCGGAATCTGATAGTGGTATCCCGGGAGCCGCTGAAAGCACAAACTCTTAGGAGCTTCACTCATCTTGTACTTAAGTCCTCATCGTGCTCTTAGTATTTAATCCCGATGCAATTTCTTTGTTACTTGGTTAATGTGAAAGTCCAAGGGATACAGTAAAAATGAACTGGTGCATCGGAATCTAATACTCGTCTGCCAGGAGCCGCTCAAATCACAAATTCTTAGAAGACTTCCTCTTCTTGTACTTAAGTGGGCATTGTGGCTTTTGTATGCAATGCAGATGCAATATCTGTGTCCAAGGGATACAGTAAACCTGCACTGGTGCATCGGAATCTAATACTGGTCTCCCTGGAGCCGCTCAAAGCACAAAATCTCAGAAGATTCACTTTTCTAGTACTTAAGGCGGCATTGTCCCTTTTGTATTCCATCCCGATGCAATTTGTGTGTTTCATGGTCAATGTGAAAGTCCAAGGGATACAGTAAACCTGCACTAGTGCATCGGAATCTAATACTGGTCTCCCAGGAGCCTCTCAATGCACAAACTCTTAGAAGATTCACTCGTCTTGTACGTCAGTCGGCATTGTGCACTTTGCAATCAATCCCGATGCAATTTCTGTGTTTCATGGTCAATGTGAAGGTCAAAGGGATACTGAAAACCTGCACTGGTGCATCTGAATCCAATACTGGTCTCCCATGAGCCGCTCAAGGCAAAAATTCTTAGGAGATTCACTCTTCTTGTACTTAAGTCGGCATTGTGCATTTGTATTCAATCCCGATGCGATTTCTGTGTTTCATGGTCAATATGAGGGTACAAGGGATACAGTAAACCTGCACTGGTGCCTCGGAATCTAATACTGGTCTCCCAGAAGCCGCTCAAAGCACAAACTCATAGAAGACTCACTCTTCTTGGACTTAAGTCGGCATTGTGATTTTCTATACGATCCCGATGCAATATCTGTGTTTCATGGTCAATGTGAAGGTCCAAGGGATACAGTAAACCTGCACTGGTGCATCGTAATCTAAAACTAGTCTCCCATGAGCCGCTCAAATCACAAACTCTTAGAAGATTCACTCTTCTTGTACTTAAGTCGGCATTGTGCTTTTATTATTCAATCCCGATGCAATATCTGTGTTTCATGGTCAATGTGAAGGTGATAGGGATACAGAAACAATGCACTGTTGCAACGGAATCTAATACTGGTCCCCCATGAGCCGCTGAAAGCACAACCTCTTAGAAGATTCAGTCTTCTTGTACTTAAGTCGGCATTGTGCCTTTATTATTCAATCCCGATGAAATATCTGTGTCTCATTGTTAATGTGAAGGTCCATGGGATAAAGTAAACCTGCACTGGTGCATCGGAATCTAATACCGGACTCTTAGGAGCTTCTGAAAGCACAAACTCTTAGAGGAATCACTCTTCTTGTACGTCAGTCGGCATTGTGCATTTTGCAATCAATCCCGATGCAATTTCTGTGTTTCATGGTCAATGTGAAGGTCAAAGGGATACTGAAAACCTGCACTGGTGCATCTGAATCCAATACTGGTCTCCCATGAGCCGCTCAAGGCAAAAATTCTTAGAAGATTCACTCTTCTTGTACTTAAGTCGGCATTGTGCATTTGTATTCAATCCCGATGCGATTTCTGTGTTTCATGGTCAATATGAGGGTCCAAGGGATACAGTAAACCTGCACTGGTGCCTCGGAATCTAATACTGGTCTCCCAGAAGCCGCTCAAAGCACAAACTCATAGAAGATTCACTCTTCTTGGACTTAAGTCGGCATTGTGCTTTTCTATACGATCCCGATGCAATATCTGTGTTTCATGGTCAATGTGAAGGTCCAAGGGATACAGTAAACCTGCACTGGTGCATCAGAATCTAATATTGGTCTCCCATGAGACGCTCAAAGCACAAACTCTTAGAAGATTCACTCTTCTTGTACTTAAGTCGGCATTGTGCCTTTTTTATTCAATCCGGATGCAATATCTGTGTCTCATTGTTAATGTGAAGGTCCATGGGATAAAGTAAACCTACACTGGTGCATCAGAATCTAGTACTGGTTTCCCAGGAGCTGCTCAAAGCACAAACTCTTAGAGGAATCACTCTTCTTGTACTTAAGTCGGCATTCTGCCTTCTGTATTCAATCCCAAAGCAAATTCTTTGTATCATGGTCAATGTGAAGGACCAAGGGATACTGTAAACCTGCACTGGTGCATCGGAAAACTAATACTGGACTCCCAGGAGCCGCTCAAAGCACAAACTCGTAGAAGATTCACTCTTCTTGCACTTAAGTCGGCATTGTGCTTTTGTATTCAATCCCGATGCGATTTCTGTGTTTCATGGTAAATATGAGGGTCGAAGGGACACAGTAAACCTGCACTGGTGCCTCGGAATCTAATACTGGTCTCCCAGGAGCCGCTCAAACCGCAAACTCATAGAAGACTCACTCTTCTTGTACTTAAGTCGGCATTGTGCTTTTCTATACGATCCCGATGCAATATCTGTGTTTCATGGTCAATGTGAAGGTCCAAGGGATACAGTAAACCTGCACCGGTGCATCGGAATCTAAAACTGGTCTCCCATGAGCCGCTCAAATCACAAACTCTTAGAAGATTCTCTCTTCTTGTACTTAAGTCGGCATTGTGCTTTTATTATTCAATCCCGATGCAATATCTGTGTTTCATGGTCAATATGAAGGTGATAGGGATACAGAAACAATACACTGCTGCAACGGAATCTAATACTGGTCTCCCATGAGCCGCAGAAAGCACAACCTCTTAGAAGATTCAGTCTTCTTGTACTTAAGTCGACATTGTGCCTTTATTATTCAATCCCGATGAAATATCTGTGTCTCATTGTTAATGTGAAGGTCCATGGGATAAAGTAAACCTGCACTGGTGCATCGGAATCTAATACCGGTCTCTTAGGAGCTTCTGAAAGCACAAACTCTTAGAGGAATCACTCTTCTTGTACTTAAGTCGGCATTGTGCCTTCTGTATTGAATCCCGAAGCAATTTCTTTGTATCATGGCCAATGTGAAGGACCAAGGGATACTGTAAACCTGCACTGGTGCATCGGAAACTAATACTGGTCTCCCAGGAGCCGCTCAAAACACAAACTTGTAGAAGATTCACTCTTCTTGCACTTAAGTCGGCATTGTTCCTTTCGTATTCAATCCCGATGCATTATCTGTGTTTCATGGTCAATGTGAAGGTCCAAGGGAAACGGTAAACCTGCACTGGTGCATCGGAATCTGATAGTGGTATCCCGGGAGCCGCTGAAAGCACAAACTCTTAGGAGATTCACTCCTCTTGTACTTAAGTCCTCATCGTGCTCTTAGTATTTAATCCCGATGCAATTTATTTGTTACTTGGTTAATGCGAATGTCCAATGGATACAGTAAAAATGAACTGGTGCATCGGAATCTAATACTCGTCTGCCAGGAGCCGCGCAAATCACAAATTCTTAGAAGACTTCCTCTTGTTGTACTTAAGTCGGCATTGTGCCTTTTGTATGCAATGCAGATGCAATATCTGTGTTTCATGGTCAATATGAAGGACCAGGGGATACAGTAAACCTAAACTGGTGCATTGGAATCTAATACTGGTCTCCCATGAGCCGCTCAAAGCACAAATTCTGAGAAGGTTCACTCTCTTTGTACTGAAGTCGGCATTGTGCCTTTTGTATTCAATCCCGATGCGATATCTGTGTGACATGGTCAATGTGGAGGTCCGAGGGATACAATAAACCTCCACTGGTGCATCGGAATCTAATACAGGTCTCAAAGGAGCCGCTCAAACCACAAAATCTTAGAAAATTCACTCTTCTTGTACTCCAGTCGGCATTGTCCCTTTTGTTTTCAATCCCGATGCAATTTCCGTGCTTCATGGTCAAAGTGAAGTTCAAACGGATACAGAAAACCTGCACTGTAGAATCTGAATCTAATACTGGTCTCCCATGAGCCGCTCAAAGCACAAATTCTTATTTGATTCACTCTTCTTGTACTTAAGTCGGCTTTGTGCCATTTGTATTCAACCCCGAAGCAATTTCTATGTTTCATGGTCAATGTGAAGTTCTTAGGGATACGTTAAACCAGCACTGGTGCATCTGAATCTAATACTAGAATCCCTGGAGCCGCTCAAAGCACAAACTCTCAGAAGATTCACAATTCTAGTACTTAAGTCGGCATTGTCCCTTTTGGTTTCAATCTCGATGCAATTTCTGTCTTTCATGGTCAATGTGAAGGTCCAAGGTATACAGTAAAAATGAACAGCTGCATCGGAATCAAATACTGGTCTCCCAGGAGCCGCTCGGAACACAAACTCTTAGAAGATTCTCTCTTCTTGTACTTCAGTCGGCTTTGTGCATTTTGTATTCAATCTCGATGCAAACTCTGTGTTTCATCGTCAATGTGAAGGTTAAACGGATACAGAAAACCTGCTCTGGTGCATCTGAATCTAATACTGGTCTCCCATGAGCCGCTCAAGGCAAAAATTCTTAGAAGATTCACTCTTCTTGTACTTAAGTCGGCATTGTGCTTTTGTATTCAATCCCGATGCGATTTCTGAGTTTCATGGTCAAAATGAGGGTCGAAGGGGTACAGTAAACCTGCACTGGTTCCTCGGAATCTGATACTGGTCTCCCAGGAGCCGCTCAAAGCACAAACTCATAGAAGACTCACTCTTCTTGTACTTAAGTCGTTATTGTGATTTTCTATACGATCCCGACGCAATATCTGTGTTTCAAGGTCAATGTGAAGGTCCAAGGGATACAGTAAACATGCACTGGTGCATCGGAATCTAATACTGGTCTCCCATGAGCCGCTCAAAGCACAAGCTCTTAGAACATTCACTCTTCTTGTACTTAAGTCGGCATTGTGCTTTTCTATACGATCCCGATGCAATATCTGTGTTTCATGGTCAATGTGTAGGTCCAAGGGATACAGTAAACCTGCACTGGTGCATCGGAATTTAATACTGGTCTCCCAGGAGCCGCTCAAAGCACAATCTCGTAGAAGATTCACTCTTCTTGCACTTAAGTCGGCATTGTCCCTTTCATATTCAATCCCGATGCATTTTCTGTGTATCATGGTCAATGTGAAGGTCCAAGGGAAACGGTAAACCTGCACTGGTGCATCGGAATCTGATAGTGGTATCCCAGGAGCCGCTGAAAGCTCAAACTCTTGGGAGGTTCACTCATCATGTATTCAAGTCGTCATCGTGCTCTTAGTATTTAATCCCGATGCAATTTCTTTGTTTCATGGTCAATACGAAAGTCCAAGGGATACAGTAAAAATGCACTGGTGCATCGGAATCTAATACTCGTCTGCCAGGAGCCGCTCAAATCACAAACTCTTAGAACACTCCCTCTTCTTGTACTTAAGTCGGCATTGTGCCAATTGTATGCAATCCAGATGCAATATCTGTGTTTCATGGTCAATATGAAGGTCCAAGGGATACAGTAAACCTAAACTGGTGCATTTGAATCTAATACTGGTCACCCATGAGCCGCTCAAAGCACAAATTCTAAGAAGGTTCACTCTTCTTGTACTTAAGTCGGCATTGTACTTTTCTATTCAATCCCGATGCAATTTCTTTGTATCATGGTCAATGTGAAGGTCCAAGGGATACAGTAAACCAGCACTGGTGCATCGGAATCTAATACTGGTCTCCCAGGAGGATCTCAAACACAAACTCATAGAAGATTCACTCTTCTTGTACTTAAGTCGGCATTGTCCCTTTTGGTTTCAATCCCGATGCAATTTCTGTCTTTCATGGTCAATGTGAAGGTCCAAGGGATACAGTAAACCTGCACAGCTGCATCGGAATCAAATACTGGTCTCCCAGGAGCCGCTCGAAGCACAAACTCTTAGAAGATTTACTCCTCTTGTACTGCAGTCGGCATTGTGCATTTTGTATTCAATCCCGATGCAATTTCTGCGTTTCATCATCAATGTGACGGTCCAAGGGATACAAAAAACCTGCACTGGTACATCGGAATCTAATACTGGTCTCCATGGAGCCGCTCAGAGCACAACCTCTCACAAGATTCACTCTTCTTGTACTTAAGGCGGCATTGTCCCTTTCGAATTCCATCCCGATGCAATTTCCGTGTTTGATGGTAAATGTGAAGGTCTAAGGGAAACAGTAAACCTGCACTGGTGCATCGGAATCTAATACTGGTCTCCCAGGAGCCTCTCAATGCACAAACCCTTAGAAGATTCAATCTTCTTGTACTTAAGTCGGCTTTATGCCTTTTGTATTCAACCGCAATGTAATTTCTGTGCTTCATGGTCAATGTGAAAGTCCAAGGGATACAATAAACCTGCATTGGTGCATCGGAAACTTATACTGGTCTCCCAAGTAGCCGCTCGAAGCACAAACTCTTAGAAAATTCACTCTTCTTTTACTTAAGTCGGCATTGATCGTTTTGTATTCAATCCCGATGCAATTTCTTTGTTTCATGGTCATTGTGAAGGTCCAGGGGATACAGTAAACCTGCACTAGTGCATAGGAATTTTATATTGGTCTCCCAGGAGCCGTTCAAAGCACAAACTCTAAGAAGATTCACACTTCTTGTACTTAAGTCGCCGTTGTGCCATTTGTATTCCATCCTGATGCAATTTCTATTTTTCATGGTCAATGTGAAAGTCCAAGGGATACGTTAAACCAGCACTGGTGCATCGAAATCTAATACTGGTATCCCAGGAGCCGCTCAAAGCACAAACTATCAGAAGATTCACTCTTCTTGTACTTAAGTTGGATTTGTCCCTTTTGGTTTCAATCCCGATGCAATTTCCGTCTTTCATGGTCAATGTGAAGGTCCAAGGGATACAGTAAACCTGCACTGGTGCATAGGAATCTAATACTGGTCTCCCAGGAGCCGCTCGAAGCACAAACTCTTAGAAGATTCACTATTCTTGTACTTTTGTCGGCATTGTGCATTTTGTATTCAATCCCGATGCAATTTCTGTGTTTCATCGTAAATGTGACGGTTCAAGGGATACAGAAAACCTGCACTGGTGCATCGGAATCTAATACTGGTCTCCCTGGACCTGCTCAAAGCACTAACTCTCAGAAGATTCATCTTTCTAGTACATAAGGCGGCATTGTCCCTTTCCTATTCCATCCCGATGCAATTTCTGTGTTTCATGGTCAATGTGAAGGTCCAAGGGATACAGTAATCCAGCACTGGTGCATCGGAATCTAATACTGAACTCCCAGGAGCCGCTCAATGCACAAATTCTTGGAAAATTCACTCTTCTTGTACTTAAGACGGCGTTGTCCTTTTCGTAATCAATCCCGATGTAATTTCTGTGTTTCATGGTCAATGTGAAAGACAAACATATACAGAAAACCTGCACTGGTTTGTCTGAATCTAATACTGGTCGCCCATGACCCGCTCAAAGCACAAATTATAAATAGATTCACTCTTCTTGTACTTCAGTTGGCATTGTGCATTTTGTATTCAATCCCGATACAATTTCTGTATTTCATCGTCAATGTGACCGTTCAAGGGATACAGAAAACCTGCATTGGTGCATCGGATTCTAATACTGGTCTCCCTGTAGCCGCTCAAACCACAAACCCTTAGAAGATTCACTTGTACTTAAGTCGGCATTGTCCGTTTTGTATTGCATCCCGATTCAATTTCTGTATTTCATGGTCAATGTGAAGGTCCAGGGGATTCAGTAAATCTGCACTGGTGCATCGGAATCTAATACTGGTGTCCCAGGAGTCGCTCAAGGCACAAAATTTTAGAAGATTCACTCATCTTGTCTTTAAGTTGGAATTGTCCCTCTTGTATTCAATCCCGATGTAATATGTGTGTTTTATGGTCAATGTGAAGGTCTAAGGGATACAGTAAACCTGCACTCGTGCATCGGAATTTAATATTGGTCCCCCAGGAGCCGTTCAAAGCACAAACTCTAATAAGATTCACACTTCTTGTACTTAAGTCGACATTTTGCCTTTAATATTCAATCCCGATGCAATATCTTTGTTTCATGCTCAATGTGAAGGTCCAAGGGTTACAGTAAACCTGCACTGGTGCATCAGAATCAAATACTCGTCTCCCAGGAGCCGCTCTAAGCACAAAGTCGTAGAAGACTCTCTCTTCTAGTACTTTAGTCGACATTGTGCCTTTTGTATTCAATCCCGATGCAATATCTGTGTTTCATGGTCAATGTGAAGGTGATGGGGTTACAGAAACAATGCACTTCTGCAATGGAATCTACTACAGGTCTCCCATGAGCCGCTGAATGCACAACCTCTTAGAAGATTAAGTCTGCTTGTACTTAAGTCGGCATTGTGCCTTTATTATTCAATCCCGATGCAATTTCTGAGTTTCATGGTCAATGGGAGGGTCCAAGGGATACTTAAAACCTGCACTGCTGCATCGTAATCAAATACTGTTGTCCCAGGAGCCGCTCAAAGCACAAACCCTTAGAAGATTCACTCTTCTTGTTATTAAGCCGGATTTGTGCCTTTTGTATTCAACCCCAATGCAATTTCTGTGCTTCATGGTCAATGTGAAAGTCCAAGGGATAAAGTAAACCTGCACTGGTGCATCGGAATCTAATACCGGTCTCCCAGGAGCTTCTCAAAGCACAAACTCTTAGAGGAATCACTCTTCTTGTACTTAAGTCGGCATTGTGCCTTCTGTATTGAATCCCGAAGCAATTTTTTTGTATCATGGTCAATGTGAAGGACCAAGGGATACTGTAAACCTGCACTGGTGCATCGGAAACTAATACTGGTCTCCCAGGAGCCGCTCAAAGCACGAACTTGTAGAAGATTAACTCTTCTTGCACTTAAGTCGGCATTGTCCCTTTCGTATTCAATCCCAATGCATTTTCTGTGTTTCATGGTCAATGTGAAGGTCCAAGGGAAACAGTAAACCTGCACTGGTGCATCGGAATCTGATAGTGGTATCCCGGGAGCCGCTGAAAGCACAAACTCTTAGGAGATTCACTCATCTTGTACTTAAGTCCTTATCGTGCTCTTAGTATTTAATCCCGATGCAATTTCTTTGTTTCATGGTTAATGTGAAAGTCCAAGGGATGCAGTAAAAATGAACTGGTGCATCGGAATCTAATACTCGTCTTCCAGGAGCCGCACTAATCACAAATTCTTAGAAGACTTCCTCTTCTTGTACTTAAGTGGGCATTGTGGCTTTTGTATGCAATGCAGATGCAATATCTGTGTTTCATGGTCAATATGAAGGTCCAAGGGATACAGTAAACCTAAACTGGTGCATTGGAATCTAATATTGGTCTCCCATGAGCCGCTCAAAGCACAATTTCTAATTAGATTCACTCTTCTTGTACATAAGTCGGCTTTGTGCCTTTTGTATTCAACCCCGATGCAATTTCTGTGCTTCATGGTCAATGAGAAAGTCAAGGGATACAGTAAACCTGCATTGGTGCATCGGAATCTAATACTGGTTTCCCAAGTAGCAGATCAAAGCACGAACTCTTAGAAGACTCACTCTTCATGTATTTAAGGCGCCGTTGTGCCTTTTGTATTCAATCCTGATGCAATTTCTATGTTTCATGTTCAATGTGAATGTCCTAGGGATACGTTAAACCAGCACTGGTGCATCTGAATCTACTACTAGAAACCTTGGAGCCCCTCAAAGCACAAACTCTCAGAAGATTCACAATTGTAGTACCTGAGTCGGCATTGTCCCTTTTGGTTTCAATCTCGATGCAATTTCTGTCTTTCATGGTCAATGTGAAGGTCCAGCACATACAGTAAACCTGCACAGCTGCATCGGAATCAAATACTGGTCTCTCAGGAGCTGCTCGAACCACAAACCCTTAGCTGGGTCACTCTTCTTGTACGTCAGTCGGCATTGTGCATTTTGTAATCAATCCCGATCCAATTTCTGTGTTTCATGGTCAATGTGAAGGTCAAACGGATACAGAAAACCTGCACTGGTGCATCAGAATCTAATACTGGTCTCCCATGAGCCGCTCAAAGCACAAACTCTTATAAGATTCACTCTTCTTGTACTTAAGTCGGCATTGTGCTTTTATTATTCAATCCCGATGCAATATCTGTGTTTCATGGTCAATGTGAAGGTGATAGGGATACAGAAACAATGCACTGCTGCATCGGAATCTAATACTGGTCTCCCAGGAGCCGCTCGAAACACAAACTCTTAGAAGATTCTCTCTTCTTGTACTTCAGTCGCCATTGTGCATTTTGTATTCATTCTCGATGCAATCTCTGTGTTTCATCGTCAATGTGACGGTCCAAGGGATACAGTAAACCTGCACTGGTGCATCGGAATCTAATATTGGTCTCCCAGGAGCCGCTCAAAGCACAAACTCATAGAAGAATCACTCATCTTGTACTTAAGTCGGCATTGTCCCTTTTGGTTTCAATCCCGATGCAATTTCTGTCTCTCATGGTCAATGTACGAGTCCAAGTGATACAGTAAACCTGCACAGCTGCATCGGAATCAAATACTGGTCTCCCAGGAGCCGCTCGAAGCATAAACTCTTATAAGATTCACTCTTCTTGTACTTAAGTCGGCATTGTCCCTTTTGTAATCAATCCCGATGCAATTTATGTGTTTCATGGTCAATGTGAAGGACAAACGTATACAGTAAACCTGCACTGGTGCATCGGAAACTAACACTGGTCTCCCTGGAGCCGCTCAAAGCACAAACTCTCAGAAAATTCACTTTTCTAGTACTTAAGGCGGCATTGTCCGTTTTGTATTCCATCCCGATGCAATTTCTGTGTTTCATGGTCAATGTGAAGGTAAAACGTATACAGAAAACCTGCTCTGGTTCATCTGAATCTAATACTGGTCTCCCATGAGCCGCTCAAGGCAAAAATTCTTAGAAGATTCACTCTTCTTGTACTTAAGTCGGCATTGTGCCTTTTCTATTCAATCCCGATGCAATGTCTTTGTATCATGGTTAATGTGAAGGTCCAAGGGATACAGTAAACCTGCACTGGTTCCTCGGAATCTAATACTGGTCTCCCAGGAGCCGCTCAAAGCACAAACTCATAGAAGACTCACTCTTCTTGTACTTAAGTAGGCATTGTGCTTTTCTATACGATCCCGATGCAATATCTGTGTTTCATGGTCAATGTGAAGGTCCAAGGGATACAGTAAACCTGCACTTATACATCGGAATCTAATACTGGTCTCCCAGGAGCCACTCGAAGCACAAACTCTTAGAAGATTCACTCTTCTTGTACTTAAGTCGGCATTGTGTCTTTTGTATTCAATCCCGATGCAATATGTGTGTTTTATGGTCAATGTGAAGGTCTAAGGGATACAGTAAACCTGCACTCGTGCATCGGAATCTAATACTGGTCTCCCAGGAGGCACTCGAAGCACAAACACTTAGAACATTCACTCTTCTTGTACTTAAGTCGGCATTGTGCTTTTCTATACGATCCCGATGCAATATCTGTGTTTCATGGTCAATGTGTAGGTCCAAGGGATACAGTAAACCTGCAATGGTGCATCGGAATTTAATACTGGTCTCCCAGGAGCCGCTCAAAGCACAATCTCGTAGAAGATTCACTCTTCTTGCACTTAAGTCGGCATTGTCCCTTTCATATTCAATCCCGATGCATTTTCTGTGTTTCATGTTCAATGTGAAGGTCCAAGGAATACAGTAAAACTGCACTGGTGCATCAGAATCTAATACTGGTCTCCCAGGAGCCGCTCGAAGCACAAACTCATAGAAGATTCACTCTTCTTGTACTTTTGTCGGCATTGTGCATTTTGTTTTCAATCCCGATGCAATTTCTGTGTTTCATCGTCAATGTGACGGTTCAAGGGATACAGAAAACCTGCACTGGTGCATCGGAATCTAATACTGGTCTCCCTGGACCTGTTCAAAGCACTAACTCTCAGAAGATTCATTTTTCTAGTACATAAGGCGGCATTGTCCCTTTCCTATTCCATCCCGATGCTATGTCTGTGTTTCATGGTCAATGTGAAGGTCCAAGGGATACAGTAAACCTGCACTGGTGCGTCGGAATCTAATACTGAACTCCCAGGAGCCGCTCAATGCACAAACTCTTGGAAGATTCACTCTTCTTGTACTTAAGTCGGCGTTGTCCTTTTCGTAATCAATCCCGATACAATTTCTGTGTTTCATGGTCAATGTGAATTACAAACATATACAGAAAACCTGCACTGGTGCATCTGAATGTAATACTGGTCTCCCAGGGGTCGCTCAAAGCACAAAATTTTAGAAGATTCACTCATCTTGTCTTTAAGTTGGAATTGTCTCTCTTGTATTCAATCCCGATGCAATATGTGTGTTTTATGGTCAATGTGAAGGTCTAAGGGATACAGTAAACCTGCATTCGTGCATCGGAATTTTATATTGGTCTCCCAGGAGCCGTTCAAAGCACAAACTCTAAGAAGATTCACACTTCTTGTACTTAAGTCGGCATTGTGCCTTTATTATTCAATCCCGATGCAATTTCTGAGTTTCATGGTCAATGGGAGGGTCCAAGGGATACTTAAAACCTGCACTGCTGCATCGTAATCAAATACTGTTGTCCCAGGAGCCGCTCAAAGCACAAACCCTTAGAAGATTCACTCTTCTTGTTATTAAGCCGGATTTGTGCCTTTTGTATTCAACCCCAATGCAATTTCTGTGCTTCATGGTCAATGTGAAAGTCCAAGGGATAAAGTAAACCTGCACTTATGCATCGGAATCTAATACCGGTCTCCCAGGAGCTTCTCAAAGCACAAACTCTTAGAGGAATCACTCTTCTTGTACTTAAGTCGGCATTGTGCCTGCTGTATTGAATCCCGAAGCAATTTTTTTGTATCATGGTCAATGTGAAGGTCCAAGGGATACAGTAAACCTGCACTGGTGCATCAGAATCTAATATTGGTCTCCCATGAGACGCTCAAAGCACAAACTCTTAGAAGATTCACTCTTCTTGTACTTAAGTCGGCATTGTGCCTTTTTTATTCAATCCGGATGCAATATCTGTGTCTCATTGTTAATGTGAAGGTCCATGGGATAAAGTAAACCTACACTGGTGCATCAGAATCTAGTACTGGTTTCCCAGGAGCTGCTCAAAGCACAAACTCTTAGAGGAATCACTCTTCTTGTACTTAAGTCGGCATTCTGCCTTCTGTATTCAATCCCAAAGCAAATTCTTTGTATCATGGTCAATGTGAAGGACCAAGGGATACTGTAAACCTGCACTGGTGCATCGGAAAACTAATACTGGACTCCCAGGAGCCGCTCAAAGCACAAACTCGTAGAAGATTCACTCTTCTTGCACTTAAGTCGGCATTGTGCTTTTGTATTCAATCCCGATGCGATTTCTGTGTTTCATGGTAAATATGAGGGTCGAAGGGACACAGTAAACCTGCACTGGTGCCTCGGAATCTAATACTGGTCTCCCAGGAGCCGCTCAAACCGCAAACTCATAGAAGACTCACTCTTCTTGTACTTAAGTCGGCATTGTGCTTTTCTATACGATCCCGATGCAATATCTGTGTTTCATGGTCAATGTGAAGGTCCAAGGGATACAGTAAACCTGCACCGGTGCATCGGAATCTAAAACTGGTCTCCCATGAGCCGCTCAAATCACAAACTCTTAGAAGATTCTCTCTTCTTGTACTTAAGTCGGCATTGTGCTTTTATTATTCAATCCCGATGCAATATCTGTGTTTCATGGTCAATATGAAGGTGATAGGGATACAGAAACAATGCACTGCTGCAACGGAATCTAATACTGGTCTCCCATGAGCCGCAGAAAGCACAACCTCTTAGAAGATTCAGTCTTCTTGTACTTAAGTCGACATTGTGCCTTTATTATTCAATCCCGATGAAATATCTGTGTCTCATTGTTAATGTGAAGGTCCATGGGATAAAGTAAACCTGCACTGGTGCATCGGAATCTAATACCGGTCTCTTAGGAGCTTCTGAAAGCACAAACTCTTAGAGGAATCACTCTTCTTGTACTTAAGTCGGCATTGTGCCTTCTGTATTGAATCCCGAAGCAATTTCTTTGTATCATGGCCAATGTGAAGGACCAAGGGATACTGTAAACCTGCACTGGTGCATCGGAAACTAATACTGGTCTCCCAGGAGCCGCTCAAAACACAAACTTGTAGAAGATTCACTCTTCTTGCGCTTAAGTCGGCATTGTTCCTTTCGTATTCAATCCCGATGCATTATCTGTGTTTCATGGTCAATGTGAAGGTCCAAGGGAAACGGTAAACCTGCACTGGTGCATCGGAATCTGATAGTGGTATCCCGGGAGCCGCTGAAAGCACAAACTCTTAGGAGATTCACTCCTCTTGTACTTAAGTGCTCATCGTGCTCTTAGTATTTAATCCCGATGCAATTTATTTGTTACTTGGTTAATGCGAATGTCCAATGGATACAGTAAAAATGAACTGGTGCATCGGAATCTAATACTCGTCTGCCAGGAGCCGCGCAAATCACAAATTCTTAGAAGACTTCCTCTTGTTGTACTTAAGTCGGCATTGTGCCTTTTGTATGCAATGCAGATGCAATATCTGTGTTTCATGGTCAATATGAAGGTCCAGGGGATACAGTAAACCTAAACTGGTGCATTGGAATCTAATACTGGTCTCCCATGAGCCGCTCAAAGCACAAATTCTAAGAAGGTTCACTCTCTTTGTACTGAAGTCGGCATTGTGCCTTTTGTATTCAATCCCGATGCGATATCTGTGTGACATGGTCAATGTGGAGGTCCGAGGGATACAATAAACCTCCACTGGTGCATCGGAATCTAATACAGGTCTCAAAGGAGCCGCTCAAACCACAAAATCTTAGAAAATTCACTCTTCTTGTACTCCAGTCGGCATTGTCCCTTTTGTTTTCAATCCCGATGCAATTTCCGTGCTTCATGGTCAAAGTGAAGTTCAAACGGATACAGAAAACCTGCACTGTAGAATCTGAATCTAATACTGGTCTCCCATGAGCCGCTCAAAGCACAAATTCTTATTTGATTCACTCTTCTTGTACTTAAGTCGGCTTTGTGCCATTTGTATTCAACCCCGAAGCAATTTCTATGTTTCATGGTCAATGTGAAGTTCTTAGGGATACGTTAAACCAGCACTGGTGCATCTGAATCTAATACTAGAATCCCTGGAGCCGCTCAAAGCACAAACTCTCAGAAGATTCACAATTCTAGTACTTAAGTCGGCATTGTCCCTTTTGGTTTCAATCTCGATGCAATTTCTGTCTTTCATGGTCAATGTGAAGGTCCAAGGTATACAGTAAAAATGAACAGCTGCATCGGAATCAAATACTGGTCTCCCAGGAGCCGCTCGGAACACAAACTCTTAGAAGATTCTCTCTTCTTGTACTTCAGTCGGCTTTGTGCATTTTGTATTCAATCTCGATGCAAACTCTGTGTTTCATCGTCAATGTGAAGGTTAAACGGATACAGAAAACCTGCTCTGGTGCATCTGAATCTAATACTGGTCTCCCATGAGCCGCTCAAGGCAAAAATTCTTAGAAGATTCACTCTTCTTGTACTTAAGTCGGCATTGTGCTTTTGTATTCAATCCCGATGCGATTTCTGTGTTTCATGGTCAAAATGAGGGTCGAAGGGGTACAGTAAACCTGCACTGGTTCCTCGGAATCTGATACTGGTCTCCCAGGAGCCGCTCAAAGCACAAACTCATAGAAGACTCACTCTTCTTGTACTTAAGTCGTTATTGTGATTTTCTATACGATCCCGACGCAATATCTGTGTTTCAAGGTCAATGTGAAGGTCCAAGGGATACAGTAAACATGCACTGGTGCATCGGAATCTAATACTGGTCTCCCATGAGCTGCTCAAAGCACAAGCTCTTAGAACATTCACTCTTCTTGTACTTAAGTCGGCATTGTGCTTTTCTATACGATCCCGATGCAATATCTGTGTTTCATGGTCAATGTGTAGGTCCAAGGGATACAGTAAACCTGCACTGGTGCATCGGAATTTAATACTGGTCTCCCAGGAGCCGCTCAAAGCACAATCTCGTAGAAGATTCACTCTTCTTGCACTTAAGTCGGCATTGTCCCTTTCATATTCAATCCCGATGCATTTTCTGTGTATCATGGTCAATGTGAAGGTCCAAGGGAAACGGTAAACCTGCACTGGTGCATCGGAATCTGATAGTGGTATCCCAGGAGCCGCTGAAAGCTCAAACTCTTGGGAGGTTCACTCATCATGTATTCAAGTCGTCATCGTGCTCTTAGTATTTAATCCCGATGCAATTTCTTTGTTTCATGGTCAATACGAAAGTCCAAGGGATACAGTAAAAATGCACTGGTGCATCGGAATCTAATACTCGTCTGCCAGGAGCCGCTCAAATCACAAACTCTTAGAACACTCCCTCTTCTTGTACTTAAGTCGGCATTGTGCCAATTGTATGCAATCCAGATGCAATATCTGTGTTTCATGGTCAATATGAAGGTCCAAGGGATACAGTAAACCTAAACTGGTGCATTTGAATCTAATACTGGTCACCCATGAGCCGCTCAAAGCACAAATTCTAAGAAGGTTCACTCTTCTTGTACTTAAGTCGGCATTGTACTTTTCTATTCAATCCCGATGCAATTTCTTTGTATCATGGTCAATGTGAAGGTCCAAGGGATACAGTAAACCAGCACTGGTGCATCGGAATCTAATACTGGTCTCCCAGGAGGATCTCAAACACAAACTCATAGAAGATTCACTCTTCTTGTACTTAAGTCGGCATTGTCCCTTTTGGTTTCAATCCCGATGCAATTTCTGTCTTTCATGGTCAATGTGAAGGTCCAAGGGATACAGTAAACCTGCACAGCTGCATCGGAATCAAATACTGGTCTCCCAGGAGCCGCTCGAAGCACAAACTCTTAGAAGATTTACTCCTCTTGTACTGCAGTCGGCATTGTGCATTTTGTATTCAATCCCGATGCAATTTCTGCGTTTCATCATCAATGTGACGGTCCAAGGGATACAAAAAACCTGCACTGGTACATCGGAATCTAATACTGGTCTCCATGGAGCCGCTCAGAGCACAACCTCTCACAAGATTCACTCTTCTTGTACTTAAGGCGGCATTGTCCCTTTCGAATTCCATCCCGATGCAATTTCCGTGTTTGATGGTAAATGTGAAGGTCTAAGGGAAACAGTAAACCTGCACTGGTGCATCGGAATCTAATACTGGTCTCCCAGGAGCCTCTCAATGCACAAACCCTTAGAAGATTCAATCTTCTTGTACTTAAGTCGGCTTTATGCCTTTTGTATTCAACCGCAATGTAATTTCTGTGCTTCATGGTCAATGTGAAAGTCCAAGGGATACAATAAACCTGCATTGGTGCATCGGAAACTTATACTGGTCTCCCAAGTAGCCGCTCGAAGCACAAACTCTTAGAAAATTCACTCTTCTTTTACTTAAGTCGGCATTGATCGTTTTGTATTCAATCCCGATGCAATTTCTTTGTTTCATGGTCATTGTGAAGGTCCAGGGGATACAGTAAACCTGCACTAGTGCATAGGAATTTTATATTGGTCTCCCAGGAGCCGTTCAAAGCACAAACTCTAAGAAGATTCACACTTCTTGTACTTAAGTCGCCGTTGTGCCATTTGTATTCCATCCTGATGCAATTTCTATTTTTCATGGTCAATGTGAAAGTCCAAGGGATACGTTAAACCAGCACTGGTGCATCGAAATCTAATACTGGTATCCCAGGAGCCGCTCAAAGCACAAACTATCAGAAGATTCACTCTTCTTGTACTTAAGTCGGATTTGTCCCTTTTGGTTTCAATCCCGATGCAATTTCCGTCTTTCATGGTCAATGTGAAGGTCCAAGGGATACAGTAAACCTGCACTGGTGCATAGGAATCTAATACTGGTCTCCCAGGAGCCGCTCGAAGCACAAACTCTTAGAAGATTCACTATTCTTGTACTTTTGTCGGCATTGTGCATTTTGTATTCAATCCCGATGCAATTTCTGTGTTTCATCGTAAATGTGACGGTTCAAGGGATACAGAAAACCTGCACTGGTGCATCGGAATCTAATACTGGTCTCCCTGGACCTGCTCAAAGCACTAACTCTCAGAAGATTCATCTTTCTAGTACATAAGGCGGCATTGTCCCTTTCCTATTCCATCCCGATGCAATTTCTGTGTTTCATGGTCAATGTGAAGGTCCAAGGGATACAGTAATCCAGCACTGGTGCATCGGAATCTAATACTGAACTCCCAGGAGCCGCTCAATGCACAAATTCTTGGAAAATTCACTCTTCTTGTACTTAAGACGGCGTTGTCCTTTTCGTAATCAATCCCGATGTAATTTCTGTGTTTCATGGTCAATGTGAAAGACAAACATATACAGAAAACCTGCACTGGTTTGTCTGAATCTAATACTGGTCGCCCATGACCCGCTCAAAGCACAAATTATAAATAGATTCACTCTTCTTGTACTTCAGTTGGCATTGTGCATTTTGTATTCAATCCCGATACAATTTCTGTATTTCATCGTCAATGTGACCGTTCAAGGGATACAGAAAACCTGCATTGGTGCATCGGATTCTAATACTGGTCTCCCTGTAGCCGCTCAAACCACAAACCCTTAGAAGATTCACTTGTACTTAAGTCGGCATTGTCCGTTTTGTATTGCATCCCGATTCAATTTCTGTATTTCATGGTCAATGTGAAGGTCCAGGGGATTCAGTAAATCTGCACTGGTGCATCGGAATCTAATACTGGTGTCCCAGGAGTCGCTCAAGGCACAAAATTTTAGAAGATTCACTCATCTTGTCTTTAAGTTGGAATTGTCCCTCTTGTATTCAATCCCGATGTAATATGTGTGTTTTATGGTCAATGTGAAGGTCTAAGGGATACAGTAAACCTGCACTCGTGCATCGGAATTTAATATTGGTCCCCCAGGAGCCGTTCAAAGCACAAACTCTAATAAGATTCACACTTCTTGTACTTAAGTCGACATTTTGCCTTTAATATTCAATCCCGATGCAATATCTTTGTTTCATGCTCAATGTGAAGGTCCAAGGGTTACAGTAAACCTGCACTGGTGCATCAGAATCAAATACTCGTCTCCCAGGAGCCGCTCTAAGCACAAAGTCGTAGAAGACTCTCTCTTCTAGTACTTTAGTCGACATTGTGCCTTTTGTATTCAATCCCGATGCAATATCTGTGTTTCATGGTCAATGTGAAGGTGATGGGGTTACAGAAACAATGCACTTCTGCATCGGAATCTACTACAGGTCTCCCATGAGCCGCTGAATGCACAACCTCTTAGAAGATTAAGTCTGCTTGTACTTAAGTCGGCATTGTGCCTTTATTATTCAATCCCGATGCAATTTCTGAGTTTCATGGTCAATGGGAGGGTCCAAGGGATACTTAAAACCTGCACTGCTGCATCGTAATCAAATACTGTTGTCCCAGGAGCCGCTCAAAGCACAAACCCTTAGAAGATTCACTCTTCTTGTTATTAAGCCGGATTTGTGCCTTTTGTATTCAACCCCAATGCAATTTCTGTGCTTCATGGTCAATGTGAAAGTCCAAGGGATAAAGTAAACCTGCACTGGTGCATCGGAATCTAATACCGGTCTCCCAGGAGCTTCTCAAAGCACAAACTCTTAGAGGAATCACTCTTCTTGTACTTAAGTCGGCATTGTGCCTTCTGTATTGAATCCCGAAGCAATTTTTTTGTATCATGGTCAATGTGAAGGACCAAGGGATACTGTAAACCTGCACTGGTGCATCGGAAACTAATACTGGTCTCCCAGGAGCCGCTCAAAGCACGAACTTGTAGAAGATTAACTCTTCTTGCACTTAAGTCGGCATTGTCCCTTTCGTATTCAATCCCAATGCATTTTCTGTGTTTCATGGTCAATGTGAAGGTCCAAGGGAAACAGTAAACCTGCACTGGTGCATCGGAATCTGATAGTGGTATCCCGGGAGCCGCTGAAAGCACAAACTCTTAGGAGATTCACTCATCTTGTACTTAAGTCCTTATCGTGCTCTTAGTATTTAATCCCGATGCAATTTCTTTGTTTCATGGTTAATGTGAAAGTCCAAGGGATGCAGTAAAAATGAACTGGTGCATCGGAATCTAATACTCGTCTTCCAGGAGCCGCACTAATCACAAATTCTTAGAAGACTTCCTCTTCTTGTACTTAAGTGGGCATTGTGGCTTTTGTATGCAATGCAGATGCAATATCTGTGTTTCATGGTCAATATGAAGGTCCAAGGGATACAGTAAACCTAAACTGGTGCATTGGAATCTAATATTGGTCTCCCATGAGCCGCTCAAAGCACAATTTCTAATTAGATTCACTCTTCTTGTACATAAGTCGGCTTTGTGCCTTTTGTATTCAACCCCGATGCAATTTCTGTGCTTCATGGTCAATGAGAAAGTCAAGGGATACAGTAAACCTGCATTGGTGCATCGGAATCTAATACTGGTTTCCCAAGTAGCAGATCAAAGCACGAACTCTTAGAAGACTCACTCTTCATGTATTTAAGGCGCCGTTGTGCCTTTTGTATTCAATCCTGATGCAATTTCTATGTTTCATGTTCAATGTGAATGTCCTAGGGATACGTTAAACCAGCACTGGTGCATCTGAATCTACTACTAGAAACCTTGGAGCCCCTCAAAGCACAAACTCTCAGAAGATTCACAATTGTAGTACCTGAGTCGGCATTGTCCCTTTTGGTTTCAATCTCGATGCAATTTCTGTCTTTCATGGTCAATGTGAAGGTCCAAGGTATACAGTAAACCTGAACAGCTGCATCGGAATCAAATACTGGTCTCCCAGGAGCCGCACGAAACACAAACTCTTAGAAGATTCTCTCTTCTTGTACTTCAGTCGGCATTGTGCATTTTGTATCCATTCTCGATGCAATCTCTGTGTTTCATCGTCAATGTGACGGCCCAAGGGATACAGTAAACCTGCACTGGTGCATCGGAATCTAATACTGGTATCCGAGTAGCCGCTCAAACCACAAACTGTCAGAAGATTCACTCTTCTTGTACTTAAGTCTGCATTGTCCCTTTAGATTTATATCCCGATGCAAGTTCTGTCTTTCATGGTCAATGTGAAGGTCTAAGGGATGCAGTAAACCTGCACAGCTGCATAGGAATCAAATACTGGTCTCCCAGGAGCCGCTCGAAGCACAAACTCTTACAAGATTCACTCTTCCTGTACTTAAGTCAGCATAGTCCCTTTCGTAATCAAACCCGATGCAATTTATGTGTTTCATTGTCAATGTGAAGGACAAACGCATACAGTAAACCTGCACTGGTGCATCAGAATCTAATACTGGTCTCCCTGGAGCCGCTCAAAGCACAAACTCTCAGAAGATTCACTTTTCTAGTACTTAAGGCGGCATTGTCCGTTTTGTATTCCAACCCGATGCAATTTCTGTGTTTCATGGTCAATGTGAAGGTCCAGCACATACAGTAAACCTGCACAGCTGCATCGGAATCAAATACTGGTCTCTCAGGAGCTGCTCGAACCACAAACCCTTAGCTGGGTCACTCTTCTTGTACGTCAGTCGGCATTGTGCATTTTGTAATCAATCCCGATCCAATTTCTGTGTTTCATGGTCAATGTGAAGGTCAAACGGATACAGAAAACCTGCACTGGTGCATCAGAATCTAATACTGGTCTCCCATGAGCCGCTCAAAGCACAAACTCTTATAAGATTCACTCTTCTTGTACTTAAGTCGGCATTGTGCTTTTATTATTCAATCCCGATGCAATATCTGTGTTTCATGGTCAATGTGAAGGTGATAGGGATACAGAAACAATGCACTGCTGCATCGGAATCTAATACTGGTCTCCCAGGAGCCGCTCGAAACACAAACTCTTAGAAGATTCTCTCTTCTTGTACTTCAGTCGCCATTGTGCATTTTGTATTCATTCTCGATGCAATCTCTGTGTTTCATCGTCAATGTGACGGTCCAAGGGATACAGTAAACCTGCACTGGTGCATCGGAATCTAATACTGGTATCCGAGTAGCCGCTCAAACCACAAACTCTCAGAAGATTCACTCTTCTTGTCAAATACTGGTCTCCCAGGAGCCGCTCGAAGGACAAAGTCTTAGAGGATTCACTTTTCCTACACTTAAGTCGGCATTGTGCCTTTCGTATTCAATCCCGATGCAATATCTTTGTATCATGGTCAATGTGAAGGTCCAAGGGATACTGTAAACCTGCACTGGTGCATCGGAATCTAATATTGGTCTCCCAGGAGCCGCTCAAAGCACAAACTCATAGAAGAATCACTCATCTTGTACTTAAGTCGGCATTGTCCCTTTTGGTTTCAATCCCGATGCAATTTCTGTCTCTCATGGTCAATGTACGAGTCCAAGTGATACAGTAAACCTGCACAGCTGCATCGGAATCAAATACTGGTCTCCCAGGAGCCGCTCGAAGCATAAACTCTTATAAGATTCACTCTTCTTGTACTTAAGTCGGCATTGTCCCTTTTGTAATCAATCCCGATGCAATTTATGTGTTTCATGGTCAATGTGAAGGACAAACGTATACAGTAAACCTGCACTGGTGCATCGGAAACTAACACTGGTCTCCCTGGAGCCGCTCAAAGCACAAACTCTCAGAAAATTCACTTTTCTAGTACTTAAGGCGGCATTGTCCGTTTTGTATTCCATCCCGATGCAATTTCTGTGTTTCATGGTCAATGTGAAGGTAAAACGTATACAGAAAACCTGCTCTGGTTCATCTGAATCTAATACTGGTCTCCCATGAGCCGCTCAAGGCAAAAATTCTTAGAAGATTCACTCTTCTTGTACTTAAGTCGGCATTGTGCCTTTTCTATTCAATCCCGATGCAATGTCTTTGTATCATGGTTAATGTGAAGGTCCAAGGGATACAGTAAACCTGCACTGGTTCCTCGGAATCTAATACTGGTCTCCCAGGAGCCGCTCAAAGCACAAACTCATAGAAGACTCACTCTTCTTGTACTTAAGTAGGCATTGTGCTTTTCTATACGATCCCGATGCAATATCTGTGTTTCATGGTCAATGTGAAGGTCCAAGGGATACAGTAAACCTGCACTTATACATCGGAATCTAATACTGGTCTCCCAGGAGCCACTCGAAGCACAAACTCTTAGAAGATTCACTCTTCTTGTACTTAAGTCGGCATTGTGTCTTTTGTATTCAATCCCGATGCAATATGTGTGTTTTATGGTCAATGTGAAGGTCTAAGGGATACAGTAAACCTGCACTCGTGCATCGGAATCTAATACTGGTCTCCCAGGAGGCACTCGAAGCACAAACACTTAGAACATTCACTCTTCTTGTACTTAAGTCGGCATTGTGCTTTTCTATACGATCCCGATGCAATATCTGTGTTTCATGGTCAATGTGTAGGTCCAAGGGATACAGTAAACCTGCAATGGTGCATCGGAATTTAATACTGGTCTCCCAGGAGCCGCTCAAAGCACAATCTCGTAGAAGATTCACTCTTCTTGCACTTAAGTCGGCATTGTCCCTTTCATATTCAATCCCGATGCATTTTCTGTGTTTCATGTTCAATGTGAAGGTCCAAGGAATACAGTAAAACTGCACTGGTGCATCAGAATCTAATACTGGTCTCCCAGGAGCCGCTCGAAGCACAAACTCATAGAAGATTCACTCTTCTTGTACTTTTGTCGGCATTGTGCATTTTGTTTTCAATCCCGATGCAATTTCTGTGTTTCATCGTCAATGTGACGGTTTAAGGGATACAGAAAACCTGCACTGGTGCATCGGAATCTAATACTGGTCTCCCTGGACCTGTTCAAAGCACTAACTCTCAGAAGATTCATTTTTCTAGTACATAAGGCGGCATTGTCCCTTTCCTATTCCATCCCGATGCTATGTCTGTGTTTCATGGTCAATGTGAAGGTCCAAGGGATACAGTAAACCTGCACTGGTGCGTCGGAATCTAATACTGAACTCCCAGGAGCCGCTCAATGCACAAACTCTTGGAAGATTCACTCTTCTTGTACTTAAGTCGGCGTTGTCCTTTTCGTAATCAATCCCGATACAATTTCTGTGTTTCATGGTCAATGTGAATTACAAACATATACAGAAAACCTGCACTGGTGCATCTGAATGTAATACTGGTCTCCCAGGGGTCGCTCAAAGCACAAAATTTTAGAAGATTCACTCATCTTGTCTTTAAGTTGGAATTGTCTCTCTTGTATTCAATCCCGATGCAATATGTGTGTTTTATGGTCAATGTGAAGGTCTAAGGGATACAGTAAACCTGCACTCGTGCATCGGAATTTTATATTGGTCTCCCAGGAGCCGTTCAAAGCACAAACTCTAAGAAGATTCACACTTCTTGTACTTAAGTCGGCATTGTGCCTTTTTATATTCAATCCCGATGCAATTTCTGAGTTTCATGGTCAATGGGAGGGTCCAAGGGATACTTAAAACCTGCACTGCTGCATCGTAATCAAATACTGTTGTCCCAGGAGCCGCTCAAAGCACAAACCCTTAGAAGATTCACTCTTCTCGTTATTAAGCCGGATTTGTGCCTTTTGTATTCAACCCCAATGCAATTTCTGTGCTTCATGGTCAATGTGAAAGTCCAAGGGATAAAGTAAACCTGCACTGGTGCATCGGAATCTAATACCGGTCTCCCAGGAGCTTCTCAAAGCACAAACTCTTAGAGGAATCACTCTTCTTGTACTTAAGTCGGCATTGTGCCTGCTGTATTGAATCCCGAAGCAATTTTTTTGTATCATGGTCAATGTGAAGGACCAAGGGATACTGTAAACCTGCACTGGTGCATCGGAAACTAATACTGGTCTCCCAGGAGCCGCTCAAAGCACAAACTTGTAGAAGATTAACTCTTCTTGCACTGAAGTCGGCATTGTCCCTTTCGTATTCAATCCCAATGCATTTTCTGTGTTTCATGGTCAATGTGAAGGTCCAAGGGAAACAGTAAACCTGCACTGGTGCATCGGAATCTGATAGTGGTATCCCGGGAGCCGCTGAAAGCACAAACTCTTAGGAGATTCACTCATCTTGTACTTAAGTCCTTATCGTGCTCTTAGTATTTAATCCCGATGCAATTTCTTTGTTTCATGGTTAATGTGAAAGTCCAAGGGATGCAGTAAAAATGAACTGGTGCATCGGAATCTAATACTCGTCTTCCAGGAGCCGCACTAATCACAAATTCTTAGAAGACTTCCTCTTCTTGTACTTAAGTGGGCATTGTGGCTTTTGTATGCAATGCAGATGCAATATCTGTGTTTCATGGTCAATATGAAAGTCCAAGGGATACCGTAAACCTAAACTGGTGCATTGGAATCTAATATTGGTCTCCCATGAGCCGCTCAAAGCACAATTTCTTATTAGATTCACTCTTCTTGTACATAAGTCGGCTTTGTGCCTTTTGTATTCAACCCCGATGCAATTTCTGTGCTTCATGGTCAATGAGAAAGTCAAGGGATACAGTAAACCTGCATTGGTGCATCGGAATCTAATACTGGTCTCCCAAGTAGCAGATCAAAGCACGAACTCTTAGAAGACTCACTCTTCATGTATTTAAGGCGCCGTTGTGCCTTTTGTATTCAATCCTGATGCAATTTCTATGTTTCATGTTCAATGTGAATGTCCTAGGGATACGTTAAACCAGCACTGGTGCATCTGAATCTACTACTAGAAACCTTGGAGCCCCTCAAAGCACAAACTCTCAGAAGATTCACAATTGTAGTACCTGAGTCGGCATTGTCCCTTTTGGTTTCAATCTCGATGCAATTTCTGTCTTTCATGGTCAATGTGAAGGTCCAAGGTATACAGTAAACCTGAACAGCTGCATCGGAATCAAATACTGGTCTCCCAGGAGCCGCTCGAAACACAAACTCTTAGAAGATTCTCTCTTCTTGTACTTCAGTCGGCATTGTGCATTTTGTATCCATTCTCGATGCAATCTCTGTGTTTCATCGTCAATGTGACGGCCCAAGGGATACAGTAAACCTGCACTGGTGCATCGGAATCTAATACTGGTATCCGAGTAGCCGCTCAAACCACAAACTGTCAGAAGATTCACTCTTCTTGTACTTAAGTCTGCATTGTCCCTTTAGATTTATATCCCGATGCAAGTTCTGTCTTTCATGGTCAATGTGAAGGTCTAAGGGATGCAGTAAACCTGCACAGCTGCATAGGAATCAAATACTGGTCTCCCAGGAGCCGCTCGAAGCACAAACTCTTACAAGATTCACTCTTCCTGTACTTAAGTCAGCATAGTCCCTTTCGTAATCAAACCCGATGCAATTTATGTGTTTCATTGTCAATGTGAAGGACAAACGCATACAGTAAACCTGCACTGGTGCATCAGAATCTAATACTGGTCTCCCTGGAGCCGCTCAAAGCACAAACTCTCAGAAGATTCACTTTTCTAGTACTTAAGGCGGCATTGTCCGTTTTGTATTCCAACCCGATGCAATTTCTGCGCTTCATGGTCAATGTGAAGGTCCAGCACATACAGTAAACCTGCACAGCTGCATCGGAATCAATTACTGGTCTCTCAGGAGCTGCTCGAACCACAAGCCCTTAGCTGGGTCACTCTTCTTGTACGTCAGTCGGCATTGTGCATTTTGTAATCAATCCCGATCCAATTTCTGTGTTTCATGGTCAATGTGAAGGTCAAACGGATACAGAAAACCTGCACTGGTGCATCAGAATCTAATACTGGTCTCCCATGAGCCGCTCAAAGCACAAACTCTTATAAGATTCACTCTTCTTGTACTTAAGTCGGCATTGTGCTTTTATTATTCAATCCCGATGCAATATCTGTGTTTCATGGTCAATGTGAAGGTGATAGGGATACAGAAACAATGCACTGCTGCATCGGAATCTAATACTGGTCTCCCAGGAGCCGCTCGAAACACAAACTCTTAGAAGATTCTCTCTTCTTGTACATCAGTCGCCATTGTGCGTTTTGTATTCATTCTCGATGCAATCTCTGTGTTTCATCGTCAATGTGACGGTCCAAGGGATACAGTAAACCTGCACTGGTGCATCGGAATCTAATACTGGTATCCGAGTAGCCGCTCAAACCACAAACTCTCAGAAGATTCACTCTTCTTGTCAAATACTGGTCTCCCAGGAGCCGCTCGAAGGACAAAGTCTTAGAGGATTCACTTTTCCTGCACTTAAGTCGGCATTGTGCCTTTCGTATTCAATCCCGATGCAATATCTTTGTATCATGGTCAATGTGAAGGTCCAAGGGATACTGTAAACCTGCACTGGTGCATCGGAATCTAATATTGGTCTCCCAGGAGCCGCTCAAAGCACAAACTCATAGAAGAATCACTCATCTTGTACTTAAGTCGGCATTGTCCCTTTTGGTTTCAATCCCGATGCAATTTCTGTCTCTCATGGTCAATGTACAAGTCCAAGGGATACAGTAAACCTGCACAGCTGCATCGGAATCAAATACTGGTCTCCCAGGAGCCGCTCGAAGCATAAACTCTTATAAGATTCACTCTTCTTGTACTTAAGTCGGCATTGTCCCTTTTGTAATCAATCCCGATGCAATTTATGTGTTTCATGGTCAATGTGAAGGACAAACGTATACAGTAAACCTGCACTGGTTCATCGGAAACTAACACTGGTCTCCCTGGAGCCGCTCAAAGCACAAACTCTCAGAAAATTCACTTTTCTAGTACTTAAGGCGGCATTGTCCGTTTTGTATTCCATCCCGATGCCATTTCTGTGTTTCATGGTCAATGTGAAGGTAAAACGTATACAGAAAACCTGCTCTGGTTCTTCTGAATCTAATACTGGTCTCCCATGAGCCGCTCAAGGCAAAAATTCTTAGAAGATTCACTCTTCTTGTACTTAAGTCGGCATTGTGCCTTTTCTATTCAATCCCGATGCAATGTGTTTGTATCATGGTTAATGTGAAGGTCCAAGGGATACAGTAAACCTGCACTGGTTCCTCGGAATCTAATACTGGTCTCCCAGGAGCCGCTCAAAGCACAAACTCATAGAAGACTCACTCTTCTTGTACTTAAGTAGGCATTGTGCTTTTCTATACGATCCCGATGCAATATCTGTGTTTCATGGTCAATGTGAAGGTCCAAGGGATACAGTAAACCTGCACTTATACATCGGAATCTAATACTGGTCTCCCAGGAGCCACTCGAAGCACAAACTCTTAGAAGATTCACTCTTCTTGTACTTAAGTCGGCATTGTGTCTTTTGTATTCAATCCCGATGCAATATGTGTGTTTTATGGTCAATGTGAAGGTCTAAGGGATACAGTAAACCTGCACTCGTGCATCGGAATCTAATACTGGTCTCCCAGGAGGCACTCGAAGCACAAACACTTAGAACATTCACTCTTCTTGTACTTAAGTCGGCATTGTGCTTTTCTATACGATCCCGATGCAATATCTGTGTTTCATGGTCAATGTGTGGGTCCAAGGGATACAGTAAACCTGCAATGGTGCATCGGAATTTAATACTGGTCTCCCAGGAGCCGCTCAAAGCACAATCTCGTAGAAGATTCACTCTTCTTGCACTTAAGTCGGCATTGTCCCTTTCATATTCAATCCCGATGCATTTTCTGTGTTTCATGTTCAATGTGAAGGTCCAAGGAATACAGTAAACCTGCACTGGTGCATCAGAATCTAATACTGGTCTCCCAGGAGCCGCTCGAAGCACAAACTCATAGAAGATTCACTCTTCTTGTACTTTTGTCGGCATTGTGCATTTTGTATTCAATCCCGATGCAATTTCTGTGTTTCATCGTCAATGTGACGGTTCAAGGGATACAGAAAACCTGCACTGGTGCATCGGAATCTAATACTGGTCTCCCTGGACCTGTTCAAAGCACTAACTCTCAGAAGATTCATTTTTCTAGTACATAAGGCGGCATTGTCCCTTTCCTATTCCATCCCGATGCTATGTCTGTGTTTCATGGTCAATGTGAAGGTCCAAGGGATACAGTAAACTTGCACTGGTGCATCGGAATCTAATACTGAACTCCCAGGAGCCGCTCAATGCACAAACTCTTGGAAGATTCACTCTTCTTGTACTTAAGTCGGCGTTGTCCTTTTCGTAATCAATCCCGATACAATTTCTGTGTTTCATGGTCAATGTGAATTACAAACATATACAGAAAACCTGCACTGGTGCATCTGAATGTAATACTGGTCTCCCAGGGGTCGCTCAAAGCACAAAATTTTAGAAGATTCACTCATCTTGTCTTTAAGTTGGAATTGTCTCTCCTGTATTCAATCCCGATGCAATATGTGTGTTTTATGGTCAATGTGAAGGTCTAAGGGATACAGTAAACCTGCACTCGTGCATCGGAATTTTATATTGGTCTCCCAGGAGCCGTTCAAAGCACAAACTCTAAGAAGATTCACACTTCTTGTACTTAAGTCGACATTTTGCCTTTAATATTCAATCCCGATGCAATTACTTGTTTCATTCTCAATGTGAAGGTCCAAGGGATACAGTAAACCTGCACTGGTGCATCAGAATCAAATACTCGTCTCCCAGGAGCCGCTCTAAGCACAAAGTCGTAGAAGACTCTCTCTTCTAGTACTTAAGTTGGCATTGTGCCTTTTGTATTCAATCCCGATGCAATATCTGTGTTTCATGGTCAATGTGAAGGTGATAGGGATACAGAAACAATGCACTGCTGCATCGGAATCTAATACAGGTCTCCCATGAGCCGCTGAAAGCATAACCTCTTAGAAGATTAAGTCTGCTTGTACTTAAGTCGGCATTGTGCCTTTATTATTCAATCCCGATGCAATTTCTGTCTTTCATGGTCAATGTGAGGGTCCAAGGGATACAATAAACCTGCACTGGTGCATCGGAATCTAATACTGGTCTCCCAAGGAGCCGCTCAAAACACAAAATCTTAGAACATTCACTCTTCTTGAACTTATGTCGCCATTGTGCCTTTTGTATTCAATTACGATGCAATTTCTATGTTTCATGGTCGATGTGAAGGTGCAATGGATGCGTTAAATATGCACTGGTGCATCGAAATGTATTACTGGTATCCCAAAAGCCGCTCAAAGCACAAATTCTCAGAAGATTCACTCTTCTTGTACTTAAGCCGGCATTGTCCCTTTTGATTTCAATCCCGATGCAATATCTGTCTATCATGGTCAATGTGAAAGTCCAAAGGATACTGTAAACCTGCACTGCTGCATCGGAATCAAATACTAGTCTCCCAGGAGCCGCTCAAAGCACAATCTCTTAGAAGATTCACTCTTCTTGTACTTCAGTCGGCATTGTGCATTTTGTATTCAATCCGAATGCAATTTCTGTGTTTCATGGTCAATGTGATGGTCCGAGGGTTACAGTAAACCTGCACTGGTGCATCGGGATCGAATACTGGTCTCCCTGGACCCGCTCAAAACACAAAATCTTGGGAGATTCACTCATCTTGTACTTAGGTCGTCATTGTGCCTTTTGTGTTCAATCCTGATGCAATTTCTGTGTTTCATTGTCAATGTGAAGGTGCAAGGGATACAGTAAACCTGCACTGGTGCATCGGAAGCTAATACTGGTCTCCCATGAGCCGCTCAAGGCACAAACTCTTAGAAGATTCACTCTTCTTGTACGTAAGTCGGCATTGTGATTTTTATATTTAATCCCCATGGGATTTCTGTGTTTCATGGTCAATGTGAAGGTCCAAGGGATACAGTAAACCTGCACTGGTGCATTGGAATCTAATACAGGTCTCCTAGGAGCCGCTCAAACCACAAACTCTTAGAAAATTCACTCTTCTTGTACGTAAGTCGGCATTGTCCCTTCTGTATTCAATCCCGATGCAATTTCCGTGTTTCATGGTCAAAGTGAAGGTCTAACGTATACAGAAAACCTGCACTGGTGCGCCGGATTCTAATACTGGTCTCTCATGATCTGCTCAAAGCACAAATTCTTAGTAGATTCACTCTTCTTGTACCTAAGTCGGCATTGTGCATTTTGTATTCAATCCCGATGCAATTTTTGTACTTCATGGTCAAAGTGAAGGTCAAACGTATGCAGAAAACCTGCACTGGTGTGTCTGAATCTAGTACTGGTCTCCCATGACCCGCTCAAAGCACAAATTATAAATAGATTCACTCTTCTTGTACTTTAGTCGGAATTGTGCATTTTGTATTCAATCCCGATGCAATATCTGTATTTCATCGCCAATGTGACGGTTCAAGGGATACAGAAAACTGCCATTGGTGCATCGGAATCTAATACTGGTCTCCCTGTAGCCGCTCAAACCACAAACTCTTAGAAGATTCACTTTTCTTGTACTTAAGTCGGCATTGTCCATTTTGTATTCCATCCCGATGCAATTTCTTTGTTTCCTGGTCAATGTGAAGGTCCAAGGGATACAGTAAATTTGCACTGGTGCATCGGAATCTAATACTGGTCTCCCAGGAGTCGCTCAAAGCACAAAACCTTAGAAGATTTACTCATCTTGTCTTTAAGTCGGAATTGTCCCTCTTACATTCAATCCCGATGCAATATCTGTGTTTTATGGTCAATGTTAAGGTCCAAGGAATACAGTAAACTTGCACACGTGCATCGGAATTTAATACTGGTCTCCCAGGTGCAGCTCAAAGCACAAAGTCGTAGAAGACTCTCTCTTGTAGTACTTAAGTCGGCATTGTGCCTTTTGTATTCAATCCCGATGCAATATCTGTGTTTCATGGTCAATGTGATGGATCAAGGGATACAGTAAACCTGCACCGGTGCATCAGAATCAAATACTCGTCTCCCAGGAGCCGCTCTAAGCACAAAGTCGTAGAAGACTCTCTCTTCTAGTACTTAAGTCGGCATTGTGCCTTTTGTATTCAATCCCGATGCAATATCTGTGTTGCATGGTCAATGTGAAGGTGCAAGGGATACAGTAAACCTGCACTGGTGCATCGGAATCTAATACTCGTCTCCCATGAGCCGCTCAAAGCACAAACTCTTAGAAGATTCACTCTTCTTGTACTTAAGTAGGCATTGTGCCTTTTCTATTTAATCCCGATGCGATTTCTGTGTTTCATGGTCAATGTGAAGGTCCAAGGGATACAGTAAACATGCACTGGTGCATCGGAATGTAATACTGGTCCCGAAATTAGCAGCTCAAAGCAAAAACTCTTCGAAGATTCACTCTTCTTGTACTTAAGTCCCCATTGTGCCTTTTGTATTCAATCCCCATGCAATTTCTGTGTTTCATGGTAAATGTGATGGTCCAAGGGTTACAGTAAACCTGCACTGGTGCATCGGAATCTAATACTCGTCTCCCAGGAGCCGCTCAAAGCACAAACTCGTAGAAGACTCACTCTTCTTGTACTTAAGTCGGCATTGTGCGTTTTGTATTGACCCCCAATGCAATATCTGTGTTTCATGGTCAATGTGAAGGTGCAAGGGACACAGTAAGCCTGCACTGGTGCATCGGAATCTAATACTGGTCTCCCATGAGCCGCTCAAACCACAAACTCTTAGAAGATTCACTCTTCTTGTACTTAAGTCGGCATTGTGCCTTTTCTATTTAATCCCGATGCGATTTCTGTGTTTCACGGTCAATGTGAAGGTCCAAGGGATACAGTAATCCTGCACTGGTGCGTTGGAATCTAGTACAGGTCTCTTAGGAGCCGTTCAAAACACAAACTCTTAGAAAATTCACTCTTCTTTTACCTAAGTCGGCATTGTCCCTTCTGTATTCAATCCCGATGCAATTTCCGTGTTTCACGGTCAAAGTGAAGTTCAAACGGATACAGAAAAACTGCACTGGTGCGTCGGAATCTAATACTGGTCTCACATGAGCCGCTCAAAGCACAAATTCTTAGAAGATTCACTCTTCTTGTACCTAAGTCCGCATTGTGCATTTTGTATTCAATCCCGATCCGATATCTGTGTTTCATGGTCAATGTGAAGGTCCAAGGGATACAGTAAACCTGCATTGGTGAATGGGAATCTAATACTGGTCTCCCAGGAGCCGTTCAAACCACAACATCTTAGAATATTCACTCTTCTTGTTATTAAGCCGGCTTTGTGCTTTTTGTATTCTAACCCGATGCAATTTCTGTGCTTCAGTGTCAATGTGAAAGTCGAAGGGACACAGTAAACCTGCACTGGTGCATCGGAATCTAATACTGGTCTTACAATTATCCGCTTAAAGCAAAAACTCTTAGAAGATTCACTCTTCTTGTACTTAAGTCCCCATTGTGCCTTTTGTATTCAATCCCGATGCAATTTCTATGTTTCATGGTCGATGTGAAGGTCCAGGGGATAAGTGAAACCTGCACTGGTGCATCGGAATCTAATACTGGTATCCGAGGAGCCGCTCAAAGCACAAACCCTCAGAAGATTCACTCTTCTTGTACTCAAGTTGGCATTGTCCCTTTTGATTTATATCCCGATGCAAGTTCTGTCTTTCATGGTCAATGTGAAGGTTCAAGGGATGCAGTAAACCTGCACAGCTGCATAGGAATCATATACTGGTCTCCCAGGAGCCGCTCGAAGCACAAACTTTCAGATGATTCACTCTTCTTGTACTTAAGTCGGCCTTGTGCCTTTTCTATTCAACGCCGATGCAATTTCTTTGTATCATGGTCAATGTGAAGGTCCAAGGGATACAGTAAACCTGCACTGGTGCATCGGAATCTAATACTGGTCTCCCAGGAGCCGCTCAAAGCACAATCTCTTAGAAGATTCACTCTTCTTGTACATCAGTCGGCATTGTGCATTTTGTATTCAATCCGAATGCAATTTCTGTGTTTCATGGTCAATGTGATGGTCCAAGGGTTACAGTAAACCTGCACTGGTGCATCGGAGTCTAATACTGGTCTCCCTGGACCCGCTCAAAAAACAAAATCTTGGGAGATTCACTCAAATGGCTCTGAGCACTATGGGACTCAACATCTTAGGTCATAAGTCCCCTAGAACTTAGAACTACTTAAACCTAACTAACCTAAGGACATCACACACACCCATGCCCGAGGCAGGATTCGAACCTGCGACCGTAGCAGTCCCGCGGTTCCGGACTGCAGCGCCAGAACCGCTAGACCAACGCGGTCGGCCGGATAATTCACTCATCTTGTACTTAGGTCGACATTGTGCCATTTGTATTTAATCCTCATGTAATTTCTGAGTTTCATTGTCAATGTGAAGGTCCATGGGATACAGTAAACATCCAATGGTGCATCGGAATCTAATATTGATCTCCCAGGAGCCGCTCAAAACACAAACTCTTAGAAGAATCAACCTTCTCTTAAATAAGTGGGCAATGTGCTTTTTGTATTCAAATTCCGAAGCAATTTCTTTCTTTTATGCTCAAAGTGAAGGTCCAAGCGATACAGCAAACCTGCACTGGTGCATCGGAATCTAATACTCGTCTCCCAGGAGCCGCTCAGAACACAAACCCGTAGAAGACTCACTCTTCTTGTACTTAAGTCGGCATTGTGCGTTTTGTATTCAATCCCGATGCAATATCTGTGTTTCATGGTCAATGTGAAGATGCAAGGGATACAGTAAACCTGCACTGGTGCATCAGAATCTAATACTGGTCTCCCATGAGACGCTCAAAGCACAAATTCTTACAAGATTCACTCTTCTTGTACCTAAGTCGGCATTGTGCATTTTGTATTCAATCCCGATGCTATATCTGTGTTTCATGGTCAATGAGATGGTCGAAGGGATACAGTAAACCTGCACTGGCACATTGGAATCTAATACTGGTCTCCCAGGAGCCGCTCAAACCACAAACTCTTAGAAAATTCACTCTTCTTGTAATTAAGTCGGCATAGTGCTTTTTGTATTCAATCGCGATGCAATCTCTATATTTCATGGTCGATGTGAAGGTCCAGGGGATAAGTGAAACCTACACTGGTGCATCGGAATCTAATACTGGTATCCCAGGATACGCTCAAAGCACAAACTCTCAGAAGATTCACTCTTCTTGTACTCAAGTCGGCATTGCCCCTTTTGATTTATATCCCGATAGAAGTTCTGTCTTTCATGGTGTGAAGGTGCAAGGGATGCAGTAAACCTGCACAGTTGCTTAGGAATCAAATACTGGTCTCCCAGGAGCCGCTCGAAGCACAAACTCTTAGAAGATTCACTGTTCTTGTACTTAAGTCGGCATTGTACCTTTTGTATTCAATCCCGATGCAATTTCTTTGTATCATGGTCAATGTGAAGGACCAAGGGATACAGTAAACCTGCACTGGTGCATCGGAATCTAATACTGGTCTCCCAGGAGCCGCTCAAAGCGAAAACCATAGAAGATTCACTCTTCTTGTACTTAAGTCGGCATTGTCCGTTTTGGTTTCAATCCCGATGCAATTTCTGCCTTTCATTGTCAATGTGAAAGTCCAAGGGATACAGTAAAACTGCACAGCTGCATCGGAATCAAATACTGGTCTCCCAGTAGCCGCTCGAAGCACAAACTCTTAGAAGATTCACTCCCCTTGAACTTCAGTCGGCATTGTGCATTTTGTATTCAATCCCGATGCAATTTCTGTGTTTCATCGTCAATGTGACGGTCCAAGGGATACAGAGAACCTGCACTGGTACATCGGAATCTAATACTGGTCTCCCTGGAGCCGCTCAAAGCATAAACTCTCACAAGATTCACTTTTCTAGTACTTAAGGCGGCATCGTCCCTTTTGTATTCCATCCCGATGCAATTTCTGTGTTTCATGGTCAATGTGAAAGTCGAAGGGACACAGTAAACCTGCACTGGTGCATCGGAATCTAATACTGGTCTCACAATTATCCGCTCAAAGCAAAAACTCTTAGAAGATTCTCTCTTCTTGTACTTAAGTCGCCATTGCGCCTTTTGTATTCAATCCCGATGCAATTTCTATGTTTCATGGTCGATGTGAAGGTCTAGGGGATAAGTGAAACCTGCACTGGTGCATCGGAATCTAATACTGGTATCCCAGGAGCCGCTCAAAGCACAAACCCTCAGAAGATTCACTCTTCTTGTACTCAAGTCGGCATTGTCCCTTTTGATTTATATCCCGATGCAAGTTCTGTCTTTCATGGTCGATTTGAAGTTTCAAGGGATGCAGTAAACCTGCACAGCTGCATAGGAATCATATACTGGTCTCCCAGGAGCCGCTCGAAGCACAAACTTTCAGATGATTCACTCTTCTTGTACATAAGTCGGCCTTGTGCCCTTTGTATTCAACCCCGATGCAATTTCTTTGTATCATGGTCAATGTGAAAGTCCAAGGGATACAGTAAACTTGCACTGGTGCATCGGAATCTAATACTGGTCTCCCAAGGAGCCGCTCAACACACAAAATCTTAGAAGATTCACTATTCTTGTACTTATGTCGCCATTGTGCCTTTTGTATTCAATCCCGATGCAATTTCTATGTTTCATGGTCGATGTGAAGGTCCAAGTTATACGTTAAATATGCACTGGTGCATCGGAATCTAATACTGGTATCCCAAAAGCCGCTCAAAGCACAAATTCTCAGAAGATTCACTCTTCTTGTACTTAAGTCGGCTTTGTCCCTTTTGATTTCAATCCTGATGCAATATCTGTCTTTCATGGTCAATGTGAAAGTCCAAGGGATACTGTAAACCTGCACTGCTGCATCGGAATCAAATACTGGTCTCCCAAGAGCCGCTCAAAGCACAATCTGTTAGAAGATTCACTCTTCTTGTACATCAGTCGGCATTGTGCATTTTGTATTCAATCCGAATGCAATTTCTGTGTTTCATGGTCAATGTGATGATCCAAGGGATACAGTAAACCTGCACTGGGGCATCGGAATCTAATACTGGCCTCCCTGGACCCGCTCAAAAAACAAAATCTTGGGAGATTCACTCATCATGTACTTAGGTCGTCATTGTGCCATTTGTATTCAATCCTGATGTAATTTCTGTGTTTCATTGTCAATGTGAAGGTCCATGGGATACAGTAAACATCCAATGGTGCATCGGTATCTAATACTGATCTCCCAGGAGCCGCTCAAGGCACAAACTCTTAGAAGAATCACTCTTCTCTTAAATAATTGGGCAATGTGCTTTTTGTATTCAAATTACGAAGTAATTTCTTTCTTTTATGCTCAATGTGAAGGTCCAAGGGATACAGCAAACCTGCACTGGTGCTTCGGAATCTAATACTCGTCTCCCAGAAGCCGCCCAAAGCACAAACTCGTAGAAGACTCGGTCTTCTTGTACTTAAGTCGGCATTGTGCGTTTTGTATTCAATCCCGATGCAATATCAGTGTATCATGGTCAATGTGAAGGTGCAAGGGATACAGTAAACCTGCAATGGTGCATCAGAATCTAATACTGGTCTCCCATGAGCCGCTCAAAGCACAAACTCTTACAAGATTCACTCTTCTTGTACTTAAGTCGGCATTTTCCCTTCTGTATTCAATCCCGATGCAATTTCCGTGTTTCATGGTCAAAGTGAAGGTCAAACGAATACAGAGAACCTGCACTGGTGCGTCGGAATATAATACTGGTCTCCCATGAGACGCTCAAAGCACAAATTCTTAGAAGATTCACTCTTCTTGTACCTAAGTCGGCATTGTGGAGGAGGAGGAGATTAGTGTTTAACGTCCCGTCGACAACGAGGTCATTAGAGACGGAGCACAAGCTCGGATTACGAAAGGATGAGGAAGGTAATCGGCCGTGCCCTTTCAAAGGAACCATCCCGGCATTTGCCTGTAGCGATTTAGGGAAATCACGGAAAACCTAAATCAGGATGGCCGGAGACGGGATTGAACCGTCGTCCTTCCGAATGCGAGTCCAGTGTGCTAAGTCGGCATTGTGCATTTTGTATTCAATCCCAATGCGATATCTGTGTTTCATGGTCAATGAGATGGTCCAAGGGATACAGTAAACCTGCACTGGTACATCGGAATCTAATACTGGTCTCCCAGGAGCCGCTCAAACCACAAACTCTTAGAAAATTCACTCTTCTTGTAATTAAGTCGGCATAGTGCTTTTTGTATTCAATCCCGATGCAATCTCTATGTTTCATGGTCGATGTGAAGGTCCAGGGGATAAGTGAAAACTACACTGGTGCATCGGAATCTAATACTGGTATCCCAGGATACGCTCAAAGCACAAACTCTCAGAAGATTCACTCTTCTTGTACTCAAGTCCGCATTGCCCCTTTTGATTTATATCCCGATGGAAGTTCTGTCTTTCATGGTCAATGTGAAGGTCCAAGGGATGCAGTAAACCTGCACAGCTGCTTAGGAATCAAATACTGGTCTCCCAGGAGCCGCTCGAAGCACAAACTTTTAGAAGATTCCTTCTTCTTGTACTTAAGTCGGCATTGTACCTTTTGTATTTAATACCGATGCAATTTCTTTGTATCATGGTCAATGTGAAGGACCAAGGGATACAGCAAACCTGCACTGGTGCATCGGAATCTAATACTGGTCTCCCAGGAGCCGCTCAAAGCAGAAACTCATAGAAGATTCACTCTTCTTGTACTTAAGTCGGCATTGTCAATTTTGGTTTCAATCCCGATGCAATTTCCGCCTTTCATTGTCAATGTGACGGTCCAAGGGATACAGTAAAACTGCACAGCTGCATCGGAATCAAATACTGGTCTCCCAGGAGCCGCTCGAAGCACAATCTCTTAGAAGATTCACTCCTCTTGAACTTTAGTCGGCATTGTGCATTTTGTATTCAATCCCGATGCAATTTCTGTGTTTCATCGTCAATGTGACGGTCCAAGGGATACAGACAACCTGCACTGGTACATCGGAATCTAATACTGGTCTCCCTGAAGCCGCTCAAAGCATAATCTCTCACAAGATTCACTTTTCTAGTACTTAAGGCGGCATTGTCCCTTTTGTATTCCATCCCGATGCAATTTCTGTGTTTCATGGTCAATGGGAAGGTCCAAGGGATACAGTAAACCTGCACTGGTACATCGGAATCTAATACTGGTCTCCCAGGAGCCTCTCAATGCACAAACTCTTAGGAGATTCACTCTTCCTGTACTTAAGTCGGCATTGTCCCTTTCGTAATCAGTCCCGATGCAATTTCTGTGTTTCATGGTCAATGTGAAGGACAAAAACATACAGAAAACCTGCACTGGTGCATCTGAATCTAATACTCGTCTCCCATGAGCCGCTAAAAAAAAAATTCTTAGAAGATTCACTCTTCTTGTACTTAAGTCGGCTTTGTGCCTTTTGTATTCAACCCCGATGCAATTTCTGTGCTTCATGGTCAATGTGAAAGTCCAAGGGATACAGTAAACCTGCATTGGTGCATCGCAATCTAATACTGGTCTCCCAAGTAGCCGCTCAAGGCACGAACTCTTAGAAGATTCACTCTTCTTGTATTTAAGTCGCCGTTGTGCCTTTTGTATTCAATCCAAATTCAATTTCTATGTATCATGGTCAATTTAAAGGTCCAAGGGATACGTTAAACCAGCCCTGGTGCATCGTAATCTAATACTGGTATCCTAGGAGCCGCTCAAACACAAATTCTCAGAAAATTCACTCTTCTTGTACTTAAGTCGGCATTGTCCCATTTGATTTATATCCCGATGCACGTTCTGCCTTTCATGGTCAATGTGAAGGTCCAAGGGATGCAGTAAACCTGCATAGCTGCATCGGAATCAAATACTGGTCTCCCAGGAGCCGCTCGAAGCACAAACTCTTAGAAGATTCACTCTTCTTGTACTTAAGTCGGCATTGTCCCTTTTGTATTCGATCCCCATGCAATATCCCTGTCTCATGGTCAAAGGGAAGGTCAAACGGATACAGAAAACCTGCACTGGAGCATCTGAGTCTGATACCGGTCTCCCATGGGCCGCTCAAAGCACAAATGCTTAGAAGATGCACTCTTCTTGTACTTATGTCGGCATTGTGCATTTTGTATTCAATCGCGATACGATAACTGTGCTTCATGGTCAATATGAAAGTCCAAGGGATACAGTAAACCTGCATTGGTGCATCGGAATCTAATTCTGCTCTCCCAAGCAACCGTTCAAAGCACGAACTCTTAGAAGATTCACTCTTCTTGTACTTAAGTCGCGGTTGTGCCATTAGTATTCAATCCCGATGCAATTTCCATTTTTCATGGTCAATGTAGAGGTCCAAGGGATACGTTAAACCAGCACTGGTGCATCGGAATCTAATACTTGTCTCCCAGGAGCTGCTCAAAGCACAAACTCTCAGAAGATTCACTTTTCTAGTACTTAAGGCGGCATTGTCCCTTTTATATTCCATCCCGATGCAATTTCTGTGTTTCATGGTCAATGTGAAGGTCCAAGGGATACAGTAAACCAGCACTGGTGCATCGGAATCTAATACTGGTCTCCCAGGAGCCGCTCAATGCACAAACTCTAGGAAAATTCACTCTTCTTGTACTTAAGTCGGCATTGTCCCTTTAGTATTCAATACCGATGCAATTTATTTGTTTCATGGTCAATGTGAAGGTCCATGAGAAACTGTAAACCAGCACTGGTGCATCGGAATCTAATACTGGTCTCCCAGGAGCCGCTCAAAGCACAAACTCATAGAAGATTCACTCTTCTTGTACTTTAGTCGGCATTGTGCCCTTTTGTATTCAATCCCGGTGCGATTATTGTGTTTCATGTTCAATGTGAAGGTCCAAGGGATACAGTAAACCTGCAATGGTGCATCGGAATCAAATACAGGTCTCCCAGGAGCCACTCAAACCACAAACTCTTAGAAAATTCACTCTTCGTGTACTTAAGTCAGCATTGTCCACTTTGTATTCATTCCCGATGCAATTTCTGTACCTCATGGTCAAAGTGAAGGTCAAACGGATCCAGAAAACCTGCACTGGTGTATCTGAATCTAATACTGGTTTCCCATGACCCGCTCAAAGCACAAATTATAAATAGATTCACTTTCCTTGTACTTCAGTCGGCATTGTGAATTTTGTATTCAATACCGATGCAATTTCTGTTTTTCATGGTTTATGTGACGGTCCAAGGGATACAGTAAACCTGCACTGGTGCATCGGAATCTAATACAGGACTCCTAGGAGCCGCTCAGTCCACAAACACTTAGAAAATTCATTCTTCTTGTAATTAAGTCGGCTTTGTGCTTTTTGTATTTAACCCCGATGCAATTTCTGTGCGTAATGGTCAATGTGAAAGTCCAAGGGATAGAGTAAACCTGCACTGGTGCATCGAAATTTAGTACCGGTCTCCCAAGGAGCCGCTCAAAGCAAAAACTCTTAGAAGATTCACTCCTCTTGTACTTACGTCGCAATTGTGCCTTTTGTATTCAATTCCGATGAAATTGCTATGTTTCATGGTCGATGTGAAGGTCCAGGGGATAAGTTAAACCTGCACTGGTGCATCGGAATCTAATACTGGTATCCCAGAAGCCGCTCAAAGCACAAACTCTCAGAAGATTCACTCTTCTTGTACTTAAGTCGGCATTGTCCCTTTTGATTTCAATCCTGATGCAATTTCTGTGTATGATGGTCAATGTGAGGGTCCAAGGGATACTGAAAACGTTCACTGCTGCATCGTAATCAAATACTGGTGTCCCAGGAGCTGCTCAAAGTACAAACTCTTAGAAGATTCACTCTTCTTGTAATTAAGCCGGATTTGTGCCTTTTGTATTCAACCCCAATGCAATTTCTGTGCTTCATGGTCAATGTGAAGGTCCAAGGGATACAGTAAACCTGCACTGGTGCATTGCAATCTAATCCATTGCTCCTAGGAGCCGCTCAAACCACAAAATCTTAGAAAATTCACTCTTCTTATACTTAAGTCGGCATTGTCTCTTCTGTATTCAATCCCGATGCAATTACCGTGTTTCATGGTCAAAGTGAAGGCCAAATGGATACAGAAAAACTGCACTGGTGCATCAGAACCTAATACTGGTCTCCCATGAGCCGCTCAAAGCACAAATTCTTAGAAGATTCACTCTTCTGTTACCTAAGTCGGCATTGTGCATTTTGTATTCAATCCCGATGCGATATCTGTGTTTCATGGTCAATGTGAAGGTCCAAGGGATACAGTAAACCTGCACTGGTGCAACGGAATCTAATACTGGTCTCCCAGGAGCCGCTCAAACCACAAACTCTTAGAAAATTCACTCTTCTTGTAATTATGTCGGCTTTGTGCCTTTTGTATTCAACCCCGATGCAATTTCTGTGCTTCATGGTCAAAGTGAAAGTCAAACGGATACAGAAAACCTGCACTGGTGCATCGGACACTAATACTGGTCTCTCATGAGCCGCTCAAGGGCACAAATTCTTAGAAGATTCACTCTTCTTGTACTTAAGTCGGCATTGTGCCTTTTGTGTTGAATCCCGATGCGATATCTGTGTTTCATGGTCAATGTGAATGTCAAAGGGATACAGTAAACCTGCACTGGTGCATCGGAATCTAATACAGGACTCCTAGGAGCCGCTCAGTCCACAAACACTTAGAAAATTCATTCTTCTTGTAATTAAGTCGGCTTTGTGCTTTTTGTATTCACCCCGATGCAGTTTCTGTGCTTCATGGTCAATGTGAAAGTCCAAGGGACACGGTAAACCTGCACTGGTGTATCAGAAACTAATACTGGTCTCCCAAATAGCCGCTCAAACCAAAAACTCGTTGAAGTTTCACCCTTCTTGCACTTAAGTCGCCATTGTGCATTTGTATTCAATCCCGATACAATTTCTATGTTTCATGGTCGATGTGAAGGTCCAAGGGATAAGTTAAACATGCACTGGTGCATCGGAATCTAATACTGTACTCCCAGGAGCCGCTCAAACCGCAAACTCTTAGTTAATTCACTCTTTTTATAATGAAGCCGGATTTGTGACTTTTGTATTCAACCCCAATGCAATATCTGTGCTTCATGGTCAATGTGAAGGTGCAAGGGATACAGTAAACCTGCACTGGTGCATCGGAATCTGATACTGGTCACCCATGAGCCGCTCAAAGCACAAACTCTTAGAAGATTCACTCTTCTAGTACTTAAGTCGCCATTGTGCCTTTTGTATTCAATCCCAATGCAAATTCTATGTTTCATGGTCGATGTGAAGGTCCAAGGCATAAGTTAAACATGCACTGGTGCATCGGAATCTAATACTGGTATCCCAGGAGCCGCTCAAATCACAAACTCTCAGAAGATTCACTCTTCTTGTACTTAAGTCGGCATTGTCCCTTTTGATTTCAATCCCGATGCAAATTCTGTGTTTCATGGTCCATGTGAAGGTCCAAGGTATACTGTAAACCTGCACAGCTGCATCGGAATCAAATACTGGCCTCCCAGGAGCCGCTCAAAGCACAAACTCTTAGAAGATTCACTCTTCTTGTACTCAAGTCGGCATTGTCCTTTTTGATTGCAATCGCGATGCAATTTCTGGGTTTCATGGTTAATGTGAAGGTCAAAGGGATACGGTAATCCTGCACTGGTGCATCGGATTCTAATACTGGTATCCCAGGAGCCGCTGAAAGCACAAAATCTTGGGAGATTCACTCATCTTGTACTTAAGTCGTCATTGTGCATTTTGTATTGAATCCTGATGCAATTTCTTTGTTTCATTGTCAATGTGAAGGTCCATGGGATACAGTAAACCTGCACTGTTGCATCGGAATCTAATACTGATCTCCCAGGTGCCGCTCAAAGCACAAACTCTTAGAAGAATCACTCTTATCTTACTTAGGTCGGCATTGTGATTTTTTATTCAATCCCGAAGCAATCTCTTTGTTTCATGGTCAATGTGAAGGTCCAAGGGATACAATAAACCTGCACTGGTGCATCGGAATCCAATACTGGTCTCCCAGGAGCCGCTCAAAGCACAAACTCTTAGAGGATTCACTCTTCTTGTACTTAAGTCGGCATTGTCCCTTTCGTATTCAATCCCGATGCAATATCTGTGTTTCATGGTCAATGTAAAGGTCCAAGGGATACGGTAAACCTGCACTGGTGCATTGGAAGTTAATACTGGTATCCAAGGAGCCGCTGAAAGCACAAACTCTTGGGAGACTCGCTCATCGTGTACTTAAGTCGTCATTGTGCCTTTAGAATTCAATCCCGATGCAATTTCTTTGTTTCATGGTCAATGTGAAGGTCCAAGGGATACAGTAATCCTGCACTGGTGCATCGGAATTCAATACTGGTCTCCCAGGAGCCGCTCAAAGCACAAACTCTTAGAGGATTCACTCTTCTTGTACTTAAGTCGGCATTATCCCTTTCGTATTCAATCCCGATGCAATTTCTGTGTTTCATGGTCAATGTGAAGGTCCAAGGGATACGGTAAACCTGCACTGGTGCATTGGAAATTAATACTGGTATCCAAGGAGCCGCTAAAAGCACAAACTCTTGGGAGATTCGCTCATCGTGTACTTAAGTCGTCATTGTGCCTTTAGAATTCAATCCCGATGCAATTTCTGTGTTTCATGGTCAATGTGAAGGTTTAAGGGATACGGTAAACCTGCACTGGTGCATCGTAATCTAATACTGCTATCCCAGGAGCCGCTGGAAGCACAAACTCATAGAAGACTCACTCTTCTTGTATTTAAGTCGGCATTATGCTTTTCGTATTCAATCCCGATGCAATTTCTTTGTTTCGTGGACAATTAGAAGGTCCAAGGGATACAGTAAACCTGCACTGGTGCGTCTTAATCTAATACTGAACTCCCAGGAGCCGCTCAAACCACAAACTCTTTGAAAATTCACTCTTCTTATTATTAATCCGGATGTGTGCCTTTTGTGTTCAACCCCAATGCAATTTCTGTGCTTCATGGTCAATGTGAAAGTCAAGGGATACAGTAAACCTGCACTGGTGCATCGGAATCTAATACTGGTCTCCCAAGGAGCTGCTCAAAGCACAAACTCTTAGAAGATTCACTCTTCTTGTACATAAGTAGCCATTGTGGCTTTTGTATTCAATCCCGATTCAATTTCTATGTTCCATGGTCGATGTGAAGGTCCAAGGGATACAGTAAACCTGTACTGGTGCATCAGAACCTAATACAGGTCTCCCAGAAGCCGCTCAAAACACAAACTCTTAGAAGATTCACTCTTCTAGTACTTAAGTCGGCATTGTCCCTTCCGTATTCAATCCCGATGCATTTCTCTGTTTCATGGTCTAAGTGAAGGTTTAAAGGATACGGTAAACCTGCACTGGTGCATCGGAATCTAATACTGGTATCCCAGGAGCCGCTGGAAGCACAAACTCAAAGAAGGTTTACTCTTCTTTTACTTAAGTCTGCATTGTGCCTTTTTTATTCAATCCCGATGCGATTTCTGTGTTTCATGGTCAATGGGAAGGTCCAAGGGATACAGTAAACCTGCACTGGTGCATTGGAATCTAATACAGGTCTCCCACGAGCCGCTCAAACCACAAACTCTTAGAAAATTCACACTTCTTGTACTTAAGTCGGCATCGTCCCTTTTGTATTCAATCCCGATGCAATTTTCGTGTTTCATGGTCAAAGTGAAGGTGAAACGGATACAGAAAACCTGCACTCGTGCATCGGAATCTAATACTGGTCTCCCATGAGCCGCTCAAAGCACTAATTCTTAGAAGGCTCATTCTTCTTGTACTTAAGTCGGCATTGTTCCTTTTGTATTCAATCCCGATGCGATATCTGTGTTTCATGGTCAATGTGAAGGTCCAAGGGATACTGTAAACCTGCACTGCTGCATCGGAATCAAATACTGGTCACCCAGGAGCCGCTCAATGCTTAAACTCTTAGAAGATTCACTCTTCTTGTACTCAAGTCGGCATTGACCCTTTTGATTTCAATCTCGATGCAATATCTGTGTTTCATTGTCAATGTGAAGGTCCAAGGGATACGGTAATCCTGCACTGGTGCATCGAAATCTAATACTGGTGTCCCAGGCGCCGCTGAAAGCACAAAACCTTGGGAGATTCTCACATCTTGTACTTAAGTCGTCATTGTGCCTTTTGTATTCAATCCCGAGGCAATTTCTTTGTTTCATGGTCAATGTGAAGGTCCAAGGGATACAGTAAACGTGCACTGGTGCATTGGTATCTAATACTGGTCTCCCAGGAGCCTCTCAAAAAACAAACTCTTAGAAAATTCACTCTTCTTATAATTGTGCCGGATTTGTGGCTCTTGTATTCAACCCCAATGCAATTTCTGTGCTTCATGGTCAATGTGAAAGTCCAAGGGATACAGTAAACCTGCACTGGTGCATCGGAATCTAATATTGGTCTTCCAAGGAGCTGCTCAAGACACAAACTCTTAGAAGATTCACTCTTCTTGTACTTATGTCGCCCTTGTGCCTTTTGTATTCAATCCCGATGCAATTTCTATGTTTCATGGTTGATGCGAAGGTCCATGGGATAAGTTCAATATGCACTGGTGCATCGGAATCTAATACTGGTATCCCAATAGCCGCTCAAAGCACAAACTCTCAGAAGATTCACTCTTCTTGTACTTAAGTTGGCATTGTCCCTTTTGATTTCAATCCCGATGCAATATCTGTCTTTCATAGTCAATGTGAAAGTCCAAGGGATACTGTAAACCTGCACTGCTGCATCGGAATCAAATATTGGTCTCCCAGCAGCCGCTCAAAGCACAAACTCTTAGAAGATTAACTTTTCTTGTACTTAGGTCGGCATTGTGTCTTTTGTATTCAATCCCCATGCAATTTCTGTTTTTCATGGTCAATGTGAAGGTCCAAGGGATACAGTAAACCTGCACTGGTGCATCGGAATCTAATACTGGTCTCCCAGGAGCCGCTCAAAGTACAACCTTTTAGACGATTCACTCTTCTTGTACTTAAGTCGGCATTGTCCCTTGCGTATTCTATCCCGATATAATTTCAGTGTTTCATGGTCAATGTGAAGGTTTAAGGGATATGGTAAACCTGCACTGGTGCATCGGAATCTATAACTGGTATCCCAGGAGCCGCTGGAAGCACAAACTCATGGAGGACTCACTCTTCTTGTACTTAAGTCGGCATTGTGCCTTTCATATTCAATCCCGATGGAATATCTGTGTTTCATGGCCAATGTGAAGGTCAAACGGATATAGAAAACCTGCGCTGGTGCATCGGAATCTAATACTGGTCACCCATGAGCCGCTCAAAGCACAAATTCTTAGAAGATTCACTCTTCTTGTACTTAAGTCAACAGTGTCAGTTTTGTATTCAATCCCGATGCAATTTCCGTGTTTCAAGGTCAAAGTGATGGTCGAACGGATACAGAAAGCCTGCTGTGGAGCATCGTAAACTAATACTGGTCTCCCTGGAGCCGCTCAATGCAAAAAGTCTTAGAAGATGCACTTTCCTTGTACTTAAGTCTGCTTTGTGCTTTTTGTATTCAACCCCGATGCGATTTCTGTGCTTCATGGTCAATTTGAAAGTCCAAGGGATACGGTAAACCTGCACTGGTGCATCAAAATCTAATACTGGTGTCCCTGGAGGCGATGGAAGCACAAACTCATAGAAGACTCACTCTTCTTGTACTTAAGTCGTCATAGTGCCTTTCGTATTCAATCCCAATGCAACATCTGTGTTTCATGGTCAATGTGAAGGTTCAAGGGATACAGTAAACCTGCACTGGTGCATCTGAATCTAAAACTGGTCTCCCAGGAGACGCTCAAACCACAAACTCTTACAAAATTCACTCTTCTTGTAATTAAGTCTGCTTTGTGCTGTTTGTATTGAAACCCGATGCGATTTCTGTGCTTCATGGACAATGTGAAGGTTCAAGGGATACAGTAAACCTGCACTGGTGCATTGGAATCTGACACACGTCTCAGATGAGCCGCTCAAGGGACAAACTTTTAGAAGATTCACTCTTCTTGTAGTTAAGTCGGCTATGTGCCTTTTTTGTCGATACCGATGCGATTTCTGTGTTTCATGGTCAATGGGAAGGTCCAGGGGATACAGTAAACCCGCACTGGTGCATTGGAATGTAATAGAGGTCTCCCACGAGCCGCTCAACCACAAACAGTTAGAAAATTTACACTTCTTGTACTTAAGTCGGCATTGTCCCTTTTGTATTCAATCCCGATGCAATTTCCGTGTTTCATGGTCAAAGTGAAGGTTAAACGGATACAGTAAACCTGCACTGGTGCATCGGAATCTAATACTGGTCTCCCAGGAGCCGCTCAAACCACAAATACTTAGAAAATTCACTCTTCTTGTACTGAAGTCGGTATTGTACCTTTTGTATTCAATGCTGATGAAATTTCCGTGTTTCATGGCCAAAGTGAAGGTCAAACGGATACAGACAACTTGCAGTCGTGCATCGGAATCTAATACTGGTCTCCCATGAGCCGCCCAAAGCACAAATTTCTAGAAGATTCACCATTCTTGTACTTAAGTCGGCATTGTGCCTTTTGTATACAATCCCGATGCGATATCTGAGTTTCATGGTCAATGTGAAGGTTCAAGGGATACAGTAAACCTGCACTGGTGCATCTGAATCTAATACTAGTCTCCCAAGGTGCCGCTCAAAGCAAAAACTCTTAGAAGATTCACTCTTCTTGTACTTAAGTCGCCATTGTGCCTTATGTATTCATTCCCGATGCAATTTCTATGTATCATGGTCGATGTGAAGGTCCAGGGGATAAGTTAAACCAGCACTGGTGCATCGGAATCTAATACTGGTATCCCAGGAGCCGCTTGAAGCAAAAACACTCAGAAGATTCACTCTTCTTGTACTTAAGTCGGCATTGTCCGTTTTGATTTCAATCCCGATGCAGTTTCTAAGTTTCATGGTCAATGTGATGGTCCAAGGCATACAGTAAACCTGCACTGGTCCATCGGAATCAAATACTGGTCTCCCAGGAGCCGCTCAAAGCACAAACTCTTAGAAGATCACTCTTCTTGTACTTCAGTCGGCATTGTGCATTTTGGATTCAATCCGAATGCAATTTCTGTGTTTCATGGTCAATGTGATGGTCCAACGGATACAGTAAACCTGCACTGGTCCATCGGAATCTAATACTGGTCTCCCTGGAGCCACTAAAAGCACAAACTCTTAGAAGATTCACTTTTCATGTAGTTAAGTCGGTATTGTCCCTTTCGTAGTCAATCCCGTTGCAATTTATGTGTTTCATGGTCTGTGTGGAAGTTTAAGGGATATGGTAAACCTGTACTGGTGCATCGGAATCTAATACTAGTATCCCAGGAGCCGCTGGAAGCAGAAACTCGTAGAAGACTCACTCTTCTTGTACTTAAGTCGGCATTGTCCCTTTTGTATTCAATCCCGATGCAATTTCTGTGTTTCATGGTCAATGTGACGGTCCATGGGATGCAGTAAACCAGCACTGGTGCATCGGATTCTAATACTGGTCTCCCAGGAGCCGCTCAAAGCACACACTCTTACAAGATTCACTCTTCTTGTTGGTTGGTTGGTTGGTTTGGGGAAGGAGACCAGACAGCGTGGTCATCGGTCTCATCGGATTAGGGAAGGATTGGGAAGGAAGTCGGCCGTGCCCTTTCAGAGGAACCATCCCGGCATTTGCCTGGAGTGATTTAGGGAAATCACGGAAAACCTAAATCAGGATGGCCGGACGCGGGATTGAACCGTCGTCCTCCCGAATGCGAGTCCAGTGTCTAACCACTGCGCCACCCCGCTCGGTACTCTTCTTGTACTTAAGTCGGCATTGTGCTTTGTATTCAATCCCAATGCAATTTCTGGGTTTTTATGGTCAATGTGACGGTCCAAGGGATACAGTAAACCAGCACTGGTGCATCGGAATCTGATACTGGTCTCCCAGGAGCCGCTCAGAGCACACACTATTAGTAGATTCACTCTTCTTGTACTTAACTCATCATTGTGCCTTTTGTATTCAATCCCGATGCAATTTCTGTGTTTCATGGTCAATGTGATGGTCCAAGGGATACAGTAAACCTGCACTCGTGCACCGGAATCTAATACTGGCCTCCCAGGAGCCGCTCAAAGCACATATTCTTGGAAGATTCACTCTACTTGTACTTAAGTCGGCATTGTGCCTTTATTATTCAATCCCGATGCAATTTCTGTCTTTCATGGTCAATGTGAGGGTCCAAGGGATACAATAAACCTGCACTGGTGCATCGGAATCTAATACTGGTCTCCCAAGGAGCCGCTCAAAACACAAAATCTTAGAACATTCACTCTTCTTGAACTTATGTCGCCATTGTGCCTTTTGTATTCAATTACGATGCAATTTCTATGTTTCATGGTCGATGTGAAGGTGCAATGGATGCGTTAAATATGCACTGGTGCATCGAAATGTATTACTGGTATCCCAAAAGCCGCTCAAAGCACAAATTCTCAGAAGATTCACTCTTCTTGTACTTAAGCCGGCATTGTCCCTTTTGATTTCAATCCCGATGCAATATCTGTCTATCATGGTCAATGTGAAAGTCCAAAGGATACTGTAAACCTGCACTGCTGCATCGGAATCAAATACTAGTCTCCCAGGAGCCGCTCAAAGCACAATCTCTTAGAAGATTCACTCTTCTTGTACTTCAGTCGGCATTGTGCATTTTGTATTCAATCCGAATGCAATTTCTGTGTTTCATTGTCAATGTGAAGGTGCAAGGGATACAGTAAACCTGCACTGGTGCATCGGAAGCTAATACTGGTCTCCCATGAGCCGCTCAAGGCACAAACTCTTAGAAGATTCACTCTTCTTGTACGTAAGTCGGCATTGTGCCTTTTATATTTAATCCCCATGGGATTTCTGTGTTTCATGGTCAATGTGAAGGTCCAAGGGATACAGTAAACCTGCACTGGTGCATTGGAATCTAATACAGGTCTCCTAGGAGCCGCTCAAACCACAAACTCTTAGAAAATTCACTCTTCTTGTACGTAAGTCGGCATTGTCCCTTCTGTATTCAATCCCGATGCAATTTCCGTGTTTCATGGTCAAAGTGAAGGTCAAACGTATACAGAAAACCTGCACTGGTGCGCCGGATTCTAATACTGGTCTCTCATGATCTGCTCAAAGCACAAATTCTTAGTAGATTCACTCTTCTTGTACCTAAGTCGGCATTGTGCATTTTGTATTCAATCCCGATGCAATTTTTGTACTTCATGGTCAAAGTGAAGGTCAAACGTATGCAGAAAACCTGCACTGGTGTGTCTGAATCTAGTACTGGTCTCCCATGACCCGCTCAAAGCACAAATTATAAATAGATTCACTCTTCTTGTACTTTAGTCGGAATTGTGCATTTTGTATTCAATCCCGATGCAATATCTGTATTTCATCGCCAATGTGACGGTTCAAGGGATACAGAAAACTGCCATTGGTGCATCGGAATCTAATACTGGTCTCCCTGTAGCCGCTCAAACCACAAACTCTTAGAAGATTCACTTTTCTTGTACTTAAGTCGGCATTGTCCATTTTGTATTCCATCCCGATGCAATTTCTTTGTTTCATGGTCAATGTGAAGGTCCAAGGGATACAGTAAATTTGCACTGGTGCATCGGAATCTAATACTGGTCTCCCAGGAGTCGCTCAAAGCACAAAACCTTAGAAGATTTACTCATCTTGTCTTTAAGTCGGAATTGTCCCTCTTACATTCAATCCCGATGCAATATCTGTGTTTTATGGTCAATGTTAAGGTCCAAGGAATACAGTAAACTTGCACACGTGCATCGGAATTTAATACTGGTCTCCCAGGTGCCGCTCAAAGCACAAAGTCGTAGAAGACTCTCTCTTGTAGTACTTAAGTCGGCATTGTGCCTTTTGTATTCAATCCCGATGCAATATCTGTGTTTCATGGTCAATGTGATGGATCAAGGGATACAGTAAACCTGCACCGGTGCATCAGAATCAAATACTCGTCTCCCAGGAGCCGCTCTAAGCACAAAGTCGTAGAAGACTCTCTCTTCTAGTACTTAAGTCGGCATTGTGCCTTTTGTATTCAATCCCGATGCAATATCTGTGTTGCATGGTCAATGTGAAGGTGCAAGGGATACAGTAAACCTGCACTGGTGCATCGGAATCTAATACTCGTCTCCCATGAGCCGCTCAAAGCACAAACTCTTAGAAGATTCACTCTTCTTGTACTTAAGTAGGCATTGTGCCTTTTCTATTTAATCCCGATGCGATTTCTGTGTTTCATGGTCAATGTGAAGGTCCAAGGGATACAGTAAACATGCACTGGTGCATCGGAATGTAATACTGGTCCCGAAATTAGCAGCTCAAAGCAAAAACTCTTCGAAGATTCACTCTTCTTGTACTTAAGTCCCCATTGTGCCTTTTGTATTCAATCCCCATGCAATTTCTATGTTTCATGGTCGATGTGAAGGTCCAGGGGATAAGTGAAACCTGCACTGGTGCATCGGAATCTAATACTGGTATCCGAGGAGCCGCTCAAAGTACAAACCCTCAGGAGATTCACTTTTCTTGTACTCAAGTTGGCATTGTCCCGTTTGATTTATATCCCGATGCAAGTTCTGTCTTTCATGGTCAATGAGAAGGTTCAAGGGATGCAGTAAACCTGCACAGCTGCATAGGAATCAAATTCTGGTCTCCCAGGAGCCGCTCAAAGCACAAACTCTTAGAAGATTCACTCTTCTTGTACTTGAGTCGCTATTGTGCCATTTGTATTCAATTCCGATGCAATTTCTATAATTCATGGTCGATGTGAAGGTCCAAGGGATACGTTAAATATGCACTGGTGCATCGGAATCTAATACTGGTATCCCAAAAGCCGCTCAAAGCACAAATTCTCAGAAGATTCACTCTTCTTGTACTTAAGTCGGCATTGTCCCTTTTGATTTCAATCCCGATGCAATATCTGTCTTTCATGGTCAATGTGAAAGTCCAAGGGATACTGTAAACCTGCACTGCTGCATCGGAATCAAATACTGGTCTCCCAGGAGCCGCTAAAAGCACAATCTGTTAGAAGATTCACTCGTCTTGTACTTCAGTCGGCATTGTGCATTTTGTATTCAATCCAAATGCAATTTCTGTGTTTCATGGTAAATGTGATGGTCCAAGGGTTACAGTAAACCTGCACTGGTGCATCGGAATCTAATACTCGTCTCCCAGGAGCCGCTCAAAGCACAAACTCGTAGAAGACTCACTCTTCTTGTACTTAAGTCGGCATTGTGCGTTTTGTATTGACCCCCAATGCAATATCTGTGTTTCATGGTCAATGTGAAGGTGCAAGGGACACAGTAAGCCTGCACTGGTGCATCGGAATCTAATACTGGTCTCCCATGAGCCGCTCAAACCACAAACTCTTAGAAGATTCACTCTTCTTGTACTTAAGTCGGCATTGTGCCTTTTCTATTTAATCCCGATGCGATTTCTGTGTTTCACGGTCAATGTGAAGGTCCAAGGGATACAGTAATCCTGCACTGGTGCGTTGGAATCTAGTACAGGTCTCTTAGGAGCCGTTCAAAACACAAACTCTTAGAAAATTCACTCTTCTTTTACCTAAGTCGGCATTGTCCCTTCTGTATTCAATCCCGATGCAATTTCCGTGTTTCACGGTCAAAGTGAAGTTCAAACGGATACAGAAAACCTGCACTGGTGCGTCGGAATCTAATACTGGTCTCACATGAGCCGCTCAAAGCACAAATTCTTAGAAGATTCACTCTTCTTGTACCTAAGTCCGCATTGTGCATTTTGTATTCAATCCCGATGCGATATCTGTGTTTCATGGTCAATGTGAAGGTCCAAGGGATACAGTAAACCTGCATTGGTGCATGGGAATCTAATACTGGTCTCCCAGGAGCCGTTCAAACCACAACATCTTAGAATATTCACTCTTCTTGTTATTAAGCCGGCTTTGTGCTTTTTGTATTCTAACCCGATGCAATTTCTGTGCTTCAGTGTCAATGTGAAAGTCGAAGGGACACAGTAAACCTGCACTGGTGCATCGGAATCTAATACTGGTCTTACAATTATCCGCTTAAAGCAAAAACTCTTAGAAGATTCACTCTTCTTGTACTTAAGTCCCCATTGTGCCTTTTGTATTCAATCCCGATGCAATTTCTATGTTTCATGGTCGATGTGAAGGTGCAATGGATGCGTTAAATATGCACTGGTGCATCGAAATGTATTACTGGTATCCCAAAAGCCGCTCAAAGCACAAATTCTCAGAAGATTCACTCTTCTTGTACTTAAGCCGGCATTGTCCCTTTTGATTTCAATCCCGATGCAATATCTGTCTATCATGGTCAATGTGAAAGTCCAAAGGATACTGTAAACCTGCACTGCTGCATCGGAATCAAATACTAGTCTCCCAGGAGCCGCTCAAAGCACAATCTCTTAGAAGATTCACTCTTCTTGTACTTCAGTCGGCATTGTGCATTTTGTATTCAATCCGAATGCAATTTCTGTGTTTCATTGTCAATGTGAAGGTGCAAGGGATACAGTAAACCTGCACTGGTGCATCGGAAGCTAATACTGGTCTCCCATGAGCCGCTCAAGGCACAAACTCTTAGAAGATTCACTCTTCTTGTACGTAAGTCGGCATTGTGCCTTTTATATTTAATCCCCATGGGATTTCTGTGTTTCATGGTCAATGTGAAGGTCCAAGGGATACAGTAAACCTGCACTGGTGCATTGGAATCTAATACAGGTCTCCTAGGAGCCGCTCAAACCACAAACTCTTAGAAAATTCACTCTTCTTGTACGTAAGTCGGCATTGTCCCTTCTGTATTCAATCCCGATGCAATTTCCGTGTTTCATGGTCAAAGTGAAGGTCAAACGTATACAGAAAACCTGCACTGGTGCGCCGGATTCTAATACTGGTCTCTCATGATCTGCTCAAAGCACAAATTCTTAGTAGATTCACTCTTCTTGTACCTAAGTCGGCATTGTGCATTTTGTATTCAATCCCGATGCAATTTTTGTACTTCATGGTCAAAGTGAAGGTCAAACGTATGCAGAAAACCTGCACTGGTGTGTCTGAATCTAGTACTGGTCTCCCATGACCCGCTCAAAGCACAAATTATAAATAGATTCACTCTTCTTGTACTTTAGTCGGAATTGTGCATTTTGTATTCAATCCCGATGCAATATCTGTATTTCATCGCCAATGTGACGGTTCAAGGGATACAGAAAACTGCCATTGGTGCATCGGAATCTAATACTGGTCTCCCTGTAGCCGCTCAAACCACAAACTCTTAGAAGATTCACTTTTCTTGTACTTAAGTCGGCATTGTCCATTTTGTATTCCATCCCGATGCAATTTCTTTGTTTCATGGTCAATGTGAAGGTCCAAGGGATACAGTAAATTTGCACTGGTGCATCGGAATCTAATACTGGTCTCCCAGGAGTCGCTCAAAGCACAAAACCTTAGAAGATTTACTCATCTTGTCTTTAAGTCGGAATTGTCCCTCTTACATTCAATCCCGATGCAATATCTGTGTTTTATGGTCAATGTTAAGGTCCAAGGAATACAGTAAACTTGCACACGTGCATCGGAATTTAATACTGGTCTCCCAGGTGCCGCTCAAAGCACAAAGTCGTAGAAGACTCTCTCTTGTAGTACTTAAGTCGGCATTGTGCCTTTTGTATTCAATCCCGATGCAATATCTGTGTTTCATGGTCAATGTGATGGATCAAGGGATACAGTAAACCTGCACCGGTGCATCAGAATCAAATACTCGTCTCCCAGGAGCCGCTCTAAGCACAAAGTCGTAGAAGACTCTCTCTTCTAGTACTTAAGTCGGCATTGTGCCTTTTGTATTCAATCCCGATGCAATATCTGTGTTGCATGGTCAATGTGAAGGTGCAAGGGATACAGTAAACCTGCACTGGTGCATCGGAATCTAATACTCGTCTCCCATGAGCCGCTCAAAGCACAAACTCTTAGAAGATTCACTCTTCTTGTACTTAAGTAGGCATTGTGCCTTTTCTATTTAATCCCGATGCGATTTCTGTGTTTCATGGTCAATGTGAAGGTCCAAGGGATACAGTAAACATGCACTGGTGCATCGGAATGTAATACTGGTCCCGAAATTAGCAGCTCAAAGCAAAAACTCTTCGAAGATTCACTCTTCTTGTACTTAAGTCCCCATTGTGCCTTTTGTATTCAATCCCCATGCAATTTCTATGTTTCATGGTCGATGTGAAGGTCCAGGGGATAAGTGAAACCTGCACTGGTGCATCGGAATCTAATACTGGTATCCGAGGAGCCGCTCAAAGTACAAACCCTCAGGAGATTCACTTTTCTTGTACTCAAGTTGGCATTGTCCCGTTTGATTTATATCCCGATGCAAGTTCTGTCTTTCATGGTCAATGAGAAGGTTCAAGGGATGCAGTAAACCTGCACAGCTGCATAGGAATCAAATTCTGGTCTCCCAGGAGCCGCTCAAAGCACAAACTCTTAGAAGATTCACTCTTCTTGTACTTGAGTCGCTATTGTGCCATTTGTATTCAATTCCGATGCAATTTCTATAATTCATGGTCGATGTGAAGGTCCAAGGGATACGTTAAATATGCACTGGTGCATCGGAATCTAATACTGGTATCCCAAAAGCCGCTCAAAGCACAAATTCTCAGAAGATTCACTCTTCTTGTACTTAAGTCGGCATTGTCCCTTTTGATTTCAATCCCGATGCAATATCTGTCTTTCATGGTCAATGTGAAAGTCCAAGGGATACTGTAAACCTGCACTGCTGCATCGGAATCAAATACTGGTCTCCCAGGAGCCGCTAAAAGCACAATCTGTTAGAAGATTCACTCGTCTTGTACTTCAGTCGGCATTGTGCATTTTGTATTCAATCCAAATGCAATTTCTGTGTTTCATGGTAAATGTGATGGTCCAAGGGTTACAGTAAACCTGCACTGGTGCATCGGAATCTAATACTCGTCTCCCAGGAGCCGCTCAAAGCACAAACTCGTAGAAGACTCACTCTTCTTGTACTTAAGTCGGCATTGTGCGTTTTGTATTGACCCCCAATGCAATATCTGTGTTTCATGGTCAATGTGAAGGTGCAAGGGACACAGTAAGCCTGCACTGGTGCATCGGAATCTAATACTGGTCTCCCATGAGCCGCTCAAACCACAAACTCTTAGAAGATTCACTCTTCTTGTACTTAAGTCGGCATTGTGCCTTTTCTATTTAATCCCGATGCGATTTCTGTGTTTCACGGTCAATGTGAAGGTCCAAGGGATACAGTAATCCTGCACTGGTGCGTTGGAATCTAGTACAGGTCTCTTAGGAGCCGTTCAAAACACAAACTCTTAGAAAATTCACTCTTCTTTTACCTAAGTCGGCATTGTCCCTTCTGTATTCAATCCCGATGCAATTTCCGTGTTTCACGGTCAAAGTGAAGTTCAAACGGATACAGAAAAACCTGCACTGGTGCGTCGGAATCTAATACTGGTCTCACATGAGCCGCTCAAAGCACAAATTCTTAGAAGATTCACTCTTCTTGTACCTAAGTCCGCATTGTGCATTTTGTATTCAATCCCGATGCGATATCTGTGTTTCATGGTCAATGTGAAGGTCCAAGGGATACAGTAAACCTGCATTGGTGCATGGGAATCTAATACTGGTCTCCCAGGAGCCGTTCAAACCACAACATCTTAGAATATTCACTCTTCTTGTTATTAAGCCGGCTTTGTGCTTTTTGTATTCTAACCCGATGCAATTTCTGTGCTTCAGTGTCAATGTGAAAGTCGAAGGGACACAGTAAACCTGCACTGGTGCATCGGAATCTAATACTGGTCTTACAATTATCCGCTTAAAGCAAAAACTCTTAGAAGATTCACTCTTCTTGTACTTAAGTCCCCATTGTGCCTTTTGTATTCAATCCCGATGCAATTTCTATGTTTCATGGTCGATGTGAAGGTCCAGGGGATAAGTGAAACCTGCACTGGTGCATCGGAATCTAATACTGGTATCCGAGGAGCCGCTCAAAGCACAAACCCTCAGAAGATTCACTCTTCTTGTACTCAAGTTGGCATTGTCCCTTTTGATTTATATCCCGATGCAAGTTCTGTCTTTCATGGTCAATGTGAAGGTTCAAGGGATGCAGTAAACCTGCACAGCTGCATAGGAATCATATACTGGTCTCCCAGGAGCCGCTCGAAGCACAAACTTTCAGATGATTCACTCTTCTTGTACTTAAGTCGGCCTTGTGCCTTTTGTATTCAACGCCGATGCAATTTCTTTGTATCATGGTCAATGTGAAGGTCCAAGGGATACAGTAAACCTGCACTGGTGCATCGGAATCTAATACTGGTCTCCCAGGAGCCGCTCAAAGCACAATCTCTTAGAAGATTCACTCTTCTTGTACATCAGTCGGCATTGTGCATTTTGTATTCAATCCGAATGCAATTTCTGTGTTTCATGGTCAATGTGATGGTCCAAGGGTTACAGTAAACCTGCACTGGTGCATCGGAGTCTAATACTGGTCTCCCTGGACCCGCTCAAAAAACAAAATCTTGGGAGATTCACTCAAATGGCTCTGAGCACTATGGGACTCAACATCTTAGGTCATAAGTCCCCTAGAACTTAGAACTACTTAAACCTAACTAACCTAAGGACATCACACACACCCATGCCCGAGGCAGGATTCGAACCTGCGACCGTAGCAGTCCCGCGGTTCCGGACTGCAGCGCCAGAACCGCTAGACCAACGCGGTCGGCCGGATAATTCACTCATCTTGTACTTAGGTCGACATTGTGCCATTTGTATTTAATCCTCATGTAATTTCTGAGTTTCATTGTCAATGTGAAGGTCCATGGGATACAGTAAACATCCAATGGTGCATCGGAATCTAATATTGATCTCCCAGGAGCCGCTCAAAACACAAACTCTTAGAAGAATCAACCTTCTCTTAAATAAGTGGGCAATGTGCTTTTTGCATTCAAATTCCGAAGCAATTTCTTTCTTTTATGCTCAAAGTGAAGGTCCAAGCGATACAGCAAACCTGCACTGGTGCATCGGAATCTAATACTCGTCTCCCAGGAGCCGCTCAGAACACAAACCCGTAGAAGACTCACTCTTCTTGTGCTTAAGTCGGCATTGTGCGTTTTGTATTCAATCCCGATGCAATATCTGTGTTTCATGGTCAATGTGAAGATGCAAGGGATACAGTAAACCTGCACTGGTGCATCAGAATCTAATACTGGTCTCCCATGAGACGCTCAAAGCACAAATTCTTACAAGATTCACTCTTCTTGTACCTAAGTCGGCATTGTGCATTTTGTATTCAATCCCGATGCTATATCTGTGTTTCATGGTCAATGAGATGGTCGAAGGGATACAGTAAACCTGCACTGGCACATTGGAATCTAATACTGGTCTCCCAGGAGCCGCTCAAACCACAAACTCTTAGAAAATTCACTCTTCTTGTAATTAAGTCGGCATAGTGCTTTTTGTATTCAATCGCGATGCAATCTCTATATTTCATGGTCGATGTGAAGGTCCAGGGGATAAGTGAAACCTACACTGGTGCATCGGAATCTAATACTGGTATCCCAGGATACGCTCAAAGCACAAACTCTCAGAAGATTCACTCTTCTTGTACTCAAGTCGGCATTGCCCCTTTTGATTTATATCCCGATAGAAGTTCTGTCTTTCATGGTTAATGTGAAGGTGCAAGGGATGCAGTAAACCTGCACAGCTGCTTAGGAATCAAATACTGGTCTCCCAGGAGCCGCTCGAAGCACAAACTCTTAGAAGATTCACTGTTCTTGTACTTAAGTCGGCATTGTACCTTTTGTATTCAATCCCGATGCAATTTCTTTGTATCATGGTCAATGTGAAGGACCAAGGGATACAGTAAACCTGCACTGGTGCATCGGAATCTAATACTGGTCTCCCAGGAGCCGCTCAAAGCGAAAACCATAGAAGATTCACTCTTCTTGTACTTAAGTCGGCATTGTCCGTTTTGGTTTCAATCCCGATGCAATTTCTGCCTTTCATTGTCAATGTGAAAGTCCAAGGGATACAGTAAAACTGCACAGCTGCATCGGAATCAAATACTGGTCTCCCAGTAGCCGCTCGAAGCACAAACTCTTAGAAGATTCACTCCCCTTGAACTTCAGTCGGCATTGTGCATTTTGTATTCAATCCCGATGCAATTTCTGTGTTTCATCGTCAATGTGACGGTCCAAGGGATACAGAGAACCTGCACTGGTACATCGGAATCTAATACTGGTCTCCCTGGAGCCGCTTAAAGCATAAACTCTCACAAGATTCACTTTTCTAGTACTTAAGGCGGCATCGTCCCTTTTGTATTCCATCCCGATGCAATTTCTGTGTTTCATGGTCAATGTGAAAGTCGAAGGGACACAGTAAACCTGCACTGGTGCATCGGAATCTAATACTGGTCTCACAATTATCCGCTCAAAGCAAAAACTCTTAGAAGATTCTCTCTTCTTGTACTTAAGTCGCCATTGCGCCTTTTGTATTCAATCCCGATGCAATTTCTATGTTTCATGGTCGATGTGAAGGTCTAGGGGATAAGTGAAACCTGCACTGGTGCATCGGAATCTAATACTGGTATCCCAGGAGCCGCTCAAAGCACAAACCCTCAGAAGATTCACTCTTCTTGTACTCAAGTCGGCATTGTCCCTTTTGATTTATATCCCGATGCAAGTTCTGTCTTTCATGGTCGATTTGAAGTTTCAAGGGATGCAGTAAACCTGCACAGCTGCATAGGAATCATATACTGGTCTCCCAGGAGCCGCTCGAAGCACAAACTTTCAGATGATTCACTCTTCTTGTACTTAAGTCGGCCTTGTGCCCTTTGTATTCAACCCCGATGCAATTTCTTTGTATCATGGTCAATGTGAAAGTCCAAGGGATACAGTAAACTTGCACTGGTGCATCGGAATCTAATACTGGTCTCCCAAGGAGCCGCTCAACACACAAAATCTTAGAAGATTCACTATTCTTGTACTTATGTCGCCATTGTGCCTTTTGTATTCAATCCCGATGCAATTTCTATGTTTCATGGTCGATGTGAAGGTCCAAGTTATACGTTAAATATGCACTGGTGCATCGGAATCTAATACTGGTATCCCAAAAGCCGCTCAAAGCACAAATTCTCAGAAGATTCACTCTTCTTGTACTTAAGTCGGCTTTGTCCCTTTTGATTTCAATCCTGATGCAATATCTGTCTTTCATGGTCAATGTGAAAGTCCAAGGGATACTGTAAACCTGCACTGCTGCATCGGAATCAAATACTGGTCTCCCAAGAGCCGCTCAAAGCACAATCTGTTAGAAGATTCACTCTTCTTGTACATCAGTCGGCATTGTGCATTTTGTATTCAATCCGAATGCAATTTCTGTGTTTCATGGTCAATGTGATGATCCAAGGGATACAGTAAACCTGCACTGGGGCATCGGAATCTAATACTGGCCTCCCTGGACCCGCTCAAAAAACAAAATCTTGGGAGATTCACTCATCATGTACTTAGGTCGTCATTGTGCCATTTGTATTCAATCCTGATGTAATTTCTGTGTTTCATTGTCAATGTGAAGGTCCATGGGATACAGTAAACATCCAATGGTGCATCGGTATCTAATACTGATCTCCCAGGAGCCGCTCAAGGCACAAACTCTTAGAAGAATCACTCTTCTCTTAAATAATTGGGCAATGTGCTTTTTGTATTCAAATTACGAAGTAATTTCTTTCTTTTATGCTCAATGTGAAGGTCCAAGGGATACAGCAAACCTGCACTGGTGCTTCGGAATCTAATACTCGTCTCCCAGAAGCCGCTCAAAGCACAAACTCGTAGAAGACTCGGTCTTCTTGTACTTAAGTCGGCATTGTGCGTTTTGTATTCAATCCCGATGCAATATCAGTGTATCATGGTCAATGTGAAGGTGCAAGGGATACAGTAAACCTGCAATGGTGCATCAGAATCTAATACTGGTCTCCCATGAGCCGCTCAAAGCACAAACTCTTACAAGATTCACTCTTCTTGTACTTAAGTCGGCATTTTCCCTTCTGTATTCAATCCCGATGCAATTTCCGTGTTTCATGGTCAAAGTGAAGGTCAAACGAATACAGAGAACCTGCACTGGTGCGTCGGAATATAATACTGGTCTCCCATGAGACGCTCAAAGCACAAATTCTTAGAAGATTCACTCTTCTTGTACCTAAGTCGGCATTGTGGAGGAGGAGGAGATTAGTGTTTAACGTCCCGTCGACAACGAGGTCATTAGAGACGGAGCACAAGCTCGGATTACGAAAGGATGAGGAAGGTAATCGGCCGTGCCCTTTCAAAGGAACCATCCCGGCATTTGCCTGTAGCGATTTAGGGAAATCACGGAAAACCTAAATCAGGATGGCCGGAGACGGGATTGAACCGTCGTCCTTCCGAATGCGAGTCCAGTGTGCTAAGTCGGCATTGTGCATTTTGTATTCAATCCCAATGCGATATCTGTGTTTCATGGTCAATGAGATGGTCCAAGGGATACAGTAAACCTGCACTGGTACATCGGAATCTAATACTGGTCTCCCAGGAGCCGCTCAAACCACAAACTCTTAGAAAATTCACTCTTCTTGTAATTAAGTCGGCATAGTGCTTTTTGTATTCAATCCCGATGCAATCTCTATGTTTCATGGTCGATGTGAAGGTCCAGGGGATAAGTGAAAACTACACTGGTGCATCGGAATCTAATACTGGTATCCCAGGATACGCTCAAAGCACAAACTCTCAGAAGATTCACTCTTCTTGTACTCAAGTCCGCATTGCCCCTTTTGATTTATATCCCGATGGAAGTTCTGTCTTTCATGGTCAATGTGAAGGTCCAAGGGATGCAGTAAACCTGCACAGCTGCTTAGGAATCAAATACTGGTCTCCCAGGAGCCGCTCGAAGCACAAACTTTTAGAAGATTCCTTCTTCTTGTACTTAAGTCGGCATTGTACCTTTTGTATTTAATACCGATGCAATTTCTTTGTATCATGGTCAATGTGAAGGACCAAGGGATACAGCAAACCTGCACTGGTGCATCGGAATCTAATACTGGTCTCCCAGGAGCCGCTCAAAGCAGAAACTCATAGAAGATTCACTCTTCTTGTACTTAAGTCGGCATTGTCAATTTTGGTTTCAATCCCGATGCAATTTCTGCCTTTCATTGTCAATGTGACGGTCCAAGGGATACAGTAAAACTGCACAGCTGCATCGGAATCAAATACTGGTCTCCCAGGAGCCGCTCGAAGCACAATCTCTTAGAAGATTCACTCCTCTTGAACTTTAGTCGGCATTGTGCATTTTGTATTCAATCCCGATGTAATTTCTGTGTTTCATCGTCAATGTGACGGTCCAAGGGATACAGACAACCTGCACTGGTACATCGGAATCTAATACTGGTCTCCCTGAAGCCGCTCAAAGCATAATCTCTCACAAGATTCACTTTTCTAGTACTTAAGGCGGCATTGTCCCTTTTGTATTCCATCCCGATGCAATTTCTGTGTTTCATGGTCAATGGGAAGGTCCAAGGGATACAGTAAACCTGCACTGGTACATCGGAATCTAATACTGGTCTCCCAGGAGCCTCTCAATGCACAAACTCTTAGGAGATTCACTCTTCCTGTACTTAAGTCGGCATTGTCCCTTTCGTAATCAGTCCCGATGCAATTTCTGTGTTTCATGGTCAATGTGAAGGACAAAAACATACAGAAAACCTGCACTGGTGCATCTGAATCTAATACTCGTCTCCCATGAGCCGCTAAAAAAAAAATTCTTAGAAGATTCACTCTTCTTGTACTTAAGTCGGCTTTGTGCCTTTTGTATTCAACCCCGATGCAATTTCTGTGCTTCATGGTCAATGTGAAAGTCCAAGGGATACAGTAAACCTGCATTGGTGCATCGCAATCTAATACTGGTCTCCCAAGTAGCCGCTCAAGGCACGAACTCTTAGAAGATTCACTCTTCTTGTATTTAAGTCGCCGTTGTGCCTTTTGTATTCAATCCAAATTCAATTTCTATGTATCATGGTCAATTTAAAGGTCCAAGGGATACGTTAAACCAGCCCTGGTGCATCGTAATCTAATACTGGTATCCTAGGAGCCGCTCAAACACAAATTCTCAGAAAATTCACTCTTCTTGTACTTAAGTCGGCATTGTCCCATTTGATTTATATCCCGATGCACGTTCTGCCTTTCATGGTCAATGTGAAGGTCCAAGGGATGCAGTAAACCTGCATAGCTGCATCGGAATCAAATACTGGTCTCCCAGGAGCCGCTCGAAGCACAAACTCTTAGAAGATTCACTCTTCTTGTACTTAAGTCGGCATTGTCCCTTTTGTATTCGATCCCCATGCAATATCCCTGTCTCATGGTCAAAGGGAAGGTCAAACGGATACAGAAAACCTGCACTGGAGCATCTGAGTCTAATACTGGTCTCCCATGGGCCGCTCAAAGCACAAATGCTTAGAAGATGCACTCTTCTTGTACTTATGTCGGCATTGTGCATTTTGTATTCAATCGCGATACGATAACTGTGCTTCATGGTCAATATGAAAGTCCAAGGGATACAGTAAACCTGCATTGGTGCATCGGAATCTAATTCTGCTCTCCCAAGCAACCGTTCAAAGCACGAACTCTTAGAAGATTCACTCTTCTTGTACTTAAGTCGCCGTTGTGCCATTAGTATTCAATCCCGATGCAATTTCCATTTTTCATGGTCAATGTAGAGGTCCAAGGGATACGTTAAACCAGCACTGGTGCATCGGAATTTAATACTTGTCTCCCAGGAGCTGCTCAAAGCACAAACTCTCAGAAGATTCACTTTTCTAGTACTTAAGGCGGCATTGTCCCTTTTTTATTCCATCCCGATGCAATTTCTGTGTTTCATGGTCAATGTGAAGGTCCAAGGGATACAGTAAACCAGCACTGGTGCATCGGAATCTAATACTGGTCTCCCAGGAGCCGCTCAATGCACAAACTCTAGGAAAATTCACTCTTCTTGTACTTAAGTCGGCATTGTCCCTTTAGTATTCAATACCGATGCAATTTATTTGTTTCATGGTCAATGTGAAGGTCCATGAGATACTGTAAACCAGCACTGGTGCATCGGAATCTAATACTGGTCTCCCAGGAGCCGCTCAAAGCACAAACTCATAGAAGATTCACTCTTCTTGTACTTTAGTCGGCATTGTGCCCTTTTGTATTCAATCCCGATGCGATTATTGTGTTTCATGTTCAATGTGAAGGTCCAAGGGATACAGTAAACCTGCAATGGTGCATCGGAATCAAATACAGGTCTCCCAGGAGCCACTCAAACCACAAACTCTTAGAAAATTCACTCTTCTTGTACTTAAGTCAGCATTGTCCACTTTGTATTCATTCCCGATGCAATTTCTGTACCTCATGGTCAAAGTGAAGGTCAAACGGATCCAGAAAACCTGCACTGGTGTATCTGAATCTAATACTGGTTTCCCATGACCCGCTCAAAGCACAAATTATAAATAGATTCACTTTCCTTGTACTTCAGTCGGCATTGTGAATTTTGTATTCAATACCGATGCAATTTCTGTTTTTCATGGTTTATGTGACGGTCCAAGGGATACAGTAAACCTGCACTGGTGCATCGGAATCTAATACAGGACTCCTAGGAGCCGCTCAGTCCACAAACACTTAGAAAATTCATTCTTCTTGTAATTAAGTCGGCTTTGTGCTTTTTGTATTTAACCCCGATGCAATTTCTGTGCGTAATGGTCAATGTGAAAGTCCAAGGGATAGAGTAAACCTGCACTGGTGCATCGAAATTTAGTACCGGTCTCCCAAGGAGCCGCTCAAAGCAAAAACTCTTAGAAGATTCACTCCTCTTGTACTTACGTCGCAATTGTGCCTTTTGTATTCAATTCCGATGAAATTGCTATGTTTCATGGTCGATGTGAAGGTCCAGGGGATAAGTTAAACCTGCACTGGTGCATCGGAATCTAATACTGGTATCCCAGAAGCCGCTCAAAGCACAAACTCTCAGAAGATTCACTCTTCTTGTACTTAAGTCGGCATTGTCCCTTTTGATTTCAATCCTGATGCAATTTCTGTGTATGATGGTCAATGTGAGGGTCCAAGGGATACTGAAAACGTTCACTGCTGCATCGTAATCAAATACTGGTGTCCCAGGAGCTGCTCAAAGTACAAACTCTTAGAAGATTCACTCTTCTTGTAATTAAGCCGGATTTGTGCCTTTTGTATTCAACCCCAATGCAATTTCTGTGCTTCATGGTCAATGTGAAAGTCCAAGGGATACAGTAAACCTGCACTGGTGCATTGCAATCTAATCCATTGCTCCTAGGAGCCGCTCAAACCACAAAATCTTAGAAAATTCACTCTTCTTATACTTAAGTCGGCATTGTCTCTTCTGTATTCAATCCCGATGCAATTACCGTGTTTCATGGTCAAAGTGAAGGCCAAATGGATACAGAAAAACTGCACTGGTGCATCAGAACCTAATACTGGTCTCCCATGAGCCGCTCAAAGCACAAATTCTTAGAAGATTCACTCTTCTGTTACCTAAGTCGGCATTGTGCATTTTGTATTCAATCCCGATGCGATATCTGTGTTTCATGGTCAATGTGAAGGTCCAAGGGATACAGTAAACCTGCACTGGTGCAACGGAATCTAATACTGGTCTCCCAGGAGCCGCTCAAACCACAAACTCTTAGAAAATTCACTCTTCTTGTAATTATGTCGGCTTTGTGCCTTTTGTATTCAACCCCGATGCAATTTCTGTGCTTCATGGTCAAAGTGAAAGTCAAACGGATACAGAAAACCTGCACTGGTGCATCGGACACTAATACTGGTCTCTCATGAGCCGCTCAAGGGCACAAATTCTTAGAAGATTCACTCTTCTTGTACTTAAGTCGGCATTGTGCCTTTTGTGTTGAATCCCGATGCGATATCTGTGTTTCATGGTCAATGTGAATGTCAAAGGGATACAGTAAACCTGCACTGGTGCATCGGAATCTAATACAGGACTCCTAGGAGCCGCTCAGTCCACAAACACTTAGAAAATTCATTCTTCTTGTAATTAAGTCGGCTTTGTGCTTTTTGTATTCACCCCGATGCAGTTTCTGTGCTTCATGGTCAATGTGAAAGTCCAAGGGACACGGTAAACCTGCACTGGTGTATCAGAAACTAATACTGGTCTCCCAAATAGCCGCTCAAACCAAAAACTCGTTGAAGTTTCACCCTTCTTGCACTTAAGTCGCCATTGTGCATTTGTATTCAATCCCGATACAATTTCTATGTTTCATGGTCGATGTGAAGGTCCAAGGGATAAGTTAAACATGCACTGGTGCATCGGAATCTAATACTGTACTCCCAGGAGCCGCTCAAACCGCAAACTCTTAGTTAATTCACTCTTTTTATAATGAAGCCGGATTTGTGACTTTTGTATTCAACCCCAATGCAATATCTGTGCTTCATGGTCAATGTGAAGGTGCAAGGGATACAGTAAACCTGCACTGGTGCATCGGAATCTGATACTGGTCACCCATGAGCCGCTCAAAGCACAAACTCTTAGAAGATTCACTCTTCTAGTACTTAAGTCGCCATTGTGCCTTTTGTATTCAATCCCAATGCAAATTCTATGTTTCATGGTCGATGTGAAGGTCCAAGGCATAAGTTAAACATGCACTGGTGCATCGGAATCTAATACTGGTATCCCAGGAGCCGCTCAAATCACAAACTCTCAGAAGATTCACTCTTCTTGTACTTAAGTCGGCATTGTCCCTTTTGATTTCAATCCCGATGCAAATTCTGTGTTTCATGGTCCATGTGAAGGTCCAAGGTATACTGTAAACCTGCACAGCTGCATCGGAATCAAATACTGGCCTCCCAGGAGCCGCTCAAAGCACAAACTCTTAGAAGATTCACTCTTCTTGTACTCAAGTCGGCATTGTCCTTTTTGATTGCAATCGCGATGCAATTTCTGGGTTTCATGGTTAATGTGAAGGTCAAAGGGATACGGTAATCCTGCACTGGTGCATCGGATTCTAATACTGGTATCCCAGGAGCCGCTGAAAGCACAAAATCTTGGGAGATTCACTCATCTTGTACTTAAGTCGTCATTGTGCATTTTGTATTGAATCCTGATGCAATTTCTTTGTTTCATTGTCAATGTGAAGGTCCATGGGATACAGTAAACCTGCACTGTTGCATCGGAATCTAATACTGATCTCCCAGGTGCCGCTCAAAGCACAAACTCTTAGAAGAATCACTCTTATCTTACTTAGGTCGGCATTGTGATTTTTTATTCAATCCCGAAGCAATCTCTTTGTTTCATGGTCAATGTGAAGGTCCAAGGGATACAATAAACCTGCACTGGTGCATCGGAATCCAATACTGGTCTCCCAGGAGCCGCTCAAAGCACAAACTCTTAGAGGATTCACTCTTCTTGTACTTAAGTCGGCATTGTCCCTTTCGTATTCAATCCCGATGCAATATCTGTGTTTCATGGTCAATGTAAAGGTCCAAGGGATACGGTAAACCTGCACTGGTGCATTGGAAGTTAATACTGGTATCCAAGGAGCCGCTGAAAGCACAAACTCTTGGGAGACTCGCTCATCGTGTACTTAAGTCGTCATTGTGCCTTTAGAATTCAATCCCGATGCAATTTCTTTGTTTCATGGTCAATGTGAAGGTCCAAGGGATACAGTAATCCTGCACTGGTGCATCGGAATTCAATACTGGTCTCCCAGGAGCCGCTCAAAGCACAAACTCTTAGAGGATTCACTCTTCTTGTACTTAAGTCGGCATTATCCCTTTCGTATTCAATCCCGATGCAATTTCTGTGTTTCATGGTCAATGTGAAGGTCCAAGGGATACGGTAAACCTGCACTGGTGCATTGGAAATTAATACTGGTATCCAAGGAGCCGCTAAAAGCACAAACTCTTGGGAGATTCGCTCATCGTGTACTTAAGTCGTCATTGTGCCTTTAGAATTCAATCCCGATGCAATTTCTGTGTTTCATGGTCAATGTGAAGGTTTAAGGGATACGGTAAACCTGCACTGGTGCATCGTAATCTAATACTGCTATCCCAGGAGCCGCTGGAAGCACAAACTCATAGAAGACTCACTCTTCTTGTATTTAAGTCGGCATTATGCTTTTCGTATTCAATCCCGATGCAATTTCTTTGTTTCGTGGACAATTAGAAGGTCCAAGGGATACAGTAAACCTGCACTGGTGCGTCTTAATCTAATACTGAACTCCCAGGAGCCGCTCAAACCACAAACTCTTTGAAAATTCACTCTTCTTATTATTAATCCGGATGTGTGCCTTTTGTGTTCAACCCCAATGCAATTTCTGTGCTTCATGGTCAATGTGAAAGTCAAGGGATACAGTAAACCTGCACTGGTGCATCGGAATCTAATACTGGTCTCCCAAGGAGCTGCTCAAAGCACAAACTCTTAGAAGATTCACTCTTCTTGTACATAAGTAGCCATTGTGGCTTTTGTATTCAATCCCGATTCAATTTCTATGTTCCATGGTCGATGTGAAGGTCCAAGGGATACAGTAAACCTGTACTGGTGCATCAGAACCTAATACAGGTCTCCCAGAAGCCGCTCAAAACACAAACTCTTAGAAGATTCACTCTTCTAGTACTTAAGTCGGCATTGTCCCTTCCGTATTCAATCCCGATGCATTTCTCTGTTTCATGGTCTAAGTGAAGGTTTAAAGGATACGGTAAACCTGCACTGGTGCATCGGAATCTAATACTGGTATCCCAGGAGCCGCTGGAAGCACAAACTCAAAGAAGGTTTACTCTTCTTTTACTTAAGTCTGCATTGTGCCTTTTTTATTCAATCCCGATGCGATTTCTGTGTTTCATGGTCAATGGGAAGGTCCAAGGGATACAGTAAACCTGCACTGGTGCATTGGAATCCAATACAGGTCTCCCACGAGCCGCTCAAACCACAAACTCTTAGAAAATTCACACTTCTTGTACTTAAGTCGGCATCGTCCCTTTTGTATTCAATCCCGATGCAATTTTCGTGTTTCATGGTCAAAGTGAAGGTGAAACGGATACAGAAAACCTGCACTCGTGCATCGGAATCTAATACTGGTCTCCCATGAGCCGCTCAAAGCACTAATTCTTAGAAGGCTCATTCTTCTTGTACTTAAGTCGGCATTGTTCCTTTTGTATTCAATCCCGATGCGATATCTGTGTTTCATGGTCAATGTGAAGGTCCTAGGGATACAGTAAACCTGCACTGGTGCATCGGAATCTAATACTGGTCTCCCAAGGAGCCGCTCAAAGCAAAAACTCTTAGAAGATTCGCTCTTCTTGTACTTAAGTTGCCATTGTGCCCTTTGTATTAAATCCCATTGCAATTTCTATGTTTCATGGTCGAAGTGAAGGTCTGGGGGATCAGTTAAACCTGCACTTGTGCATCGGAATCTAATACAGGAATCCCAGGAGCCGCTCAAACACAAACCCTCAGAAAATTCATTCTCCTTGTACTTAAGTCGGCATTGTCTCTTTTGATTTCAATCCCGATGCAATTTCTGTGTTTCATGGTCAATGTGAGGGTCCAAGGGATACTGTAAACCTGCACTGCTGCATCGGAATCAAATACTGGTCACCCAGGAGCCGCTCAATGCTTAAACTCTTAGAAGATTCACTCTTCTTGTACTCAAGTCGGCATTGACCCTTTTGATTTCAATCTCGATGCAATATCTGTGTTTCATTGTCAATGTGAAGGTCCAAGGGATACGGTAATCCTGCACTGGTGCATCGAAATCTAATACTGGTGTCCCAGGCGCCGCTGAAAGCACAAAACCTTGGGAGATTCTCACATCTTGTACTTAAGTCGTCATTGTGCCTTTTGTATTCAATCCCGAGGCAATTTCTTTGTTTCATGGTCAATGTGAAGGTCCAAGGGATACAGTAAACGTGCACTGGTGCATTGGTATCTAATACTGGTCTCCCAGGAGCCTCTCAAAAAACAAACTCTTAGAAAATTCACTCTTCTTATAATTGTGCCGGATTTGTGGCTCTTGTATTCAACCCCAATGCAATTTCTGTGCTTCATGGTCAATGTGAAAGTCCAAGGGATACAGTAAACCTGCACTGGTGCATCGGAATCTAATATTGGTCTTCCAAGGAGCTGCTCAAGACACAAACTCTTAGAAGATTCACTCTTCTTGTACTTATGTCGCCCTTGTGCCTTTTGTATTCAATCCCGATGCAATTTCTATGTTTCATGGTTGATGCGAAGGTCCATGGGATAAGTTCAATATGCACTGGTGCATCGGAATCTAATACTGGTATCCCAATAGCCGCTCAAAGCACAAACTCTCAGAAGATTCACTCTTCTTGTACTTAAGTTGGCATTGTCCCTTTTGATTTCAATCCCGATGCAATATCTGTCTTTCATAGTCAATGTGAAAGTCCAAGGGATACTGTAAACCTGCACTGCTGCATCGGAATCAAATATTGGTCTCCCAGCAGCCGCTCAAAGCACAAACTCTTAGAAGATTAACTTTTCTTGTACTTAGGTCGGCATTGTGTCTTTTGTATTCAATCCCCATGCAATTTCTGTTTTTCATGGTCAATGTGAAGGTCCAAGGGATACAGTAAACCTGCACTGGTGCATCGGAATCTAATACTGGTCTCCCAGGAGCCGCTCAAAGTACAAACTTTTAGACGATTCACTCTTCTTGTACTTAAGTCGGCATTGTCCCTTGCGTATTCTATCCCGATATAATTTCAGTGTTTCATGGTCAATGTGAAGGTTTAAGGGATATGGTAAACCTGCACTGGTGCATCGGAATCTATAACTGGTATCCCAGGAGCCGCTGGAAGCACAAACTCATGGAGGACTCACTCTTCTTGTACTTAAGTCGGCATTGTGCCTTTCATATTCAATCCCGATGGAATATCTGTGTTTCATGGCCAATGTGAAGGTCAAACGGATATAGAAAACCTGCGCTGGTGCATCGGAATCTAATACTGGTCACCCATGAGCCGCTCAAAGCACAAATTCTTAGAAGATTCACTCTTCTTGTACTTAAGTCAACAGTGTCAGTTTTGTATTCAATCCCGATGCAATTTCCGTGTTTCAAGGTCAAAGTGATGGTCGAACGGATACAGAAAACCTGCTGTGGAGCATCGTAAACTAATACTGGTCTCCCTGGAGCCGCTCAATGCAAAAAGTCTTAGAAGATGCACTTTCCTTGTACTTAAGTCTGCTTTGTGCTTTTTGTATTCAACCCCGATGCGATTTCTGTGCTTCATGGTCAATTTGAAAGTCCAAGGGATACGGTAAACCTGCACTGGTGCATCAAAATCTAATACTGGTGTCCCTGGAGGCGATGGAAGCACAAACTCATAGAAGACTCACTCTTCTTGTACTTAAGTCGTCATAGTGCCTTTCGTATTCAATCCCAATGCAACATCTGTGTTTCATGGTCAATGTGAAGGTTCAAGGGATACAGTAAACCTGCACTGGTGCATCTGAATCTAAAACTGGTCTCCCAGGAGACGCTCAAACCACAAACTCTTACAAAATTCACTCTTCTTGTAATTAAGTCTGCTTTGTGCTTTTTGTATTGAAACCCGATGCGATTTCTGTGCTTCATGGACAATGTGAAGGTTCAAGGGATACAGTAAACCTGCACTGGTGCATTGGAATCTGACACACGTCTCAGATGAGCCGCTCAAGGGACAAACTTTTAGAAGATTCACTCTTCTTGTAGTTAAGTCGGCTATGTGCCTTTTTTGTCGATACCGATGCGATTTCTGTGTTTCATGGTCAATGGGAAGGTCCAGGGGATACAGTAAACCCGCACTGGTGCATTGGAATGTAATAGAGGTCTCCCACGAGCCGCTCAACCACAAACAGTTAGAAAATTCACACTTCTTGTACTTAAGTCGGCATTGTCCCTTTTGTATTCAATCCCGATGCAATTTCCGTGTTTCATGGTCAAAGTGAAGGTTAAACGGATACAGTAAACCTGCACTGGTGCATCGGAATCTAATACTGGTCTCCCATGAGCCGCTCAAAGCACAAATTCTTTGAAGATTCACTCGTCTTGTACTTATCTCGACATTGTGCATTTGTATTAAATCCCAATGCAACTTCCAAGTTTCATGGCCAATGTGAAGTTCCAAGGGATACGGTAAACCTGCACTGGTGCATTGGAATCTAATACTGATATCCAAGGAGCCGATGAAAGCACAAACTCTTGGGAGATTCACTCATCGTGTACTTAATTCGCCATTGTGCCTTTGGTATTCAATCCCCATGCAATTTCCGTGTTTCATGGTCAAAGTGAAGGTCAAACGGATGCAATAAACCTGCACTGGTGCATCGGAATCTAATACTGGTCTCCCAGGAGCCGCTCAAACCACAAATACTTAGAAAATTCACTCTTCTTGTACTGAAGTCGGTATTGTACCTTTTGTATTCAATGCTGATGAAATTTCCGTGTTTCATGGCCAAAGTGAAGGTCAAACGGATACAGACAACTTGCAGTCGTGCATCGGAATCTAATACTGGTCTCCCATGAGCCGCCCAAAGCACAAATTTCTAGAAGATTCACCATTCTTGTACTTAAGTCGGCATTGTGCCTTTTGTATACAATCCCGATGCGATATCTGAGTTTCATGGTCAATGTGAAGGTTCAAGGGATACAGTAAACCTGCACTGGTGCATCTGAATCTAATACTAGTCTCCCAAGGTGCCGCTCAAAGCAAAAACTCTTAGAAGATTCACTCTTCTTGTACTTAAGTCGCCATTGTGCCTTATGTATTCATTCCCGATGCAATTTCTATGTATCATGGTCGATGTGAAGGTCCAGGGGATAAGTTAAACCAGCACTGGTGCATCGGAATCTAATACTGGTATCCCAGGAGCCGCTTGAAGCAAAAACACTCAGAAGATTCACTCTTCTTGTACTTAAGTCGGCATTGTCCGTTTTGATTTCAATCCCGATGCAGTTTCTAAGTTTCATGGTCAATGTGATGGTCCAAGGCATACAGTAAACCTGCACTGGTCCATCGGAATCAAATACTGGTCTCCCAGCAGCCGCTCAAAGCACAAACTCTTAGAAGATCACTCTTCTTGTACTTCAGTCGGCATTGTGCATTTTGGATTCAATCCGAATGCAATTTCTGTGTTTCATGGTCAATGTGATGGTCCAACGGATACAGTAAACCTGCACTGGTCCATCGGAATCTAATACTGGTCTCCCTGGAGCCACTAAAAGCACAAACTCTTAGAAGATTCACTTTTCATGTAGTTAAGTCGGTATTGTCCCTTTCGTAGTCAATCCCGTTGCAATTTATGTGTTTCATGGTCTGTGTGGAAGTTTAAGGGATATGGTAAAATTGTACTGGTGCATCGGAATCTAATACTAGTATCCCAGGAGCCGCTGGAAGCAGAAACTCGTAGAAGACTCACTCTTCTTGTACTTAAGTCGGCATTGTCCCTTTTGTATTCAATCCCGATGCAATTTCTGTGTTTCATGGTCAATGTGACGGTCCATGGGATGCAGTAAACCAGCACTGGTGCATCGGATTCTAATACTGGTCTCCCAGGAGCCGCTCAAAGCACACACTCTTACAAGATTCACTCTTCTTGTTGGTTGGTTGGTTGGTTTGGGGAAGGAGACCAGACAGCGTGGTCATCGGTCTCATCGGATTAGGGAAGGATTGGGAAGGAAGTCGGCCGTGCCCTTTCAGAGAAACCATCCCGGCATTTGCCTGGAGTGATTTAGGGAAATCACGGAAAACCTAAATCAGGATGGCCGGACGCGGGATTGAACCGTCGTCCTCCCGAATGCGAGTCTAGTGTCTAACCACTGCGCCACCCCGCTCGGTACTCTTCTTGTACTTAAGTCGGCATTGTGCTTTGTATTCAATCCCAATGCAATTTCTGGGTTTTTATGGTCAATGTGACGGTCCAAGGGATACAGTAAACCAGCACTGGTGCATCGGAATCTGATACTGGTCTCCCAGGAGCCGCTCAGAGCACACACTATTAGTAGATTCACTCTTCTTGTACTTAACTCATCATTGTGCCTTTTGTATTCAATCCCGATGCAATTTCTGTGTTTCATGGTCAATGTGATGGTCCAAGGGATACAGTAAACCTGCACTCGTGCACCGGAATCTAATACTGGCCTCCCAGGAGCCGCTCAAAGCACATATTCTTGGAAGATTCACTCTACTTGTACTTAAGTCGGCATTGTGCCTTTAGTACTCAATCCCGAAACAATTTCAGTGTTTCATGGGCAATGTGAAGGTCCATGGGATGCAGTAAACCAGCACTGGTGCATCGGATTTTATTACTGGTCTCCCAGGAGCCGCTCAAAGCACACACTCTTACAAGATTCACTCTTCTTGTACTTAAGTCGGCATTGTGCTTTGTATTCAATCCCAATGCAATTTCTGGGTTTTTATGGTCAATGTGACGGTCCAAGGGATACAGTAAACCAGCACTGGAGCATCGGAATCTAATACTGGCCTCCCAGGAGCCGCTCAAAGCACAATTTCTTGGAAGATTCACTATTCTTGTACTTAAGACAGCATTGTGCCTTTTGTATTCAGTCCCAATGCAATTTATGTGTTTCATGGTCAATGTGAAGTTCGAGGGGATACAGTAAACCTGCACTGATGCGTCGGAATCTAGTACTGGTCTCCGAGGAGACGATCAAAGCACAAACTCTTAGAAGATTCACTCTTGTTGTACTTCAGAGAGCAATTAGCATTATGTATTCATTCCCGATGCAATTCCTGTGATTCATGGTCAATGTGACGGTCCAAGGGATACAGTAAACCTGCACTCGTGCATCGGAATCTAATACTGGCCTCCGAGGAGCCGCTCAAAGCACAAAATCTTGGAAGATTCACTCTACTTGTACTTAAGTCGGCATTGTGCCTTTAGTATTCAATCCGGAAACAATTTCAGTGTTTCATGGGCAATGTGAAGGTCCATGGGATGCAGTAAACCAGCACTGGTACATCGGATTTTAATACTGGTCTCCCAGGAGCCGCTCAAAGGACACACTCTAACGAGATTCACTCTTCTTGTACTTAAGTCGGTATTGTGCTTTGTATTCAATCCCGATGCAATTTCTGGGTTCTTATGGTCGATGTGAAGGTCCAAGGGATACAGTATACATACACTGGTGCATCGGAATCTAATACTGGTCTCCCAGGAACCGCTCAAAGCACAAACTCTTAGAAGATTCACTCTTCTTGTACTTATGTCGGCATTGTGAATATTGTATTCAATCCCGATGCGATTTCTGTGCTTCACGGCGTATGTGAAGATCCATGGGATGCAGTAAACGAGGACTGGTGCATCGGTTTCTAATTCTGGTCTCCCAGGAGCCGCTCAAAGCACACTTTCTTAGATGATTCACTTTCTTGTACTTAAGTCGGCATTGTGCATTTTGTATTCAACCCCGATGCAATTTCTGTGTTTCATGGTCAATGTGAAGGTCCATGGGATGCTGCAAACCTGCACTGGTGCATCGGAATCTAATACTGGTCTCCCAGGAGATGCTCAAACACAAACTCTTAGAAGATTCACTCTTCTTGTACTTATGTCGGCATTGTGCCTTTTGTACTCAATCCCGATACAATTTCTGTGTTTCATGGTCAATGTGAACTACCATGGGAAGTAGTAAACCAGCACTGGTGCATCGGAATCTGATACTGGTCTCCCAGGAGCCGTTCAAAGCACACACTCTTAGAAAATTCATTCTTGTTGTACTTCAGAGAGCAATTAGCAATATGTATTGAATTCCGATGCAATTCCTGTGATTCATTGTCAATGTGAAGGTCCAAGGGATACAGTATACCTACACTGGTGCATCGGAATCTAATACTGGTCACCCAGGAGCCGCTCAAAGCACACACTCTTAGATGATTCAATCTTCTTGTACTTAAGTCGGCATTGTGGCTTTTGTATTCCATCCCGATGCAGTTTCTGTGTTTCATGGTCAATGTGAAGGTCCATGGGATGCAGTAAACGTGGACAGGTGCATCGGTATCTAATTATGGTCTCCCAGGAGCCGCTCAAAACACACTTTCTTAGATGATTAACTCTTCTTGTACTTAAGTCGACGTTGTGAAATTTGTATTCAATCTCGATGCAATTTCTGTGTTTCATGGTCATTGGGAAGGTCCGAGGGATACAGTAAACCTGCACTGGTGCATCGGAATCTAATACTGGTCTTCCAGGAGCCGCTCAAAGAAAAATTCTTAGAAGATTCACTCTTCTTGTACTTAAGTCGGTATTGAGCTTTTAGTATTCAATCCCGACGCAATTTCTGTGTTTCATGTACAATGTGTCGGTCCAAAGGAGACAGTAAACCTGCACAGATGTGTAGCAATCTAACACTGGCCTCCCGGGAGCCGCTCAAAACACAAATTCTTAGAAGATTCACTCTATATGTACTTAAGTCGGCATTGTGCCTTTTGTATTCAATCCCGATACAATGTCTGTGTTTCATGGGCAATGTGATGGTCCATGGTATGCCGTAAACTTGGACTGGGTCATCGGTATCTAATTCTGGTCTCCCAGAAGCCGCTCAAAGCACACTTTCTTAGATGATTCACTCTTCTTGTACTTAAGTCGGCATTGTGCATTTTGTATTCAATTCCGATGCAATTTCTGTGTATCGTGGTCAATGTGAAGGTCCAAGGGTTTCAGTAAACCAGCACTTGTGCATCGGAATCTAATTTTTGTCTCCCAGGAGCCGCTCAAAGCACAAACTCTTAGAAGATTCACTCTCCTTGTACTTAAGACGGCATTTAGCCTTTTGTATTCAATCCCGACGCAATTCCTGTGATTCATAGACAATGTGACGGTGCAAGGGATTCAGTAAACCTGCACTGGTGCATCGGAATCTAATACTGGTATCCCAGGAGCCGCTCAAAACACACACTCTTATAAGATTCACTCTTCTTGTACTTATGTCGGCATTGTGGATTTTGTATTCAATCGCGATGCAATTTCTGTGTTTCATGGTTAATGTGAAGGGCCAAGGATTCCAGTAAACCTGCACTGGTGCATATGAATCTAATTCTGGTCCCGAGTATCCACTCAAAGTACAAACTCTTACAGGATTCCTCTTCTTGTACTTAGGCCGGCATTGTGCCTTTTGTATTCAATCCCGATGCAATTTCTGTATTTTATGGTCAATGTGAACGCCCAAGGGATACGGTAAACCTGCACTGCTGCATCGGAATCTAATACTGGAATCCCAGGAGCCGCTCAAATCACAGACTCTTACTAGATCCACTCTTCTTGTACTTAAAATGGCAATGAGCCTTATGCATTCAATTCCGATGCAATTCCTATGATTCATGGTCAATGTGAAGGTCCAAGGGATACAGCAACCCTGCACTGATGCATCGGAATCTAATACTGCTCTCCCAGGAGCCGCTCAATGCACAAACTCTTAGGTGTTTCACTGTTCTTGTACTTAAGTCGGCATTGTGCCTTTTCTCATTAGTCCCGGTGCAAATTCTGTGTGTCATGGTCAATGCGAAGGTCCAAGGGATACATTAGACCTAAACTGGTGCATGGGAATCTCATACTGGCTTTCCAGGAGCCGCTCAAAGCACAAACCCTTAGAAGATTCACTCGTCTTGTACTTAAGTTGGCATTTGGCCTATTGTATTCAATCCCGATGCAATTTCAGTGTTACATGGTAATGTGATGGTCTAAGGTATACAGTAAACCTGCACTGGTGCATCAGAATCTAATACTGGTCACCAAGGACCCACTCAAAGCACAAACTCTTTGAAGATAGACTCGTCATGAACTTAATTTGGCATTGTGCCTTTTGTATTCAATCCCGATGCAAATTCTCTGTTTCATGGTCAATGTGAAGGTCCAGAGAATACAGTAAAACTGCGCTGGTGTATTGGAATCTAGTACTGGTCTCCCAGGAGATGCTCAAAGCACAAACTCATAGAAGCTTACTCTTCTTGTACTTATGTCAGCATCGTGCATTTTGTATTCAACCCCGGCACGATTTCTGTGTGTCATGGTCAATGTGGAGGTCCAAGGGATGCAGTAAACCTGTACTGGAGCATCGGAATCTAATACTGGTCTCCCAAGGATCCGCTCAAAGCACAAACCCTTCGAAGATTTACTCTTCTTATACTTAAGTCGGCACTGTGCCTTTAGTATTCGATCCCGATGGGATTTCTGTGTTCCATGGTCAATGTGAAGGTCCAAGGGATACAGTTAACTTGCACTGGTGCATCGGAATCGAATACTGGTCTCCCGGCAGCCGCTCAAATCATAAACTGTTAGGAGATTCACTCTTCTTGTACTTAAGTCAGCATTGTCACTTTTGTATTCAATCTTTATGCAATTTCTGTGTTTCATGGTCAATGTGAAGGTCCAAGGGATACAGTAAACCTGCGCTGGTGCATCGGATTCTAGAACTTGTCAGCCAGGAGCCGCTCAAAGCAATGACTCTTAGAAGATTGACTCTTCTTGAACTTAAGTTGGCATTGTCCCTTTTGTATTCAATCCCGATGCAATTACTGTGTTTCATTGCCAATATGAAGGTCCAAGGGATACAGTAAACCTTCACTGGTGCCTCGGAGTATAATACTGGTCTCGCAGCAGACGCTCATAACACAAATTCTTAAAAGATACACTCTTATTGTACTTAAATCGGCATTGAACTATTTGTACCAAATCCCTATTCAATTTCTGTGTTTCATTGTCAATGTAAAGGTCCAAGGGAAACAGTAAACCTTCAGCTGTGCATCGGAATATAATACTGGTCTCCCAGGAGCAGCTCTAAGCTCAAACTCTTAGAAGATTCTTTCTTCTTGTACTTAAGTCGGCATTGTACCTTTTGTATTAATCCCGGTGCAATTTCTGTGTATCATGGTGAATGTGAAGGTCAAAGAGATACAGTAAACCTGCACTGGCGCATCGGAACCTAATACTGGTCTCCCAGGTGCCGCTCAAAGCACAAATTCTTAGAAGATTCCCTCTTCTTGTATTTAAGTCGGCGTTGTGCATTTTGTATTCAAACACGATGCAATTTCTGTGTTTCATGGTCAATGTGAAGGGCCAACGATTACAGTAAACTTGCGCTGGTGTATTGGAATCTAATACTGGTCTCCCAGGAGCCGCTCAAAGCACAAACTCTTAGAAGATTCACTCTTCTTGTACTTAAGTCAGCATCGTGCATTTTGTATTCAATCCCCACACGATTTTTGTGTGTCATGGTCAATGTGAAGGTGCAAGGGATGCAGTAAACCTGTACTGGTGCATCGGAATCTAATGCTGGTCTCCCAGGATCCGCTCAAAGCACAAACGCTTGGTAGATTCACTCTTCTTATACTTAAGTCGGCACTGTGCCTTTTGTATTCAATCCCGATGCGATTTCTGTGTTCCATGGTCAATATGAATGTCCAAGGGATAAAGTAAACCTGCACTGGTGCATCGGAATCTAGTACTGGTCTCCCAGGAGCCGCTCAGATCATAAACGCTTGGAAGATTCACTCTCCTTGTACTTAAGTCGGCATTGTGCTTCTTGTATTCAATCCCGATGCAATTTCTGTGTTTCATGGTCAATGTGAAGGTCCAAGGGATACAGTAAACCTGCACTGGTGCATCGGAATCTACTACTGGTCTCCCGGCAGCCGCTCAAACCACAATCTCTTATAAGATTCTCTCCTCTTGTACTTAAAACGTCATGGTACTTTTGTATGCAATCCAAATGCAATATCTGTGTTTCATGGTCATTGTGAAGGTCCAAGGGAAACAGAAATCCTGCACTGGGGCATGGGAATCTAATACTAGTCTCCCAGGGGCCGCTCAAACCACAAACTCTAAGAAGATACACTCTTCTTGTACTTAAGTCGGTATTGTGACTTTAATATTGAATCACGATGCAATTTCTGTGTTTCATGGTTAATGTGAAGGTCCAAGTGACACAGTAAACTTGCACTGGTGCATCGGAATCTAATACTGGTCTCCCGGCAGCCGCTCAAACCACAAACTCTTATGAGATTCTCTCCTCTTGAACTTAAGTCGGCATTGTCCCTTTTGTATTCAATCCCGATGCAATTTCTGTGTTTCATGGTCAATGTGAAGGTCCAAGGGATACAGTAAACCTGCACTGGTGCATCGGAGTCTAATACTGGTCTCCCAGCAGATGCTCATAGCACAAATTCTTAGAAGATACACTCTTCTTGTACTTAAATCGACATTGTGCTATTTGCACCTAATCCCTATTCTATTTCTGTGTTTCATGGTCAATGTGAAGGTCCAAGGGAAACAGTAAACCTGCAGCGGTGCATCGGAATATAATACTGGTCTCCCAGCATCAGCTCTAAGCTCAAACTCCTAGAAGATTCACTCATCTTGTACTTAAGTCGGCACTGTGCCTTTTGTATTCAATCCCGATGCAATTTCTGTGTATCATGGTCAATGTGAAGGTCCAAGGGATACAGTAAAATTGCACTGGTGCATCGGAATCTAATGCTGGTCTCCCGGCAGCCGCACAAACCACAAACACTTAGAAGATTCACTCTTCTTGTACTTAAGTCGGCATTGTCCCTTTTGTATTCAATCCCGATGAAATTTCGGTGTTTCATGTCAATGTGAAGGTCCAAGGGATACAGTAAACCTGCACTGGGGCATCAGAATCGGATACTGGTCTCCCAGGAGGCGCTCAAACCACAAACTCTTACAAGATTCACTCTTTTTGTACTGAAGTCGGCATTGTCCCTTTTGTAGTCAATCACGATGCAATTTCTGTGTATCATGGAGAATGTGAAGGTCCAAGAGATACTGCAAACCGGCAGCGGCGCATCGTAATCTAATACTGGTCTCCCAGGTTCCGCTCAAAGCACAAATTCTTAGAAGATTCCCTCTTCTTGTACTTAAGACGGCGTTGTGCATTTTGTATTCAAACGTGATGCAATTTCTGTGTTTCATGGTCAATGTGAAGGGCCAAGGATTACAGTAAACCTGCACTGGTGCATCGTAATCTAATTCTGGTCTCCCAGCATCCGCTGAAAGCACAAACCCTTAGAAGATTCCTCATGTACATAAGGCGGCATTGTGCCTATTATATTCAATCCCGACGCAATTTCTGTGTTTCATGGTCAATGTGATGTTCAATGGGATACAGTAAACCTTTACTGGTGCATTGGAACTAATACTGGTCTCCCAGGAGACGCACAAAGCACAAACTCTCAGAAGATTCACTCTTGTTGCACTTAAAACATCATTTAGCTATATGTATTCAATACCGCTATAATTCCTGTGATTCATTGTCAATGTGAAGGGCCAAGGATTACAGTAAACCTGCTCTGATGCATTGGAATCTAATTCTGGTATCCCAGCATCCGCTCAAAGCACAAACTCTTACAAGATTCCTCTTCTTGTACTTAAGCCGGCATTGTGCCTTTTATATTCAATCCCGATGCAATTTCTGTATTCCATGGTGAATGTGAAGGCCCAAGGGATACCGTAAACCTGCACTGCTGCATCGGAATCTAATACTGGTCTCCCAGGGGCCGCTGCAATCACAAAATCTTGGAAGATTCACTCTACTTGTACTTAAGTCGGCATTGTGCCTTTAGTATTCAATCCCGATACAATTTCTGTGTTTCATGGTCAATGTGAAGGTCCATGGGATGCAGTAAACCAGCACTGGTGCATCGGATTCTAATACTGGTCTCCCAGGAGCCGCTCAAGGCACACACTCTTACAAGATTCACTCTGCTTGTACTTAAGTCGGCATTGTGCTTTGTATTCAATCCCAATGCAATTTCTGGGTTTTTATGGTCAATGTGACGGTCCAAGGGATACAGTAAACCAGCACTGGTGCATCGGAATCTGATACTGGTCTCCCAGGAGCCGCTCAGAGCACACACTATTAGTAGATTCACTCTTCTTGTACTTAACTCATCATTGTGCCTTTTGTATTCAATCCCGATGCAATTTCTGTGTTTTATGGTCAATGTGATGGTCCAAGTGTTTCAGTAAACCAGCACTGGTGCATCGGAATCTAATTTTGGTCTCCCAGGAGCCGCTCAAAGCACAAATTCTTAGAAGAATCACTATTCTTGTACTTAAGACAGCATTGTGCCTTTTGTATTCAATCCCAATGCAATTTATGTGTTTCATGGTCAATGTGAAGTTCGAGCTGATACAGTAAACCTACACTGATGCATCGGAATCTATTACTGGTCTCCGAGGAGACGATCAAAGCACAAACTCTTAGAAGATTCACTCTTGTTGTACTTCAGAGAGGACTTAGCATTATGTATTCATTCCTGATGCAATTCCTGTGATTCATGGTCAATGTGACGGTCCAACGGATACAGTAAACCTGCACTCGTGCATCGGAATCTAATACTGGCCTCCCAGGAACCGCTCAAAGCACAAACTCTTAGAAGATTCACTCTTCTTGTACTTAAGTCGACATTGTGAATATTGTTTTCAATCCCGATGCCATTTCTGAGCTTCACGGCGTATGTGAAGATCCATGGGATGCAGTAAACGAGGACTGGTGCATCGGTTTCTAATTCTGGTCTCTCAGGAGCCGCTCAAAGCACACTTTCTTAGATGATTCACTTTCTTGTACTTAAGTCGGCATTGTGCATTTTGTATTCAACCCCGATGCAATTTCTGTGTTTCATGGTCAATGTGAAGGTCCATGGGATGCTTTAAACCTGCACTGGTGCATCGGAATCTAATACTGGTCTCCCAGGAGATGCTCAAACACTAACTCTTAGAAGATTCACTCTTCTTGTACTTATGTCGGCATTGTGCGTTTGGACTCAATCCCGCTACAATTTCTGTTTTTCATGGTCAATGTGAACTACCATGGGAAGTAGTAAACCAGCACTGGTGCATCGGAATCTGATACTGGTCTCCCAGGAGCCGTTCAAAGCACACACTCTTATAAAATTCATTCTTGTTGTACTTCAGAGAGCAATTAGCAATATGTATTGAATCCCGATGCAATTCCTGTGATTCATTGTCAATGTGAAGGTCCAAGGGATACAGTATACCTACACTGGTGCATCGGAATCTAATACTCGTCACCCAGGAGCCGCTCAAAGCACACACTCTTAGATGATTCAATCTTCTTGTACTTAAGTCGGCATTGTGGCTTTTGTATTCCATCCTGATGCAGTTTCTGTGTTTCATGGTCAATGTGAAGGTCCATGGGATGCAGTAAACGTGGACTGGTGCATCGGTATCTAATTATGGTCTCCCAGGAGCCGCTCAAAACACACTTTCTTAGATGATTAACTCTTCTTGTAATTAAGTCGACGTTGTGAAATTTGTATTCAATCCCGATACAATGTCTGTGTTTCATGGTCAATGTGATGGTCCATGGGATGCAGTAAACTTGGACTGGGTCATCGGTATCTAATTCTGGTCTCCCAGAAGCCGCTCAAAGCACACTTTCTTAGAAGATTCACTCTTCTTGTACTGAAGTCGGCATTGTGCATTTTGTATTCAATTCCGATGCAATTTCTGTGTATCGTGGTCAATGTGAAGGTCCAAGGGTTTCAGTAAACCAGCACTTGTGCATCGGAATCTATTTTTGGTCTCCCAGGAGCCGCTCAAAGCACAAACTCTTAGAAGATTCACTCTCCTTGTACTTAAGACGGCATTTAGCCTTTTGTATTCAATCCCGACGCAATTCCTGTGATTCATAGACTATGTGACGGTCCAAGGGATTCAGTAAACCTGCACTGGTGCATCGGAATCTAATACTTATCTCCCTGGAGCCGCTGAAATCACAAACTCTTGGGAGATTCACTCTTCTTGTATTTAAGACGGCATTTTGCCTTTTGTATTTAATCCCGATGCAATTTCTGTGATTCATGGTCTTTGTGACGGTCCAAGGAATACAGTAAACCAGCACTGGTGCATCGTAATCCAATACTGGAATCCCAGGAGCCGCTCAAAACCCAAATTCTTGGAAGATTCACGCTACTTGTATTTAAGCCGGCATTGTGCCTCTAGTATTCAATCCCGATACAATTTCTGTGTTTCATGGTCAATGTGAAGGTCCATGGGATGCTGTAAACCTGCACTGGTTCATCGGAATGTAATACTGGTCTCCCAGGAGCCGCTCAAATCACACACTCTTACTAGATCCACTCTTCTTGTACTTAAAACGGCAATGAGCCTTATGCATTCAATTCCGATGCAATTCCTATGATTCATGGTCAATGTGAAGGTCCAAGGGATACAGTAATCCTGCACTGGTGCATCGGAATCTAATACTGCTCTCCCAGGAGCCGCTCAATGCACAAACTCTTAGGTGTTTCACTGTTCTTGTACTTAACTCATCATTGTGCCTTTTCTCATTAATCCCGGTGCAAATTTGTGTGTCATGGCCATGCGAAGGTCCAAGGGGTACATTAGACCTAAACTGGTGCATGGGAATCTCATACTGGCTTTCCAGGAGCCGCTCAAAGCACAAACCCTTAGAAGATTCACTCGTCTTGTACTTAAGTTGGCATTTGGCCTATTGTATTCAATCCCGATGCAATTTCAGTGTCACATGGTAATGTAATGGTCTAAGGGATACAGTAAACCTGCACTGGTGCATCAGAGTCTAATACTGGTCTCCAAGGACCCACTCAAAGCACAAACTCTTTGAAGATACACTCGTCTTGAACTTAATTTGGCATTGTGCCTTTTGTATTCAATCCCGATGCAAATTCTCTGTTTCATGGTCAATGTGAAGTCCAGAGAATACAGTAAAACTGCGCTGGTGTATTGGAATCTAATACTGGTCTCCCAGGAGATGCTCAAAGCACAAACTCATAGAAGCTTCACTCTTCTTGTACTTAGTCAGCATCGTGCATTTTGTATTCAATCCCGGCACGATTTCTGTGTGTCATGGTCAATGTGAAGGTCCAAGGGATGCAGTAAACCTGTACTGGATCATCGGAATCTAATACTGGTCTCCCAGGATCCGCTCAAAGCGCAAACCCTTCGAAGATTCACTCTTCTTATACTTAAGTCGGCACTAAGCCTTTAGTATTCGCTCCCGATGGGATTTCTGTGTTCCAGGGTCAATGTGAATGTCTAAGGGATAAAGTAAACCCGCACTGGTGCATCGGAATCTAATACTGGTCTCCCAGGAGCCGCTCAGATCATAAACGCTTAGAAGATTCACACCTCTTGTGCTTAAGTCGGCATTGTGCTTTTTGTATTCAATCCAGATGCAATTTCTGTGTTTCATGGTCAATGTGAAGGTCCAAGGGATACAGTTAACTTGCACTGGTGCATCGGAATCGAATACTGGTCTCCCGGTAGCCGCTCAAATCATAAACTCTTAGGAGATTCACTCTTCTTGTACTTAAGTCAGCATTGTCACTTTTTTATTCAATCTTTATGCAATTTCTGTGTTTCATGGTCAATGTGAAGGTCCAAGGGATACAGTAAATCTGCGCTGGTGCATCGGATTCTAGAACTGGTCAGCCAGGAGCCGCTCAAAGCAATGACTCTTATAAGATTGACTCTTCTTGAACTTAAGTTGGCATTGTCCCTTTTGTATTCAATCCCGATGCAATTACTGTGTTTCCTTGCCAATGTGAAGGTCCAAGGGATACAGTAAACCTGCACTGGTGCATCGGAGTCTAATACTGGCCTCGCAGCAGACGCTCATAACACAAATTCTTAGAAGATACACTCTTATTGTACTTAAATCGGCATTTGACTATTTGTACCAAATCCCTATTCAATTTCTGTGTTTCATGGTCAATGTGAAGGTCCAAGGGAAACAGTAAACCTTCAGCTGTGCATCGGAATACAATACTGGTCTACCAGGAGCAGCTCTAAGCTCAAACTCTTAGAAGATTCTTTCTTTTTGTACTTAAGTCGGCATTGTGCCCTCTTTATTGAATCCCGATGCAATTTCTGTGTTTCATGGTCAATGTGAAGGTCCAACGGATACAATAAAATTGCACTGGTAAATCGGAATCTAATGCTGGTCTCCCGGCAGCCACACAAACCACAAACTCTTAGAAGATTCACTCTTCTTGTACTTAAGTCGGCATTGTCCCTTTTGTATTCAATCGCGATGCAATTTCGGTGTTTCATGATCAATGTGAAGGTCCAAGGGATACAGTAAACCTGCACTGGGGCATGGGAATCTGATACTGGTCTCCCAGGAGGCGCTCAAACCACAAACTCTTACAAGATTCACTCTTCTTGTACTGAAGCCGGTTTTGCTCTTTTGTAGCCAATCACGATGCAATTTCTGTGTATCATGGTGAATGTGAAGGTCCAAGAAATACAGTAAATCTGCACTGGCGCATCGGAATCTAATACTGGTCTCCCTGGTGCCGCTCAAAGCACAAATTCTTAAAAGATTCCCTCTTCTTGTACTTAAGTCGACGTTGTGCATTTTGTATTCAAACACGATGCAATTTCTGTGTTTCATGGTCAATGTGAAGGGCCAACGATTACAGTAAAACTGCGCTGGTGTATTGGAATCTAATACTGGTCTCCCAGGAGCCGCTCAAAGCACAAACTCTTAGAAGATTCACTCTTCTTGTACTTATATCAGCATCGTGCATTATGTATTCAATCCCGACACGATTTTTGTGTGTCATGGTCAATGTGAAGGTGCAAGGGATGCAGTAAAACTGTACTGGCGCATCGGAACCTAATACTGGTCTCCCAGGATCCGCTCAAAGCACAAACGCTTGGTAGATTCACTCTTCTTATACTTAAGTCGGCACTGTGCCTTTTGTATTCAATCCCGATGCGATTTCTGTGTTCCATGGTCAATGTGAATGTCCAAGGGATAAAGTAAACCTGCACTGGTGCATCGGAATCTAGTACTGGTCTCCCAGGAGCCGCTCAGATCATAAACGCTTAGAAGATTCACTCTTCTTGTACTTAAGTCGGCATTGTGCTTTTTGTATTCAATCCCGATGTAATTTCTGTGTTTCATGGTCAATGTGAAGGTCCAAGGGATACAGTAAACCTGCACTGGTGCATCGGAATCTACTACTGGTCTCCCGGCAGCCGCTCAAACCACAAACTCTTATAAGATTCTCCCCTCTTGTACTTAAAACGTCATGGTCCTTTTGTAATCAATCCAAATGCAATATCTGTGTTTCATGGTCATTGTGAAGGTCCAAGGGAAGCAGAAATCCTGCACTGGGGCATGGGAATCTAATACTAGTCTCCCAGGGGCCGCTCAAACCACAAACTCTAAGAAGATACTCTCTTCTTGTACTTAAGTCGGTATTGTGACTTTAATATTGAGTCACGATGCAATTTCTGTGTTTCATGGTCAATGTGAAGGTAAAAGGGATACAGTAAACCTGCACTGGTGCATCGGAGTCTAATACTGGTCTCGCAGCAGACGCTCATAGCACAAATTCTTAGAAGATACACTCTTCTTGTACTTAAATCGGCATTGGACTATTTGTACCTAATCCCTATTCAATTTCTGTGTTTCATGGTCAATGTGAAGGTCCAAGGGAAACAGTAAACCTGCGGCTGTGCATCGGAATATAATACTGGTCTCCCAGGAGCAGCTCTAAGCTCAAACTCTCAGAAGATTCACTCTTCTTGTACTTAAGTCGGCATTGTGCCTTTTGTATTGAATCCCGATGCAATTTCTGTGTTTCATGGTCAATGTGATGGTCCAACGGATACAATAAAATTGCACTGGTGCATCGGAATCTAATGCTGGTCTCCCGGCAGCCACACAAACCACAAACTCTTAGAAGATTCACTCTTCTTGTACTGAAGCCGGCATTGCTCTTTTGTAGTCAATCACGATGCAATTTCTGTGTATCATGGTGAATGTGAAGGTCCAAGAGATACAGTAAACCTGCACTGGCGCATCGGAATCTAATACTGGTCTCCCAGGTGCTGCTCAAAGCACAAATTCTTAGAAGATTCCCTCTTCTTGTACTTAAGTCGGCGTTGTGCATTTTGTATTCAAACACGATGCAATTTCTGTGTTTCATGGTCAATGTGAAGGACCGACGATTACAGTAAAACTGCGCTGGTGTATTGGAATCTAATACTGGTCTCCCAGGAGCCGCTCAAAGCACAAATTCTTAGAAGATTCAGTCTTCTTGTACTTAAGTCAGCATCGTGCATTTTGTACTCAATCCCGACACGATTTTTGTGTGTCATGGTCAATGTGAAGGTCCAAGGGATGCAGTAAACCTGTACTGGTGCATCGGAATCTAATACTGGTCTCCCAGGATCCGCTCAAAGCACAAACGCTTGGTAGATTCACTCTTCTTATACTTAAGTCGGCACTGTGCCTTTTGTATTCAATCCCGATGCGATTTCTGTGTTCCATGGTCAACGTGAATGTCCAAGGGATAAAGTAAACCTGCACTGGTGCTTCGGAATCTAGTACTGGTCTCCCAGGAGGCGCTCAGATCATAAACGTTTAGAAGATTCACTCTTCTTGTACTTAAGTCGGCATTGTGCTTTTTGTATTCAATCCCGATGCAATTTCTGTGTTTCATGGTCAATGTGAAGTTCCAAGGGATACAGCAAGCCTGCACTGGTGCATCGGAATCTACTACTGGTCTCCCGGCAGCCGCTCAAACCACAAACTCTTATAAGATTCTCTCCTCTTGTACTTAAAACGTCATGGTCCTTTTGTATTCAATCCGAATGCGATATCTGTGTTTCATGGTCATTGTGAAGGTCCAAGGGAAACAGAAATCCTGCACTGATGCATGGGAATCTGATACTAGTCTCCCAGGAGCCGCTCAAACCACAAACTCTAAGAAGATACACTCTTCTTGTACTTAAGTCGGTATTGTGACTTTAATATTGAATCACGATGCAATTTCTGTGTTTCATGGTCAATGTGAAGGTCCACGTGACACGGTAAACTTGCACTGGTGCATCGGAATCTAATACTGGTCTCCCGGCAGCCGCTCAAACCACAAACTTTTATAAGATTCTCTCCTCTTGTACTTAAGTCGGCATTGTCTCTTTTGTATTCAATCCCGATGCAATTTCTGTGTTTCATGGTCAATGTGAAGGTCCAAGGGATACAGTAAACCTGCACTGGTGCATCGGAATCTACAACTGTTCTCCCGGCAGCCGCTCAAACCACAAACTCTTATAAGATTCTCTCCTCTTGTACTTAAGTCGGCATTGTCCCTTTTGTAATAAATGCCGATGCAATTTCTGTGACTCATGGTCAATGTGAAGGTCCAAGGGATACAGTAAACCTGCACTGGCGCATCGGAATCTAATACTGGTCTCCCAGGAGCCGCTCTAAAAACAAACTCTAAGAAGTTTCACTCTTCTTGTACTTAAGTCGGTATTGTGACTTTAATATTGAATCACGATGCAATTTCTGTGTTTCATGGTCAATGTGAAGGTCCAAGGGACACGGTAAACATGCACTGGTGCATCGGAATCTAATGCTGGTCTCCCTGAAGCCGCTCAAAACACAAATTCTTAGAAGATTCACTCTTCTTGCACTTAAGTCGGCATTGTCCATTTTGTATTCAGTCCCGATGCATTGTCTGTGTTGCATGGTCAATTTGAAGGTCCAAGGGAAACAGTAAACCTGCAGCTGTGTATCGGAATATAATACTGGTCTCCCAGGAGCAGCTCTAAGCTCAAACTCGTAGAAGATTCTTTCTTCTTGTACTTAAGTCGGCATTGTGCCTTTTGTATTGAATCCCGATGCAATTTCTGTGTTTCATGGTCAATGTGAAGGTCCAACGGATACAATAAAATTGCACTGGTGCTTCTGAATCTAATGCTGGTCTCCTGGCAGCCACACAAACCACAAACTCTTAGTAGATTCACTCCTCTTGTACTTAAGTCGGCATTGTCCCTTTTGTATTCAATTCCGATGCAATTTCGGTGTTTCATGGTCAATGCGAAGGTCCAAGAGATACAGTAAACCGGCACTGGCGCATCGGAATCTAATACTGGTCTCCCAGGTGCCGCTCAAAGCACAAATTCTTAGAAGATTCCCTCTTCTTGTACTTAAGTCGGCGTTGTGCATTTTGTATTCAAACACGATGCAATTTCTGTGTTTCATGGTCAATGTGAAGGGCCAACGATGACAGTAAAACTGCACTGGTGTATTGGAATCTAATACTGGTCTTCCAGGAGCCGCTCAAAGCACAAACTCTTAGAAGATTCACTCTTCTTGTACTTAAGTCAGTATCGTGCATTTTGTATTCAATCCCGACACGATTTTTGTGTGTCATGGTCAATGTGAAGGTCCAAGGGATGCAGTAAACCTGTACTGGTGCATCGGAATCTAATACTGGTCTCCCAGGAGCCGCTCAGATCATAAACGCTTAGAAGATTCACTCTTCTTGTACTGAAGCCGGCATTGTGCTTTTTGTATTCAATCCCGATGTAATTTCTGTGTTTCATGGTCAATGTGAAGGTCCAAGGGATACAGTAAACCTGCACTGGTGCATCGGAATCTACTACTGGTCTCCCGGCAGCCGCTCAAACCACAAACTCTTATAAGATTCTCCCCTCTTGTACTTAAAACGTCATGGTCCTTTTGTAATCAATCCAAATGCAATATCTGTGTTTCATGGTCATTGTGAAGGTCCAAGGGAAGCAGAAATCCTGCACTGGGGCATGGGAATCTAATACTAGTCTCCCAGGGGCCGCTCAAACCACAAACTCTAAGAAGATACTCTCTTCTTGTACTTAAGTCGGTATTGTGACTTTAATATTGAGTCACGATGCAATTTCTGTGTTTCATGGTCAATGTGAAGGTAAAAGGGATACAGTAAACCTGCACTGGTGCATCGGAGTCTAATACTGGTCTCGCAGCAGACGCTCATAGCACAAATTCTTAGAAGATACACTCTTCTTGTACTTAAATCGGCATTGGACTATTTGTACCTAATCCCTATTCAATTTCTGTGTTTCATGGTCAATGTGAAGGTCCAAGGGAAACAGTAAACCTGCGGCTGTGCATCGGAATATAATACTGGTCTCCCAGGAGCAGCTCTAAGCTCAAACTCTCAGAAGATTCACTCTTCTTGTACTTAAGTCGGCATTGTGCCTTTTGTATTGAATCCCGATGCAATTTCTGTGTTTCATGGTCAATGTGATGGTCCAACGGATACAATAAAATTGCACTGGTGCATCGGAATCTAATGCTGGTCTCCCGGCAGCCACACAAACCACAAACTCTTAGAAGATTCACTCTTCTTGTACTGAAGCCGGCATTGCTCTTTTGTAGTCAATCACGATGCAATTTCTGTGTATCATGGTGAATGTGAAGGTCCAAGAGATACAGTAAACCTGCACTGGCGCATCGGAATCTAATACTGGTCTCCCAGGTGCTGCTCAAAGCACAAATTCTTAGAAGATTCCCTCTTCTTGTACTTAAGTCGGCGTTGTGCATTTTGTATTCAAACACGATGCAATTTCTGTGTTTCATGGTCAATGTGAAGGACCGACGATTACAGTAAAACTGCGCTGGTGTATTGGAATCTAATACTGGTCTCCCAGGAGCCGCTCAAAGCACAAATTCTTAGAAGATTCAGTCTTCTTGTACTTAAGTCAGCATCGTGCATTTTGTACTCAATCCCGACACGATTTTTGTGTGTCATGGTCAATGTGAAGGTCCAAGGGATGCAGTAAACCTGTACTGGTGCATCGGAATCTAATACTGGTCTCCCAGGATCCGCTCAAAGCACAAACGCTTGGTAGATTCACTCTTCTTATACTTAAGTCGGCACTGTGCCTTTTGTATTCAATCCCGATGCGATTTCTGTGTTCCATGGTCAACGTGAATGTCCAAGGGATAAAGTAAACCTGCACTGGTGCTTCGGAATCTAGTACTGGTCTCCCAGGAGGCGCTCAGATCATAAACGTTTAGAAGATTCACTCTTCTTGTACTTAAGTCGGCATTGTGCTTTTTGTATTCAATCCCGATGCAATTTCTGTGTTTCATGGTCAATGTGAAGTTCCAAGGGATACAGCAAACCTGCACTGGTGCATCGGAATCTACTACTGGTCTCCCGGCAGCCGCTCAAACCACAAACTCTTATAAGATTCTCTCCTCTTGTACTTAAAACGTCATGGTCCTTTTGTATTCAATCCGAATGCGATATCTGTGTTTCATGGTCATTGTGAAGGTCCAAGGGAAACAGAAATCCTGCACTGGGGCATGGGAATCTGATACTAGTCTCCCAGGAGCCGCTCAAACCACAAACTCTAAGAAGATACACTCTTCTTGTACTTAAGTCGGTATTGTGACTTTAATATTGAATCACGATGCAATTTCTGTGTTTCATGGTCAATGTGAAGGTCCACGTGACACGGTAAACTTGCACTGGTGCATCGGAATCTAATACTGGTCTCCCGGCAGCCGCTCAAACCACAAACTTTTATAAGATTCTCTCCTCTTGTACTTAAGTCGGCATTGTCTCTTTTGTATTCAATCCCGATGCAATTTCTGTGTTTCATGGTCAATGTGAAGGTCCAAGGGATACAGTAAACCTGCACTGGTGCATCGGAATCTACAACTGTTATCCCGGCAGCCGCTCAAACCACAAACTCTTATAAGATTCTCTCCTCTTGTACTTAAGTCGGCATTGTCCCTTTTGTAATAAATGCCGATGCAATTTCTGTGACTCATGGTCAATGTGAAGGTCCAAGGGATACAGTAAACCTGCACTGGCGCATCGGAATCTAATACTGGTCTCCCAGGAGCCGCTCTAAAAACAAACTCTAAGAAGTTTCACTCTTCTTGTACTTAAGTCGGTATTGTGACTTTAATATTGAATCACGATGCAATTTCTGTGTTTCATGGTCAATGTGAAGGTCCAAGGGACACGGTAAACTTGCACTGGTGCATCGGAATCTAATGCTGGTCTCCCTGAAGCCGCTCAAAACACAAACTCTTAGAAGATTCACTCTTCTTGCACTTAAGTCGGCATTGTCCATTTTGTATTCAGTCCCGATGCATTGTCTGTGTTGCATGGTCAATTTGAAGGTCCAAGGGAAACAGTAAACCTGCAGCTGTGTATCGGAATATAATACTGGTCTCCCAGGAGCAGCTCTAAGCTCAAACTCGTAGAAGATTCTTTCTTCTTGTACTTAAGTCGGCATTGAGCCTTTTGTATTGAATCCCGATGCAATTTCTGTGTTTCATGGTCAATGTGAAGGTCCAACGGATACAATAAAATTGCACTGGTGCTTCTGAATCTAATGCTGGTCTCCTGGCAGCCACACAAACCACAAACTCTTAGTAGATTCACTCCTCTTGTACTTAAGTCGGCATTGTCCCTTTTGTATTCAATTCCGATGCAATTTCGGTGTTTCATGGTCAATGTGAAGGTCCAAGAGATACAGTAAACCGGCACTGGCGCATCGGAATCTAATACTGGTCTCCCAGGTGCAGCTCAAAGCACAAATTCTTAGAAGATTCCCTCTTCTTGTACTTAAGTCGGCGTTGTGCATTTTGTATTCAAACACGATGCAATTTCTGTGTTTCATGGTCAATGTGAAGGGCCAACGATGACAGTAAAACTGCACTGGTGTATTGGAATCTAATACTGGTCTTCCAGGAGCCGCTCAAAGCACAAACTCTTAGAAGATTCACTCTTCTTGTACTTAAGTCAGTATCGTGCATTTTGTATTCAATCCCGACACGATTTTTGTGTGTCATGGTCAATGTGAAGGTCCAAGGGATGCAGTAAACCTGTACTGGTGCATCGGAATCTAATACTGGTCTCCCAGGAGCCGCTCAGATCATAAACGCTTAGAAGATTCACTCTTCTTGTACTGAAGCCGGCATTGCTCTTTTGTAGTCAATCACGATTCAATTTCTGTGTATCATCGTGAATGTGAAGGTCCAAGAGATACAGTAAACCTGCACTGGTGCATCGGAATCTACTACTGGTCTCCCGGCAACCGCTCAAACCACAAACTCTAATAAGATTCTCTCCTCTTGTACTTAAAACGTCATGGACCTTTTGTATTCAATCCAAATGCAATATCTGTGTTTCATGGTCATTGTGAAATTCCAGGGGAAACAGAAATCCTGCACTGGGGCAAGGGAATCTAATACTAGTCTCCCAGGAGCCGCTCAAACCACAAACTCTAAGAAGATACACTCTCCATGTACTTAAGTCGGTATTGTGACTTTAATATTGAATCACGATGCAATTTCTGTGTTTCATGATCAATGTGAAGGTCCAAGTGACACGGTAAACTTGCACTGGT